>NC_060138.1:257956805-258581805 GCF_021461385.2 Schistocerca piceifrons
CCATTCAAGTTCCCCAAGCAATACCAATCTATTAGAAACCCAGCAGCACGTTATGAAATGCGTTCAATTAATACTGTCATACTTACTAGATACTGAATAAAATGGCTGTAATAATACTCTATAGCTGGTCGCAATAGCGTCTTGTACACGATTTCTTTCACAGATTGACTGCACTTTAACAGAACCTTTACTATAAATCTAACTCTTCCATAATATTGATTTTACTCTTTCATAGTATTCCAAATCGCTTGTTAGAGCTAACCTTCAATAATTAGACGGCATGACATAATTCAGATGTTCGCCACTAATGCTGTTATCACATGCTGCGTGCTCGTATTTTATAATTTCGGTGAATAATTGTCTGTTTTATCTAAGTTTGCCATAAGTCAGCTCATAAAAATTGTGTATTCAATAATTATAATTGGCATTCTTCTATGAATAGAGGTAGCTGTAATATGTCCTGCATGGTTCACTGTAACACGAGAAACTCACCATCTGTACAACAAACTCATCTATTTAACACGTTGAATGACACACTCTTAGTGATGGATGATTTGCCGCCGCTTCTGGCAGCACCACGGTTCTGCCATACGACCCTGGTATGGCCACTGCCTCGTAGAAGTCAACGTGTTTTCAGAAAAGTTCTTCTGTGAAGCCACAGATACTGACCTTCCCATTATCTCCCATAATTGTTCGATGTGGTTCATGTCAGGCGATCTGGACGGCCAAATGATTCGCTCTAACTATCTACGATGTTTTACACACGCTTCACGAACAATTTTAGTCTGGTGAATAGTGCATTGTCACCCAAAACATTCAATTGTTGTTTGATAACATAACGTCCCTGTACTGCAGAAAATAGTCTCCAAGAAGTCAGAGGTGACCATTTCCAGTCAAAGGTCGGTTCATTTGGACCAGAGGGCCCAGTTTATTCCAGGTAAACACAGCCCATACCACTATGGAGCCACCAGCAGTTTGCATGGTGTGTTGCTGACAACTTGGGTCCTTTGCTACGATAGCTCTGCGCCACACTCGAATCCAACTGAAATCGAACTCATCAGACCAGACTGCGGTTTTCCGGTCGTCTAGCATCCAACCACTTTGTTCACGAGCCCAGGAGAGGCGCTTCTGGCAATGTCGTGATGTTAGCAAAGGCAATCACGTTTTTATTTCTTTTATAAGAAAAAAATTCCGAAGGATTGTACACTCCTGGAAATTGAAATAAGAACACCGTGAATTCATTGTCCCAGGAAGGGGAAACTTTATTGACACATTCCTGGGGTCAGATACATCACATGATCACACTGACAGAACCACAGGCACATAGACACAGGCAACAGAGCATGCACAATGTCGGCACTAGTACAGTGTATATCCACCTTTCGCAGCAATGCAGGCTGCTATTCTCCCATGGAGACGATCGTAGAGATGCTGGATGTAGTCCTGTGGAACGGCTTGCCATGCCATTTCCACCTGGCGCCTCAGCTGGACCAGCGTTCGTGCTGGACGTGCAGACCGCTTGAGACGACGCTTCATCCAGTCCCAAACATGCTCAATGGGGGACAGATCCGGAGATCTTGCTGGCCAGGGTAGTTGACTTACACCTTCTAGAGCACGTTGGGTGGCACAGGATACATGCGGACGTGCATTGTCCTGTTGGAACAGCAAGTTCCCTTGCCGGTCTAGGAATGGTAGAACGATGGGTTCGATGACGGTTTGGATGTACCGTGCACTATTCAGTGTCCCCTCGACGATCACCAGTGGTGTACGGCCAGTGTAGGAGATCGCTCCCCACACCATGATGCCGGGTGTTGGCCCTGTGTGCCTCAGTCGTATGCAGTCCTGATTGTGGCGCTCACCTGCACGGCGCCAAACACGCATACGACCATCATTGGCACCAAGGCAGAAGCGACTCTCATCGCTGAAGACGACACGTCTCCGTTCGTCCCTCCATTCACGCCTGTCGCGACACCACTGGAGGCGGGCTGCACGATGTTGGGGCGTGAGCGGAAGACGGCCTAACGGTGTGCGGGACCATAGCCCAGCTTCATGGAGACGGTTGCGAATGGTCCTCGCCGATACCCCAGGAGCAACAGTGTCCCTAATTTGCTGGGAAGTGGCGGTGCGGACGGCCTAACGGTGTGCGGGACCGTAGCCCAGCTTCATGGAAACGGTTGCGAATGGTCCTCGCCGATACCCCAGGAGCAACAGTGTCCCTAATTTGCTGGGAAGTGGCGGTGCGGTCCCCTACGGCACTGCGTAGGATCCTACGGTCTTGGCGTGCATCCGTGCGTCGCTGCGGTCCGGTCCCAGGTCGACGGGCACGTGCACCTTCCGCCGACCACTGGCGACAACATCGATGTGCTGTGGAGACCTCACGCCCCACGTGTTGAGCAATTCGGCGGTACGTCCACACGGCCTCCCGCATGCCCACTATACGCCCTCGCTCAAAGTCCGTCAACTGCACATACGGTTCACGTCCACGCTGTCGCGGCATACTACCAGTGTTAAAGACTGCGATGGAGATCCGTATGCCACGGCAAACTGGCTGACACTGACGGCGGCGGTGCACAAATGCTGCGCAGCTAGCGCCATTCGACGGCCAACACCGCGGTTCCTGGTGTGTCCGCTGTGCCGTGCGTGTGATCATTGCTTGTACAGCCCTCTCGCAGTGTCCGGAGCAAGTATGGTGGGTCTGACACACCGGTGTCAATGTGTTCTTTTTTCCATTTCCAGGAGTGTACTTCATCTATACACATTTTACAATAGAACTGGAGGGATACTGATGAGCCATCCTGCGGCTCGTGTTGGTGCTGTTTGTAGGTTTCCGCCCTCTGTTGGAGAAGAGACGGTATCGTTTAGTTGGCATGGTTGCGGTTGTTTGTCTTCTTCTCGTGTTGACTGGCTCCACTCGGTTCCGCAAGAGTTGCCTGTCCGCTAGTGGCAGCAGCGGCGGTTATCGATATGTAGTGACTGTTGCCTATCTTTGTGGCGACGTCGTTGTTTTTCCATCTCGTGTGAGGGGGGCCTGTTCGGTTGGGGACTGAGGAGGAGCCAGGTCCACGCAGTGGGACTCTGGGACCGCTGGCGACACGCGTGGACTGCCGGATGGAAGGGCTGGGGTCATGAGGGTGCACGACCTGATCGTAAACCGGATCCAGCAAGTTTTAAGATGAGTTCATTTCAAACCAAGTAGAGGAACCTCCACCATTGTGATATCTCGCGATTTTCCAGTGACTTGGGTTCGTGTAGCTGCTCGTAGTGTTGCCGAGGCAAAGAGCAGTGACTGGAGTGCTTGGGGAGGGCGGAACTGATTAGGTTTCCTCGACTTCTTATTACTATTTACTGCGATCAACTTGTTACAATTTGTTAAGTTCAACCAGCGGTAATTTTTTTTTGCCTGGTGGCCGCTAACGCCCCAGTCACCTCACCCGGGGGTTAGTTAGTCGTTACATTAACGACAGTGTACGTTTCCTCGCCTTGCCACTGCTGTCCGGTAAGGCGTGTAATTTTGACAGCTTTCTTGATTGTAGGCCTGTTGGTGTTTCTTCTACTCTGCTGTTAGTGATTCCTTTCTCGTTCCGGGCGCTCTAAACACAGTATTCTGGGGACGTAGTGCAGACCGCCGTTTTCGGCTTTGGCGTATTGTTCCATCGTTGCATTTGGTTTATCGGTGGTCAGGTAGCTTCAGCAAGATTATGATCAGTCATTCGTTAGACTACCACTAGTCTGTGTTACCATCTTGTGAATGAATGCAACTCTTCGTTGCCTATCTCATCGCTGGCGAAAGTGTTTATTAGGACCTTATCAGAGGTCGATTCCTGGAGCACCGTCTGTGGCCCCTTGGTTCTTGAAGACATGTGTGTTCTAAACGGAGGTCTGATGGCCAGTAGTTCAGTTTAACGCTCCTTCAGTCCTCGCCTTCTGCGGGTATAATCTGCCTCAGTACCCTTTAAAGGACTTATGTACTGGTCCTTGTGTTTTGTTATTGTATTATTTATTACAATACCTTGTAATGCTCACATTACAGGTTATTTATGTCTAGTTTATTGTTCTGGTCGCCTTCTGGAATAAACCTAGCAGTTTAGTGTTCAGTGGATGTTAAGGGTTGTGTTAAAAAGTTTACCATTATCTTATTTCACCCGTTTGGTGATCAGTTGCATGTTTTTTTTAATTAACCTCTGCTATTGTATTTTCTGCTTTACAGCATGTTTCTAAACTTTTTTATATTATTGCCGTTCCTGACGTGTAAGGCCTTCAGCCGTGATCGTGGTCAGTTGCTGTAAAATTCTAATTTTGTTTTTGTATCTATGCAGTAAGCCTTTAAACCTTATTTACTGCCACTCATGGCGTCTGATGCCTTCCGCTGTATTTGTGGCGACTTGCCTTTGATATTTCAATACCCGTAATTTGTAAGGTGCAACGAGTTTTAAACAATTCTTAATTTATTCCCATACCATAGTGGAGCGGCCGACACAGCTGCCAGCAGACGGACACAAACAGAAAGTAAAGCGGATGATGCTGCTCGGTTTTTTTGGGCTGTCACCTGCGCGGTCGTCAACGCCCATTCAAAGTCTCAATTCTTACAGAGTTCAACTTTTACATAGTCCTATGTAGCCACTGTCACAAATGATGTTGATGAAATGATGAGAACAACACTAACACCCAGTCGCCGGGAATCGAACCCGCGACCCCGCGATACAGAGGCAGCAATGCTAGCCACTAGACCACGAGCTGCCGACAGTAACGCGGAGCGTAGGCGCTACGACTCACTCGGCAGACAGAGCAACGCTAACGACGAAAAGTTCACACAAGCGACGCTGCAACAACTGAAATAAACAAGAACCTTTCCGCTCGGCGGTACTGCAATGAAATGCTGAGGGAACATTTCTCTTTTCAGAACAGAGTACAGTACAAAATTGTAGGAACACCTTTCTGTACTGACCGACAAATAACAACTGCTGGTGCAGATACAACACATAGCAATGTTGCCCACCTGCGTCACAAACTAACCAGTCCGCTACGGAATACACCGGCGAACAAAATACACCGCCAAGCAGTTTTAAAAAATACCTACCAAAATGTTCCATAATACTGTATCAAATCATAGTATTCGCGCTGTACACGATCCAGTCACATGTCAAAAGCCGGAACAAACACTTTCTACAACACGGACGTGCTGGAAGAGAGGGATGTGGACCCATGCCGATTCCACTAACGTAGCCAGGTTACACAGTTGAGGTCCCATGGGGCCGGCCGTTGTCGCCGAGCGGTTCTAGGCGCTTAAGTCCGGAGCCACGCTGCTGCTACGGTAGCAGGTTCGAATCCTGCCTCAGGCATGGATGTGTGTGATGTCCTTAGATTAGTTAGGTTTAAGTAGTTCTAAGTCTATGGGACAGATGATCTCAGATGTTAAGTCCCATAGTGCTCAGAGCCACCTGAACCTTTTGAGGTCCCAGTAGAGGTAGTACAACCGATGTTCGATCCGGGAGTGGGGTTGGTGATCAGGGCAGTAAGGTAAACTCATCCTGGTGCTCTTTGAACCACGTACGTACACTGCGAGTTGTGTGACCTGTTGATTGTGTTGCTGGTAAATGCCATCGTGCTGAGGAAAGAATGCTGTATGTGGATGTGGTGTCCAGTGATAGATGCATACATATGTTGATCCATTCTGAGTTCCAGAATGACGAGATCACCGAGGGAATGTTACGAAAACATTCTCTTGACCATAACGTTCAGGACCGAACCTGACGTCGATTTCTGGAAGACCTTCAACGCCAACTGCTATTTGTGCAATGGAGCATAAGACGTGATTCACATGCGAAGGATACTTGTCGTGTGTCGATGGACGTCCTGTTGCAGTAATGGCGTACCGATCGCAGCCTTGTAGACTAAGGGTAGCTCTCAGCCTTTACTGTTCAAATGTATTTGAATTTCTAAGGGACTAAACTGCTGAGGTCATCGGTATCTAGGCTTACGCACTACTTAAACTAACTTATGCTAAGAACAAAACACAGACACCCATGCCCGGAGGAAGACTCGAACCTATGGTGGGTGGGGGGGGGTGGGGGGTGTCTCATCATTGATAAATGAAAGAGATGCCTGCTGTAAAGGCCCATTTGCAGCGTTAGCAGAACGGTCGTTGAAGAGACACAATTGGTAGCTGTTTGATTCATCTGGTGGTCGATTGCTCAACATTTTCACTTCTGTTCACTGGTATACACCTCTGCAGGTATAAACCACTGTGAAGGACGTGGCAGAGGGCACTTTCCATTGGACCAGGCTTTTTAAAATTCCATTCGCTTTTCAAGTGGGGGAAAAATGACAGTTAAATCCCCTCTACAGTAACTACGTCATCAGAATTAAGGGCGGTGTTAAATTTTGCTTTGTACACTACTGGCCATTAAAATTGCTACACCAAGGAGAAATGCAGATGATAAACGGGTATTCATTGGACAAATCTATTATACCAGAACTGACACGTGATTACATTTTAACGCAATTTGGGTGCATAGATCCTGAGAACTCAGTACCCAGAACAACCACCTCTGGCCGTAATAACGGCTTTGATGCGCCTGGGCATTGAGTCAAACAGAGCTTGGATGGCATGTACAGGTACAGCTGTCCATGCAGCTTCAACACGATACCACGGTTCATCAAGAGCAGTGACTGGCGTATTGTGACGAGCCAGTTGCTCGGCCACCATTGGCCAGACGTTTTCAGTTGGTGAGAGATCTGGAGAGAGTGCTGGCTAGGGTAGCTGTCGCACATTTTCCGTATCCAGAAAGGCGCGTACAGGACCTGCAACAAGCGGTCGTGCATTATCCTGCTGAAATGTACGATTTCGCAGGGATCGAATGACGGGTAGAGCCACGGGTCGTAACACATCTGAAATGTAACGTTCACTGTTCAAAGTGCCTTCAATGCGAACAAGAGGTGACCGAGACGTGTAATCGATGGCACCCCATACCATCACGCAGGGTGATAGGCCAGTGTGGCGATGACGAATACACGCTTCCAATGTGCGTTCACCGCGATGTCGCCAAACACGGATGCGACCATCATGATGCTGTAAACAGAACCTGGATACATCCGAAAAAATGACGTTTTGTCATTCGTGCACCCAGGTTTGTCGTTGAGTACACCATCGCAGACGCTCCTGTCTGAGACGCAGCGTCAAGGGTAACCGTAGCCATGGTCTCCGAGCTGATAGTCCATGCTGCTGCAAACGTCTTCGAACTGTTCGTGTAAATGGTTGTTGTCTTGTAAACGTCCCCATCTGTTGACTCAGGGATCCAGACGTGGCTGCACGATCCGTTACAGCCATCCGGATAAGATGCCTGTCATCTCGACTGCTAGTGATACGAGGCCTTTGGGATCCAGCACGGCGTTCCGTATTACCCTCCTGAACCCACCGATTCCATATTCTGCTAACAGTCATTGGATCTCGACCAACGCGAGTAGTAATGTCGCGATACGATAAACCGCAATCGCGATAGGCTACAATCTGACCTTTATCAAAGTCGGAAACGTGATGGTACGCATTTCTCCTCCTTACACGAGTCATCAAAACGACGTTTCACCAGGCAACGCCGGTCCACTGCTGTTTGTATATGAGAAATCGGTTGGAAACTTTCCTCATGTCAGCACGTTGTAGGTGTCGTCACCGGCGCCAACTTTGTGTGAATGCTCTGAAAAGCTAATCATTTGCATATCACGCATCTTCTTCCTTTTGCGTCTGTAGCACGTCATCTTCATGGTGTAGCAATTTTAATGGCCAGTAATGCATTAGCTGAAACATTCATGTCTTCGAAAGCAGTCAACAGTACTATAAAAAAACGCATAGTTTTCCATGTATCTAACACTAACTCAGCTCTTATCTTAGGAATTGATCAATGTACTTTGAATTCACTGTTAAGAAATTACAATATTTTTTTTTCACCGCAATCATAAGGAGCGTTCACCACACCGAAAACAGCCAACGTATACATTATAAGATAAAGATCATCTGAAATGTGAACAGCGTCCGATGACGAACCTGTCGGTTCGAAACCAATAACGCAGTAACCGCGTTATTTGTTCATAATAAATACCGTTATTAACAGTAGCTGGTATTTGTTTATTGGTTAAAACTTGTAATTCCGAAATCAGTCGTGTTTATCGACTTAATATACTGACCTTAAAAGTAGAGAAATACATCTTTATCACAAATCTGCTAGGTGAGATAATTTGGAAGGAAAGCCTCACCAAAATATTACGATAAATTCTTGGTTTTCGTGAAGTTCATTTGAAATTAAGCAGACAACTGTACAAGACTTGCCGTTTTGGACGTAGTAGTCTGATCTTATTTGTTGTGGTATATTTATATGTCACGAGGGAATCCACTCGAAAGAAGACGCATTGCGATGAAACAGATTATACACGTTCGCTGCGCCGGTGAAGCGAGTGCATTGAGTATGGACAAGAAGCGTGGCCCCGCCCCACAAATCTTGGCTCGTGACTGTGAATAGGGACTCGGGATAGGGAAAATCAATGGGTCACGGGAGCCCACCGCCGCCGCCACCGCCGCTCGCTGCTGTTTGGTGATTTATCTGCAGACTTATCGGCAGTGGCCTACGCGAGCGCCCTCAATGGCCGCGATTTATTAAGGTCAATTTTGGTCCGGGATATTGCTTCCGATTTTAGTGGCACCGTAACAGCCGCATGCCGGGCCCTAACAAAAACGCTCGCATCGGCCGCGCAGTGAGCATGGGATATGGAGGCCACGGCTGAAGATGTCGCTCGCTGGCCGACCGCGAAATATGTTACTGTTTTCAGGGCTGGGCCTCTGGGCCCGTAGATTTCCTCGAAGGTGTGACTGGTGTTAAGCCAGCGATAAGTTTTAGTTCTTCTTACACACTGAGTGATGCCCCTATTAATCTCAATTTCAGCAGGTTATAACCAAGTTTGATTTATTGGTACTTTATTCTGCCGTGAAGTACGACAACGAGATTTTTACCTCTATCTTTATTTATTCCCTTCAATGCCATGGAAATTTAAGCCTTTTATGCCTTCTCTTAAGTCGGAACAAATATACACATTAAAAAAGCACCACAGAGGATTTACCCGGAAATCAGTAGGTGTGATGTACTTGTGCAGACAGAAAAATAATTACAGTTTTAGAGAAGTTAGATGGTTTATTCAGGAGGCGAAACTTCACTAACGGAGCAAGTCAGTAACACGTTGGTCCACATCTGGCCGTTATGAAAGCAGTTATTCAACTTGGTATTGATTCGATGTTCTCCTGAGGGACATCGTACCAATTCTGTCCAACTGGCGCATCAAGTCGTCTAAATCTTGAGGAGTTTGGAGGGCCTGGCCCGTAATTCTCCAAATGGTGTCAGTTAGATCCAACGACTATGTTAGCCAATGTAGGGTCTGACAAAGCACAAAGACAAGCATAGAAACTCCAGTCACGTGCATGCGGGCGTTATGTTGCTCAAATGTAAGCCCAGGATGGCTAGCGGCGGAGGACGAAGAAATGGGTCGTAAAATATCGTCGACATACTTCTGTGATGTAATGTTGGTGCGTACGACAGCCAATAAAAAGAAATGCCAGGCCAGGCCATCACCCCTAGTGGTCGGGTCGTATGGCGGGCGACAGTGGGGTTGGTGTCCCAACGTTGTCTGGGACGTCTCCAGATACGGAGTATCATTAACTGTAGTAGAATTGTCTTCAGAGATGAGTCCCGCTTCGAACTGAGCTCCGATAACCATGTCGGAATTTTGAGCATCTGACGAGCCAGTTGGCCTGAATTTGACACTATATCCGTCAGGCGACCCTACCAATCGATGGCAAGCCGAATATCTGCTTTCTCGATAGTCAGACGTGGACCAATGCGTTATTGACTCGTTCATTTTATGAACCTCTTTCTCTTAAACAATTCATCCAATTTTTCTGAAACTGTAATCATTCATTTGTCTGTAGATGTACATCACACCTCCGTGGTGCGTCGTTTTTTCTTTTTGTCCCAGAGTGTTTATATAGCCATACGTGAGGAATGAGAACATCACATAAGAATATATATTATTGTTACAATAAAAATTCTCTTACGTTTGTATTGTGCTCTTCTACCTGAAGACCGGATGCAGCTCTCTACCTCAAGTCGAGCTCATCAAGGTCACATCATCTCTGTGCAACTACAGTAACCTCCATCCAATCAAACCGGATTAGTGTGTTGAAACCTTGATTGCCTCAAAAGTTTTTTCCTCCACACACTTCACACATCACCTATTTGACGATTTCTTAATGCTTCAGTATGCGTCCTCTCAACAGATTTCTCCTTTTCGTCAAGTTGTGCGATACATTTGTCCACCATTCTGTTCACTGTCTCCTCATCTGTTGTTCGGTCTACTAGTCCCATTTTCCAAATTCTTCCAAAGACCTAATTTTCAAAAAGCGTCTTTTCGTCACTTGTCTGAACTGCAAAACATTCACGTTCAAGTTCCGTACACGCTTCATGCAATCATTTTCAGGAAATGCTTCTTAACACTTAAATTTATATTATCAATTTAAGTATGTATAACACCCAAGAAACCGATTTTTGAATATGACACAATTTTCAATACCGTTAACTAGTTTTCGAACCACTGCAGGTTCATCAACAGATGAGGGTTTACAGAAACGTCGTACACGGTCCAGTCACATAAATATGACCAATGTGTACATCAGACGTCAACGTGCAATAACCACTCATAGATAACAAGTGCGGGGGAAACAATGCAATCGTCGTCGTATTGTGGAAACGTACTCATTTATCTGCCATCCAAAATGGGATGACAATTGGCTTTCGAGCCACAGGTGTAAGTATTTATGAAACGGCTAAGTTTGTAAACTGTTCGCTTGCTGTCGCGGATAAAGCACACCATGCATGACAAAATAACGCTGTCTAAATCCGCCTTAAAACAAAAGTGTTGCACTACGGGCCAGAAACGACAGGGCTGAACGGCGGCTGCGAAGATGTATACAGCCCAAGAGAGGTGCAGTTGTTTGGTAACTGACCGCCCAGAGGAACCAAGAGGCTACCAGAAGTGTCTCCCCAACGTCCGTTCAGGAAATGCAGCTGCGTGTGGGCCTGCGCAGGATGCACTAGATTATGCCTCCTTGCTGACTGCTGTTCATAGACGATGCAAGCTGCAAACTGCAGGCCATTACCGCTACTGGACGTTCGCTGAGCTCCGACAGGTAGACATTCCATGAGACACATGGTCGTTGGCGTATACGGCATGAAACCTCCCAAAGCAAACAAGCTGCAGTAAATGAGAGAGTCTTATGGTCTGGGAGTTCTTTTCTTGGCATTCCCTAGATGATCTTCACATCCTTGAAGGCACGATTGGTCAGCACATTTATGTGCCTATTATTGGGACCATCTCCACCCCTATATGAAATTTTCTTTTACTCGGTACGATACACCTACCAGCTGGAAAAGCAACGTGTCACACGGCTGGCACTGTACGTATGTCGTTCAAAGAGCACCAAGGTGAGGTTACCGTCCTCCTCGGATTTAAATCCTATCGAGTATCTGTGGCACCAGTGCTAGCAGGCCTTTAGCGCAATGAATTCTCACAATTAATACCATATTCCGAACTGTTATGCCGAGGTCGAAGGGAATTCACTTTGAAACGCGACGATTCTCCCCTCCTGCAGAGGACATTTTCAAGGGGGACAGTAGCTTTTTGAATGTTCGAATCACACCCTGGCTCGCTACTGATCCTGCGCAGTGGTCTGACGTCACATGTTTTGGATACGCGATAGAAATTGGCCGTTTTCGAGTGCCACCGTCCATTGTTACTAGCATCCCATGGTGGAAGACTGGTACACGTCGTCTTCAGCAGCAGAATGTATATTCAATTTCACGCCATCCTCCTTCATATTGAATTTCCTGGAGTGTTGCACAATCTCTATGGCCTCTGTGTACAGGCTTTCATAGGAACCGCTTGTGGCTGCCTGTACTTGAGCCCTATCAAAACGAAAGTGGTGGTCTCCTGGCTGTAAAGCATGTCCCGCAAAAGCTGATCTGCCAGTCCCCCCTCTCCTGCAATTGCTCTTGAGCTCTTCGAATTGTTTTTTGACCGTTGTTTTTGTAGTACCCACGTGCACCTGCCTCAGTTACACGGAACCCTGTAAAATCCAGCGTTTTATATCGGTTGGCGACCATCATTGGCCGATTTTAGGAGATCTTGTATCTTTCTTGTGGGTCTGTAAATTACCGCGATGTTCCGCTTTTTCAATGTTTTTCCTACTCGGTCAGTCACGTCCTTAATGAATGCAGGAAAACTTTCGATTTCACCGGCGCTAGCGCATCATTATGATTTCTACGCGGTGGTCTTAACGCTCTTTTCACCTCAGGCAACGAACAACCGTTCTTGAGGAATGCATTGGTGAGATGTTTTAAACCTGCGCAAAGCAGCCCTTGGTCATAGATTTACTTGCTGTAGCCGCCAACGTTTTTAAGGTGCCTTGCTTTTGTTGTGGATGGTGGTTCGAACCGAGGTGTAGGTAACGGTCTGTGTGGGTGTGGATTTTCGGTAAACCGTGTGGCCCAAGCTACTATCTTCTTTCTTGAAATCTAGCACACCAATATATATATATTCAGCATACCTCCTGCTCCTCCTTAGTAAACTGTATCTTCGGATTGATCCCGTTCAGATATTTGTGAAAACGATCCAGTTCCTCCCCTTCCATGCCACCACAAACAAACCTGTCATCCCAAGTAACGTAAGCAGATATTCAATTTCTTGTTCGTTGTTTCCAATGTCTGCTCCTCGAATTTTTCCATAAACAACTTCGATATAACCGGACTTAAGGGGCTCCCCGTAGAGACACCGTCTATCTGTCCATACAACTCTTCATTCTGTGTGAAATACGTGGTTGTGAAGCAATATTTAAACAGTTCTGCGCCATCGGGAGGCAAAATCCGATACAGCTGTTGCAACACTTCATTGAGTGGAACCATAGTGAATTGCGGCACCAGGCCTTGGAGAAACATTTTCTTTGTGCACCTTCGGCACTCCATCAAGGCTTGGTGCTAAGCAACTGAATTGAACAGAAATTTCTGAAGCTCTGTTCGATAGAGGACCTCTTTAACAACGGCGCAACAGTTCTAAGAACTTTATCAGTGGGGTCTTTACTTAGATTCCTGTATGTTTCCGGATCTAATAAGTCGCTAACCTTACTATAATAGTAAGGCTACGGTTGTTACAAACGTGACCGACTATTATAGTAAGGTTAGCGACTTATTAGATCCGCAAACATATAGGGAACTAAGTAAAGACTCCACTAATAAAGTTCTTAGAGTTGTTGCGCGGTTGATGAAGAAGTGGTATATTGAACAGAGCGTTTTGAAATTTCTGTTCAATTCAGCTGCATAGCACCAAGTTCTTACGGATTGCCGAAGGAGCACAAAGAACATGTTCCTCTAAGGCCTATAGTAAGTGCTACTGGTTCGTCCACCTATTCGAGTGCCAATTCCTTGACAACATTATTACGACAGTGTGTGGGCCGATCGGATTCATATATCAAGAATTCGTCACATGTTATCAGTAAATTAAATGACCTAGTGTTACAGTCGGAGGACTTTTTACATAGTTTTGATGTGGTGTCGCTGTTCTCTATGGTTCCGCTCAATGAAGAGTTGCAACAGCTGAATCGGATTCTTTCCTGCCGATGCCGCAGAACTATTTAAATATTGCCTCACAAACATAACAGGAATTTCAATAGGAAGGAGGTGGGCGTGAGATTGACTTCCAGTGCCGGAGAAGATGAGTGCAAGTCTTCCATCATGGGAAGATAGAAACATTGAACGGCGGCAGTCGATAACGGCCAATTGCGATCGCGTATTCAAAACATGTGACGTCACCCCATTGCATGGAGCTCGCGGAAGCGGGATTTTGCTGTAATCAGTAGCTAGACAGGGTGTGAATGGGACATTCAACAAAGCTACGATCCCTCTTGAAACGTCGGGTTTCAAGGAGGATTTCCTTCGACCACGGCATAATAGCCCGGAAGATTTTATTCATTGTGACAATTCGGGTCGTGTAAGTTTAGATTTTACATTGGATCCTAAACCGACAAACCCAGCGCACTGGAGTCGTCATGGCTCCACATCCCTGTCGATGCCTTCCATAAGCTCCCTGAATCTCTTGTTGCACTATCCTCAGAGCTCTGCGCTGCGATAGGTGGTTGTTCAGGCTTTTGACGGGTGATCGTATTACTGTGATTAGCACCAAGTGCAACTGGATGCTAGGGTGGTGACGACTGCACTACCCCACGGTATCCATGAAAAATTCATTCCGATAATGCATATGTCAGCTGCTACATACACGAAATGTGTTTTATCGAAATTAATTTACCATTGATTTAACACGCTAGGACAATCACTTCTATCTGATAATCTGGCTCGATAAGCCTATAGTGGCTCGGAAAAAACTGATAGTTCAATAAATTGGATCAAATTCAAAAAGCACCTTGTTCCATATTAGACCCCCATCAATTGTCAATTTAAATCACATTTTTTGTCCATCACTCAGAATGGTTAAAATAGACTTAAATTTATATTTGGTATTAGAAAATTTCACTTTCGCAGAAACATTCTTTAGCTATTTCCAGTCTGCGTTTTGTGTGTTCTCTGTGACAATTATTTTTGTGACGATACAGTAAAGCTCATCGATTATTTATAGTATGTTATTTCCTAGTGTAATACTATTAGCATCACGTGCTTAATTCGACTTTCTTTCACCACCTCTGTTTTGTTGTAATTCTTCTTATAAACTCTTTCCAAGACATTTTCCATTGTGTTAAACTGATCGTCTTGATCATTTACCATCATTGACAAGCCGCAAAGTTTCCATTTCTTCTCACCGAACTTTAATTCCCTTCCCAAATTTCTCCTTGGCTGCCTTTTTCTGCTTTTTCAATATACAGACTGAATAACGTAGGTGATAGGCCGCACCTCAGTCCCGGTCTCTTCTTAACTGCTGAACGCTTTTCAATCCCATCACCTCTTATTACTACAGTATGGTCTCTGTACAAGTTTTCACTCTGTGTCTTTTAGACCTGCTTGCTTGAGAATTTCAGAGAAAGTAGGTCATTTAATATTATGAAAATCTGTCTCTAACTCTACAAATGCTATAAACGTAGGTTTGCTTTCCTCCACTTTATTTTATAAGATAAGTCGTAGGGTCAGTTTTGTCTCACGTATTCCGCCATTTCCGAGGAAGGTAGAATGATCTTTCCTAAAATCGACGTCTGTCTTTCCCATTCCACTGCAAATAATTTATGTAGGTATTTTCCAACCATGGCTTATTAAACTGATGGTTCGGTAACATTCACATGTTTCAAAACTTACCTATTTGTAAAAAGAATCGCTTCTTGATTTCCAGATCCATTCTCCTTAGTTTTTTTTTTAAAGAAATCTAAGTTTTTAAGGGTAACTGCATGAGAAGGACAAAAAAGTTTATTAATTTTAACATTAATAGTGCATACATAGCTCGTTTTACCTCATTTCGACAAAATAATCGTTCAAACGATCTATGAAACATGTAACTAGCTTGCTAGCGTGTACCGGTACTGCTGAAAATGATTTGTAGGTTAAAATCTTGTTTTTGATATCTTTCCCTAACCATTACGTAATTTACCTGGAATATTCTACTGTCACAAGGTCTCATCCAGTCATACAACCTTACTTTGCGTTTCTTAAAACAAGAATTAGCAACGATAAAACTGTGCTCTGTGTCAAATTCTGCCGAGCTTTTCCCTCTTTTATTCGTCTCCCTCATTCTATGTACTCCTGGTTGAATTTAGTTCAAAATGGCTCTGAGCACTATGGGACTTCTGAGGTCATCAGTCCTCTAGAACTTAGAACTAATTAAATCTAACTAACCTAAGGACATCACAAACATCCATGCCCGAGGCAGGATTCGAACCTGCGACCCTAGCGGTCGCGCGGTTCCAGACTGTAGCTCCTAGAACCGCTCGGCCACTTCGGCCGGCTGAATTTAGTTATTCCATCATTACAGCAGTCTAGTCTCCTTTCAGAGTATTGTGCAGTGTGGTCCCACCTTACGCAAATTTTGAGAATCCCCCCCCCCCCCCCCCACACACACACACACACCTGGCGTGTGCGACGCTGTCTGTCAGTGTGATCCCCCGTGGTGGCTGGTTCTTTCGCGAGTTGGGGCATGAAGCGGCCAAGGAGGGAAGGTCCTCGCCCCTGGGACACGCTGTAGAGCGAAACTAGCTAGCAGCATGGCCCGCCTCTTGGGGATACGATGAATTTTTACTCGTTGCATAGCCTAGGTGTGTAGTGACGTATTTAGGTGTTGAATGTGGTGGAGGTTTGTACTGTTTAGTATTCTAAGTAGCTGAAGTGTCTTAACTATTTTGCGAAATTGTTCAATCATGGTTTCTTGTTCTGTCGACTGTTGGAAACGTCAGGCTGGACTCTTAATGTTCAAATGTGTGTGAATTCCTAAGGGACCGAACTGCTGAGGTCACCGGTCCCTAGACTGACACACTACTTAAACTAATTTGAACTAACTTACGCTACGGACAACACACACACCCATGTCCGAGGGAGGACTCGAACATCCGGCGGGACGGTCCGTGCAATTCGTGGCATGGCGCCTCTAACCGCGTGGCCATTCCGCGCGTGTAGAGATTATAGTCATATGCACCGAAACCTGCAGGATTTAGATGCTATGCAGTTCGCTGCTGGAAACGGAAGTGTTTTTAAAATGTTCCTTCCCGAATATCAATCTGATTGCTCATGCCAAATCTCAATGTACACCTGTCAATATCAAGCATCGGGAATAAACCTTCGCGGACTGACCTTAGACATTTCACACAGATGCACCGTAAATATCCCATTAGGATCGGTATATCACGTTGAAAACCAATCCAAGCTCTACAAACCCTGCCGCCAACACACACGCTGACCTGTGCAAAACATCGGACCGACAAATTTCAGTGACTATCCGTACTCGTGGCTCTCACATAAAACACAACACGTACCCCTAATCACTAACCAAGTGCCGTTTGCAAAAAGACTCACAATGGAATCACATCTCCATAGGCGGCGTAAGGAGATTTGGGTTCAACGGGAGACGAGCTCAGAAACCTGAAGGGGTTAAGGCGACAAGACATTCGAGTTCGAATCCCGGTTTGGCATAAATTTTCATCCGTCATGATTGAATTATTTCAATCCCTCAGTACAGCAAAAGTCGGAAATTGTTTCGTCAAGTACCTACATACTTATGTAAGTACCTACTTAAGAGCTAGTATTTATACTCGTAGTTTTAACCAGCATATTGTAGTGGACCACTGTTTACGCTATTATTATTTTTAATTGCTTTTTAACTCATCCTATTTTGGTTTTCGTAGAATGTTAAATACCACATCTCTGGTTTGGTAAAATGCCTCAGCTGTTTGTGCTGTAGCCGTAAGCGTAGCGTGGTAACAGTGGTCCTACATTACGGATCATCAGCGTTTATTAGAATATTGTCATGTTTTTATAGTAAGTGACGATACCAATAATGGCTAAAATTATATTTGTCTCTTTTATTAACGCGAAGGAGACATTTATATTGCTTGTTTTGTGTGTCTCAGATAACGTTCATGAATGCTACTACTAACGACCTTTTAAACTGTCATAATACCCTCTCTTGCAAAAATGAACGTTCTTTTCTATGTCAGTCTAATTATGATCATATTGATAGAAACCGGTTTGCAGTAATGTCAACTCTGAAGTCAAGGTGATATTGACAGATGTAGGAAGCAGATTCTTTCACAGCCACAGATGTCCGTATTTTTCACGTGGTTGTGTACTTCTTTTGCCCTCTGTGAAGGCGGCAACGACGTTGCAGCGTACTGTTTCAGTGCACCTCACTTGTGTCGCTGATTTTGAACTGAGCAATAACAAATAAATGCCAGTCGGAGAGTCGATTTTTTCTTTCTAAAGTTAAGATCACGTTGAACACAAAATACAACCGTGTAGCTACACTTTAGACGACCAGCGACCACAAGAAAAAATTATCCACTGGAGCAGTGGAGTTGTATGTCTAGATTACTGGTAGGGGCTTGTATTAATGCCACTCGAAATGAACATAATAAACATATATCTCAAGCTCTGCAGACATATTTGTATCTACAAAATGTATACTTTATCAGTCCGTGTACTTGTGATTTTGTTCCTGTGAAAGCACTTGTAACCGGAAGCGGATCCACCAAGGGGTAGAGAAGAGCAGCTGTAGCCACCAGAGCATTAATTCGGGTACGTGTCGCCTAATCACGGGCTGGTCAATCTGAAGTTTAACTTGACGTCATTTACGTGGAACGAGTGAACGAAGCACTACATTATGGGCTACTGAATCCGTCACATTACAACATGTGAAATAATGTGACACATGCCCATGTGGACGAATACACGGGAAAGAAGCTGTTACAGTACTTCGTGCTGTCTAATTGTGCAGTATTTTTGAAGGACCTCACAGATTTATTTGAATTTTCACCAAACGGATACAATGTTTACGTGCTCAACCAATCGCCTGCTACATTTGGTCTATGTAAAATCATCCTTTATGGTGAAAGTACACATCACAGGTATTTATGGACTTCATTGTGCTTAGATTTTCTACACATGTTACTAATGATCCAGTTACAGGAGGTAGATCGAAAAAGGCCACTGTAAAGACTGTGTACGGAAAAAAATGACCAGATCATTAATCTACAAAAATGGAGTCATCCATCTGAATCCCCCCTGCGTGATGAAAATAAGTCTTTTAAGGCCATCATTTTTGTAACTTATCTAATATTAACCTTAAATTTTTCTCTCATAAAAACTAAAACTTTTTCCTTGCCAACTAAAGGGTGATTTGAGTCAGGAGGGAAGATACACGCTTTGAGGGGTGATAATTCTGGTGATTCTAAACCAAAATCTTCAAATGAACATATGTCCTCTCAATAAAATCTTCACGGTTTTCAAGCTGTGTAAATACAAATAACATTGTCGGGCTTTCGAGGCCTTTCTCCACCATCGTCGCCAAGAATAATCCCCTGGTGCCCCAGCTGCTTATAATTTCATTCCTCTGCCACATATGGGCAGGGGAGTGCTGGCAACGGCACAGTCCAAAACTCTTCAGCCAAATGGCTTGACAAAAATGCAGAAAGGGGGACTTTTACATGACAAGGAGTATATAAATGGGAACTTAAAAAACACAGTAAATGAAGATGATGGGAGTTAAAATATACACAAATATGGGGACATGCACTGGGGGACAGTTAAAAAGTCGACATAAAGTTAAAGGAACACAGCTGGCAATTCAAAGTGCACTTAAAAAAACACTGGAGGCAAACACAAGTTAAAAGTTGGCTACAGCATAAAAATCATATGGGAGCGAGATATTTAAAAAAGCCACTGGAAACGATGAAGCACTCATGGAGAATAAAAACCGCTAGTAGGGACCTTCTGAGGCACTGGAGGCTGGAGAGGAGGGAAAAAGAGGGGAGGAAGGTGCGTTTGGAGGGGGGGGGGAGGAAGAGGAAAAAGGGGAGGGCAGGAGGTGCACTAAGAGGCAGAAGATGGAAGGGATACGAGATGAATAGGGAAGACAAGGCAAGAGGAGGGCAGAGACACAGAAGTGAAGGATGGCATGCGATAGTGAGGTGGTGGGGGAGGGGGAAAAACCGCTCAGGGTAAGCGAAGGGGACTGAAAGGGAGGCCTGAGGAGAAGGGGTGAGGAAGGTTGGGCTAGAGTTGGTAGGAGGGGTAGATGTCAGGTCGAAGCTCATCATCTGGGAGAGGTAGCTACTGGAAGTTGGATCGGGAAAGGAGGTGGAGGGTGTGGAGATGGAGAGAGGGAGGGGCACAACGGTAAAGGTTCGGCAATGGGCTGGTGGTGGAGAGGGAGCAGGACACCAGGGCGTGGGGGGGGGGGGGGGCAGAGTCTGTGGATGATATACAGGGTGTGGACGTGTTCAAGGAAAAGGAGAAGGCGGGGAATGAGGTTGTAGAGGATGCAGGTGGGGGGATGGAATGCGGATATGGAAGGCAAGGCAGAGTGCATGGCGTTCTAGGATTTGGAGGACTATATAGAATCTGGGAGGGGCAGATATCCATTCGATGCTGGCATAACAAAGGATGTGACAAATCAAGGATTTATAAGTGTGAAGGATGGTGGAAGGAACAGCCCCCATGTCTAGCTGGACAGGAGTTTCAGGAGGCAGAGTCTGTTGTGGGCTTTGTGTTGGATTCTAAGGAGATGGGGAGTGCAGGTGAGGTGGCGATCAAGGGTGAGACCAAGGTATTTCAGGGTAGGAGTGAGGTGGATAGGACGACCATAAATTGTTAGGTAGAAACCATGGACATGGAAGGTGCGGGTGGTGTGGCCTATGATGATCACCTGGGTCTTGGAGGGATTGATATGAAGGAACCACTGGTTGCATATCGGCAGTATACAGGAGATAGAGGAAAGTGCAACGGACGGAGTCTTGGGGCACCCCCAGCTGGCACGATTTTCCTCCTATATAGCTACGATTGCTGCCTCTGGCACCAATCAACAAGAGAGAGTCGACACGACGCGTGTGCGGAAGGTGAGTTGCACAGCTCAAAGCATCTGCGGCCCGGCACGGGACCGAGTGCCGTCAAGTGGCGCGAGGAGCCGGTGCCACATTTGAAACTACCGCTCCCGCTTCTCTTCAAGCGTCAAGGATCCGTCATTGCTTCCTTCCGACATCCAAAGCCCGCCCCCACGCCCTACTACGCGTGTACCCTTGGTCTCTGGGAGAAATGTTGCTGTATATTCTAATCTCAGTCGCCTCTTTTGTAACGGAATCTCAATATGTTTAAGCATGAACCAAGAATTTCATGTTTTCATACTCGAATTTGTGTCCGTTTTCCAGGAAATGCTCAGTTATGACCATCTTGTTACGTTCTGTTTGTTTAATGTGTTCCTTGTGCTCGGTACAACGCTCTGCAACTATGCGAATTGTCTAACCCATACGCTACGGTCGCAGGTTCGAATCCTGCCTCGGGCATGGATGTGTGTGGTATCCCTAGGTTAGCTTGGTTTAAGTAGTTGTAGGGGACTGATGACCTCAAATGTTAAGTCCCATAGTGGTCAGAGCCATTTGAACCATTTTTTGTCTAACCCATACAGATGCTATTGCATTCACAAGGGACACAGAACACACCGGCCACACGAAGAGTTAAGTCGTCTTTATCATGATGCAGCATCTTGTGGCAGGACCGGAACACTGGTTTCAGTCCATGTCTTTACATCACGCGTCCTAAGTTGCTGCTCGTTGTCCCACAGTGTGGCAGGAAAACAGCTGAAACCTTTGCAATGTCTCTCTTGCTATAAACATTCCCTCTGAACACGTGTCTTTTAATATTAGCTCGTTCGTACCTGTATCGAGATAATACAATGAATTATAGTAATCAATATTAAATATGTGCAAACTCTCGGCGCTTGAGCATTGCATTTTCTGTTAAAGGCCCTTTCATGTATTTTTAACCATGTTTTTTCTCTCTGTGTTTTACTACAATCTTACAGCACCCGAGGACGACGGTGGATCGAGCTGGACAAGTTTTATCTTAGAAGTACGGAACGTTTTGCCATGCCAAGTCACCCAACAATCTTACAATGACTAAAAATACAAAATAAAACACACATAGGTTAGTAATAACAGTACATCCTGAAATAAAATAAATTAAATTACGACATAACATTGAGCCTTCAATTATGCAGTTACGAGAGCCGTTTGGTTGCAACTCGAGAATGTATTAATAAAGTAATGTAGTATTAATGGCGGTGTGCCAAAATACGTCCGATCTGGAAAAGACCTAGAAAACAAAACGTGCCTCTTATTCTGCTAATAAACTGACGACTAAAAATCTTCAAATGTTTTTAGCGACTGCATACAAAATTTATACATCCGTGGACTATATCTATGGTTCAAATTATTTCTTTATTTCATTACTTATAATTACGTTTTCTGCTAATAAAAGCTCAGTATGCAAATGTGCCATTAAGCTGCCCCTCTACGATTTTTACCCTCCACGCTGCCCTCCAATACTAAATTTGTGATCCCTTGATGCCTCAGAACATGTCCTACCAACCGATCCCTTCTTCTGGTCAAGTTGTGCCACAAACTTCTCTTCTCCCCAAACCTATTCAATACTTCCTCATTTATTATGTGATCTACCCATCCAATCTTCAGCATTCTTCTGTAGCACCACATTTCGAAAGCTTCTATTCTCTTCTTGTCCAAACTATTTGTCGTCCATGTTTAACTTCCATACATGGCTACACTCCATACAAATACTTTCAGAAACGACTTCTTGCCACTTAAATCTGTCCAATCATTGTTTTCTTTGCGATAGAACAAGATCTCACCAGGAGTGTATGGAGTTTCATAAACAATGAGGTTGTTGTGCACCTGTTGAAATAAAGACAAAAACGTTACCCAATTTGCATGTTCGGTAGAAACGTAGGTTCTCATAAATCTATTGATCCTACGGAACACACTGTCAGTGAGATTACACTGGGGACTATACCTTAAGATAAAAATACTCTTAATACTATAGTCTTTGAATAAATTTACGCCACTTGCACCCAGTATAGTACGCAGCATTGTCGGATAAAATAGCTTTTGGTTTTCTCACGTGAGGGATGTAGTCACATAAGAAACGACGAATGAAGGCAGTAGCAAGCAGTAGTAGATCTTATTGCATACAGTTTAATATGCTTCGAGAATAAATCGTAAAATGCAAGAATATATTTCAAACAACCACTTCTTATGGGATGTGGATCACTTATGTCAGAACTTAAAATTTATAGAGATTTACTGGGTAGAATAGAACGCAAATCAGTCTCCGTAGACAAGTTCAGCAGTTTAGAGTTTTGACTAATCGCACAGGTTTTGAGTGTACTGTGGATCTTAGGTCTCATATTGCTAAAGTAACAGTAGGTACGGAGCTATGCTAGGCACTCCTTGGTACCATAATTACCCTAATAAAAATGTGGCTGCCAAATTAGGCTGTGTTCAAAAACCTTGGGAATACAAACAAACCAAGTAGTGGCTTCAGGATGACGGCGATAAAATAACACATCATATGCGTGAAATAACGGTTAGGCAGAGGATGGTCAGATTGGTTTGTGAGTAAAACTCTTACCTTATTCCAGTGAGGATCAGATTTCTGCAACGTTGATATATTCCTACATACGTGGGTATAGTACTGGTGATATAGCTTATGCTGCATTCGATAGTCATTCACATTCTCCATGTCAGAGTTACATTCATTCAAGCCTTGAGGCAGACGCGACAAAGTGTCGGCAATGATGTTGTCTTTACCCTCAATATATACAATTTCAAAGGAATAGCTTTGCAAAAATAAAGCCCAGGGTGATAATCTGGGAAGTAAAAGCTTACAAGTTAACTGAAATGTGAGAGCTTGGTGGTCAGTATGTTATAGAGTGCTTACCACACAATCAGAATAAATGTAAAAAGTAATCTCGCTGTGCGACAATGTCTGCACAAGAAAATACATGGCGTAAGTAATGGTGGAATTTTGAAAACTAATGGCTGCACGCCATATGACGTCACACAGAACTAAAACTGGCCATATTGTGAACTGGTGAAACTGTATTGTTGCACTATGTGAATAATGAAAATAATTTTGGAAACCGCGATGTAGCTTAAAATCACTGCTATGGAAACGGAAAATTGTGACAGATCTACTAAACAAGCTACGATAATACAAAGCGCTTGGGCAAGAATGCTGATATAATGATGCGGTGCCTTACCCTGTATCCCCGACTGCAGCGTAATTTCAGGTCTCAGCATACAATTCGTCCTACTTCAATGTATTCTGGTCGCGTATCCAGTTTGTACGAGGATTGTACCAAAAGTAAGGTATCCAATGACCTACAGCCTCGAGGTAAGGTGCTAGGCTACATCCGACAACAGTGCCGTGCTCTGTTGTTTCCCCACTGTCGAGCCCGTCCGTCCGCGATTCGCTACGTCGCTCAGTGTTGGCTTGGCAGCCGTCAGAGATAGAAGTGTTGAACGCCGCTCCCGCCGAGTGCGAAGTTCGAGCAGTAATCCGGTTTCTCAACGTAAGGAAGTTACCGCCCGTGGAGATTCATTGTCAACTGACTGAGGCTTATGGTGAATTGTGCATGTCGCTTCAGCACGTCCGCAAATGGTGCAAGGACTTTGCTGAGGGTCGCACGGAAGTTCACGATGAAGAACGTTGTGGAAGACCGCCGGTTTCAGATGCGATGTCCAGGAGATCAACAGTGAGCTGCTCAAGGATCGGAGGGTCACTGTCTGTGAACTTGTTGAACGCATTCCTGAAGCTTCCCATGCCACAATTGAAAGAACTTTAACAGAGAAGTTGGGTTATCGCAAGGTGTGTGCTCGCTGACTCCCCCAGATGCTGACTGACAGACACAAGGAGCAATGCCTTGACTGTGCTCGCGAGTTTTTTCAACAACTGAGGGGGGAGGCAACAAGGAGAAGTTGTTGGACTCTATGGGTGTTCATTACATCCCCGAAAGAAAACAACTATCTCGTCAGAGCCGTCTCTCCAGTTCACCGCCACCAAAGAAATTCAAACAAACGCAGTCTACAGGAAACGTTATAGCGACTGTGTTTTGGGATCGGATGCGGGTACTGCTCGTGGATTTCATGCCACCTGGGACAACAATAAACTCAGACTGATATTGTGAAACATTGACCAATCTCCGACGAGCAATCCAGAAACGCTGGAGAGGACGACTGACGGAGGGCGTAGTGCTTTTTCACGACAATGCACGACCCTACATCGCTCGTCAAACACAGGAGCGTTTCAAGACATTTGGTGGACTCTTATGCCCTATCCCATGCACAGCCCGGACTTAGTCCCCCAGTGATTATCACCTCTTCCCTAAGCCAAGGGAACACTTAGGTGGCCAACGCTTCAAGAGCGACGATGAAGTCCAAGTAGTGGTCCCACGCCTCCTCAATGGGTTGGTGGGAGACTTCTTCGACTTATGAATACAAAAGCTGGAGCACCATCATAAAAAGTGTATCGAAAAAAATAGAGACTATGTTGATAAATAGACAAAAGTGTAAGATATGCACCGATGAATAAATTAATAACAATGCACAATGTTTTCTATTTGTAAAAAATATGATAACCTTACTTTTGGTACAATCCACATAGTAACCCGCAAACGTACCAAAACGAAGACAATATAGTACATATAACAATGCTTGTAAACACGTAGTCGCCAAATTAATTTTATCTTGTTCGTACCTGGATCGAGGTAATACAATGAGTTATAGTAATCAATATTAAATATCATACAAACTCTCGGCGCTTGAGTATGGCTTTTTGTTTGTTTTGAAATGACCGTGTGGCATTGCTGGCCGGGAGACCCTATTCGGGGGAGTTCGGCCGCCGTATTGCAAGTCCTTTTTAGGTGGCTCCGCACCGGCTACTTGTCAGTCAATGATGATGAAAGACACGCAACACCCAGTCTCCTATCGGAAATCGAATCCTGGCCCCCTGCGTGATAGGCGGTAACGCTACCGCTATGCTACAGAGGCGGACGGCTGCATGTAGTATTTATACAGCCGTGGTCTATATCAATGGATCAGATTATTTCCTTATTTCATTACCTATAATTACGTTTTCTGCTAATAGAAGCTCGACATGCAAATGTGCCTTTAAAGTCTGAAGTGCAACAATACAGACTGTAAGCGGTCGTCGTCAGAAATAACTTGTGCTATGTGTACGAAGTTGTTCAGCAACCCTTTCTAGTGTGCAAGGTGGTAAAAACTATCGACTTCCAGGCATCGATGAGTGTGTGTCGGTTGCCTATACCTGCCTTCCGCTCAACTAAAACATTCAAGAACGGTAACTTGCTGTCCTTCTCCATCTAGATGGTAAATTTAATGTTGAGATGGACACCGAGGCGATGTTTTTCACATATGCCGCCGCGAAAGACTCTGAGCACGCATGTCCCACCTTCTTAACCCCATTCGATGTACACTTGTTTGAAAATCAGAGGCGTTACTTGCCTGTCCTTATTCACCAGAATTCTCACACGTATAAAACCAAAGCAACGTCTCTATTGACCATTTCAACTCCTGCACATTCCGAATGGCCAGTGACACTATACTTTACTAAAACGTATCCCGACGGTTGGATCGGTCTTCATGTAATCATTTCTTTGCCAATGAAGTCACTCGATATTGTTCCATTAGATAACAGTTTGTGTGGTTGGCTTAAGAGTAAAGTGTACGGAATGGACAAAGGGGAGGAATTTCTCGCTCTCATTCCACAGGCTTGTACTGAAGAAAACTACTTTCAGAATGAGGTCAGATTAGCAACACAGCAGCTGTCTGCAAGAATTGCAAAATGCATTGTAGTTGACAATGGATATTTGCATATATTTTGTAAGGAAATGTATGCAGATAAACAAACTATCAGATCACAATGTTTCATTATCTTTTACCTGCATTTTACCTGTTCCTCAATTTTTTCATTAGTTCCTCTGGAAACTCTTAAAAGATATATGTTCATATCACGATTTTTGTTCAATCACTAGCGCTGTTACTCTTCAAAGCATGTACCTTCCCTCCTGACTCGCCCAGTATTTGCAATTCTGTCCCAATTATCACCTTTTTCGTAAGACTTGTACTGGGTGGGAGATCTTAATGACTAATTTGAATGAAATCTCATTGCGTTGATCTAAAGAGCACTCCACTTGTTCCTGAATATTTTTTCACATAGCGCTAACCCCAACGAGCTCGTGGCTCGGAAGAGCAACGAAATCAAAAGCAGAAAACTTATGAATCATCCGGACCTCCAATTAATGAACTTCCCTGCAAAGTAAAGAAATGCAACATATAAGCTATGAAGTTATGCGACAATGCAAATAATCTAACGCTAATGCCATACCCTCTAGAAGATTAAGCTGCGTTAGTTTCTGCTGTTTCAATAAATTCAAATTAACGGTATTCCCTGAACGTTTAAACACCTCAATGAACGGCAGTAAAGATGCACAAAAAATGTTCACATTTACGTTCTACTACGTCGGTTTTCTCTGTAACAATGCATTTAAAGAATACATACTGTCCGTGAGTATTTTTGAGAGAAGTGTGTAAGAGCATTCAAAGTGGTAAATCATTCACAATATTTTGATGTTCTGCAATGCCGTCCACCATACAAAAAGAAGTGTGTAATTAAAAGCGGACTCGGGAAAACATTATAGCGTGCATTTGGCAGGTGAAGAGCAGGAACTGAAGAGATTATTTTTTCGAGCGGCGTATTACGCTAATTTTAGCTGCCATTTTAGTCCGCCACGCGCCGGAATCGCCGGCAACCGCGAATGCATAATCTGATTACGCCGGGTGTGGCGCTGCTCTGAATTTCACCTGTGCCTGTGTGCAAACGTGTGGAGGGCCATCGGGAGAAGTCATTCTGGCTCATCCGATCACACGCCGAATCCTGTTCAATAATTAAACGACGTCATGATGTCAGGCGGAAAAGAGCGATTTTCATTTCATGGAGGGTCTCTTTCGCCATGGACTGAAGTTTGGAAGTTTGTTGATGCATATCACCACATCCTGTTTCGATACTGTGATGAACAGGTGAAGTAATTTTTGGATGTTTGTTACTGTCGTGTCTACTCCGACAACTAGTTAAACGCAGCTCTCCACGGTAGTCTGTTCCAACAAGCGTCTTCATTTATGCATAGATCCATGAACCTACATACATTTAAACATGCTTACTCTAGTGAAACCTTTGCCTCCTTCTACTACTTTGCGCCACGCACTTCCAATCTTCAACCAATTGACTATAGCTTGTCACCTCAGGATATGTTCAATTAACCGATACCTTCTTTTAGTCAAGCACTGCCATAATTGTTTTTCTCCACAATTCGATTCAGTATCTGCTCATTAGTTACTCGTTCGAGCAATGTAATTTTCACAGTTATAATATGTCATCGTAACTCAGACTTTCTATTCTTTTCTTGTCTCAAATGTTTATTAGCCACATTTCACTTTTGCACAAGGCTAAACGCAGCAGAAATGTCTACAGTAAAGACTTCCTAGCAATGAAATTTGTTCTTGATGTTAACAAATATATCTGTCTCCGAAAGACTTTTCTTGCTATTGCGAGACTGCATTTTACAGCCTCTCTGCTTCGGCCACCGTCAGTTATGTTGCTGCCCAAATATCAAAACTTATCGACTCCTTTAAGCGTTTTATTTCGTATTCTAATTCCTTCAGAATCACCTAATCTCAGTTGGGTACATTTCATTACTGTTGTTTTACTTTTTGTGCTGTTCTTGTTATCCTCTATTCAAGATACTATCCATTCCATTCGTGTACTCTTCGAAGTCATGTGTTGCCTCTGCAGTATTAAAGTGTCACTGGCAAAACTTGAAGATTTTACTTCTTCCCTATGAAGTTTAATTCCACTTCTGCGTTTGTCCTTGGCTTTCTTTATTGCTTGCTCAATGAACAGGCGGAATAACATCGGGCAGAGACTAAAACACTGCCTCATTTCCTCCTTGACCAAAAAATTGTTCAAATGGCTCTGAGCACTATGGGACTTAACATCTGAGGTCATCAGTCCCCTGTACTTAGAACTACTTAAACCTAACGAACCTAAGGACATCACACACATCCATGCCCGAGGCAGGAGTCGAACCTGCCACCGTAGCAGCTGCGTGGTTCCGGACTGAAGCGACTAGAACCGCTCGGTCACGGGGGCCGGCCCTTCTCGACCACTGCCGTCCTTCCAAGTGCCTCGATGCTTACTTTAGGGTCAAATACTTTGCTTGGAATGCAGTTAAATATGCTTAAAATCGTGCACAGTGAAGGAGAAAGTATGTATACGAACTGTAAAGTTGCGAAGTTGTAAAAAATGTTTAGAGCCAGGAGTGCAGTGCCAGGGTAGAATAAGGGCACAGCTAAGACGGGCACGGGCCCTCGCAACCAGCTCTGTGTTGACAAACAACACATGCTGCTAGCTTTCAGGGAGCTATTGCAGCTTGATTATGAAAACTAGGTCGTCGGTCGCAGCCCAGAACTTTATGACAATCTATCAATGCCGACATTAGTGTGACATCAGCACAGAGGTGAAGTATTTAGTGACAAGTGACCATCTATATCTCTAACGTCGATCAGTTGTAGAATTTTGGAACACGTATTATGTTCGAGTATAATGACTTTTCTGGAGTATAGAAATCTACTCTGTAGGAATCAGCATGGGTTTCGAAAAAGACGATCGTGTGAAACCCAGCTCGCGCTATTCGTCCACGAGACTCAGAGGGCCATAGACACGGGTGCACAGGTCGATGCCGTGTTTCTTCACTTCCGCAAGGCGTTCGATACAGTTCCCCACAGTCGTTTAATGAACAAAGTAAGAGCATATGGACTATCAGACCAATTGTGTGAATGGATTGAAGAGTTCCTAGATAACAGAACGCAGCATGTCATTCTCAATGGAGAGAAGTCTTCCGAAGTAAGAGTGATTTCAGGTGTGCTAGAGGGTAGTGTCGTAGGACCGTTGCTGTTCACAATACACATAAATGTCCTGGTGGATGACATCAAAAGTTCACTGAGGCTTTTTGCGGATGATGCTGTGGTATATCGAGAGGTTGTAACAATGAAAAATTGTGTTGAAATGCAGCGGGATCTGCAGAGAATTGACACTTGTTGCAGGGAATGGCAATTGAATCTCAATGTAGACAAGTGTAATGTGCTGCGAATACATAGAAAGAAAGATACCTTATCATTTAGCTACAATATAGCAGGTGAGCAACTGGAAGAAAATTCCATAAATTATCTGGGAGTACGCATTAGGAGTGATTTAAAATGGAATGATCATATAAAGTTGATCGTCGGTAAAGCAGAAGCCAGACTGAGATTCATGGGAGGAATGCAGTCCGAGGACAAAGGAAGTAGGTTACAGTACGCTTGTTCGCCCACTGCTTGAATACTGCTCAGCAGTGTGGGATCCGTACCAATAGGATTGATAGAAGAGATAGAGAAGATCCAACGGAGAGCAGCGCGCTTCGTTACAGGATCATTTAGTAATCGCGAAAGCGTTACGGAGATGATAGATAAACTCCAGTGGAAGACTCTGCAGGAGATACGCTCAGTAGCTCGGTACGGGCTTTTGTTGAAGTTTCGAGAGCATACCCTCACCGAGGAGTCCAGCAGTATATTGCTCCCTCCTACGTATATCTCGCGAAGAGACAATGAGGATAAGATCAGAGAGATTAGAGCCGACACAGAGGCATACCGTCAATCCTTCTTTCCACGAACAATACGGGACTGGAATAGAAGGGAGAACCGATAGAGGTACTCAGGGTACACTCCGCCACACACCGTCAGGTGGCTTACGGAGTATGGATGTAGATGTAGATGTAGATGTAGATCTCGTCGTCATCGAACATCTGGGAAATAATGCGATATCGAGCTGGTGCTACTCTGTGCCACCTCGCCGATGGTGCAAGGCCTTTTGCCTCAGCTGCAACATCAACTGCTTCCTGTCGGCTAAGCATCTGGACTCCAGGAGGAATCCCGCAGTTGGTCGCCGTCCCGAGACTACGACGAGAACAGAGATCTTTACCACCATTGAGGTACCCAGAGAAGACCACTACGCTCCGCGCCCTGGATAGTACGCAGCCTGACGTTCTTACAGCAACAGCTGATGACCACGTTGTCACTGGGAGCGTGGCGACGCAGCAGTGACTGCAGCAGAGGAGGTGCGCAGTCACCAGCTTGAGGCAGACGCACCGGAGAAATAGCTCCATATACATGCGCCACCCAGTAATAACTGTAAACAAACCTCAATAAAGAAGTCCTTGTAACAGTCATCAGCTGCACAACATCCTTCCTCAGCAGGTAAGTGTAACCCCGTTTAGGCGATCGGAGGCATTCAGTTACATAATTTTAAGTCTTTTTCGGGGAAGAAGTACACACTGAATTCAGCAGGTAATCACAATAGCTGAAGATGCAGATTTTTAAGATAGTGAAAGGAACAGGAACTTTTCCATAGAGCTTCAAAGAGGATCAGGTATACTAGATACGACATGTTATACATTTTCATTAAATTAAAATGTATATTATCAATGTTTGAAGGAAACAATGAGGAAAGAAAATAGTGGAGAACACAGTTATACTGAAATATATTCTTTCTTTGAGATTTAGATATGACGATGACGAGTGTTCTAGATCTGATATCGTTTGTCTTCACCAGACTGTTGTAGTTAATATGCCGCTCTGAGAGCAGGTGTGCAGGCAGGGGAACAGGTTGGCTAGGGTGGGTAAGAAGGGGGGGGGGGGGGCACGTGAGCAGTCCTTTAATGGGGCCTTAATGTAAGCCATCGTACTGCAATAGGACAGCCAAATCGGTCACGCAGGTGCACAAAACATGCAGTAAGACCGTCTGGAAGATCGTCTGCACTTACCCAAGGGCGAGCAGATGTGCACTTGCGGGCACTGGCACTCAAAGGGGCAGCCTGAACCGCCTGGTCTACACAATCGACTATTAATCGGTGAAATCAATTACAGCCACACTCATTAAACATTCAGGAAAGTGGTCCGGAGCGATCTGAGGTGTTAAGGTCGTATGTCACGACAAACGTCAATATAATCGAATGAAAGCTAACAAAGTGCCCTCTGCTAGGTAGAATGAACTACAGGATCTTGATTTTCTTGCCTACCATTAACCAAAGAGAGTCTCCCTGCCAATCGCTTACTAGAGTGTCACAGGAAATAGCCTACCAATCACCTACTACAACTGCCTTCAGATCAACCACCAGAGTGGTACAGTCATCTCTCTCCACAGCATCCTCTCTTGGAATTCTCCAATAACATCCCAGCCATGAGACGTAGGTAGCTACCAGGTAACGGAAAATAGACAGCGTATAAGGCCAGACTTTCATTAGTATCCAGCAGTTAACCGCCATGAAGAGTACACGTGCAATTCGGTCGAAACGTCAACAATTTAGTTGTTTAAGTGTTTTGCGAAGACACGGTCTCCAAAATCATTTTAAAAATATATTACTTAATGCCGTTGTCTATGGAGAAATAACCGCCTTCATTTGGATACCGTTTCTCACAAGTGATTTCTATTCAAATTGCATACTTATGTATTATGGTCGCAGTTGTTGGAGTGGATTCATTATTTTATGACTGAAAGGCTATACACTGAAGAGCGAAATAAATTAGTACACGTGTCTAATACCGTGCAGGGCCCCAGCGAGCCGCAAAACGACGTGGCATGGACTCGACTAATGTCCGAAGTAGTGATGGAGGTAACTGATACCATGAATCCTGCAGGGCTGTCATCAATCCGTAAGAGTACGAGGGGGTGGAGATCTCTTCTGAACAGCATCTTGCACGGCATCCCAGATTCGCTCCATAATTTTCATTTCTGGAGAGTTTAGTGGCCATTGGAAGTGTTTAAACTCAGAAGAGTGCTCCTGGAGCCACTCTGTAGCAATTCTGAACGTGTGGGGTGTCGCATTGTCCTGCTGGAATTGCCCGAGTCCGTCGGAACATACAATGGACATGAATATATGCTCGTGATCAGACAGGTTGCTTACGTACGTGTCACCTGTCACAGTCGTGCCTAGACGTATCAGAAGTCCCACATCACTCCAACTGCACACGCACCACAAGATTACAGAGCCTCCAACAGAACAGTCCCCAGCTGCAAGGTCCATGGATTCATGAGGTTATCCCCATACCCACACACGTCCATCCGCTTCATAAAATTTGAAACGAGACTCGTCCGAGCAGGCAACACGTTTCCATTCATCAACAGTCCAATGTCGATGTTGACGAGCCCAGGCGAGATGTAAAGGTTTGAGTCGCGCAGTAAGCAAGGGTACACGAGTGGGCCTTAGGCTCCGAAAGCCCAATCGATTATGTTTCGTTGAATGGTTCGTACGCTGACACTTGTTCATGGCCCAGCATTGAAATCTACAGAAGTTGCGGAATGCTTGCACTTCCGTCACTTTGAGCGATTCTCTTCGGTCGTCGTTGGTCCGGTTCTTGCAGGATCTTTTCCGGCCACAGCAAAGTCGGAGATTTGATGTTTTACCATATTCCTGATATTCACGGTACACTGGTGAAATGGTCGTACGGGAAATTTCCTACTTCATCGCTACGTAGGATATGTTGTGACCCATCTCCAGTGCTCCGACTGTAATACCATGTTCAAACTCATTTAAGTCTTAATAACCAGCTATTGTAGCAGCAGTAACCGGTCTAGCAACTGCGCCAGACACTTGTTGTCTTGGATAGGTGTTGCCGACCGCAGCGCAGTATTCTGCCTGTTTACATATCTCAATATTTGATTACGCATGCCTATACAAGTTTCTTTGGCGCTTGAGTGTAGTTAATAGTAACTGACGGAAGCCATCGAGTAAACAGGAAGTGTTGTAGGCCCTTTGTTGTTCTTATCTTATGGAGACGATTTCATTGTCTGAATGTTTGCGAATGGTGCTGTGTTTAACGTCTAGTAAAGTTATTAGATGATCAAAACTAATTGCGAAATATTTAGGTGAAATATCTACCAGACGTAAGAAGTGAAAAAACTTAATTTTAAGCAATAAAAATGTGGTTTTTTCCACACATGTACTAAAAGGAATCCATTAAATAACGGTAACGCGACAAATCATACAAATTTAAAATTTTTTGATTCAATTAAATACTTGGGCTTTGAATTACAAACGTATACTGGAACCACTATACAGAAAACGTTGAGCATAAGGCGAACCGAAGTATGCCTTTTATTGGCAGAACTCTTATAAAATGCAACAATTCTATTAAAGAGCTGCCTACAATTTGCTTGCCCGTTCTCTTCTGTACTCTGGCTGCACAGTGCGGTATCGATACCATATAGGATTGATGGAAGACGCTAAAAATCTCAAAGAGGGGCAGCTCGATTTGTACTACCGCAAAAGAGAGGAGACAACCACATCGATATGGCATGAGACATTGGGGGCAATAGCGTTTATCGTGACGAAATCTTTTCAGAAGATTTCATTCACCATATTTCACTTCCAATTGCGAAAATATTATGTTAACTCCTAGCTATGTGGGGAAAAATGTCAATTGCGTTGAAATAAGGAAAATCAGAAGTCGCATGGAAAAATGTACGTGTTCATTTTTCTCATAAGCCATTTACTAGTATAAATGAATAATAGGGAATTGGGCGTGATAGTGGTTTCTGCATTGTTGCTAATTTTCAATTATATAATTTGATGATATCATCCAATGACATACAGTGTTGCCCTCTGGACGCCCTCTGGACGCCCCATCTCTTTGGCATCACACTCCTAGACAAAAGGTGTAGACCACTTGTCCTATATTTAAAATGGCGGGAAATTCATAGAATGGCGGGAAACATCAACATCGTTATAACACTTCAGCATAGAACCACAAACATTAGGAACGTAATTCTGAGTAACGCGTTTCGGGAGTCAAACTCCCGTCATCTGGCTGTGGTGCGTTACTCTTACATAAACATTCACTTTGGAAACACACGCAGTTAGAAATGAAACATAAAATTAATCCGACAAGGGCTCGTCGTCTTACTTCAAAATCCGTCATTACCACATCCTTCGCTCGAGTTATCCATACTTTCACCCATCTACCCGGCGTTTATTTTGATTAACAGGAAACACCAGTCATATCAGCTATCAAGTTGCATCAGCTGTCGAAGAGGCAGCACACCAGGCTTTCGTAAACGTCAATAACATGTATAGAAAATAATAATAATAACGTCGTGGGGCTCGATGGCCCGGTGCAATTCTTTCTACAGGACGCCACTTCAGCGGCTTGCGTGTCCCTAATCTACTCCAGTCATCCAACCGGGGAAAAGGGACCTACAGTTGAAAGTGGAAACCGAATAATATATTTCCTCTGGCTACTACTCACATCACTGGAAGGTGATGGCTAGGTTAAAACGATGACTGAAAAAATCCGTGGCCTAACTGACTTTCGATACCAAGCGACCATTCGGTTTCCATGTAAGTACTTCGAATTTTTAAAAAAATCTGTTTATTTGTCTTTTTCTTCGACAGTGGCTATTTGCGAATATTGCATGACGCCGTTCAAACGCAGTCGATGAGATTTCCATACTTATATATTATAGAGAGTGGCCTGCCCTCTGCCGAACACACTGAGCTACCTCGTCGGCTGCAGACAACCAGCACCGGCAGGCATATATGCGGTTCGTCTAGAGGTTTTATTTCGTGAGTTTGCTAATATCAAAATATGTGCTACACACGGCCGCATCTTTTGACTGCATTGACTTAAAAGCTTACACTTTTTACACCACCAAAGGACCGTAGACCTCAGTATTTAACATAAATTTCAACATGAAACCTCTATCTCTTCATGAGAAAATGGGGTTTTAATGGACAGACAGACATAAGCGCAACAACAGTCAATTTTCTTAAGTGCAATAACCCCAAATAACCATTTTCGGTCTTTTTTCTTTATTTGCACTGTGTAACCCTGCTTCTTGTCGAATTTCATGGTTATTTGTCAACGAGTTTTGATGAGTGAGTCTGTGAATATTAAAATACTTAGCGGAAATGACGTATTTTTTGATTGCACTGCCTTTCAAGCTTACGATTTTCACACCGCCAAGAAACCGTATACTTCAGTATGTGACACAAATTTCAACTTGATACCCATACCCGTTCCTGACAAAAAGGGGTTATAACAGTCAGGCGGACCTATAGACTGACAAGCAACAAAGTCGTCTTGTAAGGGTCCAAAATACCACTGAAGAAAGCCTTACCAATCTCAGCTGTTTCTTGTGAAGAGTGGAATTGAGCGTTATGTACGAATGCAAGGGCCTTAGATGGAATTTGCATAAAATTGTTGGTATTATAAGGTTCAACAAAGAGCGTGTTAAAAACAATCCTGTCCTAAATTACGTAAACTGATCAGAAATCTAGAGCGGGGCAGTTAACGATGGTGAAGGCGAGGAAACAGTGGTTTTCCGTTGGAATTAAACTCCTGTTTTGATAAAAATGATAATTGGACAAGCAGAGTGTGACCTATAAATTTTCGGTGCCTGCAGTGTCACGTCTTTCAGTGTCACACAAATTTTTATTTTAAAAGAGGACCACTTAAGACTATTTTCATGGGTTCGCCCCTCAAATTTCTCCCTCATATCAGAAAATTGTTGTCTGATGTAGTACAAACTGAAAAAATAAATTCCTTTTAAAGCACTGTTTCGTATATAGTTCATATTCAAAACCTTACACCTGTGTCACAGAACAAATTCTACATCGAGAATACTTTACACAAGTTTAAGGGAAGAAATGCTTCCGATAATTATTACATTATATAAAGAACATCAAAATACGAACAGGCTGAAATGAACAAACAGTACATGAGACTATGTTAATCAGTTCAATTGTAAAAAAAGCTAAGGAGCATATTATTATCAAAATGAGAAATATGCAAAAGTGAAATGCCAAATAAGCACTTCTCATTTGAAAGTAAATCAAAACAATCAGAATGGCTGAAACAGACCACAATAACATGAGCCATAAACGAATAAGAGCTAATCAAATAAGAGAATAGTTAAAAATGAGAGGCCAACCAAATGAGAGCTGGCCGAACTCCGTCGGAACTTATATACGGTTGCGCTCGTGGCGGCACCTCGCGGCCCGTACGCAACACGCGCGCCTGCGACCGCAATGCACTCTTAGCGCTCGCGGCGGCGTCTGGCGGCCCGTACGCAAGTTGTGCGATTGCTGTCGCAGGTTGACCCTTAATCTATGATGTTACAAGAGTCAGATTTGCATGAAATTAGAGATTAACTGCAGAAACGCACTTGAGAGACAGTAAAAACTTACATTGAAAATATATTGCAGAGGGAGTTCGTATAGAAGGAGTATAAGCAGATAAATTGTTTGGTGTTTAACTCTAGTAATACCAAAGTATTTCCGTAATGAGCATTACCAAAGAGGGAGGGCGGATTGTTACTTCACACTCACATTAAAAAAATTAAAAAAAATGGAAACGCTAACAAATTCGTTAGCTGCTGTTGAGTTACATTAACAACATACCTTTTAGAAAACATATTGATATGTAAGTAAGGCTCTGATTCTAGAAATGAAGAATACCACATTCATTCTGAAAAGTGACATATATTACTGAGACGTAAGTTTTTGGTTTAACTGAAAAATTTGAAACATATATGGAATTCATAAAAAACAATACATATTTTTCCAGAATTTTATAATATAAAATAACTTATTAGATCACAATAGCTTAAAAAACTGGGTATAAGGTACGCTCCCACCCTCCTCAAGCCATTGGTATTGCGAAGATTAGTCTCAGTAGAGTCGGAGGTAAAACAGAGTGGGTGAAACAACCGCGTAAATTTAGTCCCTTCTCAAGATTGGTGAATTATACGGACACTGTATTTGAGGATGGTGGAACTGTGCCTCTGAATAAAAGCTTGAAACTAAAAATTAAACCGCTGTTTACGACATTAGTGAAGGAGACAGTCACTGCTGCTAAAATGGCAGCTTACTTAGCGAAACTTAATCGCAACGGGTCACACAGAGCACAAGTTGTGTAAGGCTACTGAATGGTAGGATATTCCATGAATGTAATAAGAACTCGACGAAAACAAAATCTATTAATTAGAAATTAAAGTATGGAAAAGCGATAGCTGCTAGGGCAGTTAAAGTGGACATCTTGGTAACTGTTAAAGCAGAGGAATATATCAGCAAAAGTCTGGAATTTCCTGAAGAAAACTACATCATCGAAACACCCAAACATTTTACTGGCGAGTTTCAATAGGAAAAAAACAAGGCTCATGAAAATATGTGTTTCCTATTTACAGAGGCCGAGAAGAGGAAATGTTATGAGACCTAAGGCACCTAATTAACATCATAATTAAAAGTTCACAAAGAAAATAATCCAATCAGGACGTCTGTTAGTGAAAGAGCGAGCACTGCTTATAAATTGAGGAATGTACTCAACCGCTTCGTTAGAGACAGTGACAACTACTCTTTATCAACGAGTTCTTAGTTCCGATTAGTCTACCTAGACATTAAAAACTTGTATATTAATGTTCTTGTGAATCTAGATTATTAAAAATATCTTTCTCAAGCTTAAGAAGGTCTCAAGACAGAATCGTTTGAATTTATAGAGCTTCTGCAGCTTGACCATTTTAACTATTTCTCATAAAATAGCAAATTTTACATCCAGAAAAATGGGTTGGATATGGATCAAGCATTTGAGGCACAATTTAATTAATCTAAAAGAGAATGTTTCAAAATATGCCTATCCTGTAGCGAAAAAGGTGACATTTTATAATGGTAAAGGTCGTGCTGAAATCAAGGAGAAACTACCGCCGTAATTTTTCCCGGGGGCATGCAGCTTTACTGTGTGGTTAAATGATGATGGCGTCATCTTGGGTACAATATTCCGGAGGTAAAATAGTCCCCCATTCGGACCTCTAGGCGGGGACTGCTCATGAGGACTTCGTTATCAAGAGAAAGAAAACTGGCTTTCTATAGACCGGAGCGTGGAATGGCAGATCCCTTAAACGGGCATGTACGTTAGAAAATTTAAAAAGGGAATTGAATAGCTTAAAGTTAGATATAGTGGGAATTAGTGGAGTTCGGTGGCAGGAGGAACAAGACTGCTGGTCAGGTGAATACAGGTTTATAAACACAAGATCAAATATGGGTAATGCAGGAGTAGATTCAATAAGGAATAAAAAGATTGGAGCGCAAGTCAACTACTACGAACAGCATAGTGAATGCATTATTGTAGCAAAGATAGACATGAAACCCAGGCCTACCACTGTAGTACAAGTTCATGTGCCAACTAAGATGACGAAAGACTGAAGTAACGTACGATTCAATTAAAGAAATTATTCAGATACTGAAGGCAGACGAAAATTTAATAGTCATTGGGGACTTGAATTCGATAGTAGTAAAAGTAATAGAAGGAAAAGTAGTAGGTGAATATGGTAAGGAATGAAAGAGAAAGCCTCCTGCTCAGAGATTTAGGAAAAAGGTTTTAAATTCTAAGACATTTCCAGGAGCATAAGTCGACTCTGAGCACATTTATTGATTGTGAACTGTAGATTAAAACTGATGACACTCCAAAAAGGTGGAAATTTACGGATATAGGACTCGGGTAATCTGAAAGAACCAAAGGTTGTAGAGAGTTTCAGAGAGAGCATTAGGGAACGATTGGCAAGAACAGGGGAAAGAAATACAGTAGAAGAAGAATGGGTAGCTTTGAGAGATGAAAAAGTGAAGGTAGCAGAGGGTCAACTAGGTAAAAAGACGAGGGCTAGTAGAAATCCTTGGTTAACAGAAGAGATACTGAATTTAATTGATGAAAGGGGAAAATATAAAAGCGCGGTAAATGAAGCAGGCAAAAAGAAATACAAACGTCTCAAAAATGAGATCGACAGGAAGTGCAAAATTGCTAAGCTGGGACGGCTAGAGGACAAATGTAAGGCTGTAAAGGCATGTATCACTGGGGTAAGATAGATGCCGCCTACAGGTAAATTAACGAGACTTTTGGAAAAAAATAGAACCACCTGTATGAATATTAAGAGCTAAGGTGGAAAACCAGTACTAAGGAAAGATGGAAACTCAGGTAGGTGGAAAGAGTATATACAGCGTCTATTCAAAGGCGATAAACATTAGAGCAATATTATCGAAACGGTAGAGGACGTTGATGAAGATGAAGTGGGAGATATGATACTGCGTGAAGAATTTGACAGAGCACTGAAAGACCTAAGTCGAAACAAGGCAGGGAGTAGCTAACATTCATTTAGAACTACTGATAGCGCTAGAAGAGCCAGCTATGACAATACTCTACCATCAGGTGAGCAAGATGTATGATGGTTCAAATGGCTCTGAGCACTACGGGACTTAACTTCTGAGGTCATCAGTCCCCTAGAACGTAGAACTACTTAAACCTAACTAACCTAAGGACATCATACACATCCATGCCCGAGGCAGGATTCGAACCTGCGACCGTAGCGGTTGCGCAGTGCCAGACTGTAGCGCCTAGAATCACTTGGTCACACCGGCCGGCCAAGATGTATGAGACAGGCGAAATATCCTCAGACTGCAAGAAGAATATAATAATTTCTGTTACAAAGAAAGCAGGTGTTGACACGGGTGAAATTTACCTATTTATGAGTTTAATAAGTCACGGCTGCAAAATACTGTAGCGAATTCTTTACAGAAAAACTGGTGGAAGCAGACCTCTTGGGAAGATCAGTTTGGATTCCGTAGAAATATTGGAACATTCGAGGCAATACTGACCCTACGACTTATTAGATAGGCTAAGGAAAGGCACACTACGTTTGTAGCATTTGTAGACATAGAAAAAGCTGTTGACAATGTTGACTGGAATATTCTCTTTCAAATTCCGAAGGTGGCAGCGGTAAAATACAGGGAGCGAAAGGCTATTTACAATTTGTACAGAAACCAGGTCGCAGTTATAAGAGTCGAGGGACATAATAGGGAAGCATTGGCTGGTGAGGGAGTGAGTCATTTTTGTTGCCTATCGCTGATGTTATTCATTCTGTATATTGAGCAAGCAGTAAAGGAAACACAAGAAGAAATTTGGTGTAGAAACTGAAATCGATGGCGAAGAAATAAAAACTTTGCGGTTTGCCGTTGACCTTATAATTCCGTCAGAGACAGCAAAGGACCTGCAAGAGCAGTTGAACGGAATGGACAGTGTCTTGAAAGCGGGATATAAGATGAACATCAAGAAAAGCAAAACGAGGATAATTGTATGTAGTCAAATTAAATCTGGTGATACTGAGAGAATTATATTAGGAAATGGAACACTTAAAGTAGTAGATGAGTTCTGCCATTTGGGAAGCAAAATATTTGATTATGGTCGAAGTAAAGATGATATATTTGTGAAACGTATGCTGCCTATAGCAAGGAAAGCGTTTCTGAAGAAGAGAAATTTGTTAACATCGAGTATAGATTTTGGTGTCAGGAAGTCCTTTCTAAAAGTATTTGTATAGAGTGTAGCCATCTATGGAAGTGAAACTTGGTCGATAAACAGTTTGGACTAGAAGAGAATAGAATCTTTCGAAATGTGGTGCTACAGAAGAATGCTGAAGATTAGATGGGTAGATCACATAACTAATGAGGAGGTACAGCATGAAATTGGGGAGAAAAGGAATTTGTGGCACAACTTGACTAGAAGAAGCATCGGTTGGTAGGACATGTTCTGAGACATCAAGGGATCACCAGTTTACTATTGGAGGAAGGCGAGGAGAGTAAAAATCGTAGAGAGAGTTCAGAGGATGAATACAGTAAGCAGAGTCACAGGTTACAGTAGTTACTCGGAGATGAAGAAGCTTGCACAGAATAGAGTAGCATGGAGAGCTGCATCAAACCAGTCTCTGGACTGAGGACGGCAACAACAACACAAGGTATTATTTCGGTTTTGGACCATGAGGTAATGATGTATTTCGGTTTTGGACTACAACGTAATGAGGCAAGACAAGTTGCATGACTTCAAGGACATTATAAAACGAACTGCAACACATGTGATTTCTAACCAGTCTTACCACCCAAAAATATTTAAAAAAGGGGCGTTTAGGAGCTCAGTGAACAAAGCTGTTGATATACCAATGAGTGCAACATATATGTTAAATGAATAAAATATCATTAAACAGAGAGCAATAAATAATGGGTGCGATGTAAGGATGGAGAATCGCCTTATCAATAGGGGGAAGAAAAACGGAAAGTCTGTTACCGTATTTTGAGAAAAACTTTACAGAAATTGGCGAATACTTTTGATCAACAAATGTCTGGTTGGAAATCGCAGCAAAAACTTAATCAGAAAGAATTTAAAGCCTGAAATTGGAAGCACGGTATGTTAATTGGAACATGCTGGTATTTATAAAATCGTGTCACACGAAATATACAGGACAGATTGTAAAGAAATTTTCGACGAAATATAGGTAGCATGCAGATGCTTTTCGACTGGGCACTGAAGATATGTCGGATGTTGACAAACGTATAAGACTAGTCAACCCTTGAAAGGGTTAAGAGGTGATGTGCGTAGATACGAAAGGAATTCACTGAGTTAGGTTTGATAACGTAGTTAATATACAAAGGTGGAAGAAGTAGTTCTTTCTTTAATGGTTTTACTGATCTTTTTTAAGGTTAGCGTCATTGTAGTAAATGTGAACGGTTTTGCACTGGTACGTTGTCTCTTCATGTCTGTTTTAACACCTTTGTAATCGTATGGATAGGCTGATGTCTCGGTGGTGTCTGTTAGGAGCTGCACACATGTTTCCTAAACTGTTCAGTTCTTGGGGAGACAACTAATGGAACTTACAGCTGATGTGACAGGTGTTTACCGCTGTATCAAAGGTACGCTTGGTGGATGGGTGTTAACATGGGTGAGTGAAGCGGAGAAACTGCTGTTCCCGCTATGTTAAGGAAGACCTTGACTTCGTGCCAAATGATACGAGCTTGACTCCCGAAATGCTTTGCTGAGATTGTGTTCGAAACATTAGTGGTTGTATGGTGGTTAAAATCTATGATCAAGAGACTGTCATGAAACATTAGCGAAGAGGCAGGCCGACGTTTTAAAGAAGGACATGTATGGTGCACTCAGTGTTTATCTATAAGGCAAATTCTGATAGCTCATCGCTAGAAGACAAGGCATCACGGCAAAAATTGTATTTTTCCTACAGGGAACTGACAGTTCAATAACAAGACGAATACTGGTCAGTGTCGACAAGAAAAAAACCTAAGAGTCCTGCTGCCATACCGTATAACGGAATTGGTTGACGTTAAAATGAACATTCTGATGGACCAACTGCCTGGAATTCCGCAGCAGCTCCGTGTAAGTGACCAATACCTTACGAAAATTCTGATTAACAGACATCAAACCACAATTTCTATGGGTGAAGATACTTCCAAGGAAACAGCAAAGTTATGATACACTTCGGTTTGTTTGACTCTGTGGAAGACGGTCCAAGGGTATTAAATGCTGGCAAACAATGATTACAAGGTGCCAATCACTTCTATCTGATATAAAGTACAGAACAGTTGCTGGGTTGTGTTTACCATATACAACGTACAGTCACAACGCCAAACAATACGTTGATAAAATTTTGCATGAAATTCGTACCAACAAGTTCATAAAAAATATACACATCACCATTCATAAGGTACTTTTACTTGTCTCACCTTTCGTATCTGTAACCTCTCCATAGAACAATTCCACTTGTAACGCAGTTTTATCATGACATCAGCAGAGCAGTTAAGAAATGCTGCTCAAATTCTACATAAGATCCTGCATCCCACTTACACACCGAATTCATTGACCAGAAATGACAGTCATCTGTATACTTCAAGTGAATGAAATTAAAATTATGATCATGCGTCAATCAGTAAACTTTTAAATATAGTCTTAAATTCTGTTCATGCTATGTAGTAATCGTTGTTCCTTTTGAAGTTCGTTTGCAGGACCCTGTGCCATTAGAGTCCCTCACAGCAAGGATTTTTCTACTAGATAGGTACATATCCTGTGCATGGGCAACTATTTATTTAACCTTAAGCCACAGTTCTTCCACATGCTCCTGCATAAGGTAAATGTTTCCAGTTCTTTCTTGAGATATGACCCGACTGATTCTTTATATAGATTAGTGGACATGCAAATCCTTATTTCGGAAGTTACAGCTGCATATTTCATTCAACGTGTTGGTGGTTGTATTTGGGGATGCACTGGTTAGAGAGTCACATTTTTTTATTGTTGCTTTCAAATTGGGTTAATGTAGTTGGATATACAAACAACGTCAACACGCACATAGTTCTCACCGAAAACCGCACTGAAGCTGATGCATCGTACATAATATAGTGTACTAATGGGCAAGCACATCGAAATTTATAGCAATAATTTTTTCTGAAGTGTCTTCACTGCCAAGATTTATAAGGCTTCGTCAAATATTTCCATAAAGTCCATAACGTAAAGGGTGCTATTCAGTACAATTATCCACTACAGGCTAGACAGCATTCGAAGCATACTTCAATTTCCCGAACGTGGATTCCTGAAGTTGACATCACAGTTGCATATTTTCACTGATCCTGGGTTATCACCGTTAGATATAGTGTAGTTTCCCAGTTCCAGTAAAACTGCTGAAGTTTGACTGTTGAACACTGCAGTTAGCTGTGTTGAGCTTGTGCATAACTGAAACCATTTATTGTCTGATAACTCATGTCGCTGAATCGTGTGTTTTTTTTGAAAATTGATACTACGTGAAGATTCCACCCTGAGGACAAGTGCATTCACAGACACTCACATTCAGCTTGTACATTTCAAAGAATAACACAATGTTTACTGGCACACTGTGTAATACAAGTAGCTCAACGAGTGGTGCAGCTGTTGGAGACAGTGAAGACTCGAAGTGTGGACTTAATCTTTGCACCAATGTAGCAGGAGCTGTATCAGGGAGCCTGCCTGGAAACAATTCAGCATGTTGATTTCACGCCACAATCTGGCATTGCATCATGTATATCAGGGTAAAATAAATTAACACATACAGATACACAATAGATAATACGAGCATTCAGAGTGGGGTTAGAACGGGTTAATAGTTCCATTCCAATGCGTGAGACAGTTTTTTTGTCTGAAGATAGATGATGTCTGATGATGCTTCATGATGGTGATGAAGCTTACACTATGCTGTTCAGGGCGCGTCTGCTGTTTGCCAGATACTTAGTGAGCCTGTGCGTCTGATGAGCCCGGGGATGACAACTGCAACGCCCCCCTAATTTTGTACTGAACTGCAAGTTAGCATTGAGATTTTCTGCCATTTTAAACTTAGCATAAGTGGTTAGGTTACAACACTTGAACAATTAAATTTAGTTGATCTTACATTGTATTTTGGAAGTGAAGCTTCCCCCAGTATCGAATGTGCTGCTGTAGCACTTAATGCAATAACATTGTATGACTAGTAGAATTGTGATCATTGTTTTCAGTTTCCCTATCATATTAAAGTCTGTTAGCTCCGATAATACGGCTTAATAGCACCACTATAATGGAAGCAGACTCACTGTCACATACAGTATCAGTTCGGGCACTAATAGGTAATCAGAAATTACGGTCCAGAATCGTACCTGTCAGCAATTTGACGTACCTTCTTCACGGTAAGTAGCAATCTATCTTTTCCTATGTTGTTGATATTCCTACCTGGAGTTTCCATCGTTCTGTCCAGAATAGAAGATTATTATGGTCAAATGCTTGATGAGCCCGCGAGAAGCTATACCAGAGAATTTCTTAGACCTTTCTTTTCATTATCATGCATGTACATATTAATAATAGTCGATCTTGAGAGTTCTCTACTTGAGGCAATACAGTACCACTGCAGTCACAGAGGAAGAACGATAAATTCTCATGAATTCGAGTAAAATTTTCTTGATGTATCGATATACTGCGTACTTTTCCTTCATTTCGAGTAGTTGTACCCACCACTACAGACAATACGTTTCTTCCATCCTGAAGTTCATATCCCTTCGTGCTTGACGTCGCATAACAGGATAACTGTCTGAGATGTAAGTACAAAGAGTCACTCGTGATAAATTGTTCTGAGGGTCCACGTAGTTCCCTGTAGCGGAAGCCCAGTAATACTGACATAGCCGTCCAGCTCGTCTTTGTTACCTAGTACGTTAAGACCCTGACATGGAGTGGAAGGTATAGCAGTAACGGATGGATGAGAAGGCTTTCAGAAATTAGATTGCTGTCAAACTCTTTATCATACTCCTAAAAGAACCTTTGTACTAAAAAAATTTGACACAAAGTTCACTGATTTCGGCAGAAAATTCACTGTTTTCAAGACAAAATTCCATCATTTCGCCAAAAAATTGACTGATTTTGACAAAAAGTTCAAGGATTTCAAGAGACAATTCGCTGGTTTAGACACATAATTCAGTGCTTTTGACTCAGAGATGGAAACTCAGATTTACTTCTCACTGACATTAGAGACTGGCAAACAAAGAAGGTAATAGTAACTATTAAAATAAGTCTAGACCACAAGTTTATTTATTCTGGTAATCGGTTTCGACCACGCCTATGGTCATCTTCAGACCAAAATGCTGTATGAGCAGGAGCCTCCTTCTGGTGGTAAATCACTGTGAGCAGAATAAATAAATTTGTGATCAAGACTGATTTTAATAGTAACTATTTGTAATAACATTTATCAATGTCTGCTCTCACGATGTATTCAAAAGTAAACAAAGAAGGGACGGAGGGAAGTGAACTACACAATTTGTTTGCCACAACTGGTATACTTGCAAGCGAGTCTGAGAGAAGCAGTCATTAATTACCTATTAATGTAACGAAAAGCTTAAAATTTACTTAAAAATGCAATGCTGAGCCGAACACTAGATAGCTTTCTGTTTTAAGGAGGTGGTTTGGAGATTGACGTGCCACTTACATGGAGATCACCAGAGACATAGCACTATCTTGTACAAATAAGTGTATAAATTGCTAGTGACTTCCTTGAATGAAAGAAATTTATGGGAACCTCGTAAACATATCGTGACACATACCACATTAAACAACCGCATCTGTAGTTTTCTCGGGCAGAATGTAGCAGCAGTAACACTACACTGTTGAAGAAAGAACACATTTAAAAGTTTACGTCAATGCTACTAATTATTCATTGGCTATCTAGCTTCAGGCTTTGCCATTTTCGCAAGAGACATATTACTGACAATAAAATTTGTTATGAGTGGATTCATCGAATGTGGGTAATAAAGGTATTGGTGATAATGTGGCCCATATCGTAACTAATTACGTATTTTGTGTTTAGGATCCTTTGGTGTGGTTAGTTTTATTCTACATCCACATCTTCGTATGTAATCCGCAAGAAATCTTATGATGCGTGGCAGAGGGTAATTTGTGTCACTAGTCGTTTATTTACCTGCTCCACTCATAAACAGACGCGACGGAGAAACGACTGTCCATATGCCTCGCTACGAGCGTTAATTTCTCTTATCTTCGTAGTCCTTACGCGAAATCTACGTTGGCGGCAGTAGAATCGTTCTGCAGTCAGCTTTAAAATTCCGGTTCTCTGAATGTTCTCAATAGCATTCCTCGAAATGAACGTCGTATTTCCTCCTGGTATTCCCATTTGAGCTCCCGAAGGATCTCCGTAATACTCGCATGTTGATCGAACCTACTACTAACAAATCTAGCACCTCTTCTCTGAATGGTTTCGATGTCTGCGTTTAATACAACATGGTGGGGATACCAGATGCTAGAACAGTATTCAAGAATGGATCTCACTAGTTTTCTTAACGAGAACTCCTTTATAGATGAGCCACACTACCGTACAAGTATCCCAGTAAACCAATGTCGACCATTCGGAGTCCCTATCACAACCTTACATGATCGTTCGATGTCGTTTCATTGATGTCGGTTTTCCTACTCATCTACGTTAACTTACATTTTTCTATATTTAGAGCTGGCTGCCATTCATCAGACCAATTAAGTTACGTTATATTTTGATAAAGATACTCAAAGAAATCACCCTTAAGTAAACTCAGATTTTCATTAAAGGACTCCAGACTTCAAATTACAAATTACAACATTACGTCAATGGGTGCATAATATATATTTTTCTTAAGCGTGGTAAATTAATTATCTAGCATGATGCGATTCACGTGACAACCACATTTTATATACAGGCGAAAATTTGTTCTCATTGGACTACACATTGAGTCTTGTTGGATTATTTATCGTGTTATAGTAGTTTTGAGAGATGTTGAGGCACAGAATTTTATTGTGGGGTCTTATATAACACCCGACATATTAAATTTACTTCGAACTTGTATTAATGTCATTGACTATACATAGTGCTTTCACTGACAAATTTTTTTCCATTTCCTTTTCAGCATTATTTAAGAGGAAACATTGTTTCTTTCGTGTTTAATACATAACATAAAATAGTGTTGTGACGCTGTTTTACTTTTCAGTTTAACTTTTATAGTCTCGTATTTAGCGAGTGTTTAATGTGGGATGAAGAATAGTTCATATGGTACTAAAGGTGCAATCGAAGGTTTCTATGAATTGTTTGTAGTCGACTATTTCCTTAATAATACATGACTGTGTCCCTATCATATGATGTGTCAGGTACTATGGAAATTGTTAATCGATTTTATGTTGCTCTCTTCTGTGTGTTCATGTAACATTTTTTCTGCGTGCTTAGTCGTGACGATGTAGATTTGTATTTCTTCTAAAATGTCCATGAATTCCTCTGGAGATATCCTGTGTAACAGTGATATTTCTCTCATCATTTTAATGGAATGTTTATTCTCTCTGACGCAAGCCCTGAATGCTAAAGGTTTCTTTTAACTTGTGTTTATCTGTTCTGTTTAACTAGTTTTAAACGTTGTGCCTGTCTGCCAAATGCAGGCCTTAATGCATACGCAGAATTCTATTTTCTATTCTCCAGATTCGTTATATCGCTGTGTTTTCTATATTCCATGGATAATGTTGTCTCCTAATATGATGCTAGTATAGAAAACTATTTGGACATTTCCTTTCTTCAGTGCTTGGTTTATTTTGTCTCAATAATGTTCCCATTATGTAAGTACTAAGAATTTATTGTTTTGCTTAGTACTTGTCAATGTGATTTCGTCTTTGCTGCTTTCCTGTTTCGTATTTACGTTTTCTATAATGTCTGTTGACCAGATTTGAGCTATAAATATTACTGAATGTTACTTCGTTTAGATCAAATTTAATATTTGATTTGCCGAGAGGATACTTGGCTATTCAATCTATTACGTATCTACAGTAGGTGACAAAAGGTTTTTTGAAAGACAATCTCTTTAGTCGTCGATCTGCTGGATGTACTGAAAGTATGTACTCTCTGCATACATGACAGAGAATTCACAAGGGCTAATACTTTTGTTATGTTCGTGTCTGATTGTGAAGGTGATATTTTTGTGCCAGTCGTTGAACGGTTAGCGGATGTCATAATTCAATAATTCCATCTACTGATGCGTTGAATAGAAGGATGGTGTTATCTTCGTATCTTAGATAGTATTTTGCTTTTCTTTTACAGTGCCCTTCTTCTCCAAAGGATTTAATTTCTGGGAGGTCTAAAATATTTTTTGCCATTGTGTCAAACAGGCAGCTACCATCGCATGATCTTCCTTCTGTGAGAATATTTGGTCACTGAATCTGGAATGGCTGAGAAATAATATTATGGTTAGTAGTATTACTATCTCATAGATTTGTGCTAGACGAATTCACACTGTGAAGATTTAAACAGAGAAAGGTAGATCTGCAGATTTTTTATACTGTGGACATGCATGAGACAGAATAAGTTAGGAACAACAGAAAGAAAATCTCAAATTAGAATGTTATACCAGGATGACATTAGCTGGCATCGTCATTCATAAAATAGACATAACACACAGAGGTAACCATTCCGGCCTTTACATTATTGATTGCAGTGCAGCCTACAGATAATCACAATGCTTAAAACTAGTTAGAGAGAACACATAAATGCAAGCATAAATGTCCTTTCCACTTTTGTCACGCACCTCTGAGAAAAAAAAACCTCCACTTAAAATATCGAGAGAGAAATTGTTCTGTTTTGCATAATGTCTTCACAGGCAAATTAATGGGCTTTTCCACGTGACTAAGCAAATAGAACAAATATCAAAAGAAGAAGCAAAATTCCATAGCAAAAAATTCATAGAAGATATCCATAGCAGCTCAGTCAGTATTTGATAGTTATTCCACAATGTATTAATCACAAAATTCGCAACTACAGACGATTTACGAAACCTTCAACAGCTTCTTAATCAACATACGAATTGCACTCCATTGTACCTTAATCACTCACAAAATACGAGGCTACAAACTGTACATTGAAAGTTATAACAGTACCGTCACATCCCATTTTCACTGAAATACGAATGGAGCTAAGACTTTTCTACTAAATAGTGTTGAAAAGGAAACAAAAAAGTTACTGCACAGCTATGAAGTAAATGGAAAAAATGTGTCTCACATAGAATATAGTCAGTGGTATTAATGCAATCAGAATTATATGAAACCTTACAATAAAATAATTTTCATCAACATGAGTGAAAATTACGATATTACCTACTGTAAATAAGGTGCTGTGACACACAGTGTATTCCAACGACATAAAATTCTCCATTTATACAAAATGTTGTTGTCCTGTGGATCACATTATGCTGGATATTGAAGGCAGGACTACTACAAGGAACGCATACTGTGCAAATACATTGACATTATACCGTAAAGCGTAACTACAACTTTGACACCTTTTAACCCCAAATATGAGACACATTCACCTGTAATGACATATATAAAATGTACACACTAGACACACCGTATATTATATAGACAATAAGTCAATGGATAACATGTGAACCACATCATCACTGAGACAATTATTATCCACATTCGATACATACACACATAATATATATTTTTTTTATCTGTAATAGGTGTATTGCGTAAATGGGCAATGTCCACAACTAGTCAGCCAACAAATAATTAGTAGCTTCAGTGTAAACTTTTAAAAATGTCTTTTATATAGCGTTTAAGAGGTGAAAGGCACCATGTACAAAAAACATATAAATTGCTGTCATATCACGCAAAAGATGTTGGGTTGACATACCAGAGAACAAAGATGAAAATGAGAATAAATTCAAAGTTGTAAGACATATGAAGCCTTGCCCACAAAACAGAGAGAAGTAAACTAAATATATCAGAGATTATATAAGACCTGATCATAAAATTCTTTGGATCAACACTTGTCAGAATAATTATAAAATCTCCAGCGTGTCATAATGTGTAAAAAATTCGCCACTGTACGCAAAACATTGTTGTCATGTGGATGACATAATGCTACATAATGAAGGTACGAAAATTATGAAAAATATTTGTTACACACGTATATCAACGTAAAAGTGTAAAATGGAACTACAACTTTGACATATTTTAATGTCAATCAGTGATATATTTAAATATGATAGCATATATACAGCTGTCCACATAAACACTTCCTGCATACAAAATCTATCAGTAGTTAATTTATTAACTGTATTAACACCAATACCTTTTGTTATCTACACTAAAACAATTTGCTAATAACAATTTTTCCCTACTGTAATACGTTGCTTGTGAAGATGAGTAAAACCCAAAAGCAGTCAGCCAATAAGCGACTAGTGGCTTTGGTGTAAACTTTTAAAAATGTCTTTACTTCAATATTCGAGAGGTACAAAATGCAGTCTACTGAAAACGTTTATATTTCTACTACACCAGGCTATAGATGTCATATTATTATATCAGAGAACAAAACTAAAAGTGTGGCTAAAGGTTGATGTTCTAAGATGTAATGAACATTGCCTGCAAAGCAGAGTGTTCCCAAAATATGCTTTTGGCAGTATCAGAGTAAAGACATCTAGAATGCAATGATAAAAGGAGGTAGGTTAACGCCTATGAGTAAGAGAAGAGATTAGAGCCAAATGTTGTTATTGTGATCTTCAGTCCAGGGACTGGTTTTATGCAGCTCTCCATGCTACTCTATCCTGAGCAGGCTACTTCATCTCTTAGTACCTACTGCAACCTCCATCCTTCTGTATCTGCTTAGTGTATTCATCTCTTGGTCTCCATCTACGATTTTTATTCTTCACGCTGCTCTCCAATACTAAATTGGAGATCCCTTGAAGCCTCAGAACATGTCCCCCCAAACGATCCCTTATTCTAGTCAAGTTGTGCCACAAATTTCTCTTCTTCCCTATTCTATTAAATACTTCCTCATTAGTTATGTGATGTACCCAGCTGATCTTCAGAATTCTTCTGTAGCACCACATTTTGAAAGCTTCTATTTTCTTCTCGTCCAAACTATTTATCGTCCATGTTTCACTTCCATACATGGCTACACTCTATATAAATGCTTTTAGAAACGACTTCCTGACACTTAAATCTCTAGCCGATGTTAGCAAATTTCTATTCTTCAGAATCGCTTTCCTTGCCATTGCCAGTATGCATTTTATACACTCTCTAGTTCGACCATCATCAGTTATCTTGCTCCCCAAATTTCAAAACTCATCTACTACTTTAAGTGTTTTATTTCCTCATCTAATTCCCTCAGCATCGCCAGACTTAATTCGAATTGATTCATCCTCGTTTTGCTTTTGTTGATGTTCATGTTATATCCTGCTTTCAAGACACTGTCCATCCCCTTCAACTACCCTTCCAGGTCCTTTGCTGAGCCTGACGGAATTACAATGTCACTGTCGAACTTCAAAGTTTTTTTTCTTCTCCATGGGTTTTAATTCCTACTCCTAATGTTTCTTTTGTTTTCTTTACTGCTTACTCAATATACAGATTGAACAATATCAGAGATAGGCAACAACCCTGTCTCACTCCCTTCCCAACCACTATTTTCCTTTCATACCCCTCCACTCTTATAACTGCCATCTGGTTTCTGTACAAATTGTAAATAGCCTTTTGCTGCCTGTATTTGACCCCTGCCACCTTCAGAATTTGGAAGAGAGTATTGCAGTCAATATTGTCAAAGTCTTTCTCTAAGTCTACAAATGCTAGAAACATAGGTTTACCTTTCCTTATTCCATCTTAAAAGATAAGTCGTAGGGTCAGTATAGCCTAGCATTTTCAAACATTTACACGAAATACAAACTGATCTTTCCCGAGGTCGGCTTCTACCAGTTTTCCCATTCGTCTGTAAAGAATTGGCTTTAGTATTTTGCAGCTGTGACTTATTAAACTGATAATTCGGTAATTTTCACATATGGCAATACCTGCTTTGTTTGTGACTGGAATTAATATATTCTTCTTCAGGTCTGAAGTTATTTCGCCTGTCTCATACATCTTGCTCACCAGATGACAGAGTTTTGTTAGGGCTGACTCTCCCAAAGCTGTCAGTAGTTCTAATGGATTGTTGTCTACTCCTTGGGCCTTGTTTCGACTCAGGTCTTTCAGTGCTCTGTCAAACTCTTCCCGCAGTGTCGTATCTTCCATTTTATCTTCATCTACATCCTCTTCCATTTACATAATAGTGTCCTCAAGTACATCGCCATTGTAAAAACCCCCTATATACTCCTTCCAACTTTCTGCTTTCCCTTCTTTGCTTAGAACTGGGTTTCTATCTGAGCTCTTGATATTCATACAAGTCGTCTCTTTTCTCCAAAGGTCTCTTTAATTTTCCTGTAGGCAGTATATATAATATCCCTAATGAGATATGCCTCTACATCCTTATATTTTTCCTCTAGCCATCGCTGCTTAGCCATTTTTCACGATCTCATTTTTTAAACACTTGTATTTCTTTTTGTCGGCTTCAATTACTGCATTTTTATATTTTCTCCTTTCATCACTTAAATTCAATATATCTTCTGTTACCCAAGTATTTCTACTAGATCTCGTCTTTTTACCTAGTTTATCCTATGCCACCTTCACTATTCATCTCTGAAAGTTACCCATTCTTCTTCTAGTGTATTCCTTTCCCCCAATCCTGTCAGTCGACCCCTAATGCTCTCCCTGATACTGTTTACAACCTCTGATTCTGTCATTTTATCCAGGTCCCATCCCCTGAAATTCCCACCAAATGCAAGTGGAATAAATTCCCAATTACCGAAATCTGTTTAGCTCAATTACAGGTTGGAAATATGCAATCTGTGCCTACCTTCAACATAATAGTGAGTGATATTGAAGAGTATATACAACTATACAGTACAACTGAAACTGTTAGGTAACATATGATTAGAAATTTACAGCCCTTTTAAATAAAGTGGTTACTATTTTAACAGTCTTTGTCCCTAATAAAAATGGAATAAATTTACTACAACAAGGACTCGAATATAATCTGCCACAAAAGCCAAAAGCTACCAATTTATTTTCTATAACAGATCATGCAGAAGTAGCAATGAACACTGCAATACTTACTGTAGTAGAGCAACACAGTGTAACTAGGAAAATTGTAGAAGTCATAGATGATTATACAACGTATAATATGATAAGAAAAGACGATAACCAAAAACAGAGTCTACAGCAAATGCAGAACTCTAATAAAATACTAAAAGCATATTATGTAACTATCTTAGACCAGACAAAAGTAGTACTATCATCTTGACAAAGAAAAGTGAATATATATTTTGTAAAACTTGAATTACTTAAGGAATATATCATTACAAGCATGGAAAAAGGCCAAAAAACATATTCCAAGCGCTAATAAAAGAAAGATAAGAAATCTGTAGTTGTTCTAGCACAGGAAGAACAGAATAAGTTAAGTCATGAATCCACAATGTACCAACCTAAGGGCTCAGCCAAAAGTATATGAAAATAGTATCTCATCTGGACCAGTTGCAAACTGTATAAACAGTCTTGCATACTTCATTGAGAACAAGGTAAAGAAAATATATGTGACAATTACATATATAATTAGCAATCAACCATAAAAAATTGGGTGGACTTAATTGCTAAAATAAAAGAGATACAAAACCCAGAGAACAGCATATTCTTTTCCTTACCTGTAACTAATCCATAAAGCATTGTACCCATTGATGAGACATCACAAAAGTGAACCTCTTGAAATGGAGAAAAATATTTCAGACAGATATTTACTAATTATTGCAACTAATGACAATAATATTATTGCCAGACTATATTATTTTGAATTACCAAATGTTCTCACATGGATGGTTTACAATATGGCACACTAGCTGTTATAATTTTAGACTTTCTTCAAAATGGATCTCCAAAGAAGAAGACAAGTAGACAATGGAAAATAAAGATATATACTATATAAGGTACATAAGTGACACAATGGTTCTGTTGACTGGATCAGTAGACAAAGCTAATGACTTGCATCAAGAGCTGAACGATATGCACAAAAACGTGTCTTGGAATGGTGTGCTCTGACTTTACAAACATTATTAACTTTCCTGTCTTAACTGTAAGAAACGTCGACTGAGACACACTTAGAATATATTTTGCGAATCCAAAAGTGCAGATATCATAATTTATAATAGCCGTTTGCACTCATAGTGCCATAAAGAGATGTACTCTAAATTAGTAACAGATTGGATCACTCAATATGTTAACATTAAATTAAAGGCATACACATCCAGACCAGTAACAATCATTCAGCACTATAGCTCTGAACTAGTCAATAAATGCCATAACAATAAATTAAGTACATAACAGAAAAAGTGTAAGCTGAAAAAATATTGTTAATGTTCAAAAGAAGAAAGAAAGAAAAATCTGTAGTACCTTCATAATGAGGACATTAATGACAGAATAAATTACACAATTCAAGTAAGAAGATCTCAAATGTGGGTGCTCTACCAGTAACACATTAAGGGTTAATATCATTCATAAAATAGACAAAACAGAACGGTGTAACGATTCTGGCATGTACAGTATCGAATGCATTGAATGCAGTGAAGCCAATATTGCACTGACAGGCTGAACGTTTGAAATGGGGGAACACATAAACACAGACGAAAATGACCTTTCAGCTTTCAGTAGATGCACCATAGAGAAATAGACAATGAACACTCCACTGAAAACATCGAGAGTAATCTCGTTCTTTTACATCCTCCAAAGGCCAATTAATGGACATTCAGAAGAGATACAAATCCACATTGACACAACCAACCATTCAGAACAAATTTTAAATGAACGAACCAAACTGTGCTGCAAAACGTACATAAAAAGATTCCATAGTGCTTACTGAGCATATGAGAGGCACTCCACCATGAATAATTAACAGCTGGCAACAAATGATTCATATAAACCTTCAACAATACCTTAATCAGCATATAAATTCGACATCTTCCTACCTTAACCAATCAGCAAATACGACACTACAAACTATACACTAAAAGTTATATACCAGTTGTACAAACTTCTGTTAACTATTGGTTAACTTCTACTCTAGGAATACAAATATGGAAAAAAGTCTAACCAGAGTGTAAACTAAGGCCAACTTAACTGCCAATTTTGACCTGGGTTAGGGAGTTTATCCAGAGAGTAAGTTTAGTCATTTGCAGGAATAGTTATAGTGTCAGACAATGATGATGAGATATTCCAAAATTGTTTGTTAGAATGAGAAAGGACAATAAATTGAGAAATCATTTAATTATTTTAAAAATACTGGTGAAATGATTTTGAATTTGTATATTAATTATGTCTGTTAAAGGAAGCTGCACTCTGTCTTTAAGTACTTATAAGTTAGGAACTGCACCATATGACTGCATGTGAGACTATTTCCATGTTTTGTTACATGTACTGTTTACTTGTAATAATAAGCATATTGTGTCAGCACTATATGAATGGTAAACTTTCGTTTTATTTATATGAAGTAATAGCACTGAAATGATAATTTGTGCCAAAGTGGCCTCATTAGTCACAATTAGAAATAACTTCTTAGTTTTATGTAAAAGACAGTGCCAAAACAGACACAATCAAACCGAAAAATCACACCGCTATTTGTATAAACACCTTTTGAAATTAGACAACAACATTTCGATTTGTCACATTACAAAATGTTTGATGCAACATTAATGTCCAGAGTTCACAAAGCCATTTTAAATCTACAGTGCAAAGTATTGTTAACTCTTATCTCTCCCAGGGACAACTGTCATCTGTTAATGAAATTAGTAGGACCACAGGTCCTATAATGCTTCAGAGCAACACCATTCTCCTAAACGTGTAAACTATTTACACCTACTCAGCATAAATTTAACACAGAAATATTAACACATAAGTCAGTAGGTTTCTTCTTTACAAACAAAAACGAAAATATGATGCTTCCTTGGCTACAAATATAGGTGTAGTGTTTCTCAGTTGTTAATATTATTCAAATAAACACATAGATAGTTATCACAAAATAATAGTGATCCCTATGTTATAAGAGCACTAATGCTTGTCATTTAGTTAACAGGGATCTCTAGTTACTGAATCTACATAAACATAACATGTGGAAGGAGTGTCTCGTGAGGTATGGCTTTAAATTTCTCTTGAACTGTCACAAAAAATGTCTTATGTGATTCTTTTCTTTCTTTCAGAAATGACTCTATTCCACCAATGAACTTTCTACTACTAACACTCAGATACTTTGACTCTGTCCATTAGCGACTTCGTTCGTATTGGGAAAGGGACAGTGAACATGATAGTTAAAAGGAACTGTATGACAAAGGATAACATCCACAAAAATGTGCTCTGTTAGTTAATTCAGTTTCTTGTTATAATTAAATGAAAGTAAAGGAAGTTGATGTACAGCATACACATTAAGGTATTTTATTCCAGAATAATATGCTTCACTTTTTCTATTGTAATTCTAATTGTGAGCTTTATGCTCTTATTTTAACCAATGTAATTCCTCTTCCCTTTTCTATTTCTTGTCTTGCCACTTTTCAAGCAGCATCGTGTGCAACTCCGCTATTTCACATTTGAGAGTAGGTTTTTTTTCCTATGAAAACAAAATTGACAGTTTTAAGCTTAGACAGTTATAGAAAACAACATAGAACTGAGAGGGGTCACACCTTCAGTTACATCCTCCTCCCTGCCATTTTATATACAGCTGCTCGGGATAAATGTGCAATCCAAAATTATATATAATATAATTACCTTTACTGAAATATCTCGGTGAGACACATTAACAATAGCTTCCAGGTTGCGTTTGTGTCGTAGGTACATCAATACTCCAGCAATATAAAAAAGATTATGGTTTTTCATTGTAGGTGTCGGCGATTTATTCTTCACAGGTGTACGCCCCCTCCCCCAAAATAATTATTAATAACCATTGCATTATTGAAATAGTACTTGCATGTGGCCAAGGTCTTAACAAGTGAATGCACAAAAACGGTTTCAATAACTCAGCGACGGTACTTCCTCTAGAACAGCCATTGCTGTTGTTTTGAATTAATCATTCTAAGACATAAATGCAAAATCAGGCTAGCGAGTGAGCACCACTTGTGAACATTACCAGTCAGATCAATCTCCATGGCGGGTTTGTCGATGGCTGTGGAAAGAACAACTGATGTGTGTGTGTGTGTGTGTGTGTGTGTGTGTGTGTGTGTGTGTGTGTGTGTGTGAATTCCTAAGGAACCAAACTGCTGAGGTCATCGGTCCCTAGGCTTACACACTACGTAAACTAACTTATGCTAAGAACAACACACACACCCATGCCCAAGGGAGGACTTGAACCTCGAGTGGGAGGGGCCGCACAGTCCGTGACATGGCGCCTCAGACCATGCGGCAAGAAACAACTATTTCACATAGAAGACTGCATTTCACAGTTGCTATTATATTAGTGCCTATTTGCAATTCATTGTCAATCATACTACCTTACAGCTACAACTGATGGAATATCATCTTGCCTTGCAATGTTTCATCCGAATCGAACTGACTGTGGTGTCCTTGTATTGACAGCTTTATCAAAATGTTTATTTTAGTGCATGCAACGTGTAACTTAGATTCCATGTATGGGCCACCATCAGTCTGTAACTCTGCAACATCTTCTGGAAGTAATATTTGCGTTTCTCTCTTCAAACTGTCTTCCTTCTGTTGTATGTGAAGCTGTCTGTGAACTGAAAATGTTTCATATTTTTCGGAAACTTTTATGTGGAAATTTATAAAGCTCCCTTACATGTCAAATAACAAATACTTGACCCCTAAATTTCTAGATAGAATGTCATGTTGTATACACAGATATCTTAAAAGCTTAGTTAAACGTTTTCAACTAATTTGTTTTTCATTGCATGAGACCATATCAGTTTTCGGGTTGTCTGCTACGCTCTTAAACTCATTTGCAGCATCAACAAGCCTCAAAGCATCCTCTAGTGACGAGTTTCGCTATCTGAAATGCTTATCTCTCACGTTAAACACACAAAATCTGCAGACGACTATTAAATAAAATTGAAAAGACGATCTCGAACATACCCAAAGTACTCTACAGATGTTGGCAAAGTAACTAGATGGGAAAGATATTGCAAGAATAACTAACCAGGGAATATTACAGCGTCATACAATACGCACTCGATGTTGTGCTATGGTTACCTATTCGTCAGTTGGCTTTTCCCTGATTCATCACTAGAGTATACACTGGCCCATAACAACATAATAAATTATAATGTTGTATGTAGGTTCCAAAGAAATACGAATAAAATAATGTATCCTCTTAAACTGTGCTAAAAAGGAAATTTAAAAGTATTGCGCGATTGTGATGTGATGGAACCATCAGGAGTGCTGCGTTACACGTGCAGTTCTTTTTTTCATGCGTACATTTACTCCTAGATTTAAATTTACTATCTCTTGTTCTGTTCGTTTACTCTCTGACTCCATTATTTGAAGTTTTCTAGTGTACTTTCTGATTTAACGTTTTAATTATATAAGAAGGCTAGCGCTTCAATTGAGTTATGTGTCACGTACAAGCAGAGAGAGCCTTATGTGTTCAAATTAATAAAACCTGACCTTCCTTCCTGAGTTTACTCCTCGTACGTATAGAACACATCAGACAAGGGTCAGGCAGCATTTCACTTACAAGAACCGACAAATACATCAGAAATTATATGAGACTTAACAAAAAGATGTTGCATCAACATCGGTCAAACTTAACGATAACAGCTACAATAAATAAGCCAGCATGACGCGCATTCTAAACCAATGAGAACATATTGTCCATTGTATATAAAATATTGTTCTGATGAGGATCACTTCAAACTGGATAATGAAGGTACCACAATTAAGAAACATACATAATACACACTTACCCAATCATATTATGATAAGGAGTAACTAAAATTTCGACACCTTTTAAACCAGATCTGAGATACATTTAAATGTGATGACGCAAGAACTGTCCATACCAAACACATCATATACACTTAATACTTTAGCAGTTAATGTACGAACCATCTGATCACAGATACCTTCATTATCCACATTTAAAGCCCCGTTCTAGTCAGTCAATAAATAATTCTGAGTAAACTTCGGGAAGTGTTTTGTTCTGTACTTGAGCACTGCAAGACACCTGCCTGACAGACTAGGCCAATGTCATGTGTAAGATACCAGACATCAGAACTAAAAATTAGGACCAACTTCGAAGCTATAAGACAAACTGAGAGACCCCAGAATGTGCTGTCGTCAGCATCAAAGTGAAAACATATGTAATACCACTAGTAAAGAAGTAAAGTGAATGCCTTTGGGTACACAAGACATTAGAAACAGAGAGAAGTGTACTGAAATCCTAATCACCAAAGTATTTTTAACACATTTACACACTGGAATTATGTTATCCATGCCTACATTCAACTTAATGATCAATTCCATGGATGCAAGTCTTATAGTAACATGTGAAAATAAATCTACAGCTGTCTTAGCAAAATTCATCCTTGCTTAAGTTGAATCCACCAACAAATCTATGTTTCTTTGAAAGGTTACTAAATCAAAACAGTTTGCCGTTACTGAAAATGAAAGTGAATGTCTTGCAGAAAGGACTCAAATGTAATCTGCCACAAAAACCGAAAGCTACCAATGTAGTTTTCATGAGAGGCCAGACAAAAGTAGCCCTGGTTACAGAAAATCGTACTAAAATAGAGAGAAAGAGTACAGCTAGCAAATTTGCCGAAGTCATAGATTCTTATATAACAGATAATATGATAAGGAGAAATGTTAATCATAAACAGGAACTACAAAACCGCACAACATGTATGTAAGAAATGTTCTAAATCATTTAAGGCAAGAAGATCACACATATAAATAAAGACCCCAGAAACGGATACCAAGCATTAACAAAAAGAGAAATAAAAAAAATGATTTTCTGTTCACACAAAAACAACAGAACAGACATATAGTCATGAGTCTGCAATAGCCTAAGTTAAAACAACCGAAGTACATAAACCTAATATTTCGATTTGACTGATGATAAGCTGTAGAAAGAGTCCTGCATACTTAACTGAGAAAAAGCTGAACAAAGTTATATCGGCCAATAGACATTTTATAGTCAATAAATCGACAGAGCTAATTGCAAAAATAAAAAGAAAAACTTACAAATTTCAGACAGTAATGGATTCTTTTCCTGAGCTGTAATTAATGTATAAGGGCTTCTAACAATACCACCACTTTCAAAGCACGTTAGAAATCACATTAATAATGTTGCTCACGCAGCATATGTTCACTTTATCAGGCAACAACAAAGTTATTGACTGCGGATGGTATCGTCAGAATGGAAATAATGTCACTGTAAAAAAGTCATTAATTTTGGCACCTATCTTGAAAGGATTCCCACATAGATTTCGTCGATGTTGTTATGGCTCATCTTGTTGATTCTAGGGTGATTCCACTTTGACTGATAGAAGGTGCAGATCTGTATTTTAGCAATATTTGAAGACCTAACAAATGGGTTTTTCACGAAATTCTTAATGATCAAAAAATCCCAGTTCAGAACAATGATATGGTAGAAATAATTTTTGACTTGGTGTTCAAGGTCCACATTTTTATTAAACTTCTTTAAATTCACATATACTTCTTCTTGATTGTCACATCATTGAGAAAACAGTTTTGTATCAATCTTCATATATTCAATTTCCGCTTTAACCAAACACAAGACTTGACTCTTCTTTTAGAAAGCGAAATAACAACTTAACTTCTGCAAAGTGAAACAAAGACTGCTCTGTGCCCATTCGCGCCAAAACGCTTACAAGTAAGTCAAAGATTATAGCAGTCTAACAGAAATGAATACACACAAGAACCATATCACTGTAATATATCGATACATCGGAGTACCTATACATTAATAAAAACAAATGTGAATATTGTCACAAAAGTATGTCTGTTACTACGCAGAAGAGTAGTACGATATTACTGGTATCGAGAACTGGGGTTGGAGTGCCGTAATGGTCACGTAAACAAAGAACCATTACATGCTGTTCAAAAAGTACCTGTATTTTATTTATAAAATCAATCTTTATTCAGATACATCTGTTTGACACAAGCCACCTTCAAAGTAGTCCCCTTCAGCTTATGTACACCTCTCCCAACGATGCTGCCACTGCTGGAAGTATCGCTAGAGAGCCTCTTTTGGTATGGTGCGCAGCTGCTCCATCCAATTCAGCGTAATTCTTCCCTGTTCCAAAATCTGGCCTCTTTCAGGGTGTTTTTCAGTTAAGGGAAAGCCAGAAGTCACTGACTAGTAGATCAGAGTATAGGAAGCTTGAAGTCCACAGCCATGTTGCGCTTGGACAAAAATGAATTAACTGAGAGCGATGAACGGGTGCATTATCGTTTTGACGCCAACTGCCGGATACCCACACTTCTGGCCGTTTGCATCTCACTGCTTCACAAAGGTGACGCAGGCGCTTTTGGTAATATTCCTTATTTACGTAAATACGGTCTGGGGCGCACGTGTGATGGACCAAGCCTTTAGAGACGAAGAAGAGGGTCAACATTACTTCGACATTGCTGCAGACCAGCCTGGCTTTTTTTGGGTCTCAGATGTGATGGATGCTTCCTGTGCGATGATTGGAACTTTGGTGGATCGTATCTACATACAATGTCCGAGTGAACTTGTTTGTGCTCTGTCATTAGTAACTTCAGCACAAATTTTTCTGAGTTCCTCCTAAGGAATGAATGGCTTCGATACAAATTTTAACCCCTTTTGCAAGTTCTCTGGTAGTAATTCGTCTATCCTGCATCATTAGGGTCCTTATATGATCTATAACCTCATTTGTGGATGTTGAGGATTACTTCGTTCTCAAACTCTTGTTGAACCATGCAGATTGCTTCCATTTGAGAATCCCCAAACTTAAACATAATTTGCAATAATGTTGTTCAGCTTTTGTGTCATATACTTTTTGGACAACCCTTGTATACACTAATGTACCAATTCATGATGAAAGAAAAACTTTCGAAACATAGAAAAATATCTCAAGCAGATGTTCACAAATTTCTACAACTACTAACCACATTTTTATCCTACAACGATTTTAGTTTAAATGACCAAATATTCTCAAAGAAAGGTTCTCTTGGGATGGGTAGTTACTCTTCTGCCTCAATAGCAAATATTTTTCTACACCACCTTAAAAAAAATTCTTTGAAGTACGAGGCCACTGCAAAAGATACATAGTTTACTCTTCATTCTGTTTAATGGATCAGTAGACGAAATGGTCATGTGATGTGCTGGGTAAATGTTTACTACATGGTAAATCTTTAAACAACTACAACCCACAAGTAAGCTTTCTCAAAACATAAACTTATTACAAGTGGCCATTGGGTTCTATACTCAGTACAGTTTTCCACTTTAGACTGTAACAGGAAATTCAAATTTCTCGCCATTTTATACGTGGCACAAATGATCCAGGTCTACCTCTTCGAATTTTTAATTTTTCTCGTTTTCAAACTTACTCCATCTTGGACTTTTGGAATTTTGAGGCATCTGGGTTTGGGGACATTTTGAATTTTCCGCCATTTTAAAATAACAGGGTAAGGTCTGCCATCTATCACTGTGATGTGTAAGTGTGGGAACCGGAGTGGTGAGCAAAATCTGGCGACACTGCGTGACGTTATCCAGTTATATTACCGAGTGAAACCATCGAAAATCTGGCAACGATATTGAGTGCACTAGTCTGCCTACAGCTGAATGGTAGAGAAACAGTGTGTAAGGGGTTCTATGAACCCTCTGCCAAGTATTTAAGCGTGGACTGAAGAGTAGCTATGTCATGCTATAGCGTAATTGTAGAGAAATTAAAATGTGATGTCGTTCGGCAAACGCTGAAAGCTGTGCGTGGGTACTGCATTGATTATTATCCAAGGTTCCAAGTGGGTTAACTAGCCGGACGTTCCCATGTCCACTAAACCTGTCTCTGCAACAGACTGCTTAAATATCTTGCCTACACCCGGACGTTTTGCCGCACCTAGAAACATTTCAGCGTCACACACATCTCAGCTTGAAATGAGACAAAAATTAATGTGACTTAAAGGCTTTTAAGACGTGGACGATTCTCTTTGGCAAATAATGAATAATTATAAGTCGAAATGAAAAAAAGAGGTAGAAATGGAACGAGAGTAATTGGCACGAGTCGAAAGCGGTTTTAAACTATCAGATGGACGAGGAAAAAAGATTTGTCGTAGAAATACTTTCATATGGAAAGTTACGATTTGTCATGGACACATATTTGGCACTCAGTTTTTGTTTCCGCCTTTTTCACATAAATGAAGAACCTTTGTCTTGAAATTACTGCGATTCGTACTTTTTGGAACGTACTGCTACCGTGTGAAAAAGTAGATAATGAAGTATTTTATGAGTAAGGCTCAGTTTCCTCTCATTGCTAAGTTTATATGTAGCATTTGTATTTAGCTATTACAGAATTTGTTTGTTATGCATCCAGTGGCAAGGATAACAGTCCATTATTTTTGAGTTGCTACTTCCGCAGTTCACTGAAGAACATTTCAGGTATTTATTCTACGACGCTGCAGTTTATTCCCCGCTTTTCTTATGCCGTGGGAAGTCAGAGACCAAACTCAGTCTGACAGTTGATCGTCTGAAAAAGATCGAATTACCGATACTTCCCAAGGCAAAGTTCCTTGACCCAGAAACGAGAAAGCTTTGTTTGTGATACCCGTTGTCCCTCAAGCGAGTCTGTCAGCAGAATCGCCACGTCTGACTTCCCCCGAAACTTATCGCTCTGCCTTTCTTTCCGTTTCCCTCAAAAGTTTCTAATTGAAGTAGCAGATAAATGTCGTGAAAGAAGTCGTGAAAGCGGAGCTGTCTTCTCTAGAAATCTGAGGCGAACACGGCCCAGCACTTAGACACTAATGAAAGGGTAAAAGATTTTAAACCAGACGGGAAGGTTTCTCTTCAGCCTCTTTCTTTGTAATCACCCGCCGCTGAGGGCAGGGATCGTTTTACTTATTACAGGAAAGACCAGAACCTCAGTCCTCTTTTATGCCGTTATCGATTCCTGCTCGCGCTATTCAGTAGACAGTTTGTGGACTGCGTTAACCTCTCAAAAGCCGGTAATTATTTCCTTTTATTGCTTCTTTCAACTAACTTCAAGGAATTTCGTAAATCATCAACATTTTGTCCGGCTGCTAGCCTCTTTCAAAGTGAGAATTAGCAGATGCCATTAGATACTTGTCATGTACCTGGGGTCCACCACGCTGAGTACATCCGACATTACTGCAAGAAATAAGTTCGCATTATTTTTCAGATTTATTAAATATTCAAAGTCTGCGCTCCATTTTATCTTCACAATTGTAGCAAATAATACCTAACATCGTTAAATGTCCTTTTATGATATTTCCTTTGCCAAACTAGAAATGTAACTATGTGTAATATCTGACTGTTGCGAATGCTGCACATTTGCCTGATCAGACATAATTCATAGAAAGATACATCCACGGGAAAGATAATTTTGACATGAAAGAAATCCTCTCGGTAGATAAAACAGAATGGTCCAAAAGAAATAATTTTGCGTTTCACGGATGTACAAATGTAAGTACTACATTACAACCTGCTGATTAAACTATTTTGTGCATGGTCATCATTCGAGGCATAAATGTGAAGACTTGTAAGTTTCTTCGTGGAACACAACATCTTGACAGAAAGACAAGTGCAAAAAGTCATTGCAAAAACCTTACCTCTTGATTCTATGTTTATGAAATCAGTTTTCCATATTTAAATATTATATTATTTCTATGTAATGATTACGAAAGATTTGCATCTCAGCAGTTGTGGTGGTTCTTTTTACTTATGTATTGTTGGCATTTGTTTGTTGTATAAAACTGGAGTTGGTGTTATTCTGGCTGCTTCACAACTGGAAAATTATTTTCGTCAGTGACTCAGTTGTGGTACCGACACGTTTTTCTTGTTTTTTTTTGTTTTTCAGTCAAAGGTAACCACGAACACACAAAATTCCAGATGTACGGTTGAAGTTTACTTTTGTTAATTATTTGTTTTAATTCTGTCAAATTGACTATTATTACTGTTTCAAATGGAGAACCACTAATCAGGAGAAATCATCTACATTTGCATTTATTTTTAAGTATTTGTCAAAATTAGAAAATCTTTATTACGACTCTAGGCCGTTATCATTTAGGACAAGGGCGTTGACGTCTGCGCCAGTGTTCCCCAATAGAATTTGCATAAATCGTTAATATATATCACTTCATGAATTAGGAGTTGTTACAGCCAAACATTAGTGAGACTTTTAAGTAATATTTGATATTTAGGCTAAATATTACATGAAATTTACACGATTTCGTGCCTCGTCACAAAATGGCTTCCTATACTACGAAGAAACAAAAGGGAAGTGTGTGCGCTCCTTTATCAAAAGGAATAGGGATTGCAACAACAATCACAGATCATACTAGTTGATTATATAGTCTTTGCGATTTTTCTGCGATGATATTTATTTCATTACGACGTCAGTTCTGTTATGTTTGCGAAATTCTTCAATTTTATTTTTTCACGTTATGTGGCGTATAGCCACCCAGTGCATCCAACAAGTACTGAGAGTGACAAGTTTATTAAAAGAAAAAGAATGTGGAATCTCATTTCATATGAGAATTTAAAATAAAAGTAATGGTACACTCAATAAATATATGTCAGTGCACTTGTTCTGAGTTCGTCTATCTTCTCATAATAACAAAGGACACAGTGTTTGCTTTACCTGGAAATATTAAAAATTAGGTTATTCGAAATTCTTATTTAACTGAAGATCAAGGAAAATACATTACCATGCAACTGAAGTACGTAATAGTCGTGGGACCATGGGGGTTTGTGAACACCCCTCTTTGCTTCCAGATTTCTCCCTTCCTCTCCTCCCATGATATCATATGATACATCATGAATTGTTGCCGAGTTTCTCCCTCCGCCCACTCCTGTGACGATACAGGCCAATTGCCCACGTATAACATACTGTGGAATTAAAAAATTGATGGGCAACTCAGCATAGCTGAATTGTGCTAGAGGGTTTTCGTCCACATCCTATCATGTCACTGTGGAAGTAGAGCACTTGTCCTATGTGTAAATTAATGGGAAGTTAAAAAATCCAATCTGACGAATTATCCTACTAGTGGGATAATGGAGCAGTATGCATTATGCAGCCTGTATGGTTCTCAGTTTGTCTGTTTTTTCCGCAGCCCTATGACACCAGAATTCTACATGGTGGATGAAGTACTGCCACTGCAGCTCACATGGTTGTCAGATCACTTTTGCTAAGTTTGGATCCCATAATGGTGGACCTGGAGGCTTGGTTGCAAGATTGTATGTGTTCTAAGTTTGCAATCACAAGTTTTAAATTATGGCAAATTCAAAAATTCACGTCCCCCTAAGTTTAAAACTCGTACAGCTAGCATGTTTGAACAACTGCCAACCGAAGTTTGGAGCCTTTGATTCTACCAACGTGGCTTTTCCTGTCTGGTTTGAGTATATCGAAGAAGAAGCAAATAATAATAACTAATGATAATAGTATGTGATTAGTTTATACAAACTTTGCGCGCTTGACAATGCCTTTTTGCGGAAGGTCCGTTCATTGTAGATTGACCGTGATTTTATTGAAAATATCGGACTTCGCAGTTTGAATAATTCCAAAGCTGGTTCGTACTGGACCTTTGATATAATTTGTAACACGGAACATTTAGCCTAGCCAAGACGCCATTTAACTGGAACAATAGCTTGTAACGTAAATGAAACACAATAATTAAATGGTAACACTTTCTTTCTTTCTTCAGGCCTTTGTCCCACTTCAATGCGGGGTCGGCCATGTTATTACAGATTTGGCAGTGTTAGTTCCAGAGGGTAGCAGGATGCCCTTCCTGCCAGCACACTGAACACCCTGGGGTGTAAATAGTGTACCCCATCTGTCTGCATCTAGTGTAAGTCAAGAAATAGTGCGAACGTGTTTCAAATGTCTGTACGTCGTGTACAGCGTGGGACCAACCCGGTATTCAACTAGAGGGATGTGGAGAAACGCCTAAACACAGCATCCAGGCTGGCCGGCATACCGGCCCTCGCTCGTAATCCGCCGGGCGGGTAATTAAATGATAGCACTCTATTCACAATATATTATACTAAATTAACCATATAGACACTTACATAAATTCTGATGCTGTGTCCAACTATGAGTATGCCTAGTGAGATTGCGCCTCGATATGTATATATTAATGGCGGTGTGCCAAATAATTATCTGCAGCGATGGCAGATATGCGTCCGGTCAGGACGGCTTCCAGAACAAAAAAGGTGGCGTCTTCTATGCAAGACAACTGAGCTGCGTAATTATTCTAATGTTTCAGTGGTTGCACGCCACAATCGATACAATCGTTTATACTAATTAATATCTTATGTAATTCTTTATTCATATTCTGAACTTATATCTACGTTTTTGCTATAAATCCACGCCCATCCTACAAATGTGCCTTTAAATTTCCCCCATAATTACGAGGCGAAAGGACGCACCTACAGGCGAGCAATTCATCCTTAAGCCCATTCAGTACAATATTTATTGACATATTCAAATACAGTTCATGGTATACAATATTTTCTGGGGCATATGCGCCCAATAGATTTCAATGTTGGTATTGCGGCTGCCGCGAATGAGCAGTCGCGTGTGTTTGAATCTGGCAGTAGCCGTTAGTTGAACTCGTGACACGGTGATAACAGTTTATATATAGTTCGTGTGCGCAAGACGTCACTGTGATAGGACATTCCTAGAATATTTTTCTAAAAATTCGCACTAACATCTGTAAAAGGTTCAATAATCTTAAAACCACTATACATATTGAGGCAAAATGCATTTAATTATTGGTCATTGTCTCTCATAGAAAGTATAACATTTAAAATGTCTTTCTGTTTCAGATTAGCTGTCCTTGTTTTACTTGTCGTCCTTTGCAGATCATTTACACAATACATACAATAATAACGCAAAGGTGAGGATAGTTTTGGCAGTTTGCCTAACGTAAATGTTATTGCACATCGACGTCACTGTTCACAGATTTGACAACCGATACGTGCCCATGTTCACTCGTTGCTCTATTTATTTTCACTGATAACACTGTTCTTCCTAGGTCATGCGTAACGTGACTGAAGACCAGTGGACTTCCCTTGCATAACGTAAGTTTCGTGAAGGTATGGATGCAAGACTTCGGACGGCAACGTGCTGGAATCGATCCTCGATTTGTCCAGGTAAGAGTGGCCATGGTATTCCGAGAACATTACACTCCCTGAAGTCCCATCCAGAATTCCTCCACCCGTGGAGTTGCCTTCAATGCTTTTGTGCGTCGCGACCGTACGTCCAGTGATTTGCCAGTTTCTTATTTTTCCCATTTACATCGTGGTAAATGTCATTAGGCGATGCATTACAAATGTTACTGCAATTTACATGCACAGCTCCATCGCGCTCACAGTTTATCTGGCGACGTACAACGTATGTTTGTTATCAAGTTCTTTACATATATATTTCATCGCAATCATTCTCATAACAATAGATGAAGAATAGTTTTAACAATTTTGCACACTTACTTCATCGCGGTTTCAGGCATTGCGAAGTATGTAGAGTGTCTTTAAAGTAGTCTCGTGGTTTTACAAGGTTCGGTATGTATTACAAATTCTGATCACATTTACATACCAACATATTACATTTTACTTTACATCAATACCGATAATTATTCATAGATACATGAATTACATTTTGGCTTTGTCAAATAAAATTTCCTTGTGTTTTCCCACGTGAGGAATGTAATCACGTGAGAATCGTCTGATGATTGAGTTGACAGTTACAGACTGTATGGCATACAGGTTAACATGTTTAGAAAATATGCCACAAAATGCTAAAATACACTTCACACCATCACTACTTGCTGCATGTGAACCACTTATGTCCGTGCTTATAGTCTCCAGACGTTTTCTGGGTAGTATGGAATGTAGATCTGTCTTTGAAGCTAGGTTCTGTGGTTTAGATTTCTGAAACTATATGCACGTTTTAAGTACATCGTGAATTTTTCATCTCATGTTAGTGAAATAACAATACGTTTGATATGGTGTAAACATTCAGTCCGGTTCATGGAACCAAACGCATTTGAAAGTTATCTATCTAACAGCTACCAGGAGCATCAGAAAATTGATTTTCACTATTTCATGTAATTTTTGAACGAATTTAAAGTTTTAAAATGCTGTCATAATCTACTCACTAAGACCTATAATGCTACATTGCAGGTATAACACAGCGAGGTAAGTATTACAGCTAGAACATATATATGCCTTGAGGCAGAGTAACCTACTCTCGAGAATAGCGAAACTATATTCGTCAGCATTTGAAAATAAGAGCATTTGGTGGCTTGTAGCAAACTTAAAACATGTTTTCATATCTTAAAGAAACTCTCTCGCTGATGCTCTCGCAAAATAATGAAAGGAAAGGAGTGTATCGCCTAGTGTTTGGTTGGTGAATAAGTTCATAGGGATTTACACATAACAGAGACTTTAGTCATCAATAATATATTATTCTTCAGTTTTTACAACAGACTGCCAATGCTGGTGAAACTTTTCCATTTCGCAGCTGTAGAAATCACGTGATTTTGAGGCGATAAACTCATTGAGCCATGTCTGGAGCTCATTTTCGTCCTGAAAGGAAGTTCCTTAAAGGTTGTTCGATAGAGAGTGCAACAATTGAACATGTTGTTGTTGTTGTGGTCTTCAGTCCTGAGACTGGTTTGATGCAGCCCTCCATGCCACTCTATCCTGTGCAAGGTTTTTCATCTCCCAGTACCTACTGCAACCTACATCCTTCTGAATCTGCGTAGTGTATTCATCTCTTGGTCTCCCTCTACGATTTTTACCCTCCACGCTGCCCTCCAATACTAAATTGGTGATCCCTTGATGCCTCAGAACATGTCCTACCAACCGATCCCTTCTTCTGGTCAAGTTGTGCCACAAACTTCTCTTCTCCCCAATCCTATTCAATACTTCCTCATTAGTTATGTGATCTACCCATCTAATCTTCAGCATTCTTCTTTAGCACCACATTTCGAAAGCTTCTATTCTCTTCTTGTCCAAACTATTTATCGTCCATGTTTCACTTCCATACATGGCTACACTCCATACGAATACTTTCAGAAATGACTTCCCGACACTTAAATCAATACTGGATGTTAACAAATTTCTCTACTTCAGAAACGCTTTCCTTGCCATTGCCAGCCTACATTTTATATCCTCTCTACTTCGACCATCATTAGTTATTTCGCTCCCCAAATAGCAAAACTCCTTTACTACTTTAAGTGTCTTATTTCCTAATCCAATACCCTCGGCATCACCTGACTTAATTCGACTACATTCCATTATCCTCGTTTTGCTTTTGATGATGTTTGTCTTATATCCTCCTTTCAAGACACTGTCCATTCCGTTCAGCTGCTCTTCCAGGTCCTTTGCTGTCTCTGACAGAATTACAATGTCACTGGTGAACCTCAAAGTTTTTATTTCTTCTCCATGAATTTTAATACCTACCCCGAATTTTTCTTTTGTTTCCTTTACTGCTTGCTCAATATACAGATTGAACAACATCGGGGAGAGGCTACAACCCTGTCTTACTCCCTTCCCAACCACTGCTTCTCTTTCATGTCCCTTGACTCTTATAACTGCCATCTGGTTTCTGTACAAATTGTAAATAACCTTTCGCTGCCTGTATTTTACCCCTGCCACCTTCAGAATTTGAAAGAGAGTATTCCAGTCAACATTGTCAAAAGCTTTCTCTAAGTCTACAAATGCTAGAAACGTAGGTTTGCCTTTCCTTAATCTTTCTTCTAAGATAAGTCGTAAGGTCAGTATTGCCTCACGTGTTCCAGTGTTTCTACGGAATCCAAACTAATCTTCTCCGAGGTTGGCTTCTACTAGTTTTTCCATTCGTCTGTAAAGAATTCGTGTTAGTATTTTGCAGCTGTGACTTATTAAGCTGATAGTTCGGTAATTTTCACATCTGTCAACACCTGTTTTCTTTGGGATTGGAATTATTATATTCTTCTTGAAGTCTGAGGGTATTTCGCCTGTTTCATACATCTTGCTCACCAGATGGTAGAGTTTTGTCAGGACTGGCTCTCCCACGGCCGTCAGTAGTTCCAATGGAATATTGTCTACTCTGGGGGCATTGTTTCGACTCAGGTCTTTCAGTGCTCTGTCAAACTCTTCACGCAGTATCGTATCTCCCATTTCATCTTCATCTACATCCTCTTCCATTTCCATAATATTGTCCTCAAGTACATCGCCCTTGTATAGACCGTCTATATACTCCTTCCACCTTTCTGCTTTCCCTTCTTTGCTTAGAACTGTGTTTCCATCTGAGCTCTTGATATTCATACCAGTCGTTCTCTTATCTCCAAAGGTCTCTTTAATTTTCCTGTAGGCGGTATCTATCTTACCCCTAGTGAGATAGGCCTCTACATCCTTACATTTGTCCTCTAGCCATCCCTGCTTAGCCATTTTGCACTTCCTGTCGATCTCATTTTTGAGACGTTTGTATTCCTTTTTGCCTGTTTCACTTACTGCATTTTTATATTTTCTCCTTTCATCAATTAAATTCAATATTTCTTCTGTTACCCAAGGATTTCTACTAGCCCTCGTCTTTTTACCTACTTGATCCTCTGCTGCCTTCACTACTTCATCCCTCAAAGCTACCCATTCTTCTTCTACTGTATTTATTTCCCCCATTCCTGTCAATTGCTCCCTTATGCTCTCCCTGAACCTCTGTACAACCTCTGGTTCTTTCAGTTTATCCAGGTCCCATCTCCTTAAATTCCCACCTTTTTGCAGTTTCTTCAGTTTTAATCTACAGGTCATAACCAATAGATTGTGGTCAGAGTCCACATCTGCCCCTGGAAATGTCTTACAATTTAAAACCTGGTTCCTAAATCTCTGTCTTACCATTATATAATCTATCTGATACCTTTTAGTATCTCCAGGGTTCTTCCATGTATACAACCTTCTTTCATGATTCTTAAACCAAGTGTTAGTTATGATTATGTTGTGCTCTGTGCAAAATTCTATCAGGCGGCTTCCTCTTTCATTTCTGTCCCCCAATCCATATTCACCTACTATGTTTCCTTCTCTCCCTTTTCCTACACTCGAATTCCAGTCACCCATGACTATTAAATTTTCGTCTCCCTTCACTATCTGAATAATTTCTTTTATTTCATCATACATTTCTTCAATTTCTTCGTCATCTGCAGAGCTAGTTGGCATATAAACTTGTACTACTGTAGTAGGTGTGGGCTTCGTATCTAGCTTGGCCACAATAATGCGTTCACTATGCTGTTTGTAGTAGCTTACCCGCATTCCTATTTTCCTATTCATTATTAAACCTACTCCTGCATTCCCACTATTTGATTTTGTGTTTATAACCCTGTAGTAACCTGACCCGAAGTCTTGTTCGTCCTGCCACCGAACTTCACTAATTCTCACTATATCTAACTTCAACCTATCCATTTCCCTCTTTAAATTTTCTAACCTACCTGCCCGATTAAGGGATCTGACATTCCACGCTCCGATCCGTAGAACGCCAGTTTTCTTTCTCCTGATAACGACATCCTCTTGAGTAGTCCCCGCCCGGAGATCCGAATGGGGGACTATTTTACCTCCGGAATATTTTACCCAAGAGGACGCGATCATCATGTAATCATACAGTAAAGCTGCATGCCCTCGGGAAAAATTACGGCTGTAGTTTCCCCTTGCTTTCAGCCGTTCGCAGTACCAGCACAGCAAGGCCGTTTTGGTTATTGTTACAAGGCCAGATCAGTCAATCATCCAGACTGTTGCCCTTGCAACTACTGAAAAGGCTGCTGCCCCTCTTCAGGAACCAATTGAACATATGAAGTAATATCAAGTGAGTAAGGTGAGTGCGAAATGACTTTGCAATGCAGCTCCTGTATAATGTTTTTTATCATTCTAGCAGAATGCAGGCGGATATTATGGTGCAGGAGCATCACTTCACGTAGTCTTCCTGGTCGTTGTTCTTGGACTGTGTGCAAGACGCCTCAGTTGTTAACAAGAGACTTCAGCAGTGATAGTTACATTTTACGGAAGCAATTAGTAGTACACAAAACGTCGCTGTTCCAAGATATGCATAACATTGTCTTTCGTGGATGTGCGCAGGTCTTTGTACGGGGAGTTGTTGCTTTGTTTGAGCTGAACTATTCTGGTCACCAGTGAAGGTACAGAATATGAATGGTCAATGTTGTTCAATAGCAAACTGATAACGAGCAGACAGAGATGCATAAATGGCGACCCGCTCATTTTTGAGACTTTGGCTTAGAGCATGTGGTACTCATACATCAGGTTTCTGAACCTTCCACATTGCATACAAATGTTGCACGATGGTGTAATGATCGCATTTCATCACATTTGCCAGTTGTTAAGTACATTGACTTGGATAACTGTGGATTTATGCACTTAAACGATCTTCATCAAGCTCGGAAATCTTCCTCGAAGTGGAGAGTCGCTAATGTCAAAACGATTCTCCTTAGACGAGTAAACCATGTTCTTGCTGTAGTCTGTCCCATTGCATTATCCCCATACACAGCGAAAATGTTTCTGGCTGCCTCTGCTGCTTTCAGTCCTCCACTGAAATCAAACAGGGTAATGTATCGGATATGTCCCATTTTCTTTACTTGGCACTCTATTTTCTAGCGTCCATAGCTGAACTCGCTATCTACAAATGACAAAATGAGAATAAGTAGACTCAAATATCAACAGTGAAGTACAAATAAAAAAGTGACAGTCGGTAAATAAACCCATAGCATCCGAAATGTTAATATATAAAACAAAAACCTCGCACGTTTTCGTTATGCATGCAGTGAAAATGCTACATAAGACATGACGCCCTAATTTATTACTTCTCTACTACTAGCTCCATTCGCAACGGATTTTGCAGGCATTATACATAGACTTCTAAATCGATCTACGGAATTATATCATTGTACAACACATACTTCAACATACTTTCTTAAACAATGAGCTCCATGAAAAACTAGTTTTCCCTTAAAACTGAGCGCATATCACACAAACTGTACACATCCAATGTTTGATATTGACTGTAGCTGTAACTTGTGACAAACATAGTTTTAAACCTTTTCTGCGCATTTTCTCGCGTCTATGTATACCTCATTAACTCATTTGTAAAGTAATCCTTAACAATGAGCTCCATGAAAAACTAGTTTTCCCTTAAAACTGAGCGCATATCACACAAACTGTACACATCCAATGTTTGATATTGACTGTAGCTGTAACTTGTGACAAACATAGTTTTAAACCTTTTCTGCGCATTTTCTCGCGTCTATGTATACCTCATTAACTCATTTGTAATGTAATCCTTAACAATGAGCTGCATGAAAAACTAGTTTTCCCTTAAAACTGAACGCATATCACACAAACTGTACACATCCAATGTTTCATAGTGACAGTAGCTGCAACTTCTGACAAACATAATTTTAAACCTTTTCTGCACATTTTCTCGCTTCTATGTATACCTCATTAACTCATTTGTAAAGTAATCAAGAGACTGAAGTTGTTTTGTATATGGGAGTTCAATACGCTAAAGAATCTTGTGTTTACTGTTACAATTCGAATAGTCTTACACAATACCTGATTGCAGTTGTTGAGGAATGGAAGTCTCAGTCTTTTCTCCCAGCACACACTTTTTATTAACGCAGGAATACCTTGGATCCTCTCAGTTATGTAATGAAAACGTAATTAATTTAAATTCTGGAATCATATACAGTATTGTAGATATGTGCTACTTATTGTTTATGTGGATGTGTAATTATAATAGAAGATCTCAGCTGTAAACTATGACATGGGTCGAATTGGTTCTTCTGAGAAGTAGCGTAGTAAAGTTTCAATAAAGCCTCAAAAATAAGATATTTCAAGTAGGTCCAAAATGTTTCCTTATTCATATGAGTCATTGTTTTCAAAAATGTCTACAGTAACAGCATATTTTTGAAATCAGAAATTCTGTACTAAATTTTATTCTTAAAAATTCGCCTATGGGCTCCTAATATGGTGTATTAGCAAGCTGAGAACACTTAACATGTATTAGCACTGTCTTACCACTGTTTACTTGCTGCAGAATTAACGAAATATTACTATGAAACTCGTCAAAATGACAAACTGAAAAGATCCAAACTGTTTTAGGTTTGACACTAAGATTTGTAATAACATTTTTAGCATAAATAAAGTATAAAAATTTCAAAAGTTAATTAAGGTTCACTATAATGTGAAATTAATTTTGTTTCCACCTACATAACAATACTTAAGAGGTTAACAATACACTGGAACCAACATAACCAACTCTTTAATAAAATTAAACTTAATCAATCTTTATCAGAATCAAGCGAACCAATCAACATTAATCACACTAAAGAGAAATTAGCACTTTGTTTTCAACACACCACAGGCTTCAAACTGATGTCGTAAACCATAAATTATGAAGCACATTGATCATACGTTGTATTCTCATTATTTTATATGTACACTCCTGGAAATGGAAAAAAGAACACATTGACACCGGTGTGTCAGACCCACCATACTTGCTCCGGACACTGCGAGAGGGCTGTACAAGCAATGATCACACGCACGGCACAGCGGACACACCAGGAACCGCGGTGTTGGCCGTCGAATGGCGCTAGTTGCGCAGCATTTGTGCACCGCCGCCGTCAGTGTCAGCCAGTTTGCCGTGGCATACGGAGCTCCATCGCAGTCTTTAACACTGGTAGCATGCCGCGACAGCGTGGACGTGAACCGTATGTGCAGTTGACGGACTTTGAGCGAGGGCGTATAGTGGGCATGCGGGAGGCCGGGTAGACGTACCGCCGAATTGCTCAACACGTGGGGCGTGAGGTCTCCACAGTACATCGATGTTGTCGCCAGTGGTCGGCGGAAGGTGCACGTGCCCGTCGACCTGGGACCGGACCGCAGCAACGCACGGATGCACGCCAAGACCGTAGGATCCTACGCAGTGCCGTAGGGGACCGCACCGCCACTTCCCAGCAAATTAGGGACACTGTTGCTCCTGGGGTATCGGCGAGGACCATTCGCAACCGTCTCCATGAAGCTGGTCTACGGTCCCGCACACCGTTAGGCCGTCTTCCGCTCACGCCCCAACATCGTGCAGCGCGCCTCCAGTGGTGTCGCGACAGGCGTGAATGGAGGTACGAATGGAGACGTGTCGTCTTCAGCGATGAGAGTAGCTTCTGCCTTGGTGCCAATGATGGTCGTATGCGTGTTTGGCGCCGTGCAGGTGAGCGCCACAATCAGGACTGCATACGACCGAGGCACACAGGGCCAACACCCGGCATCATGGTGTGGGGAGCGATCTCCAACACTGGCCGTACACCACTGGTGATCGTCGAGGGGACACTGAATAGTGCACGGCACATCCAAACCGTCATCGAACCCATCGTTCTACCATTCCTAGACCGGCAAGGGAACTTGCTGTTCCAACAGGACAATGCACGTCCGCATGTATTCCGTGCCACCCAACGTGCTCTAGAAGGTGTAAGTCAACTACCCTGGCCAGCAAGATCTCCGGATCTGTCCCCCATTGAGCATGTTTGGGACTGGATGAAGCGTCGTCTCACGCGGTCTGCACGTCCAGCACGAACGCTGGTCCAACTGAGGCGCCAGGTGGAAATGGCATGGCAAGCCGTTCCACAGGACTGCATCCAGCATCTCTACGATCGTCTCCATGGGAGAATAGCAGCCTGCATTGCTGCGAAAGGTGGATATACACTGTACTAGTGCCGACATTGTGCATGCTCTGTTGCCTGTGTCTATGTGCCTGTGGTTCTGTCAGTGTGATCATGTGATGTCTCTGACCCCAGGAATGTGTCAATAAAGTTTCCCCTTCCTGGGACAATGAATTCACGGTGTTCTTATTTCAATTTCCAGGAGTGTAGTTGTATTTTAGTAAGTGGTATTTCCTAAATACACATAAACTTAACTATCTTCTTCCTCCTTCTGTTCTTTTCGGTCACGCCATGAATTTTCTACTGTGTAACGTAAATGAACGTAAAGTGTGATAAGGGACTTAACATTGCGTACATGTTTAAATAAATATTCACATTTATCTTATTAGCCACTAATTGTGCTCAGGAACATATTCAAAAGAGTTGTAGTTTTCCAAATCATTCTCACAATCTCACAAATGCGCGAACACCGCAGTATTACTACCACTCCCTGCAATGTTCAATGTACTTACCACAGTTTACACACGAACATCCTGATAAAGCTGTCATTAACGAGAATCTGGAATTGAAGATACAGCTGACTGAAACCCAGGTAACAGGTTCAGAGTAGGAAAGGATCAAATATCAACACTTGCGAGGGAGACCCACCAGATAGTTCGTCGCTTTCACCAAATTAACATTTATTTTAGATAAACAGATTGATCAATTAAACTTCAGATTAATAATAACATGATAACCGTCAAAATTACAGTGACATATAAAGCGACAAACTACTGAAATTTACAAATATAAGCAAAAGAAAACAGTTTTCGATGAACGCAAAGCATCGGAGTTTATAACAGTAACAATGAAAATTGTATCTTAATTTATTCCACAGCCTAAAACCCGGGCGGCAATCGCTCAAACCATGTTTAGCTCTAAGAATCAAGACCATTACTCAACTTTTGCTAGGTATGACAGACAACGCGGCAAAGTGCTCCCGCTGCAGTAGCTTAGACCTCGGGCATTGGGAAGGATGCCGCCAAGGTAGGGGCCCAGAAGTCAAGGCTGCAAGCATCAAGGTAGACTCGCGTGTTTTGCAGAAACATACGCCTCTATCTAGGTAAGATGATAAGCGAGTGGATGTAACTTACAAGGTGCGGGTACAAACAAAAAGCGTTAAGCCCTTAAGCGCAGCGCAGAAAATTTCACTCAATAGTAGCCCTGCCTAATTCAAATATGACTATAACACACCAACGTAGATTAGAATAAATACACCTTACTAAATCACAATTAGAATTGTAAATTGTAAATTTGTGGTAAGATCTTATGGGGCCAAACTGCTTAGGTCATCGGTCCCTAAGGTAAAATACTACTTAATCTAACTTAAACTAACTTACGCCATGGACAACACACACACCCATGCCCGAGGGAGGACTCGAACGACGGGGGGAGCCACATGGAGCGTGACAAGACGCCCTCAGACAACGCGGCTACACTGCTCGGCTCACAATTAGAATTCAAATTCATACCCAGTACTTGATACAGTTCCATGACGTTGCCACCGGGTGCAGTGCCACTCACCTGGGTTACCACTTCAGTTCATACCATCGCACCCCAAGCGGGTGACACAAAGAAAAGGAACAGACAACCATTGGCCACTCTCAAGCAAAGGCACACTGGAGAAGAAACAAATATATATTATTCTCTCAACAAGACAGTAATACTGCGACAATTTTCCTTTAAACAATAAAAGCACGGGGCCAGAATATCCATAAACAGTATTTTACGGCACACTCTCACAACTGTGAAATATCCCCCGTCACCAGAGTTTCAAAGCCCGAAATTCGTCGCCTTCTTTAGCGGTTGCATTCGACAAGTCACTCGGCGATCCGGCTGGGTACATGCATTGTCCAACCCAAATCTGCCCAACCAACTCCCGCCGCCAGGCACTGTTGCTCCACCCCTCCTCCTCCAGCCCGCCGAGCCTCCAAACCTCAACCAGGAAAACCAAAGATAAGTGACAAGGGAGGTGAGTATCGATACCGGTGCCAGAGGTAGTTAGGCCACCAAACGGAGCCGCCACGGCCCAGTGACATCTCTCGGTTTATTGTGAAACTATCAACTCATAAGAATAAAGAACATCACTTACTATTTTTCACATACAATAGCGCTGTTTCTCATTGACTTCCCTAACAATTGTTTACAGCTGAGGTCTTGAATTGCAAGTCACTAAACTACAGTAGAAAATAAAATAAATATTTAAGATTCTGCTTCGATTACCTGATCCAGTGATTCTAATTGGGTTTACCATGGTCTCCTCATATAATGGATCCTACAACAGATCCTACAACACGCATTACCCTCTCGTCAGCCAGTGTTTAGAGTCGCAAAAACAAGTAAACTATTTTATCATACATTTATTATTATCATTTATTGTTTCACCCGTTTTGACATGGTGCTGATAGTACGATGTCTGTAAATTATGTTTTCCTACTAATAGATGAGACGTTCTCCGCGTTTTCAGAACAATTGCCTTCCGAAGTAGCCAACAAATCCAACGTTCAGGTTTTAGGTTCTGGAGACACTCGATGACTTGCTTTGAGGTAATGCCAGTATGAGAAATAATTATTTGGATGAGGTGCATAAACTTCTGTTTAATATGGTTTTTACATCATCCTCCAGTTGTATGTGGTATTCAAATTATGGGCTTTTGGTACTGAAGAGTTTACGGGAAAGGTTGCTTTCTTAGCCTGATTGACTATTGTTCTATCACGTCGACTGTACAACAAGGCTTTACCAGTCATGATGGTGGTATTAAAGTAAATTTTGAATTTTTTATTTCCTGTTGCTGTGCGACTATATAATCTGCAGTGTGGATTATAGTCTCTCTGTGACTGATACCTCTGAACAAATGTCTGATCAATTATTTTGTCGGCAGCATTAAGCCTTTTTGTATATCCTGTGGATGGTTTAAGCCATCTTACTGAGAGTACCTGTATGCCAGCATGTTACCACGCTACTGGTCGACGATGGAGCAAACGACTTGTTGCATCAATAACCTCCCCTTCATCCACGTATTGCTCCCCACGGGGTGCATCCTTCATTGGGCCAAATAGATGGAAAGTGTGAAGCCCGGGCTGTAGGGCAATTGAGGAAGAACAATCAAGTGGGACTTTGTGAACTGGTCTTTCATGCGCAGATTATTGTGGGGCCTTGCATTGCCATGGAGAAGGAGAAATTGGATTATATTTTTGCGGCGACGAACTCGCTAAAGTCGTTTCTTCAGTTCTCTGAGGGTAGGATAATACATTTCAAAGTACATTCATTGCACCCCGAAAGAGTACACCAAACAGAATAACTCCTTCAGAGTCTGAAAAGACAGCAGCCATGAGTTTACGAGCTGACGCTGCGGCTTTGAACTTTTTCTTTGGAGGAGAAGCCGCATGGCACCACTCCATGGATTGCTGTTTTGTTTGCGGTTTGAAATGATGAATGTGCTTCGACATAAAATTTTTCTGGGTATGGTACCGCGACATAAAGTATAAAAAAACTGGGTCTTCACCAGTAGGCCCAGAAGAAGGCAGCTGCAACCGTGGCCGAAACGTTGTTTTTTTTTCTCCTGTAGCAGTATTTTTATACATTATGACGCCGTACCATACCCAGAAAACTTTTATGTCGACTGACTGTAACCGCGGAATCCTACGCAATTATAAAATGTTTCATCACCTGTGACGATAATCGTCAAAACGTTTCACTGGAAACCTCGTAAGGCACAAGCAATTCCGTACAGATGGTGCGTGGTTGCCCTTTAAGGTCTTCTGTTAGTCGGCGAGGAACCCAGCCAGCAAGCACCTGTGGGTACCCCAACTGGTGGACGAATGCATCAGCACTATCAACAGAGAAGTCCAGCTGAGCATAGAGGTGTTGGATTGTGATCCGTCGATCACCTAGAATGTCAGTGTCTCCTCGTTCCAACATTGCAGGAGTCACAACAGTGTCCGACATGTCAGCACGCTGGAGTGCAGACTACTCAAAAAAATGGTTCAAATGGCCCTGAGCACTATGGGACTTAACATCTGAGGTCATCAGTCCCCTAGAACTTAGAACTACTTAAACCTAACTAACCTAAGGACATCACACACATCCATGCCCGAGGCAGGATTCGAACCTGCGACCGTAGTGGTCGCGCGGTTCCAGACTGAAGCGCCTAGAACCGCTCAGCCACATCGGCCGGCGCTGACTAGTCTGCACAGCCTTTTGCAATGACGACAGACGCCTCGCCCAATGACTCTCCGTGCTTTTGTTCACTGTCAGGTCTGCGTTTTCATTTTGCAAGTGCGTGTGAATCTGCGATGCTCCGGTTTTTCGACAAAAGACACTTTATAACAGCTCTCTGCTTGGAACGCACCTCCGTTACAGACGCCACTTTGAAGGCTACGTATAGCGCCGTTACTACAGGAACTTCATGAAACTGTAGCGGAAGAAGCGGGAATATTCCACCTATCCCACAAGTCTTCCGTTGTTTTTCAACGGCAACTGGACGATAGAAAAAGATATTGAACAATATTTCATATATCGTCTACCTCTTCTTTCTCCAGAATGTACTTTCCGGTAGTTCTTGGCTCCAATGGCGTCATCTTGTATTGTTGTTGTTATGGTCTTCAGTCCAGAGACGTTTGATGCAGCTCTCCATGCTACTCTATCCTGTGCAAGCTTCTTCATCTCTCAGTACCTACTGCAACCTACATCATTCTGAATCTGTTTAGTGTATTCATCTCTTGGTCTCCCTCTACGATTTTTACCCCCTGCGCTGCCCTCCAATACTAAATTGGTGATCCCTTAATGCCTCAGAATATGTCCTACCAATCGATCCCTTCTTCTAGTCATGTTGTGCCACAAACTTCTCTTCTGCCTAATTCTACTCAATACCTCCTCATTACTTATGTGATCTACCCATCTAATCTTCAGCATTCTTCTGTAGCACCACATTTCGAAAGCTTCTATTCTCTTCTTGTCCAAACTATTTATCGACCACGTTGCACTTCCATACATGGCTACACACCATACAAATACTTTCAGAAAAGACTTCCTGACACTTAAATCTATAATCGATGCTAACAAATTCCTCTTCTTCAGAAACGCTTTCCTTGCCATTGGCAGTCTACATTTTATATCCTCTCTACTTCGACCATCATTAGTTATTTCGCTCCCCAACTAGCAAAACTCCTTTACTACTTTAAGTGTCTTATTTCCTAATCTAATACCCTCAGCATCACCCGATTTAATTCGACTACATTCCATTATCCTCGTTTTGCTTTTGATGATGTTTGTCTTATATCCTCCTTTCAAGACACTGTCCATTCCGTTCAGCTGCTCTTCCAGGTCCTTTGCTGTCTCTGACAGAATTACGATGTCACTGGTGAACCTCAAAGTTTTAATTTCTTCTCCATGGATTTTAATTCCTACTCCGAATTTTTTTTGTTTCCTTTACTGCTTGCTCAATATACAGATTGAATAACATCGGGGATGAGCTACAACCCTTCTCACTCTCTTCCCAACCACTGCTTCTCTTTCATTCCCCTCGACTCTTATGGCTGCCATCTGGCTTCTGTACAAATTGTAAATAGCCTTTCGCTCCCTGTATTTCACCCCTGCCACCTTCAGGATTTGTCCTCCTTACTCCGTCCATCATTGGTTATTTTGCTGCCTAGGTAGCATAATTCCTTATTTACATCTACTTCGTGACCATCATCTTGTATAGCTACCATAAACTCCTCAGTTTCTGCATGTAAATTAGCAGGGATCAACCAGTTGTTGGAAGTTTACAAATTATCTTTACTGTGTCTGCGGTCGATCGCATTTTCTTATTCAGTTCCATTCGAATCTATGTATCTTCATGACGACCTTTCTTTATGACGTGTAGCTTGGGATATTTCCAGTTGTTTCTGTCAAATTAAGTGATTTGTAATTGACGCCTGCAGTTGTTATTGCCTTACAGAGTTCTAAAAATACTGAGCCAGATTCCAAAGTTGAATTTCAAGCAACTCCTCAATATCAGTTAGCACTCTGCCCCCAATCTCACGTAGGATTGGCAGTCTTTTAGGACACTGGATGCCACATTTCATAAAAATTATCTATGTCTTTCCTGAGATTGTCCTCTAAGTCCTCTGGCCTGTTACTGATCTGCTTTCCTTTTTTTTTTTTGAGTCATCAGTCTACTAACTGATTTGATGCAGCCCTCAACAAATTTGTCTCCTGTGCCAACCTCTTCATCTCAGTGTAGCAGTTGCAACCTAAGTCCTCAATTATCTGCTGGATGTGTTCCAGTCTCTGTCTTCCTCTACACTGTTTGCCCTCTACACCTCCCTTTAGTACCATGGAAGTCAGTACCTTAGGTCTTGAAAGGCGTCCTATCATCCTGTCCCTTCTCCTTGTCGGTATTTTCCACACACTCTTTTGCTCTCTGATTCTGTACAGAATCTAAGTTTCTACTTTCGTCTTTAGCACCACATATCAAATGCTTCGATTCTCTTCTCTTCCGGTTTTCCCACAGTCCATGTTTCACTACCATACAATGCTGTGCTTGAAACATATGTTCTCAGAAGGTTCTTTCTCAAATTGAGGCCTATGTTTGATACTTTTAGACTTCTCTTGGCCAGGAATGTCCGTTTTGCCAGCGCTCTCGATGTTCTCCTTACTCCATGCATCATTGGTTATTTTGCTGCCTAGGTAGCATCTACTTCGTGACCATCAATCCTAATCGTAAGTTTCTGGCAGTTCTAATTTCTGCTACTTCTTATTACTTTCGTCTTTCTTCGATTTCTTCTCAGTGCATATTCTGAACTCATTAGACTGTTCATTCCATTCAGCATATCATGTAATTCCTCTTCACATTCAGTCAGGATATCAAATGTCATCAGCGAATCACATCGTAGATATCCTTTCACCTTGAATTTTAATTCCTCTCCTCAATCTTTCTTTTATTTTCATCATTGTTTCTTCGTTGTACAGATGGAACAGTACGGGCGAGAGACTACATCCCTGTCTTACACTCTTTTTAATTCGGGTATTTCTTTCTTGGTCGTCGACTCGTTATTATTCCCTCTTGGGTCTTCTATATTGTATATTACCCGTCTCACTCTAAAGCTTACCCCTATTTGTCAGAATTTCGAATACTTTGCACCATATTACATTGTCGAGCGATTTTTCAAGGTTGATAAAGTCTATGAACATGTCTTTATTTGTCTTTAGTCTTGGTTCCATTATCAACCGCTACTTCAGAATTGCCTCTCTGGTGCCTTTACCTTTCCTAAGCCAGACTGATAGTTATCTAACACATCATCAATTTTCTTTTCCGTTCTTCTGTATATTATTGTCGTCTGCAACTTGGACTCATGACCTGTTAACATGACTGTGCAATAATTCTCACACTTGTCAGCTCTTGCAGTCTTCGGAATTGTATGGATGACATTTTTCCGAAAGGCAGACGGCATATTGCCAAACTCATTTATTCTACACACCAACGTGAATAGTCGTTTTTTTGCCACTTACCCTGACGATTTTAGAAATTCTGGTGGAATGCTATCGGTCTCTTCTGCCTTATTTGATCTTAAGTCCTCCAAAGCTCTCGTATATTCTGATTCTAATAATAGATCACCTGTCTCTCCTAAATCGAGTCCTCTTTCTACTTCTATCACATCAGACTAATCTTCCCCCTCATAGAGGCCTTCAATGTACTCTTTTCACCTACCCGTTCTCTCCTCTGCTTTTAACAACGAAATTCCGCTTGCACTCTTAATGTTACCCCCGTTGCACTTAATGTCGCCGAAGGTTGTTTCGTCTTTCCTATAGGCTGAGTTAGTCCTTCCGACTGCTTAGGGAATGTGTGAGAATGTTACCCCTAACTTTCTACAGAAGTTCACGTGCATATTTTGGTCGCCTTGAAGGATTACAGAAATCTCACGATATTTCTGGACATTGACGAAATGACTGATAACTTCCGTAGTGCTGTGAGCACTGCATATAATACGCACTCTCTATGCTGTGAGCCACTGTATTGTAATTTTACACTTCGTTCAAGTGAACTTAAATTTTAGGTGCCATGAAAGTGCTCACGATATTCGAAACAATGGAGTATTGCTATTTACTCCAGCCTAATTTAAATTCGCCTCCAGAAAAACCGAGTCTGACTTGTCCTTCTGTGTCAAGCCGGGCTAAATCAATAAATGGACAAAAGCAGGAAAGAAAGTGTGGCACCAAAGCATTCATATAACTAAGAACTTGACAAAGTAATTGGATTTACACCAGTGAAAACAGACTGAATTTCATTAGCTTGGCCGGTTTCGGACGTTTGTATTACGATGAGCAAACTAATTACATATACATCTACATCATATTCAGCAAACCACCTAATGGTGTGTGGCGGAGGGTACTTTCGGTACCACTATCTGATCCCTCCAACCCTGTTCCATTCGCGAATAATGCGTGGGAAGAAAGAATGCCGGCAAGCCTCTATATTGGCTCTAGTTTCTCAAATTTTCTCCTCATGGTCGATACGTGACATGTATGTGGGGGCCAGTAACATTTTGTCTGATTCCCCCTGAAAAGTGCTGTTCCGAAATTTCAATAGTAAATCTCTCTCTAATACACAACGTCTGTCTTGTAACGTCTGCAGTAGAGTTTGTATAGCATCTCCGTAACGCTCTCTCGCCAGCTAAACGACCTCGTGACGAAACGCGCCGCTTTTCGTTGGATCTTCTGTATCTCCTCTATCAGTCCTACCATATAGGGATCCCAGAGAGATGAACAATACTCACGAATCTGGTGAATAAGACCCTTATAAGGGAGTTACATTTCCTTAAGATTCTTCCGATAGCTCTAAGTCTTGTGTCTGCTTTTCCCACTGTCTGTTTTATATGGTCATTCCACTTAAGGTAGCTGTGGATAGTTATGCCTAGATATTTTACGGCAGATGCTGTCTCCAGCTGTAGCTGTACAGTAGGGCATTTCTTTTCCTATGTATGCACAATACGTTACATTTATTTACATTCAGGGTCAACTGCACCATTCATCAATTCTCTGCAGGTCGTTCTGCAAATTCTTACTGTCTTCTGGCGTTGCTACTTTGGTATAACTACTTCATCATCTGCGAATAGCCTTAAAGAGCATCCGACGCTTTCTACTAGATCATTTGTATATATTGTGAACAGCAACGGTCCTATCACGCCTCCCTGCGGTGCTCCGAATATTACCTTTACCTCTGTCTATTTGGTTCCGTTAAGGGCGATGTATTGAGTTCTATATGCAAGAAAGTCTTCAATCCAATCGCAGGTCTGCTCCTGTACTCCGTAAGCTCGTATTTCATTCATTAAACGGCAGTGCGGGACGGTGTCAACGAACACGCCATCAGACTGAGCGCGGTTGTCCACTGCACTGTGGATCTCATTGAGGAACAGAGTGACCTGAGTTTCGCAGGTTCTCTGTTTGCGAAATTCAAGTTGATTTTTATAGAGGAGCTGTTCATATTTCAAAAACGTCATAATTATTGAGTATAATGCATGTTCCATAATTCTACAGCAGATTGACGTCAACGATATACATCTGTAATTGTATGGATCTGTCTTACGGCCTTTCTTAAAAACGGGAATGACCTGCGTTTTTTTTCCAGTTGTTAGGTATCTTTCGTTGCTCAAGATACCTACGATAAATTACTGCTAGAAAGGGAGCAAGTTCTTTCGCATAACCTTTATAGAATCTGGTCCTTTAGCCTTTCCACTACCAAGCGATTGTAGCTGCTTTTCAATTCCGCGAACGGTTATCTCAATATCTGCCATTTCGACGTTCGCACGACGATTCGAAGGATGGACAGTGTTATGATCTTCCGCCGTGAACCACTTCGGAAGACCGAATTCAGTATTTCGGCGTTCTCTTTATCTTCCGTTCCGGTGCCGGTGTGAACCGACGATTTTGAGCCACTTACTGATTTTACATGCGACCAAAATCTCTTAAGGTTTCACAACGTTTTACTTTCGAAATCATTTAACGCTACTCTCATTGTTTTCCTTACGATCATTTTCGCTTCGTTCAGCTTTTGTTTGACAGCTAGGTTTTTACTTCTTTTGAATCTGAGATCAAGTGCTCCTTATTTACGTAGCGCTTTTCTAACACGGCTATTAAACCATGGTGGATCTTTCCCATCCCTTAAAACCTTACTCGGAACATCGTTGACTAGGATATATTGAACGATGTCTTTGAATTTTTTCCATTTTTTCTCCTCTCCTCATAACCGAATATTTGATGCTGACAGCTGAGATATTGTGCAATTTGTATCCTGTCAGCCTTGCTGAGCAAATATATCTTCATACCTTTTGTAAGTAGGCTGTTTAGGTTTTTTTATTGGTAACGCCACCTCTGTATGAAAATCACTGGCTGTGCTGTGCACAGTCTGTTCTAGTTTGCATTGTTGTCTGCCATTGTAGTGTTAGGCAGCTGGCTGTGAACAGCGCATAAAGTTGCGCAGTTGGAGGTGAGCCGCCAGCAGTGGTGGATGTGGGGAGAGAGATGGCGGAGTTTTGAAATTTGTCATGAACTGCTATATTTATATATGATGATATCAAGGTAAATACATTGTTTGTTCTCTATTAATATCTTTCATTTGCTAACTATCCCTATCAGTAGTTAGTGCCTTCCATAGTTTGAATCTTTTATTTAGCTGGCAGTAGTGGCGCTCGCTGTATTGCAGTAGCTTGAGCAGCGAAGATTTTTGTGAGGTAAGTGATTTGTGAAAGGTATAGTTTACTGTTAGTCAGGGCCATTCTTTTGTAGGGATTTTTGAAAGTCAGATTGCGTTGCGCTAAAAATATTGTGTGTCAGTTTAAGCACAGTCGTGTATAATTGTTCAAAGGGGACGTTTCATATGGCGACCCTTAGCCGAGGATACCTCACTGGAATCTTCTGATTTTTCTTGTAGTTTGTGTAATTAGTGTAGATTTTATTTATTGCTAGCGCGTAATTGTAGAGAAAATCTCCTTTGTAGTTGCAGACTTTCATTGTTGTACAGTAAAACAGTTGTGGCATGCATGTAGATTTGCACCAAGTATTTCGCAGCTGCAATTAACTAGATATTATTTTCAGTGCTATGTTAATGTGTTCTCTTATTTTTGATCTTCAAATTGTGTTTTTCTGTGTTGTCGTGTAAAATACTGTGACAATAATGGCGTGTGAAAAACGTAATACTAGGCTCCAAAGTAAACTGAGAAATGACAGTGAAAATGAAAGCAGTGTGTTAGCGCCACCGAGTAATGAATTAACTGATCTTCAAAGTAGTAATTTGGTAATTGTGCATATGGAAATGGAGCGGGCTGCAAACAATGGTGTAGACAGTGAAACAGGTAGTGAACAGGGAAGCATTATCGATCGATCGGTCGGCAACAGCTCGCCTCAGGAATCCGAAATGACGGGACACAATTTCGCAAATACTGTAGATTCAGGTTTTGGGTCATCACCGTTTTCTCAAATAAGTCAAGACACATTTTATGCTTGTCAGAATGTGAATGTTGCCGGTGCAAATGCACTGCAAAAAAGCATAGAGAAACAGATTCCAGACACTAATACATTATTATTGCAATTAATGCAACAAATGGAACAAAATCAGAGACAAATGGGACAAAATCTTAAAAAGTTAGACACAGTGGAACAAAATCTTAAAAAGTTAGACACAATGGAACAACACCGGAGACAAACACAGCAACAGTTAGACACAATGGAACAAAATCAGAGACAAACACAGCAAAAGCTTCAAAAGTTACACTCATTGGAACAAACTCTTGAACAAACACGTGAAGATTTAACTACTGAGTTATATAACATTGAATCGAAATGTCAAAAAGTCTGTAATGACGTAAAAACACAAATTTGTGAGCATTTCCAACCTATTTTTTCGCGGCATGAAAATGCATTACAGAATCACGAAGCAGCCATAAAAGAACTGCAAACCATTGTTCATGAAAATCATGAGACCTTGTGGGCTAAAATTGACTCAGTTGCATCTACCGATTCGGTTACGCAACTTGCAAAAACTCAGGAAAACTTAAAGGACACAGTAGATTCGATTTCAAGACAAATGGACACTCTGAAACTTGGTTCAGAAAAACACACTGAGGAAATGTGTTCACTATCAGAGAAAGTAGCCGAACTTTCGGATCAGGTCACTAACTTATCTACAAAGGTAGATGATGATCTGAATGACACAAGACCTGTAGCCTTCACTGACACAGAAGAGTATGAACAAATTAGAAAATTCAAACAGAATCAAAATCAAATCAATACACAGTACAAAAGAGAAATCCGGGAAGTACAAGATCAGCTGACACAGGTAATACAAGAATTACGTATTTCAGAGGACACTCGCGCTCCAATACGGGAAGAGGGACTTAGAAATACGGAAAAGCCGCAAAATAATAACACAGGGCATTTCGGAAGTTATGAAAGAAATTGGCAAGGTGCACCGAATTTTGAAATGAAACCGCCGAAACGACGTAACAATGACCGATATGCGACTCGCCGACATGATGACTTTGACTATAAGCTGTTCATTACTACACGTAAATTCAAAATATTTAAGAATTCTGGCAACGACATTCATCCACAAGCATGGCTCCATCAATTCTCTCATTGTTTTCCTCCCAACTGGTCGTTAGAACACAGATTAGAATTTATGTGTGGCTACTTGGAGAATGAACCAGCTGTAAGAATGCGATCGGTAGTTCACGATTGCCACAGTGAAGGAGAGTTTTACTATGCCTTCCTCTCAGCATATTGGTCTCAAGCCACACAAGACCGAGTAAAACAGAGCATCATAATGATGAAACGTTTCGAACAATCTGAATTTTCCAGTCTTATGAAATATTTTGAAGACATGTTGCATAAGAATCAGTATCTTTCAAACCCATATAGCCCCTCAGAACTCATCCGCATTTGCTTAATCAAACTGCCTGAACATTTACGACATATTATTTTGGCAGGGCGTTGCAAAGACGACATTGAAGCTTCTCAAGGATTCTTACAAGAATTAGAAATTGACACAGACAGTCGCGGGATGCGAAAACAGGAAAACAATCACTACAGGTCACATCCATCACAATTCCGTGACGACAGAAGTAATAACTGGACACGACAAGGCTATTCTCACAACACAGATCGTGCCCAAAACAGACACCACCCTTATGACAACCGCTGGCAGAATAATAGTTACAGAGAAAGATCGCATTTCCGTAGAAATGAATATGACAGAGATAACCATAGAAATAGACAATATGGTAACCAAAACTATTATTGTCAAGGGAGGCAGAATAATTTCAGACGCAACAGTTCAGCACGCAGTTATGATTCAGGGAGAAATTCTCCACCACGTGGCCGACAAGAAAGAAACTGTGTAAACTACCGACAAAACGACAGACCTGAATTCCATCAGAACTGGCGAGCTTCAAACAGGGCAGGGCCTTCCCGTCAAAGTGAATTTGTAGAAGCTAGGTCTCCTAATCCCAATAACGACGCGCGCCAATAAAGGAACAGACAATGACTCGCACCGCAGGCAGCCGCGTGCGCTGGCTGGCTCAGAGAAAAACAACATAGGCGCTAACCTTGAGAAAAAAATTCCAGTATTCTTTACCGACGAATACCATATGACAATTGCATTCAAGTTCAAACTCTGAGTACTAGGAAGAGTAAAGGTTTACACCACATTTCACATGTAAAACCGTTTATTGAAAAATAATCTGCTTTTTAACTCTGTCTTTGCCATATAACTTTTCACTTTACATTACTAGTATGCTTGTCAGACTTAGAATCTGTTAACATACAACAATGTTTGAAGTTAAATATCCAATCAAGAATCAAGAGAACTTATTTAAACAGAAATGACGAATGCATTGTTATAGTGAACAGACGTCACAGTGTTATTGTGTGTGTACATTCTTGCTTGTTAGTTGCACGATTATGGAACGACTATAAGGCTTACATATTTAGGACATTTACCAGTACTGCTAATGAGATTTTAATGCAACATTTTGGTTGACTTGAAAATACATTCTGAATTTAAAGTGCTTTCTGAGAGATACCAGGTGACACAGAGGTTAGTTTATGTGACAGCTACACGATTTTATCACGACGCTACTAATGAGTGACAATTTACAATGTTGCTTTTGCAGTGTTTCTGTTTTATATCTGCACAGTTTTCTGTTTTATTCTGGAAAGTAAAACAGGTTTTAGTAGTAACTTTTGTGGTATAGCTACAATGAGACTGCCTTTTCCGTAGCACAACAATATGTTACAGCACAGTACTTTCCTCATCACGGCAATAAGCGTAATAACTAAGACATTTATACGCAAAACATTTCACTTTTGTGTATTATGAGGTAAGTACATTGACTTCTGCAGAACTTAGCTTTCGGAGGACGATAACTACGACACTTCCACAGAGATTATGTTGCGACAAGATGCACAGTTTAGCGCTACAGTACACGCATTTGAGTGATTAATCTTATACTTAAAACACTTATTTTTAAAGATTTTTTAATTACAAAGAAAGTTTTCTGTGATACATTTCATTCCATTGCTGTAATTTGTAACACCTGAGGGTATAACTACATTTATCCTCAGGGGGGGTACCATGTGTGTGGCAACCACAAGGAGCCCTAGCTAATATGGTATTTGCTTACACAACTTTACACATCGGTACCATATTTCTCTAACACATAATTACACAGCTATCTGATCATTTAACTGAGAGAGACAAACTTTTTTTTTTACTACATCAGTGACAGATGTTTACGTAATTATACCGTTGGATAACTTCACACTTACGAAATTGTATTTTGTCTGTACTTAGTGAACTGTTCATAGTTTTTTGAAACCATTGTGATACTATGAGAGCTTTGAATGATATATTTGGCATGGGATCATGATTTTTAAAGTACGTTTGAGGCAGATGACACTTTTGACATGAGCAGAGAATTTTTTTTAGGTTTTGACATTATTGCAGAAAGCTACGACGTTTTTGATATTTGACTGGGGTGTTATGATGTTATTATTACGACGACGATGTGTATTATGTTGTTGAGGAATGTTTATTATGCTACGTATTTCTCATGATGAAATATTGAAGAAGTGTCAACGAATATGTATATGTATAATGAGGTAAGGAATAATGAGTAGTGTTTAGGGACTCTGATTTGTGGAAAAGGTTGTTGGAAACCAAGAATCGTACTTTAGGAGTTATGAAATGTGCGTAAATGCGTGACTGTATCACAATGCTGACGAATATTTTATTTGGACACTTATATTTATAGGATTTTCTTTCTACAGATTTGCAACGCTAATTCTTGACCTGTGAAATATTTTTATATGAGACTGCCACTGTAGCGGAAACTGCTGTCGTAAATATTTCCGTAAGAAAGTTAAGTGACCACCTGCACGTAATGCGTCGCGGGCACCCACCTGGGCGACAGCCACCCGAAAAAAAAAGCCATTAGCCTTTCAGCGGCACAGGTAGAAAAAAAAAGGAGGCCATTATCCTGGCTATTGACGTTCCTTTGTAGAAAGCATCGCAAATATTACACGCTCATTACCTGAAAACATATGGTTATTCGTACTTTGTGCTAATTACTGAAATGCTTATGAATTGATGGGAAATATTCGTACATCTGCACACCTGATTATGACAAGTGTCTTTCTATGAGAGTTGAGAGCTACTGACTTACGAAATGCCACATGACCATTGAATGATGTTTTTATGCTTTGGTTTGCGTAATTGCTTATTTCATTTGACATCTGTTTTTCAGCTGTGTTGCAGCATTGGTTTCATAAAATAAAATTAAATGCATTTGCTAATGTGAACACTTTCTGTCTACAGATCTATTAAATAATAATTTTATGATCCACATTCTTTAAAAAAAGGAGCACTTGGAAAGGAAAGAACAATAAGAAGGAACTAGTAACAGTAACACATAATTTTCTTTTTGAGTACATGGTAATATTTCTTTTACAATAAGTTGTTGTGGTGCACCACTTTAATTACATAGACATTAAGATGTGAATATACATTTCCCTTATCTGCATTGTTGTTTTTACTGTGATATTTTTTCTGCTTGAGCTATGTCATGTTTAGGTATAAGTTACTGCTGTTTGCCAGGCATAGTGCTGCTAAATTTAACTTTGTATTACTCTGTTAAGCTTTTCGTGTTGCTGCACATTGGCTCATATTAGTTGTAATGTTGAATTGCTTGGTAATTTAGATTTACTGTAGCTTGCTTTGCGATTTTCCATTTTTTTTCATTGCTGTTTATATTAATTGTTTTATGTGCTGCTGCATTGCCTCGTCCCTTAGTTTAGCATCTGAGCTCAGTAGATTTAAGTTAGCTTAAGAGGGGGTAGACTATATAAGAACCTAACTATGGAGAATAGGGAAAGAATGCTTTGAAAGTTATATGAAAACGATTTGGGCCTAAATGAGTATTGTACAATGAGCCATATTTCTTTTGAAAGAAATATGGTTAGAATACAGAAAAGAGGTACGGATAGGACTTTTTGGGAATAATGATGTACGAAGGGAGATCTCCAAGAACAAAAAAGGTTTTGTTCGCAAAATACTGCAGTACCAAAAGTTACACTGAAAACGAACCCTGTCCTTTCCATTGTGTTATCCCACTATATGTTTGTGTACCCTTGTGTATTTGTTTTCTTCCTGTCTCTGTATAGTTTCATAGAATTTTTTCTTCTTTTCATATTAAGCTACATTCACTATGATGAGGAATACTGTTATCCTCGAATATAATTGGCATTAATAATGTGTTATTTACTTTGTAAAGATGTTTAGACATTATTTATTCTGTTTTGTGTTAATGCTCATGTGTGAAGTTGATGTTTCGAAAGTTATTCTGATCTTTGATGTATGTACTCATGTCATAATTCCTGTAACACTGACGTATATGTCTATTTCTATTCTTTTGTAACGCCTGTTTTACTACAAATGTTATCTGTATTGTTATGTTCTTTAATGATGTATTTTGTACCTTTGTAATTGTATTCTCATGTTATAAAATTGTAATTGACACCAGTTCATCTTATTATTAACTTGTAAGTTACATTTCACTGCACACGTTTCTGTTGGTCATAGTATATGGACAATTTGTGAGAAGTAGGGACTGTTAGTGTTTGCACATGTGTTAATAATTCAGCAAGGGACTGGATAACAGCATTGCTGGTTCTAAGGACAATTCCAAAAACTTTGTGAGTGCACAAGTGGTGGTTATGGACTTGCTATATTATCCGCAAGACTCTTCAATGGTGATTGTGCACCTGCACAGTCACAACAGATGGCTGCTGGCTATCTCTACAAGGACTACAGTGGGTCTGCATCTTTGATGACTCACCAGTACCATTATCTCTCTACAAGGACTACAGTGGGTCTACATCTTTGATGATCCATCAATACCATTATTTCTACAAGGACTGCAGTGGGTCTGCACCTCTGGTGGCCCACCAATACCACTCTCTACCAGGACTACAGTGCGTCTACTCTGTGATGACCTACCTACCAATGTTCTTCAAAACGTCGACTGACTCTGCTGTGGGTTTGCTCTGTTGTGGTGCATTACCTGTCTGCATGTCAAGAGTCAGCACTGTCTTTCCATTGGAAGGACAACACTACTTCTGCAAGACTGCATGGAAATCCACTACTTCTGTGTGCAATTTCTTTTACTAGTGAGACTTTGTGAAAAAAAACCTGTAATTACTATTATGATGAATGATCAGGACTATCTTTATAGACTGTGAGAAAATTTTAGCTTTTGACCAACGTTGTATCAATAAGTGTGTGCATTTGATTTCTTTGTTATTGTAATTATGAAAAATTTTTTTAAATCTGTATTGGCCACTGCCCAATCCAATTTGTAAAATTTTTTGTGGGGAGCATGGGGGCTATGTAAGTAGGCTGTTTAGGTTTTTTTATTGGTAACGCCACCTCTGTATGAAAATCACTGGCTGTGCTGTGCGCAGTCTGTTCTAGTTTGCATTGTTGTCTGCCATTGTAGTGTTAGGCAGCTGGCTGTGAACAGCGCATAACGTTGCGCAGTTGGAGGTGAGCTGCCAGCAGTGGTGGATGTGGGGAGAGAGAAGGCGGAGTTTTGAAATTTGTCATGAACTGCTATATTTATATATGATGATATCAAGGTAAATACATTGTTTGTTCTCTATTAATATCTTTCATTTGCTAACTATCCCTATCAGTAGTTAGTGCCTTCCATAGTTTGAATCTTTTATTTAGCTGGCAGTAGTGGCGCTCGCTGTATTGCAGTAGCTTGAGCAGCGAAGATTTTTGTGAGGTAAGTGATTTGTGAAAGGTATAGTTTAATGTTAGTCAGGGCCATTCTTTTGTAGGGATTTTTGAAAGTCAGATTGCGTTGCGCTAAAAATATTGCGTGTCAGTTTAAGCACAGTCGTGTATAATTGTTCAAAGGGGACGTTTCACTTTCTTGACATTCCATGTAGGGCCCGTCGTCATAGATATTGTCACAGTCTTATGATCACTGATACCTTCCTCTATGTTAACTGATTCGGTTAAGTTCAGGTCTGTTTGTTGCCAGGAGGTCTAAGACCTTACCCTCAAGAGTTGGTTCTCTAACTATCTGCTCAAAGTAAGTTTCAGACAAGACATCCAGAACAATGCCACACAATTCCCTGTCTCTGGCACCAATTACATCTTATTTCCTCCCGATGAGTTTATTCTTCAGTATTAGTATTACACCATTTTCATGATTTAAACCGGAAATCTATGCGTAAGAAATGCATTTGGAAGCAGTTAGGTTTCCAGACAGTGTTGAACGATACTGACACAGCATCAGTTAGTATTTCTTAGTGAAGCATTACTTTCGTGCTTTATTTAGCTTTAAATGTAGGTATCAAATTTAAAATATTTGAAGAAAGGAAGATTTTTATGCAGCTGAATTTCTTTGCTGATCATAATCGTTAAGTTATTTAAATGTGATACTTTATTTCTATTACTTCATGGCAGGTTATTCTTTTTTCTTAGACTTCTCAAGTCCGTATAGAAGTACAGGCTGAAATTCGTTGTTGCTAATCGTTATGCTTGATGACGCTTGTCCCTGTAAGTAAACTAATATTCCTACACAGACATAAAATAGTTTGCGAATAGGTTATCGGTCTTCGTTAGAAAATGCACGTTCATCTTCTTTAACTGAATATATAACGACAGAGGCTAATTTTGGCCGACTTTTGCGTAACGAAACATACTGTCTCCAACTCAGTTACAGCGACCGAATACCATTTTCATGTTCATTTTGTCGTCAGAGAGATGATGAAATGCTCACAGACTAGTATAGAAGCAGTTTTCTCTACACAAATGTTAGTGTTCAGAATAGCAATAGACTATATCAGTTACGTATAATCTAGTTGACATTCAGAAAAGGCAGAAAGACAATTATTATAAAACAATCTCGTAGCTGCGATATTTATCGCAGTTTTGCAGATACATGGTGCATAAAAGACGGTTTCTATTATATCGCTTTAGTACTCAGCTGACGTTGATACAATGGCATTACTGTATGCGTATGTTATTTCGTAATAAATATAGCGTGCTTCGCAACTAATATTTTATGTATGAGGATCATTCTGAAACTGTATTATTGTTTGATGTCAGGGATATTATGCATAAATTACCCCTATAATAGGACACTGACATTTTGAGCATATGACGGGTTTATAGCAGATGCTCCGATGCACTGCGTTCAGTATGTTAATTTAAGCCTTATATTGTATGCTGCGATAACTAATGACATTATGACTGTACAGATATCTACTATATTGGGGGCTCCTTTCCAGAGCGTCCAGGTTGAACCTTACCGTTCACTCATGTACTGTTAGCCACCTAGACAAATACGAGAAAGAAAAATGTGCCACACCATTGTATTTATAATCTCCGGACTATTTTACGGCTATGAAAAAGCTACAATTGTCGCAATTACGTTAGAAATCTGGCGATATGGGCTCTGAAGTTTTGCAGCCCTATCAGATTTCATAGGGTGGACTAAAATTCTCTCTGTTACACCGTCATATCATAACGCAAAAGAAAATCCAAAGTTTTTCTAATTTTTGTCAGTAGATTTCCTTAGGAAGATGAAGTATGTTACAAATCTTCATCCAGTTAGTCTGACCAAAGAATGGGAACAGCTTTCTATTGTTACTCAGTAACAAAAATGATATTCTCGTGCAAATTATTTCATGAAGTGTAATGAGCTTGAAAAGAAAAATAACACATGCGCATCTCGCCCATTAGTTCCCCTGATGCACTTTGTAATATCACAAACTCATCTGCGACACTAGTTTACGGAGCAGCCGAGAAAATGCACGTATTTTCAATAAGATTTATATGTTTTACAGTAGACGTATGTTTATTTTGTAACTGAAAATAATTGTGGTCTCTTTCTTTTTCATGTAACTGGCAATCACCGGGAGAATACATGAGAGCTCCGACGATATAGCTGTGCCGAGTGCGTGGTGTGGTCACTATCTGCATATGACCCGAAGGCCATCGCTCTTTGGGGGAACACATGTACTGTCCTCAGGAGCTACCTTAGTATTATTTCTAAAGGTAAAGCTGTAAATATTATAGTTTTCTGTGATGTCGCTGACTAAAGGTATGAGTAATAGAGTATACTGATTGCAAGTTTGCGATACTTACAGTGTTTCTGTATAGAATAGTGCAAGGAGTTGTTAGCATTACGAAGAATAATTTCTACGAATGATTTATATTTTTACGATCTGCGAAAAGGAGGTCTCTGCAGAGTATTTTAAGCAAAAAGTGATGACTGAGCTTTTTGAAGAATGTGACTATATTCAAGAAGAGGAAAGAATATTTTTACTGTGTTCTGTTGTGCATATATACAGTCTGTGACGATCAGAGGCAGAACAGAGTTTTGAAAGAAGTTAATCGCTGTGGTCATTTTAGCCTTTTGTGCTACCTGCTACTCTTTATCTTGATGAAAAATGAAGTGCAATAATATTTAGAAATTAATTACGAATCCAGAGAAGTGATTGTAACTAGAAGCAGAGAGATTATATAGTCTGGCCTCCTCGATGGACAGATGAGTTTTATGTTGGTTACAAAACACCTTAAACCAGCACCCAAAATAATTAAACAAACATAACACTGCTACTTGCCTAAACATGAAAGAGGTTCTATCTGGTGCCAGGAAGAATCAAGATGCTGAAATTTAAGTAAACTTTTTTCTCAAGTAACAAAAATACGTAATACAGCCAGCTTGTGTAACGTTATACCACTTTTTCCCGTTTTTGAAATTACTGGACGCAAAATAAATTACGTATTATAGAACACATATAACATTTTAAATCTATAGTCAATGAGTGTTTGGGAAAGTGAAAATGTACACTGTTTACGCCATTCCAGAAAATATTTTCAATTTTGATACTGGTGCAAAGTAACACGGTCACTCACGTTAGTTTTAGACCAGACTTAAAAATCACAGTATATTGATAGAAAGTAAAACCAGTGTTGTTTCAGTATTTGAAGTTTACTTTGAATTATCAGAATATTTGTATCGATATGACATTGTTTAAATTATATCCCTATCATCGTCAGAATCACTCTTCAGAGTAAAAAAAAAAATAAAATAAAATAAAAAAAATACTGAATAAAAAACCCAATCCTCAGAGATTGTAGGAAGGTAGAAAGACAACTCAAACAAGAACTAGAAATCATAAAGTAATAACACTATTACTTTTAACACAATATAAGCAAGTAGATGGAACACCAGCCATTTGAAGCAACAGAATTAAGTAGTGCACTATCATGACTGGTAAAAGTAACTGTGATTGACTGTATATGGATAAAGCAGCCAACGTTTTGTTCGGATCAGCGTAAGTGTTTCCAGAGGGACAGTAAGTGACTGACAAATGACCGCTCGACCATTAGGTACTCTGCCACCTTGTGACAGACGAACCAAAACATGAGCTCTGTTACATAAGGACAGTTCATCTCTGTTAGCTGCACGTTTGGAGATCCAAAATTAAACAGACTGTTATCTATAGGTGAAGAAGTGCTTTCGCGAGGTGCCTCTGCTACATTCTGGAATGATTATGGCAAGGTTAGTTTAATCAGTGTGCTTGTGTTCGTAAATTGTGTTTCACTTGACAGGCAACTTTCCATTGTCTGACTTGGCAAATAATGTGATAATTATAAACTCTTCCTCATCGGAAATAGACGTAGATGCGACGCAGAAACCAAGCAAAATTTAAGCCAATGGAAGAGTGCTTTATCACCACGAAAAGAAATAGTCTACTTTTTCTTTCGACCTGATTTGGATAGCCCACTGTAAGTATGTACCCCGAGATACAACATCTGACCAATGACTTAGTACAAGCAAGTTATAAACAATTGCTTGCGTCACTGTGGAAGAGAAACGGTCGAATTTTTAATAGTACATTAGGGAAAATCTTTCAAGACGGTTCCTCTGAGCTTGAAGAACTTGCAAGGGATGTTGAGGTTTTTATCGCACCAACATTCCTGTGATTGAAGTGCAAGAGGACATTTCATTCAATGAGAATGCTGTTCACTGCTATTTTTGTGGGCAGCCACCAGCTAATTAAGCTGAAACACAAAATAGGGATCATGGTCATCAAGGCGGAAAATTCTGCGATGAAGTCCTACAACACTGGCGCAACATAAATTACTAGTTCTCACGATACACACTGACTTTCATTCACTATTTAAGTGGATGCGACGATCACTTCCTTGTTGAGTACCTGGCTGAATTTCTACATCTACATGGATACTCTGCAAATCACATTTAAGTGCCTGGCAGAAAGTATGTGAAAAAATCATTTTAGTGTCCTGTATGAGAGCACAGAGAAATATATTTAATTTTATAAGCGAATCACCTACAATATTTCATTCCGCTTGCTCGACTCGATGAACTACATCTAGGCGCCACATTAGAAATATGCTGAAACCGCACATCAGGAGAGTATCTCCTCACTCAAGACGCTCATGCTGGTGGTGCTATGTTTCAGCTCATAACAGGAATGAGATGTTCCTATACAAATAACTGGATTTAGTGTAGAAACTCAGCGAAATCACGTTGACTCACGTAACTGCATTCTCCGGTTAACTTAGAGGCCCTGATATATTGGATGCAGAGTATTGCACTTGGTCAGTGTCAGGCAGAAATTTAACATCCCTAATTTACAGTATAATGCTGGTCTTCACAGGGACACCAGAGACGGCTCTTGGCTTGGAAGTTAGGTGAGGAGTTAGCAAAGAAACAAAAATATACTTATATGTACACAACCTTATCTTAATAATGGTACATCAAATCAGTCCTTCGGTCCCTTAAACCTTCAGACTTGTCAGTGAAGTCCTTCGGACCTTTAAGCCTGTAGACTTGACAGTGAAGTTTTATTAACTGCACTAGCAATTCCTTCTGAATAGAAATATTCGCTAAAGAATAAAGTGTCTCTTCTGAATTTTCTTTCCTCTGATATGTTTTTACACGTTTCAGGCAAGAAAAGATTCATTCCACAGATGTGTGGTACAACGACGGACACGATATGAGAACAGTTTATAAGTATCCATCAAAATGCTCTTCTCCTCATTAAGCATTTGTAAAGTATTTCCCGTGAAAATCTTTCTTTATGTCTCATCGGTATACAAAATAGAGATTTGGTTTCTTAAGCATTGTATCTTCGAGAATATAGGAACAAAGAAATTTTTTGAGGTTTTCAAGTGCGCTGTAATGAAAACGCGTGTGGTAATCTTCAAATTTTGTCATATTGGCAAGGCGAAAAACATGAAATTTTTCGCAACCAGAAAATTTCTCATCCATTTCCATCAAAATGTTATCATAAATTACAAGAGTTGATACAATTTGAATAACATGTTTCTAATAAAATACGCAATATGCCATAAGCAGGATTTATATTCACACCACTAAATGCACTAAATTTGGAATGGTTCTCTCTGAACGCAACAAACAATGCTTTACAGTCTCATGTCGAAAACTGGAAGTAGTCGGGAATAAAATCTCCCTGAACCTCATATGATCTCCACTCCATACACAAACTGAAGCAGGTGACGGCACGGTTACTACAGCAAACGTCCACGTTATGCTTGGGCTGTGGCTCTGCCCCTGAGGTTGAGCTGCGGGGAAAAGGGAGCCTACTTCACTTAGCCTGGCCAGAATCGCTCGCTTGCTGCTACAAGAATTCAGTGCAACGTAAAACAGGAAAATATATTTGAAGTAAAAAACAGCATACGTGGTAAGATAAATGAATTTTTAAAATGTGGAAGGATAAAAATATCTTTGAATAGCCGGCCCTGTGTCCAGCTATTACAGTCTCTGAGATTTATTGGTATACAGAGTGTTTAAACCTTTCGGTTGAAATTGAATCTGTTAACATGGGCCCACAACCACTAGTATTGAGATAGTGAAAAAATGGGCAGAAATGCATAGATATTGTGTTATGGATATACACAGCGTAAGAACAATGTAGCTCATAGGAATTGTTCAAAGCGGCTGCCGCCATTCTCAATGCATGTACTGCAACGTTGCATGCAGTTGTGCTGCACTTTTGCTAGGATCCTGGGTGTCCGTTGTTCACTGTGAGAGTCAGCGTACACTACTGACCACGAAACAGACATACTGTACACAATGTAGCTCGTAGCACATGTGTCATGTGACGACCACATGTATCGCACCAATGTATGAACCTGTGCCGTATGCACACCACTATCCCCGGTGTCAGCTGTCTATTGCATCACAAAGTTTATGTGTCAGTCGTGAGGTGTCAGTCATGATGAGTGCTACTCTGCACAGAACATGAAATGTAGTCAAAGGTGGAATGTTGCTTGTCACGAGAGTTCGCAAACATTCATTTAATGTACGGTTCCGCAGAATATAGTGCTAACAAAGCAGCATGAGTGAGCCGTGCGTGGCTCATGTTCATGCCATTTATTATGTAACATCTTGTTTTACCGTACGGCCGCCTCTTCGTTTTAAATTTCAATTACTGTTGTCGCTGAATTACTTGCCTGCCCGTGAGTGGCAGCAGCAGCGCGTATCGATATTTGACCTGCCGTATTATCTTTGCTAGACGGCTATTACTCCCCAGTCGTCGTGTGTCGTGTGGTAGTTCAGACCTGGCAGTCGTTGAATTCGAGACCGACCGAAGTACAGTAGGGGGCGGAGCCCCAGTGAGGTTCGCACAGCCAGTACGAGCGGGGACGACCGTTGGTTGCTCGTACGGTCGGTCGCCTCATCGATGACGTGTTCCTCCCAGTGCAGAGTTGTCGGTTGTGTTCCCTCTGCATGGTTGGGTCCGACCCGGTGTATCCGGGACGTCGTCCGTCCGAATGAAGTCAGTGAGTGGGAGATCGCACCTGGGAGTAGTTGGAGACGGGCCAGCAGTGCAGTTGGATATGGACCAGGAGGGTGGTCGGGACGCAGCAGCAGTGCAGTCGCGGACAGAGTCCCAGTGGGGTCCACACAGCCATTAGCAGTGGGGACGGCCGTTGGTTGGTCGTTCAGTCGGTCGTCTAATCGACGTGAATTTGGGTCGGTTTCTTCCTGTGCAGGGATCTCGGTTGTGTTCCCTCTCCATGGTTGGGTCCGAGCCAGTGTCTGCGGGACGTCGTCCGTCCGTCCGAAGGAAGTCAGTGTGTGGGGGTCGGGCTGGAGCCGGTGCCAGCGTGCGTGAGCGGTGGGAGCAGGAGGTGCTGCTTGCGAGTGCTACAAAGTTCGTCGCCCACCGATCTTGGACATGAAAGTTGAGTCCTCACTTATCTTACTATCGAGCCTCAAATGTGTACATTTCTTCATTTGATCGGTACGCAGCTCATGGTCGTGCGGTAGCGTTTCGCTTCCCGCGCCCGGGTTCCCGGGTTAGATTCCCGGCGGGGTCAGGGATGTTCTCTGCCTCGTGATGACTGGGTGTTGTGTGATGTCCTTAGGTTAGTTAGGTTTAAGTACTTCTAAGTTCTAGGGGACTGGTGACCATAGATGTTAAGTCCCACAGTGCTCAGAGCTATTTGAACCATTTCATTTGATCCTGGTTGTCGCCTTTGGCACATTCCCCCGACCAACAACGTGTGTGTATTTAAGTCGGCTAAGATTCTAGCCATCTTCATGTGAGACTTGACTTTACTTAATTCATTCCCTCGTCGTGTTGCTGCTGTCCAGTGCGACGTGTAGTTCGACGGCTGAGGTGTTGTTGGTCGTTGTGGGCGCCAATATTCTGTGCGTCGTTGTATTGAAATCTTGTTGTCGTTTTGCTGGTTGCGTCGAGCGGAACTGTTTGGTTGATTGGTCGGTCGGCTGTCTGTCGGTTGGGCTGTCTTCCGATTAAGAGACTGTTGGACAGGCTGCCTGTCTCGCCTAAACGGGCGTTAGTGTTGCAATTCCAGGCCGATCCTTGGAACTTCTGAGCGCCGTGTCTTACATAGTAACCTCTCTGTTTCAGTTTTAGTTATTTGGCTGATGTGTGGCCTTCAGCCGAGTTTTATATATCCTGAATTAATGATCTTGTCTTGCCCTTAAGGCATGCGATTTTTGTTCTTATAGGAGCCTTCAGCCGAATTTTACATCAAATCTTTTAAGGCCTTAGGCCGTTAAATTATTGTGTTGATGTGCGGCCATCAGCCAAGTTTTAATATCTCTTTAATGTTCTTGTCTTGCCCTTAAGGCATGCGGTTGTGATATTTTTGTATAGGGCATTCAGCCGAATTTGCTTCAATTGTTTTAAGATTAGGCCTTGCCCGCATCTCGTGGTCGTACGGTAGTGTTCTCGCTTCCCATGCCCGGGTTCCCGGGTTCGATTCCCGGCGGGGTCAGGGATTTTCTCTGCCTCGTGATGGCTGGGTGTTGTGTGATGTCCTTAGGTTAGTTAGATTGAAGTAGTTGTAAGTTCTAGGGGACTGATGACCATAGATGTTAAGTCCCATAGTGCTCAGAACCATTTTTGAAGATTAGGCCTTCTGCCGTTGGATTGAAACACTTCGTGTTGCTTAATATGCGGCCTCCAGCCGAGTTCCATTAAAATTAAAGTGCTAACGCCTTGAACTTGTTTAGATTGAAGATTTAGAAAATATTTTTGGGTGACATCTCCAGAAGACCCTTCATGTCAGTTTCTTACTTAGGCCTTGCGTCTTAGATTTTCAGTGTGGCCTTCAGCTGATCTGAAGTTAATCAAAGGAGATCGATTACAACTTTGAGTGTTTTGCATTCTTGTGTAATTTTGTGTGTGGACAAATAAAGTTTGTATGTTGAGTGCAACTAACAGCAACCTCATTTTGGCTCCTGTCCACAACTTTACCCGCTCTGGCCTGCTAGCCCAGGGATTTGTTGATATGGGCCCACAACCAATTGTATAGAGATACTGAACTAATGGGTAGAAATGCATAGTTATTGTGTTATGGAACTTCACTGCGTAAGAACAAAGTAGCTCTTAGGAATTGTGTCCACCGCCATTCTCAATGCATGTGTTGCAACGTTGCAGACCGCTACGGTCGCAGGTTCGAATCCTGCGTCGGGCATGTGTGTGATATCCTTAGGTTACTTAGGTTTAAGTATTTCTAAGTTCTAGGGCACTGATGGCCTCCGATGTTAAGTTCCAGACTGCTCAGAGTCATTTGAACCATTTTTGCAACGTTGCATGCAATTATGCTACACTTTTGCAGGGATCCTGGGTGTCCGTTGTTCACTATAAGAGTTAGCGATTTGTAACCAGCGTACACTACTGACTACCAAACAGATATATTGTGAACAATGTAGCTCATAGCACATGTGTCATGTGACGACCACATGTATCGCACTGTATTCACACCACTATCCCTGTTGTCTTCTGTCTATTGCATCACACTGTTTGTTATGTGTCAGTCGTGAGGTGTACTGCTCTGCACAGTACATGAAATGTAGTCAATGGTGGAATGTTGCTCGTCACAAGGGTTCGCAGACATGCATTTAATGTATGGTTTCGCAGAATATAGTGCTAACAAAACAGCATGAGTATACAGAGAACGCTTTCCCGACAGGTATCATCGTAATTGGGAAAAGTTTATCTCTACATCAGCTTACGGGAGAGGGGGTCATTCTCGAGACAAAGAGGCATCCAAGGTTCGGCCAAAGACATGTGCGAACACCAGACGTTGAGGAGATCGTGATGGATGATGTGGCTGACCACCCAGCAATAAGAACCGGCCAATGTGCCCATGAAACGCACACTTCGAAAGATACAGTGTGCAGAGTACTGATGGAACACTTATTACACGTCTGTCATAATGAATGTGCTCAAGCGCTGGGACATGGATTTTGAGCCTCAAATTCACCTCTGTTAGTGGATCAGTCACCAGAGTGCTGTAGTGCTGACATTCTTACAGTTTGTGTCGTTCAAGGATGAGGCGTCATTCTCTTGCGGTGTTGTTTTCAACAGCCACTGTAGCCATGTCTGGACTGAGGCCTTCCCCATGTCACCCACTTTGGGGACCACCAGCAACTCTTCTCTGTCAACCTGTGGGTGAGCACTGTCCAAGATCATCTAACTGGACCTTTTTTGGTGCCTACCTCGTGTTCCTCTAATATTTGCTGCAAAATAACTTGGAGACAGCCCCCCCTCCCCCCTCCAGTTCCCTGTTGTCCACGAAAGCACGTAGTTTCAACAGGATGGTGCACTAGCCCACTTTGATGTTAACGTCAGCAAACACCTTAATAACGTGTACCTTCGTCACTGGATTGGAGGAGGAGTTCCTGCCCTATGACCCACACGATAGCCGCATCTAAAACCTCTGCAACTTATCCTCTGGGGTTGCATCAAGACGTTGGTGCATGAAACCTCCATAGAAATGAATGAAGACCTGTTTGCTAGGATCCATGCTGCCTGTCTTCTTCTGCTAGAGGCACAGGGATCTTTGTAAGAGCCGGCCGTTGTAGCCGATCGGTTCTAGGCGCTTCAGTCCGGAACCGCGCTGCTGCTACGGTCGCATGTTCGAATCCTGCCTCGAGCATGGATGTGTGTGACGTCCTTAGGTTAGTTAGGTTTAAGTAGTTCTAAGTTCTAGGGGACTGATGACCTCAGATGTTAAGTCCCATAGTGCTTACAGCCATTTGAACCATTTTGAACTATCTTTGTAAGAGTGCAGCAGAATTTCATTCACCATTACCATACAGTCGTTACCTTGAACAACTACTATGAGCTATGTTGTTGTTATGTGATTTATGCTATGTATGTCCATAACACAATACATATTCATTTCCGTCCGTTGGTTTCCTGTCTCAATATAATCGGTCGTATACTCACTATACCCTGTTTCAATTTGACCCAAACGGTATATTATTTATTTTCCACACATCGTTAAATTATCTTCGTAATTATTGTACACAGTTTTCGTAGGTTTCAAATGTAAAGTATATGAAATGTGATACACATTTTGTTTTTAAAAAATCTGAGTGATTTGTAAAAATATGTTTTGAAAAACATTCTCTATTTCTGTGTCAACCCTGACATACGTAATAGTTTACAAAAAAAAAAAATTGTTCAAATGGCTCTGAGCACTATGGGACTTAACATCTCAGGTGATCAGTCCCCTAGAACTTAGAACTACTTAAATCTAACCAACCTAAGGACATCACACACATCCATGCCCGAGGCAGGATTCGAACCTGCGACCGTAGCGGTCGCGTGGTTCCAGACTGAAGCGCCTAGAACCGCTCGGCCACCAGCGGCCGGCAATAGTTTACAACATGCAGCTACATCTGCACTGCAGGTCTCATTCTTTAAGAAGAGATGCAATTAAACTTTATTAAAAGTGTTGACATACAATCACCCACACTAAATACCTGGCAGTTGACTGGAGTTAGTGTCACCTCTGCAGCATGACTCACAGCACATGGCCAGGGACGCAGTGACTTTGTAGTCCACAGGCGCTTGGCCTGCTTCGCCCAGGCAGCAGTTGGACCTGGCATAATTCGAGACCTGAGGAACATGCCGGGACCATCTGCAATTTTTCTGTTTTAAATAAAGACAATTTTTTTCCTGTCTTATTCCTACTGCAAATGTTTAAAAAGCACTTAACTTTCAACTTAGGTCACACAGATCCTAAACACAAGTGATTCCTACTGCAAATGTTTAAAAATACATAGTTTTAAGCTTACGGCACATAGATCCTAAACACAAGTGAACTGTAGTGTCATAGGAGTGGGGGAAAACCAATGATTTGAGTTCTCACCATTTTAAATTAGGTTCTGATCCTAAACTTACCACATGTGAATGGCAACTGAGTGTTGTTCCAGTATCCCTAGGTCTGCTGTCTTGAATTCTGACATCTCACGTATGAGAAAATCTGACAGCCTTGCAGGCTACACCAACATCCAAAAGTTAGCCATTTTGGATTCTATACATGGTAAAAGTGACCTCTGTCAACATTCCACCAGTATAACTGCCCATTTCTGAATTGCTTGCCATTTTACACTGGGCTCTGATCTGTGACGTTGGAGCATGGGAATAAACCACGCAGCTCGCTTGGGCTATTTTGAACATCCAACCAATTTCTGAATTTCCTACCATTTTATACGTAGGACATCTGGCGTGCTATGTCAGAGGATATAGGGAGGAGAGGAGAAGAAATGTAGCTATGCTGCATGACGACATCATCAGGATGTCGGCAGCAATTTGACAACAATGGAGATTGCACCGGAACTGACCTGGACTATGAGCTAAGAACAACTTTTAAAATTCTTTCTGTACTCTGATATTGCTTACTCCCACGCACTCATGACAAATTAAGAATGAAAATTTTCCTTCAATCAATAAAATACGGCGCTATTCGTTTTTGTGTCGATGAATGGTTGGTACGTTGGCAAACATCTCTAGGGATTAACTCACTCTTATATGTGTAAGGATATGACAGAGGATCCACTGAACTGATTAGTTAGTTTGTTTATCGTATTGTGTTTTTATGAGGTATAATCGAAACTATCCACACTGCAGGGATATGAGAGTGTATTCTTGTCGATTCAGAAATGAATTTCGAATTTTATGTTTAAAAGTTGCTAACTTTACGCCAGTAGCAGAAGAAGTTGTCATACAATATCACTGTTAGGATCTGTGAGTGACCCAACACGACAATATTCAGACCAAGCACCAGGGCATCGCATGACGACAACTAATATTGTGTTTCATCGTTCACCCGATGAAGTGTCGGATGGGCAGTGAGCACGGATATGGACCCATGACTTTACGTGACGAGTCTGTGACACCATAACGTATGTACTATGGAGAACTTCCGACGACGAGAGGCAACATAAAGCTTGTCGGGTTTTGGGAACTTGCAATGAATTTTGCGCCTACGTGATCCAAGATCACTTGGTACACCCAAACTAGACTGAGCATACGTCACAATACATTACATCTTTTAAAGCCAATCTTCCGTCATTGGTAGATTTTGTTTTATATCTTGCTTTCTGTGATAATACAGGGTGAGTCACGTAACATTACCGCTGGACATATTTCAGAAACCACATCAAATACTGACGAACCGATTCCACAGACCGAACGTGAGGAGAGGGGCTAGTGTAATTGGTTAATACAAACCATAAAAAAATGCACGGAAGTATGTTTTTTTACACAAACCTACGTTTTTTAAATGGACCCACGTTAGTTTTGTTAGCACATCTGAACATATAAACAAATACGTAATCAGTGCCGATTGTTGCATTTTAAAATGTTAATTACATCCGGAGATATTGTAACCTAAAGTTGACACTTGAGTACCACTCCTCCGCTGTTCGATCGTGTGTATCGGTGAGCATCTAATTACGTAGGGATCCAAAGGGAACGGTGATGGTCCTTAGGTACAGAAGAGACTGGAACAGCACATTACGTCCACATGCTAACATCTTTTTATTGGTCTTTTCCACTGACGCACATGTACATTACCATGAGGGGTGAGGTACACGTACACACGTGGTTTCCGTTTTCAGTTACGGAGTGGAATAGAGTGTGTCCCGACATGTCAGGCCAATAGATGTTCAATGTGGTGGCCATCATTTGCTGCACACAATTGCAATCTCTGGCGTAATGAATGTCGTACACGCCGCAGTACATCTGGTGTAATGTCGCCGCAGGCTGCCACAATACGTTGTTTCATATCCTCTGGGGTTGTAGGCAAATCACGGGAAACATTCTCCTTTAACGTACCCCACAGAAAGAAGTCCAGAGGTGTAAGATAAGGAGAACGGGCTGGGCAATTTATGCGTCCTCCACGTCCTATGAAACGCCCGTCGAACATCCTGTCAAGGGTCAGCCTAGTGTTAATTGCGGAATGTGCAGGTGCACCATCATGCTGATACCACATACGTCGGCGCGTTTCCAGTGGGACATTTTCGAGCAACGTTGGCAGATCATTCTGTAGTAACGCGATGTATGTTGCAGCTGTTTGGGCCCCTGCAATGAAGTGAGGACCAATGAGGTGGTCGCCAATGATTCCGCACCATACATTTACAGTCCATGGTCACTGTCGCTCTACCTGTCTGAGCCAGCGAGGATTGTCCACGGACCAGTAATGCATGTTCCGTAGATTCACTGCCCCGTGGTTTGTGAAACCCGCTTCATCGGTAAACAGGTAGAACTGCAACGCATTCTCTGTTAATGCCCATTGACAGAATTGCACTCGATGATTAAAGTCATCACCATGTAATTGCTGATGTAGCGACACATGAAACGGGTGAAAGAGGTGGCGATGCAGTATGCGCATGACACTACTTTGACTCAGTCCACCGGCTCTCGCAATGTCCCGTGTACTCATGTGTGAGTTCATGGCAACAGCAGCTAACACACTAACTGCACCCGCTTCACCTGTGACGGGCCTGTTACGGACCCGTTTCGTGCTACGACCATACCCGTTGCATACAGTTGGCGGTAGATGTTTTGCAATGTGCGGCACGTTGGATGCTCTCTGTCCGGGTACCGTTCTGCATACACCCTGCAGGCTTCAGCTGCATTTCGTCGACACTCGCCATAGATGAGTATCATCTCCGCCTTTTCAGAGTTCGAATACACCATGGTCACAGTTCCTACAACACTACACTGTCACAGACATCTGGTAACACGGTGTACTACAGTTGGTCTGCGTGCGGAGACAAATGCAGAATAACAATAGCAGCAAGCGCTACATGCGGACACTGCGACAGATAGACGAAACCACAACAGTGCACTACAGCCACACTCGTAAACACGGTCGTCATCGTAAACATGTCCCTGCAGATGCTGCTCGCCGACCGTGGCCCGTCTTTGTTACAACACGTAACTGAACGTCGGAGGTTTCAAGCGTCAACATTAGGTTACAATATCTCCGGATGTAATTAACATTTTACAATGCAACAAACAGCACTGATTACGTATTTGTTTATATGTTCAGATGTGCTAACAAAACTAACGTGGTTCCATTTAAAAAACGTAGGTTTGTGCAAAAAAACATACTTCCGTGCATTTTTGTATGGTTTGTATTAAACAATTACACTAGCCCCTCTCCTCACGTTCGGTCTGTGGAATCGGTTCGTCAGTATTTGATGTGGTTTACGAAATATATCCAGCGGTAACGTTAGGTGACTCACCCTGTATATTGGCTTTAGGCTCAGTCACAGTACAGAAATGTTCAAGACATACTTTTCCTGTATTGTTTACCATAATAAAATTCGAGAGAATGCCAAATGACACTCTTACCACATATCATAAATAAAAAGATATTGTTGGCAAAAGGAACATAGGATATTTCACAGATTTGATAATCCTTCATCAATACATGCAACCAAGAAACAGTAAAACACAGTTGATCTCCTATCTTCAAAACATCATCGTAGTTTGTGTCACTGAACACTTGTGCAAAAACATAGAAATCCTACATATAGTATTCTCATTGCACGAAGTGGCTCTTACTGTTAGACTACTGCAGAGGATGGGGATCATGCAGTTATATCAAAAGGAACACAGTTTAAATGAAGGCATCACCGTAACACATTAAGTGAAGGCAAACACTTTGAAAAATCAGCTCCTGCATATCCATGGCATGACATCCCCAAGAAATCAATCATTTTGTATGAAAACCGATTATACGATTGTAACGTGGACACGTGACTGAAGTCCCAAATATAAAAAGCAACATAACTTTGTATGGAGATGTAAACATAGATGTAGGTATCATAAACGGAACGAGAAGCAACCTCATAAAAATCCATCAAAGTCTGGGATGTCCCCGTTACTGTAGTGAGTGCCTCAGTAATCGACCATGTCGCCAGAAATGCGACCGGAGAAAATGTGGTACAGCTGTAAAATGTGTTGGACTACCAGACCACTTCTGCTAAACAGTAATACTAAAGTCGGGCATGTAAACAAAAAATCCCAAAATTGTAGACTTACAAAAGACATTGATCAGAAATCAGAATACACGATTTTTCTATAGAATAAGCAAACCCAAGTTGAAATGAAGTGTATAGATAAACCAATGAAACAGTGATTTTCTCTAAACTCTCAACATAATTTAAAATGAATTTCGAAAAGACATTCCCAATAGTAACCATATCATTACCAATGTCTTATCAAAACAAATGGCGAGCAGAATTAAAAAGTCCACCCAAACGCTTAAGTAACTCAGTTCCATGAAAAAGAGTTATAATGAACCAGAGTTCTAAAAATTTATATCACAGGTACAGTAAGGGCATTTTTCAAATACTGCAGAAAAATTACAACAAAAATTCTCATAACTCAACGTATCGCCTGTAAATAATTATGTAGCAAGTATAATGATATTACTGTCAACCGCAGTGTACGAACTCACTAAAACCGCACAAAATCTAAAAAGTAAAGAAGTAAAGTACCAATTTCTGTGCTGAAACGATGCATACATAGTATACAACCTCGCTTAACAAACACACAGATTATTCAGCCCCCCCCCCCCTTTAGCAAACATAATAAGTGCATCATTCACATCACAGATGCATATAGAGTATAATAAGTGAATCATTCACAACAGAGAAATTTCCTGAGTAAAACAGGTGAGAGATGTAACTCTGCTAAACAAAGGTAATGCAGAAATAGACAAACACCGGTCCATTCTGTAGTCACCTTTCTCAAAAACAATAGAATCTATGCGAAAGGCAGATTACTGCGTTACTTGGATGTATATATAGACGGTCGCGCAAATCACAGTTTGTTTTCCGAAGTGGTAGAAGAACAGACACTTATTTTCAGAAATGCATTTAGTACCTCTTACACGGAAGATTTATTGAGCTATTAATGTTGCTCGACAGAAAACTGGGAGTTATTGGGCACTGAACTCCTGAACTTAATTGTAATCTAAATATCTTAAGTATTTATACCTGAATTTTTTTAAAAAGTACGTGATCTAACGAGGATAAGTGCAGATATTTCTATTGGGGACTGAGAATTGTGTACTGAACAGTATTTTATCAGCTTTTACATCATTTTCAGGCTTATAATTATAGATATTACAAGTAGTATGTTCTCAGGTGGTGTAGTACCTCCAAGACCATATGGCAAGACCAAGCAATTAATGCTTATTTTACCCGTGGCAGGAGGACAGTTGCAGAAGTGCGGATACATGAACGCAAAATGTTCAATCTATACAGGCAGAGGTAGTCCACTTAGTGGGCAATTACGACCATGCAGAAAACATCAGGTATTAAATTATGGAATGTGTTTGTGGGAAAACTACACGACACAAAGAAACAACAAAACACTGCAATGTGTGCACATTAAGGTGCCATGTATAAAATGCCTGCACTTATACGCATTATATCCTGTTTTTTATAATTTTGTGACCTTTACATATACTTTTCAGAGCAAAGAATTAATTCTTACAAAAATAGCGTCAGTGTTTATGAAATATATAGCTAATTATTTATTTTTCAGCAGATATTTTAGTTGCTTCAGAAGAAATCGTTGTTTAAATTATGTGGTAAAGTAAAGATTACAAAGAGTCAAACGGAGCTTAGAACTTTTGCGAGTGCGGCCAATATGAGATCTCGTTCTGGTTTTTGATGGCTGCCGACATGAGCATGAGCCTATGTTAAACCAGAAAAGAGGACAACTTGCTCTCGGTTGGGAAGCCCGAAAGTTTGATAACAGTCGTTGAGCACGTCTAGAAAATTTTGAAAGTGTGAGCTTCCCTGTTGTGGGGATGCCCACCACTAGTTTGAATTCTCTGACGCAAAATTTACTAAGCTGCACATCCAAACTACGAAATGAGCACTCAGTAAAGGCTCATTAATATTACGGGAGAGAGGGAGAGAGAGAGCACCAGAATGTTGTTGAACATGCTCTGAATGTTAGAGCCATGCCGAAAGAAGCACAGGCTAACCAGCAAACGGGACGAACAAACAAGACAGCCCGAAATGCCATGAAAATATTGCCTGCTAATCCAACCATTGACAGAGAACCTATGAAAGTCACCTTGGAAGAACCGTAACAACGAAACAGGCTTAGTCGTTAGTACCTCGTCTCCTACCTTCAAAACTTAACAGAAGCTCTCCTGAGAACCTTGCAGAACAAGCACTTCTGAAACAAAGGATATTGCGGAGACATGGCTTAGCCACAGCCTGGGGGATGTTTCCAGAACGAGATTTTCACTCAGCAGCGGAGTGTGCGCTGATATGAAACTTCCTGGCAGATTAAAAGTGTGTGCCGGACCGAGACTCGGAATCGGGACCTTTGCCTTTCGCGGGAAAGTGCTCTACCAACTGAGCTACCCAAGCAGGAGTGCTTCTGTTAAGTTTGGAAGGTAGGAGACGAGGTACTGGCGGAAATAAAGCTGTGAGGACGGGGCGTGAGTAGTGCTTGGGTAGCTCAGTTGGTAGAGCACTTGCCCGCGAAAGGCAAAGGTCCAGAGTTGGAGTCTCGGTCCGTCACACAGTTTTAATGTCCGCCCCGGTAGCTGAGTCGTCAGCGCGACAGACTGTCAATCCTAAGGGCCCGGGTTCGATTCCCGGCTGGGTCGGAGATTTTCTCCGCTCAGGGACTGGGTGTTGTGTTGTCCTAATCATCATCATTTCCACCCCATCGACGTTCAAGTAGCCGAAATGGCGTCAAATTGAAAGACTTGTACCAGGTGAACGGTCTACCCGACGGGAGGCCCTCGTCACACGACATTAAAAACACAGTTTTAACCTGCCAGGATGTTTCATATCAGCGTACACTCCGTTGCAGAGCGAGAATCTCATTCTGGAGGCTTAGCCGTTGCTTATTGCATAGGATTTTGTTAAGTGAACTTCCGAAACTTAACTGCGTGATGAGATTAAAAACATCCACTTCAGTTGCGACTTTCTTAAATTAAAAACATGACCGGTTTCGGGGAAACTATATATTCATAGCTTCATGAGAACACAATTTTCCGGCAGCGGGTCGTGTTCATAAAAAGGCCATAACTGAAGTCTCACCGTTGCTTATTGTCTTCTCCTGAGCGAAATATTTTATCCTACAGAGGATCTGAGCCGAAATGAAATTCTGCGAAACCTTCAGAGATCAGAAGATCTGTATCTACATTGACGCTCTGTAAGTAACTGCGACCTGCAACGTGGCGGAAAAGAGCGAGCTATCGCTTCCATCACTATTTCACAAGCATTTCGAGCCAAAACAAAGGTACGCCATATTTCGCTCTCTGCTTCGCTGAAATATGTAATAAAGGTCACAGTCGGTATAAAATTCCGTTACCTTCAATTTCTGACACGTCATTTTGCGTGAACGGTATTAACTTTTCTTCTAGAGGTTCTGCTGTACATACGAAGGAGCTGAATTTGAACTAAGCCGGTACGGCACAGTTCGAGCTGCCTCTCTTCTCTATTTTCTAGGTGTTACCTCATGTCAGAGGTCTCAAACAGCTGAACAATACCAAGGAACACAAAATTATTTTAAGCCATCCCCTCTGCAGAGCTCTTACGAGAAAATGAATTATTTTTCCATTTCGAAGGTGGTTTTGTAATACGGCCATATCTTTGGAAACCTGTATCTAGCCTCACATTTTTATTAGTTACACCCATTCCCGGCCACGTGTTGCTATGGCTCCGTCTGATTAAATGGAGCAGTCAGCAAGGAGAGAGCATACTTTGTAACATTTATTGGAATTGGATATACATACTAAATTTATTGGTCAAAAACAGTGTTGCTTGCAAGTTTAGTTTATTTTTTATTTTTCAACGACGCGTTTCGCCTTATTTAGGAATCTTCAGGTTATCTAAATAGAAAACAGAGAACAAATACATCTATTTAAGAATCGCGATCGAGTTGTGTAGACTTGGGTAACCTATAAGCATATATAAACAGATCACCTAATGAAAATATAAACAGATCACCTATTGAAAGAGCAAATACCTTAATTTGGTATTTCTTAAGATTCCTGTAGTCAGTGTAGCGAAAGAGCATCGTCGAATATATCAGATCAACATCACCTTTGTTAAACTCAGTAAAAACTAGTAGTATAAAATAGTAAAATCTTTACCTTTTCTAGATGGACGCGAGAGGCACCAAGATCTGCATAACGCTTTCCTGTTCACAGGAGCGAATGACATCTTACTGTTACTGACTACAGGATTCTTAAGAAATACCAAATTAAGGTATTCGCTCTTTCAAGAGGTCATCTGTTTATACATGCTTATAGGTTATCCAAGTCTGCACAACGCGATCGCAATTCTTAAATAGATGTATTTGTTCTCTGTTTTCTATTTAGTTTTTGGTTTTCTATTGCAGATTAATATTTACGTATGTATTAAAATGTATGTATTAAAATACGCATATAAAACGCAAACATATTCGAATACAACGTGGTGTTAGAATTTCAAGGTAACTAGTGATTTGGACATTTACGACTGTATAGAAACTAATATTTACATTTTTATTCGTTTATGTACTGCATGCAACACACAGGTAGATATATAAAAAGACACATACATTCGAATGCTACGTTGTGTCCAAATTTCAGATCAATCCGCGAAGAACTTGCACAGATTTAAGATTTTGGACACAGAATGATTTACATATTTTTATTTATATAAATGTAAATGTTCGCTTGTACAAAAACTTAATCCTCTGAAAGTTCTTCCCGAATGCTTTGGAAGGGTGACACTATATGACGTATTTGAATACTCACATGTTTTTACATACCTACTGAAGCGACATATATAATTGTATGTACAATATATGAAGGACATACGCTGTTAGCAAAAATTTCATGTTGTTTGTTCAAAAGCTTAAATAAGTTGTTCAGTGGTTCCTTTGATATTTTGAACAACGTTGAATTCGAATAAGAGCATGTTTTTTATATACCTACTGGATAAGAATAGTTGATGAGATTATTTAGAAGTATATTGTACCCACTGGAACATCGTAAGAAGCCATGTGGTGCAATCGGCACAAAAAGCAGATCCTGCGATATAAGGAAGCTAAACCACTGTGGAGGGGCGCCACCGCATCGTCGGCAGCAACACAAGGGAAGGGAGACCGACCTCTAACCTCAAAATGGTTTGGCGAGAGAGTGAAGGAAGCCAACGATGTAAGAGCGCTGTAGAAATATAGAGGCACTTAACTGTTTTATACAGCATACTGAGGGCGTAAGATAGGAGTGACGCTTGAGTAAGAAAATTAATCGAATAGATTTGTTTCTGAGTTGTGGTGAACATAGTGAAATAATGTGGTGCAATCAATGGTAAGTGTGTGTAATAAAAGTCGGTGCCAAAAACGACAAGCTGCATAAAACTAGTGATAAATCAAAGGGGGTAATGGTAGGTCTGTCATTTCTTTCAATGACTTATATACGAAATAACTTCAAGAAAAGATATACGCACTCAACATCAGCTTAAAAGTAACGAAGAGCCTGTTATATGGCTGTGTAGCTGAGTAGTTCTTCAAAGATAAGAGCTTGGGTATTTCAATGATCAGAATTAATAGGTTGCATGCAGAACAGTCTTTCAATAACATTAAATAACAGATAATCTCATATGATCAATGCACAAAACAATCTATTGCACAACTAACCATTTAAATACCAACATTCAAAAGTTCATAAACGGATTAATAAAGTAGCATAACGTTATATGACCAGATCTTCTGATAAATGGTTTGGACCTTAACTCGAAAACAGTGGATTTAAAGGGCATCGATGTTAGGTAATAAATATTTAAATAGATGGGTACGTCGTCTGCAGCAATTACACGGACGAAGTTCATCTGAGGTTCGGAAATTGGGTGGTATGAGCTGGTAGGATTGAAGCTGTGAGGAGCTGAGAGTCATACCTGGACACCTCAGCCGGTAACAACGCTGGTCACATAAGGCAGGGTTCCGGGTTTGAGTCCCGATTTCCCACAGAGTTTTAATTTTCCAGGACGTTTCATAACTTGTAATTCTACTGCAGAATTAAACATTCATTCTGGATAAATGGAGTTCTTTTATTTTTCGTAGAAGGACCACAAGAGTAAGCCAATTTAGTATACTTTTAACCAAAGTACTTAGGAAAATTTATCAACAGTATTTTCAGTCTATCTCACAGATAAGTGCAGAAACTCTCTTCAAGCTTAGGAAAACATATTGGAGAACGTTTAATTTCATTACATTGCAAATTACAGAAATTTAACTTTCATTGTTCATGATTAATTTGCTGTACTTGTGAAACCGTAAATATAGTTACCACATATGAAATCCAGATCATTTTGATACGTTGCTAGTCATTTCAATAAACACTAATATACACTAATGACACAAAAAAAGAACTGCACAGAAGAAGTAAGGAAATGAAAGTTCATAGTTTGAGAGAGAGTGTGTTGCCATTTCAGCGATTACAAATTCAAATCAACTAACAAAGAATTTGACAGTACGAAGCCATTTATCAGTAAAACGTTGCCCCTCCGGCCTGGGTGCATGCAGTGATTCTGTTGGGGACGGTGTCACAAAATCCTTATACCCTCTCCTGAGGCAAACTGGCCAACAGGTGGTGTAACTGCTCCTTGGTATCGTGGATACTGCCACTGGGATGGAGTTGATGTCTCAGCTGGTGCCACACGTGTAATAAGAGAGTCAGATCTTGGTACCTTTGTTGATAAAGGTGTGCCTCAACATCACACTGGGCAGTTCATAGAGACACGTGCCCTGTGTGGACGAGCATTATAATGTTGGAAAATGGCAGTTTAATAGTTCTGCGTGAGAGACAACACATGAAGACGAGGGATATCCATGGCGTACCGTTGTGCCATACGAGTTCACTCAGTCACTGCCATAACAGCCATGCCATGAAGTCATATCCGCGGCTTCCCACACCAGCCGAGTGAGATAGCGCAGGGGTTATCACATTGGACTCCAATTCGGAAGGACGACGTTCATTACCGCGTTCGTCCAACCAGATTTAGGATTTCCCTAAATGACTTAAGGCAAATTCCGGGATGGTTCCATTAAAAGGGTAAGGCCAATTTCCTTTCTCCGTCCTTCCCTAACCAGAGCTTGTCCTCCGTCTCTAATGACCTCGTTGTCGGCAGGAGTTTGAACTCTAATGTCTTCCTCCTCCTCCACTTCCGACATAATGACTGCTAAGCTTTTCCAAAACATTGGAAGAATGGGACCTCTTTCTAGATCGTCACCGCACTATCCGGCAATGGACATTCGGGATAGTGCGAAACCACTATCCACCACTAAACACAATACCACGCCATTTATCAGTAGTCCGCGGTTCCCTATCACGGCACCAATTAATCACAGCCGTTTGTGTTGTGCCGTTAATGATAGCCATCGCGTAAGAGGGTTGGGTTGTTTGGGGAAGGAGACCAGACAGCGAGGTCATCGGTCTCATCGGATTAGGGAAGGATGGGGAAGGAAGTCGGCCGTGCCCTTTCAAAGGAACCATCCCGGCATTTGCCTGGAGTGATTTAGGGAAATCACGGAATACCTAAATCAGGATGGCCGGACGCGGGATTGAACCGTCGTCCTCCCGATCGCGTAAGACAATAATTCCCTAGTCCGATGAGTGCTGGTCTTCAACCATTGGTGCAGTGCTACACAGAATGTTGCAGGGAACCTGTTACTTGTTCTGATATGGCCGGCGCAGACGTGTTCAGTACGGCGATCCGAGGTTGTGGAGATAAGACGTAGTTAGCTGGAACCTTGACAATGAGTATTCCTGCCTCAGACTCCCACGGAATTCGACACTGGGCTGCTGTCGCATACGATTTGCCCACAAATTTGGATATTTCGTGATTGGACTAGGTGGTCAGACGGAAAAAATTAAATGATCGTATGGCATTATCCGCCCCGATAACTGAGTGGTCAGTGCGGCGGTCTGTCACGCCTAGGCGGCCGGGATTGATTCCCAGCTGGGTCGGAGATTTTCTCCGCTCGGGTACTGGGTGTTGTGTTGTCCTCGTTGTCATTTCATCATCGCCAGTGGAAGACAACGGGAAACCACCACTCGAATCACTTCCATAGACGCTGATGCGGTGGACCTCTCTGACGAAGCTTTCCCAATGACAAGACCTGCCGTAAGGCAGAACACGAAGTAAGTAAGTATGGCATTACTGGCTGGGAGGCCCTATCTGGGGAAGTTCAGCTGCCGAGTTAGAGTCTTATTTCAGTCGCGCCACATTGGCCGATTCGCATACCGGTGATGGGGATGCAATGATGATGAGGACAACACAGATCCAGTCCACGAGCAGAGAAAACCTCCAGTGCCACCGGGAATCGAACCCGGTCCCGCTGCGTGTGGGGCAAGCACGCAATCACTCAGCTAAGCAGGTGGACAGGTCAAATGGAGACCCACAATGCGGTCCCTTTGAAACTCTGTCATTCTCTGCTAACACTGTCACACATGAGTACGTGGCACCTCCATGTGTTTCACAGTGATCCGTCAGTATCTGCCGCTGTCCTACGCACCTTAATATACCCTACAAAATCTATTACAGACACTAAAGAGGAGCAGCTGTAAAGCACTCTGGTGGCGTTTACATACGTGCCGATGGCGTGTACGTTTACGAAACTAGATTTACATCCAACAATGTCTCCCGGGCACTTCACTTTTTTGTCAGGCTGCGTAATTTATTGCAGGAAATTTACTTTAATGTTACTGATGCTTTTACCATATCGATGTTTGTGTGGTACAAGTTGGTCTACAAGTGCAATGAATTGGAATCAGATTGTGGCCGCAAAGGCAGTAGTCCGTGCTGCAGTTCGTACTTGTGACGTCTCTTGGCAAGACATTCACAAAATCGTTGTAATATATGTGAAAAAAAGAAACATTTATCTGTATTATTATTATTATTATTATTATTATTATTTCATTTCTGTATGAACGGTTTTCGAATAGGTGGACTCTGTAAAAAAAATGTTTTTTCATTTTTATGTTTCTGCAATAATTATGTATCTATATTTTGCAAATAACGTCTGTGGTCGGTGAGTATAGTAACTGAAACAGACAGTGATAACTAAAAAAGATGACAAAGATGCATATTAAAATGCCTATAAATAGTGGAGGTTAAAACATTACTCCGTCTGTCTTCTTGTAGCCGTCAAAGTTGTAAGAGCCTGTAACGCTCGACTGAATGCATGGTTAGCTTTCTTTTGTTCTTTGTTCGAGAAGGACGCCATTAGAGGCTGATGAATGCAAAAGGTGTGTACTTTAAATTTATGTTGATTTTTGAATATAGAGATTGTTAAAAATACTTGTAATAATTTGTTGCTAGCTTGCTCGGTATTTCATGCCACATTTTTAACCGTTTTCAGCATATTTTGAATTTTTCATGACTCAGAGCTGTGCAGCGATCGCGGGGGCCGCTGCCGCGGAAAATTCAAATTAAATTGAATGAAAGCAGTTTTCCCCCAATTATTTCTTTCAGCTTCCAGGAGACCTTAGAGGTGAATGGTGGATTTTATTATGTCATTTTCAGGTGTACATGAGCAACTGCTTTTACAATATCAGTCACGTAAATAATTTAAGTAAATCAGTGAAATAAAATTTTACTTGTGTGATATCAAAGACTGCTGTGATGAAACCTGTTCTTGCTAATAATACAAAAACCAAATTTCATTTTTAGTCTCATGCTCTTGTGTTAGTAGTGGCAATCGATAGTGTTCATATATTTAAAAAATCCACTGCAGCTTTTACGTTTAGCGAACATAGAATACTGTAACTTCTGTACGTATAATAAGAGTAATTTACAGTGCATTTCAGAGATAAAAGAAGCGAAGGACATGTTTAATTTCATAATTAGTTACAGTAATGATATCGTGTTCTATTCCCAACAAGCCAGATCAGGGTTACACAAAAATAGTTTGCAAATTAAAGATCATATTACCACAGCAGAAAGGCTTTTAGTGTTGTAGTAATCCCCACGTAATAGATCAAGTTTAAATATTTTCAACTGCAGAAGCTAATACTGAGAATCGCATTTTATGTGTTGTGCTCGCAACAATGAGGAATATGCAGCTAATTAAAATATCATGCCATATAAACTGCATATAAAGTCAAAAGCGCAGTGGGGATTACGCAACATACTTTTGAGTGTCACTATAGAGTAGGTGTGAATTTGTACCGCAGTTATTTCTGCTCGGAAGAGCTTTTGTATTCTGAATAACTTAAACCACCGTTAAAATTATAAGCGAGTGCTGGAGACTTGCCTCGTACTGTACCCTCAGACCTCAGTAGACAAAGACTGTAGCACGACGCTGTTCCATGGGAGGCTGTCCCCGTGGACCGTAGCTTTAAAGGCAATGGGCGCAGGCGGGGCAGCATTGCTCCACGTCCGTTTTTTCAATCCGTTAGGCTCAGGTGATGTTTAATGTACTGGAATTTATTCCTTTTCTCATTTCTGCTCGGAGAACATTTCCATAAGAGTTATTGCAGCGGCCTCCGCATCGTGAAGCGGCGCAGCAGATTGGCTAGTGATGCTGCATGACTGATCCCGAATGTGAATTACTTAAATCAAATACAGGCGTTTGCAGGTCAATAGTGGGACAGAGTAGAAATTGCATTCCCTCGTATAAAGAATGGATTTCATCCTCTTAGACAATAAAAAAGTTCTCTGTTATTCCACGCAGTTGAAGATTCTAAAATGAAAAATCTTCCGTCCGTCTGTATTACCTTTGAAAATCCCCTCCAAGCGAACATTCTGTTCAAGGCCACTTATGAATACTCGGTTACCATACAGAAATTCAATTAGAAAATTAAAAAATCTGCGGCTATGCCAATATTCAATGCGAGCTTTCGTGCTCACTCATTTCGCTTACTCGCATCTCAAAACGTTTTTTAAACATTCACACGCAACTACGAAAGCGAAATGGTTAGCGAAATTGATATTTTTTCGGAACAGCTGCAGCATTCAGATTGCAATTTACGTACTAATGACGAAACCGTAACTTGACTGACAGCCCGAAATGCGTTCTCGACACACGTACAGTTAAAAATGGGATAGCTTGCTGTGGTTCTTCAAGTAGTTATATCTGCAGGTACGATTCTCAGTCAACATAACCGACATCAAAATAATGACATAAGAATTATAAAATTGCGTTACAGCGTATGGTGATAAATGAAAGACACCTAAAGAATTTTTCACACTTCAGGCACAAGTTACGGGCAGAGTTGCATCAGCGGTGCTCTCCTTTGTATATTTTTGAATTTCAACTTTAGTTAATGACATATCTACGATGATAAAGTGTCCTGTCACCAAAAGAAATATGGACATCGAGTGACGAGTTAAAAGATGGAACTGTGATCCTTTGCAAGGGAGAACAAGAAGAAGAGGACGAACAAGATGTCATTTGGCCTAAGCAACCAAAGTTCTGATACGTATAAACCACAAGCCATTCGAAGAAAATATACCTTTACTAATTTGATATGCTGTAGTTTGCACTTGTAAATTTTCTGGGGCCACCACTATTACAGTGATATTGAGGATCGAATACTCTAAGAAACGCATACTACAATAGGCCGACATTTGTAAATGTTACATACATGCATGAGCTCTACCGAATTTAGCCAGCTGGTGTGGCCGTGCGGTTCTAGGCGCTTCAGTCTGGAACCGCGTGACCGCTACGGTCGCAGGTTCGAATACTGCCTCGGGCATGGATGTGTGTGATGTCCTTAGGTTAGTTAGTTCTAAGTTCTAGGAGCCTTAGGTTAGTTAGGTTTAAGTATTTGGCTCTGAGAACTATGGGACTTAACATCTATGGTCATCAGTCCCCTAGAACTTAGAACTACTTAAACCTAACTAACCTAAGGACAGCACACAACACCCAGCCATCACGAGGCAGAGAAAATTCCTGACCCCGCCGGGAATCGAGCCCGGGAACCCGGGCGTGGGAAGCGAGAACGCTACCGCACGACCACGAGATGCGGGCTAGGTTTAAGTAGTTCTAAGTTCTAGGGGGCTGATGACCACAGGTATAAAGTCCCATAGATCTCAGAGCCATTTGAACCATTTTTTTTTTTACCGAATTTATACTCAGTTCATCTTATACTTACCATTTTCAGCAGCGTAGCGTACCCTTTCATGTATATTACCGTTCGTATATTGCAGACATTCTTCGTTGCAGTGTTAATGGTAGTTAGTCGACTGACTCGAAATATGTGGTGATCAGATATACCCAGACTTGGTATAAAAATTTAAAACAACCCAGTAAAATTAATTTATAATAAAAAATTACTATTGCTATAACTGATGTCTCCAGTTATACTACAATGCTTCCATCGCATGAGATAATACAAAATGAATTTCAAAAATCCTAGTAGGATATGTGTTAAGTGTAGCTCCAAATAGTGTTGTTGGTTGTCTTTCCTGTTACATTTGAGCGGGAAACTGGAATTTGTGTTTCAGTTTCTGGAGGAAAGTCCACCAACAGATACGTCATTACATTAGAATGGTTACCTCACTTTAAGTTCTCTAGTGATCTGTGTCTATTTTCATTTTTTTACTTATGTATAAATTTACTTACACTTTCCAAGCAAAAAGACAGGTCCACAGACCCAGTTAGTTAAAATGGTTCAAATGGCTCTGAGCACTATGGGACTTAACTTCTCAGGGCATCAGTCCCCTAGAACTTAGAACTACTTAAACCTAACTAACCCAAGGACATCACACACATCCATGCCCGAGGCAGGATTCGAACCTGCGACCGTAGCGATCTCGCGGTTCCAGACTGTAGCGCCTAGAACCGCTCGGCCACTCCCGCCGGCCCAGTTAGTTATATTTATATACCAATACGTTAGGATTTGTGACAAAATATTCATACAATTTATCCAAACACATTACGTAAATAGTTGTCGTATCAATTATTAATGTCAACAACGAATGGAAACAAAAAACAGTTTGTTTTTAAGGTAGGGAACTGTCTACGAATAACACTCAGAGCAACGACTTTATTGCTACTCCTGCTGCGAATTAACACCAGGATACAAAAAACACTTGAGATATTCAGTGAAAATATATTTCCCGATAATTAATAAACCGCAGAAAGCCATTACAGTAATTGCACTGCGCTCCGAGTGTAATTCTGCCTCCACAACATGGGAGAGTTAAGCTGCAATCAAATGGTTTTTTCTAATTAAAGACTACGATTAAGAGCGGATAACAAGTGGTTGAAGACATGGCGACTGCTGTTCTTTTCCTCCGACGCACTTGCTTAACGGAACGCAGCTGAACTGAATTGCCTCTGTAGGTCATTATCAGGCGTGACAGGTAGATTACTGTCTGTTGGTGAAGAAATTAAATGCATCGGTAACTGAAATTACATCCCAGGACAACGTCATAAAAAAAGCTTAAGTAGCTAAACTGAAAAAAATGTACGCAATAAGTGACCAAGACACGGCCTGATCCAAGACAGATCGAAATTTTATTGCGTCGTTGTACTATGTCTTGCAGTAACAAACAAGGTACATGTTACGCATAGCGGGACATCAGTATGTGCCACTATGGTCTGTAAGATTTAATTTCTTTAATAGTGACTAACCCCAATGTATGTTACATTCTCTGGCTGTCTTTATGCGAGGTAAGTGCGTATACTATTTCGTAATTACACAATAAAATCACATAGTTATGATCTAGTAACATTTATGTGGTAATGTACTCTAGCTATGCGAAATTTGACTTAGTGCTGCAGCGTTCAAGTTTGTGGTGCATAGACTCTTGTTGGAATGTCGCACTAATTATTCTGTTCTACACAAATGTAAAAATTTAATGCTTTAATCCACGTGATACACAAAGCCGACAAGAACGTCCCTGTGCTCCGAATAGGCAGTTTATTAGGGAAATTGATACTCTGTCATGGCCACAAAACAGATTTACCTAGATAAACCATTAGATTATTGCTAAGAAATGGTGGTGGAAGCTGGCTGAGTTGGCTAAACGTACGATAATGCACAATCGTTACACAAAATTTCTTCAAACTTCTGGTACTACTGCAGCTTTCAGCTGAGCAATGTTTGTTGAAGCAAAGATACTCTGATGTAGTCGACATACGTCTACATCTACACTCCGCAAGCCATCATCCGGTATGTGGCAGAGGATGCTTTGTGTACGACTCTCATATTTTCCCACCCAAAGAAACCCTGTTTCAGTTTCGGATAATTCGGGGGAAGAACGATTGTTGGTAAGCTTTCGTGCGTACTCGAATCTCTCTAACTTTCCCTCAGGTTTTTCCGCTACGTGTTATACGTACGAGACAGCAATGTATTGATGACCCTCGTAGGAAATATCAACAGTTGACCACAGAGGAATGCAAAATACGTCGTTTGCAGAGTCTGTCACTGCGGTTGCCGTGCACCTCCGTGGCGCTTTCGTGCATAATAAATGAACCTGTATCACAACCCAAAGACCATCTCCACTTCTTCTATTAATCCTGTATGGTGTGGATCCCAGAGTGGATCGCAGTACTCAAGTACTGATAGAACAATGATAAACTGACTCCTGTGTGGGTTAACCATTTTCCTGAGGACCCTTCTAATGATTTTCTGTGACATCTGCCTTTCCCGTTATTTATTCTACATTGTCCTTTCACTTTGAATCACTCCATACACACAGTCTTAAACACTTATCGACATTAAAAAGAGCTGTAACCCGAGTGACAAGCCTAATTGCTGTCACCGTTGGCAGGCATGTAGATGGCACCACACATATGAAATGATAGTGCTTTCAAGTTAGAAGGGGCATCATACGTGCTATACGGCCCACCAAGCGGTCGTTGTCGTGTGGCTTTGGGCTACCATGATTGTGAATACAAGCATCAAGATGTCTGGTGAAAATAGTTCTGATGCCTTTGACAGTGTACTGGTTCTGTTGTTGTTACTATAGTGCAAACAGCTTTCAGACGTAGTAATATGGACCAAAACAAGAGAAATGGCTCATAAAGTTGGGCCCTAAATTATGTATACTTGTCCAGTAGAAGAGTTTTTTGTTTATTTTATTTGGCCTCCAGGGTTTGTATTCCATTTATCCATCGAGAAGACGTGTTTACATAGAATACATAATTATAAGGATAAAATAAAAGGATGTATATTTACAAAACTGAGAGCTGAAAGCGTCAACTTTTCCCACAGCAAATGTTTAAGAAATAAAATGATAACTAAACTGAACGCATGAAACTTACCAATTAACACTGATTCTTAAAATTAATAAATGATACAGATAGATGAAACTACAAGTCGTACTGGCTCTTTCCGATATTCTTAAGAAAAATACACCCACGTTATACAGACAATGTCTTTAGAAACCAAAAGAGAAAACGTTGATTGAGAGAGGACGTAACCAACATTCATCAAAGCTTTCAGAAGTTCCGATCGTTCATTGTCGTAAATGGAACACGAAAACAAGTTGTGGCTTATATCAGTTTCTAACTCGTAATCACACTCACATGCAGGGGAATCGTAAATGTTTATTGCATGCAGATGTACTGGAACCAAGGAGTCCAGTGGTGGTCCATATAGTAGATCGTTCAATATGCCTCATCTTAAACAAGGGCCCTGTAATAATTTGACATTGTGATGGCGATAATATCCACGTATCGTATGTCTTGACTAATTCCACATCTCTTACCACTGCTGCTTTCCGTGGCTCTCGATTTCAGCTAAGCAGTCTGTATGTGGTAATTTCAGATGGAGAACAGTTCCTGTAGATGCACTTTGCTTCACTAGGACAAGAACTTCCTCATTATAAAGCAATCCAGGGTGAGACTGCATTCAGCGCAGAATGACCGTCTGCCCTTTCCATTTACAGCGAATACAGTCCGACACCACATCAAAAATTTAGCGGTTGGTTCTTTTATTCCATCTTCGGTGTTAAATTCTTTAAGAACACTCTGGAAGTCGGACGCGATAAATATGTTTAAGAAGGATGTTGAAGACACAAACTTAATTGCTTCAAAAATACTACAGTCTTTGACATAAGAATTGAAGCTCTTTTAGATAGTTTTTGGCAGTAGCAGTTATGAACAAGTGCTCATATCTCTTATGACATGGATTTTGGAATCTTATTTACTAGGCATTTTCTACTTCTTTGGCTCAACGCTACCAACTCCGAAACTTGGCTACCCTTCAACAGTAGCAACAACAGTACTGTGACATATATGCCACTTTCAGAGCTATCAGAAAAGCTTCCTTCGTTTCCGGACCAGGGACTCTGCCTCAAAGTTACATTTACCCTTCTCCATCATCTCTGAAAGCTTGTAACATCATTACGGAATCACCTTGCAAGTACACCCACACTTACGGTGGACTGCGAACCATATTGCTACTTGGCAGTTTTCAAGTATGCAGATTACTGGCAGATGTTGGAGGGGACATTTTAAGACTATGGATTAAGAACTGGGCTTTTGAATTCGCTTTATGGCACCTAATTACTGAGTCACCGATATATAAATGTAACTGACATTAAAGTCTACCCCAAACTTTTTGATGCCTTTATCTTCTCTTAAAAAAAGAATTTTGAACGGGGATCATTTAATAGTAATTTCTCGGGGTTCGAGCCGCTTTAAGTGATTAAAATGACAAGTACACGAGATTTCGGGCAAGGCCTGCTTGGCCATTGTCAGGCTGTATGCTGCCAGTGAGCTGCTGGTGAGGGCATCGACATATACGGGCATACATTCACTCGGCGTTCGAAGCACCCGCTTCAATCGCGTGATCGCTGGAACCCACGACTTGTAGTTTCATCTATCTACATCTACATCTACGTGATTACTCTTCTATTCACAACAAAGTGCCTGGCAGAGGGTTCAATGAACCACCTTCGAGATGTCTCTGTACCGTTCCACTCCCGAACGGCGTGCGGAAAAAAAACGAGCACTTAAATTTTTCTCTGCGAGTCCTGTTTTCTCTTATTTATGGTGATGATAATTTCTCCCTGTATAGTTGGGTGACAACAGAATGGTTTCGCAATCGGAGGAGGTAACTGGTGTTTGAAATTTCATGAGAAGATCCCGTCACAGCGAAAAACGCCTTTGTTTTAATGATTGTCACTCCAATTCACGTATCATGTCTGTGGCGCTATCTCCCCTACTTCGGAATAATACAAAACGAGCTGTCCTTCTTTGAACTTTTTCGAAGTCATCCGTTAGTCCCACATGATGCGGATTGTAGACCGCACAGCAGTACTCCAGAATAGGGCGGACAAGCGTGGGGTATGCAGTCTGTTTAGTAGACCTGTAGCACCTTTTAAGTGTTCTGCCAATGAATCACAGTCTTTGGTTTGCTCTACCCACAACACTATCTATGTGATTGTTCTAATTTAGGTTATTTGTAATTGTAATCCCCAAGTATTTAGTTGAGCTTACAGCCTTCAGGTTTGTGTTACTTATCGCGTAATCGAAATTTAGCGTATTTCTTTTTAGTACTCCTGTGAAGAACTTCACACTTTTCTTTATTCGGGGTCAGCTGCCACTTTCGCACCCTACAGATATCGTATCTAAATAATTTTGCAATTATTTTTGCTCGTCTGATGACTTTACAGGACGGTAAATGACAGCATCATCTGCAAACAATCTAAGACGGCTACTCAGATTGGCTCCTATGTCGTTAATATAGATCAGCAGCAATAGAGGGCCTATAACAGTTCCTTGGGAAATGCCGGATATTACTTCTGTTTTACTCGATGACTTTCCGTCAATTACTATGTGACCTTTTTGACAGGAAATCACGAATCCAGTTGCACAACTGAGGCGATATTTCATAGGCACGCATTTTGGTAAGAAGACGCTTGCTAGGAACGGTGTCGAAAACCTTTTGGAAATCTAAAAAAATGGAATCAATTTGACATCCCCTGTCGATAACATTCGTTACTTCATGATTATAAAGAGCTAGTACTGTGTCACAAGAACGATATTTTCTGAATCCGTGCTGACTATTTGTCAATACGTCGTTTTCTTCGACGTAATTCGTAATGTTCGAACATAGTATATTTTCCAGAACCCCACTGCAAATCGACACCAGTGATGTGGGCCTGTAATTCAGCGGATTACTCCTATTTCCCCTTTTGGGTATTGGTGTGACTTCAGCAATTTTCCAGTCTTTAGGTGCGGATCTTTCTGTGAGCGAGCGGTTGTATCACTTATTAAATTAAACAAGCAATGTGAATCGCTAAATTAAATGTACTCAGTTTATGGATTATTATATTTCTTAAACATTTGTTGTAGAAAAATGGGGCCTTTAGCTCTGAATTCTTTAAAAATGCATTTTTGTATTTTCTCTTTACATGTGTTCTTGATGGTTGAACAGAGTACAAACTCTGGAAACCAAATAAAACAAACAAGCAAAATCTTCTACTGGGCAAGTATCCATAAACCTTGAAGTAAGTACTTTAGGGTTCAACTTTACGAGACAATTTTCTTGGTTTGGTCCATATTACCCCACACTACTATCAACAACAGAACCAGTACACTGGTAAGAGTATCTTCACTGCTCGTCGTAACACCTGTAATCACAATCATATCAGCCTGAAGCCATACTAGCACGAGTGTCTTATTGGCCGTGTAGCACGATACATGTTGCTCCTTCCAAGTTGAAAGTACAATCATTTCATATGTCTGGTGCCACATATGTGCGTGCCATCAATGATAGCAATCCGCCTTGTCATTCTGGTTACAGCTCTTTTCACGACGATAAGTGTATGCGTATGGAGTGATATAAAGTGGAACGACAATGTAGAATAAATAACGAGAAAGGGAGATGTTACACAGAATCATTGGAAGGGTTATCAGGAAATAAAGTCAATCCCCACAGCAGGTAGCTTATAAAATTCTCGTTCTATTAGTACTTGAGGACTGCGTACCAATCCGGTCCCCATACCAGATAAGATTAATAAAATAAGTAGAGATGGGCAGTAAGTTGTCGTACATGTTCATTTAGTATGCACGAAAGCGCCACGGAGACGCCCGGCAACTGCAGTGGCAGGCTTTGCAAACGACGTATTCTGCATCAGTTTGTGGTTTACTGACGATATTTCCTACGAGAGTTACTAGTACATTGCTTCCTCGTACGTGTAACATGTCGCGAAAAAACAACAACAAAAAAAAAAAAAAAAAAAAACGAAAATGAGACAGATTCGAGAACAGCGGTTTTTGGGTGGGGGAATGTGACAGTGCACAAAGTACCTTTCATCACATACTGGAAGATGGCTTATGGTATGTAGATGTATGTCGATTGCGTTACAGATTCTTTGCTTCAACAAACATTGCTCAGCTGAAGCCTGAAGTAGTACTAGCAGTTGGAAGAAATTTTATTTCACAGTAGTACGTTATTGAACTTCAAACCAACTCAGCCAGCTTTCACCGTCATTAGTTAGTAATAGATTAATGATTTATCTAGAAAAATCAGTTTTGTGGCAATGCCAAAGTAGCAACTTTCAAAATAAACAGCCTATTCGGAACAAATGAGCGTTCCTATTAGCGTTGTGTATCACGTGGAATAAAATATTAACTTTGTACATCTCAGTAGGAAAGAGTAATTAGTGCGACATTCCAATTGTCTATACAGCACATACTTGAAACACCGCAGTACTAAGTGAAATTTGGCATAGCTAGAGTACATTAGCATGTAAATGTTAATAGGCCATAACTATGTGATCTTATTGAGTTATTAGGGAATTGTATTCACACATAACTCACCTCACATAAATGTAGCCAGAGAATGCAACGTACATTGGGATCATTCTGTATTACGGTAATCCTATCTTACAGACGATAGCTGCACATGTTACTGTAAGACATTCACCCCGTGGAAGCATCCTGGAGCCGATGTTGTTCATCCCGTACATTAATGACTTCCCAGCAATACAAAACACGACGTTAGCCATGTACACGGAGGACACAGTCATCTTTGTGCAAGACTGGGAACCGTCAAACATACATTCACGAATCCAGACGGCACTCAGAACTGCCGAGCATTGATTGGAACGATGGCGTATTAAAGTAGACGTTGAGAAGTGGGAAGCAGCTCTGTTGACACGCAGACAGAAACTACTGCGCAATCACCAACACGTAGACAGGTAACAATACATACACGCCTAATATGTTTCCGAGAGAAAGTCAGATATATCGGTGTCTGGCTGCACCGAAAACTTACATGGCGGGGGGGAGGGGGGGGGGGGGGGAGGAAGGAAGAACCACAGCGCGAATACGTTGCCAACAGAGCGCACGCGAGACTCAGACAATTTTACCCAATGTTCAACATGGAAAGTACAGTGAATAGGAGGGTGTCGAGGTCTATATACATGACACTGATTAGACCTCTGATGACGTACGCAACTCCCGTCTGGGGATACGCAGGTCCTACACGCCTGCACCGCCTGCAGATAACACAGAACAAAGTGCTACGCATCATTAGCAGCGCTCCACGGTACACAGTGAATACCGCCTTGAAACCCTCAAGAAAGTATTCAAAAATCACGCCACACTATTATACAGGAACTAGAGACACTCGAACAAGCCTTTCATCCTTGCTCTGGACAGTATGATCACGACCATACGTGGAAGCATAAGCGGCCAAAGACACTACTGGCTAGGGCGTAACCACCTATGGCAAGCTAACACACATCCGCAAGCGGCAAACTTTGGCAAGCCCCTGCATATAACCAACGTTGACTGCATATGGCAGGTGCTATTAAAGCCGACCAACAGGCTCAGCAGGGAGACTGACAAGCTCGCACACTGACGCACAAACAAATCGCCAACATTACTGTACACTGTGAATCTGATATATGACCTATCGGACACAAAACGATGACGAACCTGTTAAGGTATGCTGACGCTGACCGAGAAATGTATACCGGCACCCAGCGGCAGCTGTCGAGTAACAGCACCGCACAACGCCAAAGATGTCGACCTGCATGATACCCACTACTAACACAGCCTACCCTTGCATGACCTGCCGCAAGCAGCAAGAAAATCGCTATTGCTCTTACAACCCGACCCAAATGTTACAGATGCTTTTTTCTCTTGGCTCTTGCCTTGGCACTTTTTTCCCCTCTGCCCTTCAAACCGCTACCCATCGCTTAACTTTCGACCCAATCTACCTCCAGGTGAGCGTGTATTAGCGGTTAACCTGAACCAGACGTACGCAAACATTGCAGTACCCACATCCTGCGAGATCTCACTCTAGTGATGCAGAGATGTTTTGTTTTGACCATCATGCCGGTGTGGGCGTGGAGGGTCTCCACATCCTGTCAAAATTGAAAATTGTAACTACTGTAATTTCGAAAGTTTGTCTGCCTGAAAATGTACTGTTGTCCCAAGCATATTGCAACAAACGGTGTATTTCTATCGCTGCTCGTTTAGTTTTTATTGCCGCTTCAAATATACCGGTCATTTTTGAAACACCCTGTACTTTCCATTCGTTGTAAACTGCAGTCGATTGAACAAAACATTCAAATTTCAGCCCAGTTCATCTATGCACTGAGCAAAAGCGCACTGAGTACAGATTCGAAACCTGTACTAGAGATGTTGCTGGAGTTGTTAAGTGGCGTACACTTTCTTGTGGACATGTCTGTATATATAAGGGACAGTCAATGTAAACGAAACACTTGGAAAACCGTAAGTAAATTCTATATTATATTAACAGAATCTTCCGTCGGTTCTTGGTAGAACAACATTATAATAAATGAAAAGCACCAGTTTGCTTTTGTTCTACAGTATTACTTTTATTGCTAACGGGTTTTCGGCTTACAAGGCCATCTTCAGACATTTACTGAGTATTATCACCAAAGAAGTTAAATGTTAGCAGACAACATTGGAAGAGAAGTAACACATCTAGACTGAAGTAGAAACATACAGTAAGTAACATCTTTGCAATGAAATAGTAAAAACTGAACAGTACATAAATAACAATGGAGTTGACAGGAAAACCTTTAGCACAAAATAGGAATAGCAAGCCTACATAACAGTTTCTATTAATAAACGAAACTAATAAAATAAGATAAAATTAGTACTAGACAAGGCTGCATCAAGAGGTATGTAACATGCAGAGTGATACACAACCAATTGAAAAAGAAGAGACAGTTGTCAATGTAAATACAGAATGCATAAGGAACTTAAGCAATAAGATAAACAGAAATTAATAAATGCAGGAACATGGAGATGTTTGAGGGAACCTACAGTTTGAGAGTGTGGTGGTACTGCATTTTAACATTAACATTATAATCAAAGCAGTTGCTGTGTACCAGTTTTCATTAAATATATGAGCAAAGTAAAATATGAACAGTTCTTTGTCCCAGGGCTGTGCTGACGTCCCACCTCACCCCCCCCCCCCCCTTCCCCATTTTGGAATTGGCTGGAAATAAAAACTGCCAGTGCCCTTCCTGGGACTCAGACCATGGTCCTTCCTGACAGAAAGCCCAAGTGCATCCTCCAAAACAATGAAACGGTTTATTTATTTTGGTTGGTAAGTACTGGTACTAATTACATAGTTAATCTCACAGTTCAGTCCTAATTATACAACTATATGCATAGTGCTACGTAAGGACTGTCTAAAGTCACAATAAAGCTGAAAAATTGACCATGCCATACAAGTGGTGTTACCCTACTGGGAAAAAATTTCACAGCACCACTCAAAATACTGGCATATGCACTCAAACTCTACCCTTCACTTACAAGCTGACAAGAAAAGGGCTGGGATATAAGGCTTATCTCTATTTATTTATTTATTTGTTTATTTGGTGGGAAATTATGCAACTGAAGAGATGCTGGTGGTAGACAAAGATGAGTTTAATATGTGTATTACCTGTAAGCATATGGCTGAGGGCTTCCTGTATCTCTGACGCCAGAGTTCACTACAGATGTCTGCCCAAAAATCACCTTGCCGCTCAGCCAATACAAGCTACCGTAACTAACGGAAAATGCACCACTTTTCTCATTACACATCAGTTGTCATGAAAAAACCAGCATGCATAATGAACAGGTCATAAGGGAACACACATACTGGGGAAAATCATTGCCCAAATTAATGCATAGGGGACGCTATTTGACTGTGCATTTTCCTCAGTGGATGCTCATGATCTAACCAACTCAGAGGCAGTCTTACTCTCTCCCCTGCCCTCCCCTCCCTCCCTCCCTCCCGTCATCTACAGTGGGATACAGGCTTTTTCAAACATCTGTTGCTGGAAAAACAGTAGGCCCTCCACCTAAAGCGAGTGCAGCCATTGGAACAGCCTCCAACCCATCTAATTGTAGAGTCTTTAGTACAATCCATCCGCTATGAACACTTGGCTGGACAACCAGTTTTATCAGTGCCGACAAGAGCTACACATACAATACAGCATGATGCCATCATCCCTCAGGACAGAAACAGAGATAAATGAATGCTATCCTGACCATGGGCTGTTTTCCTTAAAGGACAGTTGCGACCTCCTACTGAACTCGCCTAGCATGCATATAGTATCCCCACCAGCAAGCGTCCACTGTTATGCAGTGTAGAACAGTTGTATCTAATATCAACATCTGTCTCATCATCAAGCATCTTTTAAAAAGGAAAACACAATCGCGACGATAATACTTGTCTCTTTCCACGAAAATAGGCGCAGCCAATTTCTTTTACTTTATGAGCAAAATCAGTCTCCTTTTTACATTCAACTGCAGTCATGTCTCAGGATTTTGTGACATCAAATGAAGTGCATCACTGTCGATTACAAATGAATGAACTGCAGATACCTATACATCTCCACCCTGTAGAAAAAAAACTTCCACAATTTTGATGTGAAAACTGCGAATCACCACAGAATGTCCTCATTATTTCGAAACCGTCATGGGGTAGAGAAAAAACGAGATTTTAAACTCTGAACATCATCTATGTCAAGAAATTTCTTTCTGCATGATGGACAAATTACATGACCTGAGAGCATCTCTCATAGTCAGATCAGCATCCGTAAATCAACTCTCATGCTTGTGTCTGTTACATAGATTTCAGAGGTATGAGATAACATTAGAGAATAGAATCTTTCATGGCATTAGCTCACATGTCAGGAAAAAACCAATCATTTTACGTTTTGACAGCAACATAATTCAAGAGGATGTTGCTGTTTTGTACACTATGGTTTCGTTCCATTTTGCAAATGTGATGCTCTATCACCGAGGATTTCATGATGCAAATCATGAGAGCCTGTCTTGTAATAGAAACTCCTATAAGATTTTATTCCGTATATCTCTCTTCCAATACATCAAAACCGGTTACACCTCTACCAACATGTCTGTAAAATTTCTGTCATACGGAAGATTCTTGCATTCTAGAATCGTAAGCAACAATCTGCTCACATGCTGGGAAAAAGCACTATCATTTCTAGGTTTCACTATGAGCTATGATTTAAGTAGTGACTACTTTGTAATTAGAGGTTATGAAGAATGAAAGAACACAGGACTTTTGGTAACACCTGTTTTTTAAACAAGCAGTCATGGCAATAAAAATAGAAACAGTCATGATTCCAAGTTAAAGTTACAGCTGATATCTATAAGTGGTTTGAGCAAAATCAGTGCATTTGCATCCAGACATTAACCAGTTATATCACTCCTTTTAACAGAACCCCCAATAAAATTTTACTATGTCCCTCTCTTCTTATATGTCGAAAAAACAAATTTCATCTACATGTTGACATTGAGCATATTACATATACGCATAATACTCCAGTGCAGCATGTGGCCAGAGCTCAGAGTTGCTTGCAGATATCTGTGTAAAGTTTTGTCAGCTGTATTGGAGGAACACCATGTCCAACAGACAGCCAATCGTGAAAAGAAGGTGCCTATATTGGTCCTTCATAAGCAATTTAACATATTGTTTTTTTTTTTTTTTAAGCTGTAACACATCCAAGCAATGTATGACCACAACTTGGTACACCACCATACACTGTTTTCTACCATGGATTCGAGGTCTGTGTCATCTGCTAAACCGACAATAACACGTTATGATGCTTTGGCTCTCACAGAAAGCTGAATATCATATGGTGTAAACTATGCAATTCCCATAATGCATAGATTAGTAGAAATAAAACACAGAGGCGATCTTTCTCACTAACAAAAATGTGGAAGACATCGCAGCATATGGAAATTGGAAGAGTTTGCGGCATTATAGAGCATTTTCAACAGCTATGCTAAGGTGATGATCAGTACAGTTAACCTCATCTTCTACAGTGATGGGGTAGCTGACGTCTCAGTGTTCTATGTTCAAGAGCATTGTTTCCTCATTTTGCAGTCATATACAAGATTACTGTTCTGGTGCTGCCATCATCAGAAGGTGGAGCGCACCAGTGTGTAAGGTAATAGAATTAAAAAGAGATATTGTAATCTTATTGGTGAAAAAAAACAAATAAAAGCACGTGGAGGGCATCACAGTATAAGGAAATAGGACAGGTCTGTAGCATTGAAGAACGCTTCTAAACTACTGTCTGAAGGCGATTACATTTTATCCCATGCTCCACAGTTGTGCCAAGTCTCCCTCTGCCTCAACCAAGTGGTGTCTGTCAATCATTATGCGGTAATCAACAGCATACCAGTGGTTCAAAAATAATTCAAATAGCTCTGAGCACTATGCGACTTAACTTCTGAGGTCATCAGTCGCCTAGAACTTAGAACTAATTAAACCTAACTAACCTAAGGACATCACACACATCCATGCCCGAGGCAGGATTCGAACCTGCGACCTTAGCGGTCGCTCGGCTCCAGATTGCAGCGTCTAGAACAGCACGGCCACTCCGGCCGGCCCATACCGGTGGACAGACAGGATGGGAAAGACAATGTTGATATGGGTGATGTGCAGTAATACACACCACAGTTGGTTCAAATGGTTGGTTCAAATGGCTCTGAGCACTATGGGACTTAACATCTGAGGTCATTAGTCCCCTAGAGATTAGAACTACTTAAACCTAACTAACCTAAGGACATCACACATATCCATGCCCGAGGCAGGATTCGAACCTGCGACTGTAGCAGTCGCGCGGTTCCGGACTGAAGCGCTTAGAACCGCTCGGCCACCGCGGCCGGCCCACAGTAGGTATTGCAATCCATTTTGACAATTTTACCAGTTATTCCATAATTTCAACACCAGCCAATGACACAGGACATTGCTTCCCAATTTGTGTATAATCAATAAATCACTCCTCCTCTACTTTGCAGATACCATATACCACATTGCAAATGAACATAAATGACTGTGCAGTACGTCTATTCTGTCATATACATCAAATTATACCAGCTGTTCCGTAATTTCAAAGCCAGCCATTGACATGGCATAATGCTTCACAATTTATGTATTATTGCGAAATCAACCCTCCACTGCTACTTTGCAGATACCATATATATGAACGTACAGTGTGTCCATTTGGCCATATACATCAAAGTATACCAGACAGCGCCCTATACCGAAGTAATTAGATTATCTACATATTTCCAGCGCATCGATCATAGTGCAGAATTTACGATTACGACTTTCCATATTTCCTTTTGTGGATGGGCATCACAAAGTGCTCTAGCATTCATAGGATAAAGTCGGAGACTGACAGATCCCTCCCACATTGTCCTTGACCAATCCTCCCTGCAGCGCCAATCTTACCCACGATACCCATCCAAGAGCACAAGATCTCTCGAGATGTGTGAGTGTTGAGGACGGTAGCGCCTGTTATCCGTGTTTAGTAGACTTTAGAGTGCTGCAGTGATATAACAGATGTCTATGAAGAAACTTGTGGTTCATACATGATGGAGCTCCCGACAGATGGACTTTAAAATCTTTCATGTAAATCAACCATGCTACCAATTCTAAAGCATCGGTCCACTGTCTTGAGTCAGTACCTGGAAAGTACCGTCATGAGTGAACTGATTGTAGAGCTTAAACACACACTCTGATGGCTACACTGTTCTGAACCTGAAAATGCTATTTTGTTAAAGCCATTTGGTTTCTGTCATGTGGAATTATAAGGGGCCAACCGCCTCTTACGTATTGAGAACAATATATGTTTGCCTCACGCAGATCGCAGTAGATATTATCGATAGTCGAGTCAGATGGTAGTCTGTGTTGAGACTCTGGGCAGTAAGTTGTTAGCTGCTAAGCGAGCAAAGAGGATTTCGGGAGGACGGCCGACAGCGTTTACGATTGTTTAACGGTTGTGTGTGGCACCCAACGCCGTGGGGCTGACCTCCAGAAATACGTAAATGGAATTAATTGAGTGATTTGATGATGTGTTTATGTGTTCATTTGTGTAGCGTCATTATGCGGAAAACCGCGCCACACACCCACGATTAGGGGTGCAGTGAGGATTGTGCATTCAGTGCCACGTGAAGAATATTGTGACATTAATAGGCGGCCTGTGATGAGTTAACCGTTATTACTTTGTCAGACGAAGGGAGTAACTGCCTTATTCGTGCTGTTTAGACAATACATATAGAAAATTAACAACAAAGTATGTACCGATTATTGTTACCTGACATCGTATCTAGCTTTGTTGTATTTGGTACGAAACAGTTCGCCTGCAAGTATTAACCTATCAGCCGTTTATCAGTTGCACACGGTCAAACTATTCTAAACTGTTAGGCTATAATCCCCTAGTCAATAACGGTGGGTTAAATAGGGAGAGATTCAGGACGCAACGCTTTTAATACTCAAATGCAGGATATGTTTATCCAACCTAAGACATACGACCACTCAGCAAGTTTCCTACCCCAATCACTACGGTGACCTACCTTAAAATGATAAAACTGCTTCCTTCTTCACTATTCTGGTGTCCTAGGAAGGCATCGTCAGTGTATATTCGCCGCTTGAGTTGCTTGCAAATCATCTAGAAAGAAGTCTGGAGACTGCTGTGCTGTCTCTTAGGAAGTTAATGGATTTTACACGTCTTTTTAAGTTGGAAACGATCATACCCTTAATCAGACTTATGGCGTCAATTGTGTTTATCATTAGTAGTAGTTGCATGGATTATGATGGATGCGGCTATGTCTCACTAGGAAATAGAGTGAAGGAAAAGTGACATGAATCTAGTCAGTAGTTGTTGATACACTGAGGTACCACACAATCCCTGCTGCACGAAAATACACACGTATTGTCAGCAACTTCTTATGATGGAGTAATGAACGCCACATTGAGTAACCAAAGGATATGTAATAGTCGTTTGCTGTTTACAGTAGCATCACGACAGCTTAGGTAGCATTCCTCGTGCACAAAGATGTCCTGGTCTGTTGTTAGTAAGTTTAGCTCATGTGCAAGGTAACACAACAATTCCTTCCTAACACCACATCTGTTGAGTACACCTCCCTCACAATACTTATGGCAATATATGCAACGTTAGTCCACTCTCCTACAAAATACTCTAAGCAATGACTTAAGTCTGATAAATGCATTGATTCTTCTCCTTAATACTTAAGGAGTAACATTGTTTGTGAGAACCAGCCGTAATTTGGTAATAACTATATTCGAATGCAAATGTGAGAACACAGTTATGGATTGTGATACAAATGTTTTGCCTGCTTAAATATGGTACTTCAGTGTAATACTTATGTCGCCTTTGTTGGGGAATGTGTTACGAAAACCCGCGTAGTTCACAGGGGATGGGCAGGGTTGAAATTGAGTGCAGTCAAAGCATAATTTTTAAGCTCTCCTCGGTCTTGAGTGTCTGGGTACCCACAGCCCACCTCAGTTTCTAGTATTTCGTGGAACTTTTTTCTCTAATTTTATGTATTCTCAATCAGTTTAAGTGATTTTGCAAGTTTATTTCGAAATTTTACATATTCCGTCCTATTTCCTAAAATTTTACATATTTGGCATCAATTTGTCGAAACTATACCAGGCTGGGGATAATTAATTATCAACTTAATTAATTTACATATCAAGTTGGCATCAGCGCCCTTACCCTGCTACTGCCGTTAAGCTGATTGTTTGATAATTCTCGCAGTTGTCGGCTCTTGCTATGTTCCGAACTGTGTGGATGATGTTTATCGGAAAGTATGGTGGTACCGGTATATGGCCAGTCTCATAGATCCTATACACCAACATGAATTTTTTTTAGGTGACACCTTCCCCAACTATTCTGGAAATTCTGATAGAGTATTATCTATCCCTTTTGCCTTATTTGATCTTAAGTCATCCAAAGCTCTTTTAAATTCTAATTCAAATACTGGATCCCCTATTTCTTCTAAATGGACTCCTGTTACTTCTTCTATCACATCAGATAAACCTTCCAGTATAAAGGCCTTCAGTGTACTCTTTCCACTTATCTACTTTCTCTTCTGCAATTAGCAGTAGAATTCACATTCCAAATCTCAATGTAATCGCCCTTACTTTCTGTTTTTCTGTTTGCTGATTCAGTTCTTCAGGCAATCGTTCTTTTTCGATGTCTTCATATTTTTCTTGTAGCCATTTCGCATTAATTTCCCTGCATTTCCTATTTATTTCATTCCCGAGTGACTTGTATTACTATATTTCTGAATTCCCTTGAACTATTTTGTATTTCCTTCTTTCGTAGATAGACTGAAGTATTTCTCATTCAACCATGGTTTCTTTGTACCTTCCTTGTACCCATGTGCCAGTGTTTTTCTTTACAAGTTTTGCAATTGCCCGTTTTAGACATGTCGATTCCTCTTCAACTGAACAGCCTACTGAGATACTCACTACTGCAGTATTTATAACGTCAAAGGACTGCAAGCGTATCCCTTCCTTCCTTCCTTAGTCCTTCCATGTCCAACTTCTTTGCATACTGATACTTCCTAACCAATTTGTTAAAATTCAACCCACTCTTCATCATACTGACCTGTGATCTGAGTCTACATCTGCTCATGAGTACTCCTTACAATCAAGAATCCGATTTTGGAATCTCTGCCTGATCGTGGTGTAATATAACTGGCAGCTTTGCGCATCTCTAGGCCTTTTTCCAAGTATACTTCCTCCTCTTGTCATTCTTGAACATAATATTCGCTATTACTAGCCGAAATTTATTAAAGAACGCAATTAGTCTTTCTCCTCACTCATTCCTACTACCAAGTCTATAATCTCGTGTAACCGTTTCTTCTGCTTTTCCCCTACAACCGTATTCCATTCTCCCTTTATTAATTGGTTTTCAAGTCCCTTTAAGTCATGAATTATCCCTTCATTCAAGATCTGTGTATACTTTTTCTATCTCTTCACCTTCTGCTTACAACGTTGTCATGTATATCTGAACTATTGCTGTCGGTATTGATTGCTGTCGTTTCTAAAGAGAACAACACTATCACTGAACCGTTCATCGTAACTCACCGTCTGTCCTACTTTTCTATTCACTACGAACGCTTCTCGCGTTATACCATAATCTTCTGCTCTTGGTATTGCCCTATACTTCCATGACCAGAAATCTTTGTATTCTTCCATTTTACCTCACTGATACCCAATAAGCCACTATAGTTAGATTGAGCCTTAGTATTCTCCTTTTCAAACTTTAAAGCTTCCCTACTACATTTAAATTTCTGATATTCCACGTTACGATTCATCGAACGTTACTCTTTCATTGGTTATTGAGTCTTTTTCTCGTCGCATCCTTCCTCTTGACAATCCCCTCCCGGAAATGTGAATGGGTCACTAGTTAAGAATCTCTTTACAGTGGATAAATCATGATAACACTTCCTCAATTACAGATCACATCTCCTGTGAATAATTTCTGTGTGTCTTTAATGCAGTGGTTCTAATTGCCTTTTGCATCCTTATGCTGTGGATAATTGCTGATTCTTCCGGCTTTTATGGGCATTTTCACGTCCCAAGGGCAAATTACTGCCCTGAACCTCTTCCCGCTCCTCCTCACTCCTCGAAGAGGCCGTTGGCAGAACAAGGGTGACTTCTTACGCAAGATGTCTTGGGCCTCCATTGCTGAAGGTATATATTCAAAATTGAAGCAGTGGCAAAGTTCGAAACCAATACACTTTGATTACTAGTAATAGAAGCAACCCCAAGACCACGGGTGCATCTACCGAAGGCTGCCCCAAACATTTTTCTAGTAAAACACTTACAGTCTTGCCTCATAGTGGGATGAGTGTATTAACAGATACAGCGACTAATTTTGAAATAATAAAGAGTAGACGTACGTTTTTCCACGTGTTTCGTTTAAATTTCACTGCCTCGTCTATTTAAGATACAGCAGAAAGGAAATACACAATTGATAGACAAAACATACAGTCCAGAACCGTTAATGTTAGTAATGAACAATTAATATCTGACAATCAAGGGTGGAATTAAGCACTAATCTACTCATGTATAGCAGATCGAGCTGAAAGCTCACACGCATTATTCCATGAAGTAATGAGACAGGGAATATTAAAGACAAATGCAACGTTATTGATTCTAGTGTACGCACAATGAGAGTATAAGCTGCACTTTGACAAAAGATCTTCGTACTGTAATGTATTCCACAAAAGAAAATGTAAAAAGAGTAGGTATGTGAGTTTTGTATGTCAGTTTTTCTATTTGTGAACCACATCACATACACTACAGCACAAATAAAATGTAACAGTGAGCTGTGTACTTCTAATTAGTAACTGAAGTGGAACACTGCTGTGTCGTCGAATCTTTAAGTACTTGACAACGTTAGAAACCGAAATAGTCAGGCGCAGAAATTGTCATCGGGAAGCGGAAATTTCAATCCAATAAATGATGTGAATGACGTATCAATGGTAACCGGACTTCGTAAAGAACATTAGCCTACCGTCTCGACTACTGAAAATGTAAATGTACGTATCACAGCACGCTGGTGTCGCGTGGTCGTCACGTCAGCAAAACGGCCAGTCCCACCGTATTTATTTGACTGAAACGTAAACACAGTGTTTAGAAATCGTTGGTACAAAGGATTCATCACAGTACTAGTAAACAGTAGCAATAATTACCATACTTAACTCAGAACTTGAATACACAATATTAATGTTCCACCATAATATTCTTTTAATGAACCGGCCTTCACCTTCTTAGGCCCTCATCAGAAAAATTAATGCTAAACAGATAACCCACACAGCTTCAGCGAGATTTTATAGCTGTACAGGTTTTTACACACAGATATGTGACATTTTATGACTGTATCGATACAAAACACAAGCCCTAGAGTAAAACTCACAGAGACTCGGAGCAAATACATCTTACATTACAGTACATCAGCATATTAAAACGAGGCGAATGTCATGCCAAATACGTTATACAGGTGAACAATGGCACTGGGTACTATGTTATACTGACACACCAGTGAATGTGGTGAACAGGCCAAAAGAAAACAAGGTGGGAGAAAGAAGCCTACGTAATGTGTGAGTGGAACAATTTTAACAAGCTTATAATCTAATGATGACAGAAATAACCACTGACTGCTGCTACTCCCTCACCATCAAATATTAAGCCTGTTGTGAAACTTCCTGGCAGATTAAAACTGTGTGCCGGACCGAGACTCTAACATGAGACCTTCGCAGAAGTTTGGAATGTGGGAGACGTGGTACTGGCGGAAGTAAAGCTGTGAGGGCGGAGCGTGAGTGGTGCCTGTGTAGCTCAGATGATGACGACGCGGTAGCTCAGCGTGTTCGGTCAGAGAGCTGGTTGGCCTCTGTAATTAAAAACTGAGTGGAAGGATCAACAGAAGAACTTTAATGGATGTCATGTGACGTCCGCAACGACCAACCCCAACGATCAACAACGAACAAAATGCCAAAAAAGAAAAGATGGTAGAGCACACGTCCACCAAAGGCAAAAGTCCCGAGTTCGAGTCTCGGCCCGGCACAAAGTTTTAATCTGTCAGGAAATTTCATATCAGCGCACACTCCGCTGCAGAATAAAAATCTCATTCTGGAATAAGCCTGTTATATCTGTTCCATAGCCACTTTCCTTACATTTTCCTCCCTCTCCTTTTTCCTGTTAATCACATTCAGCAGTTTCTCCATACAACATAGTAACCTGTGACACTGGTCACTTGAACAACATATTTTGCTTATACATTCGCATAGTTTTAATATTTGAATGTACTTGAGTTTACGATTTACTTGTTCAGAGTCTCTTTAGGTATTACATCAAGCTTGTGTCCTGTGTCCATATAGTGATTAAATGTCACATGTCTTTGTACAACAATGTTTGTAGAGTTTCGTTGTTCGGACTCACCCTTTAGTATTATGCGTCGATAGCTGGAAACCGGTTCATAACGACTTATTATGTAAATATTACTTTGGAACATTAATATTATGTATTCAAGTTTTAAATCTGTCTATGTTCCTCCAAGAACGGACGGAATATTCCATATATATTAACAACAGTTACACTTAAATGATTTATTATTAAATGTAGCTTACGGAGCGTAAAAAAGATGTGACCTTATAGTTTGCGGTACAGATAAGAGAGAGATGAAACAGGACGTGAAACAAGACTAAACTGTACATTAATCTTTTTTTAAACAAGTGATTCATGAGCTTTACATAGTTGTTATTAAATGCACTAGTGATGTACTCTCAGCAGGATGATTAAGCCTTTGAATTTAAATTACATTACGATGATGTCTTATAATATACTAACAGCCACGGTCATTGAGTGAACGAGCAAGAATTTAAGGATACGTCAAGCCAAGCTTTGTGCAACGGTAGTCTGGACGACAGTTGATTTCTGATGCTAAAAGAGCTAATTAAAGCTCCATCTGCATGCTGTTGGCCCCTTTCAATGTCTCAGATTGCCTTAATCTTGTCTAACTATAGTACGGAAATGTTTTATCACTAACGGAATCCGAAGCTGAATCTCAAATTGGCGGTGGTACACGTTAAGTCACGTCATACGTCTTGCGAAAACTGTTATTTTCACTTGTAAAATTGACCCCAGGTATACATTCCATATTGTAAGTCAGAGATGCTCCCGCTTCCGACAGACAATCGTTCCCTTCACCAAAAATCATTTTACTGAAGCAAGATAAAAGTACAGATCGGTGGAAAAAGACATGATCAGCAGATACCATGAACCGCTACCGCGTTTCCCATCAGCTACAAGTCGGAAGGTGTTGATATGCTACATTACTATTATGATGAAAGTTTGTAGATTTAAAAACCACATTTCGGGCACCTGTGACCTTTCCCCAATCGAAAGGTGGTTTTCATCTTCATGGCCTGTTATTTCCATGTCTTTCACTTGTTCATCCGCTGAGTCAAAAGTTGAAATTGTATTTTTCCTCGTTGTAGTAACTGTATCTACATCTATCACAGTTAATTTCCCACTTTCTAGTTCCACTTCCAGATGATGAGAAAGGCCGTGGGTAAGAATCAGTGTGACTTCCAATTTTTGTGACTGCACCTGCACGACTTTTCTGCAAGATATATGTGGGACTTAGTAAACGCCGGCTGACTCTTCTAGGAAGTGCACTTACGGAATTTTAACTACGTCGTGGTGTGCAGTGTGTGCCAATGGAGTCGCATGAACATGTACATGATGCTATCGTTGTGATTAAACGAACCAGTAACGACACGCGCTGATGTTACTTGTATACGTCTATTTCCTCTTTCAGTCGTTTCTCGTACTTATCCCAAACTGACGAGCACTACTCAGAAAACTGTCGAAGGAGTGTTTTTAAGGTACCTCCTTCATGGGAGGACTAAACTTTCTCTTTTGCTTAAGTGAATCTCGGTGTGGCACATGCTTGGGTTGCAGTTTGTTTTAAGTGGTTCTTCCACATCTAATCTCTGCGTTCAGATACTTAATGATTGTGATTGCTTCCTGTGGCTGTTTGGAAATTGTGTAGTCATGGAATAGCAGCTGTTTCGATTTATTTAGGCGCAACTAGCGAGTTCCCGGAGTTGCTGGGTATGTATATATCTCAGTCGTCTAATAGTCCACCTCCTACTTCCTCCTTTCTTTGTACATTTCCTCCATCCCTACCCCTCTATCTATCCATCTGCTCCTCTCTACTTTCTTTGTCAATCTGCTCCGCCCTTTCTCTCTGTCTCCTCCTTCCCCCAATGTCCTTCCCTTCTCCAATTGCATCTCTTCCTCCATCTCTTGTTGTCTATATCCTCCCTCCCCTACGCAGCAAATGTGGTCGTCTTCCCTTTCTCTGTCCACCTAGTCCTCTTCCCTCCCTGTGTCCATTTATTCTTCTTCCTTTCTCTCTCTGTCTCCTCTTTCCTCTTTCCCCTTTCCTTGTCTATCACCGCCTCCCTCCTTTCTCTGCCCGTCTATGCATCCCCACTCTTCTTCCTTTCCTCTGTCAATCGGCTCCCCTCTATCTGTCCATTTCCCCCTTCCTTCTCTCTGTCTATCTCTTCCTGTGCCATCTTTGTAAGTCCATCTCCTCCTCCTCCTCTCTCCGTCCATCCCCTCATTTCCGCTTCCGTCGCCATGTTCTGGTGATTCCTATTACCCGAATAATTTCTTTTCAGGTCTTAACTAATATTTGTGCCAAATTTGGTTGATATCTTTAAGGGCGTTTAGAATGAGCTTTTTACACCTAGCTTTGCCCATGTACGCAAGTATCAATTATCTTTCACATACATTTAACACATTTCACACGTAATTCAACATATACATTCACACATACCTCTGGTGAATTTCACCCTGCAGTTTCAATTGCATAGAACTTAATGTTTATCAGGTCGTATCCCATGCAATATGTGCTGTACAACGATATAATTTTGCAGGTACGTCTAGTGGTATATGTTGCTACGGCCTGCGAAAAGTATTTCGGTTAGTAATAATGAAGTAATGAATTAAAACGTCATGCTTGATGCCGCTGATTTTCACGCATCGCATCGTTTATGGCATTATATCTCCTGAACTATGGGTTGTACACCGTTGTAAATTTGCTTGTACATTGAGTGGTATATGAGATTACTGTCTACTAAATACATCACGAATACAATTAGCAGTAAACAAATTATAAATTAAAACGTCATAGCAGATGCAGTAGTTTTGTTACATGAGCACTGAAAATGTAGTAAGCTATAAACTGTTTTCCCCTTCGTCATTCTATGGGGGTAGCCAGTGTGTAAGAGTTCTGTAAAGATTCCAAATTGTGTGTAAAGTTTCTTGCAAGACACTGAGTGCTCTCATTCTCCAATGCTGGATGAATAACGTCTGGGTATTTGTGAGTCAAAGAATATACTACTTTCACTTTATCAGCCCGCAAATATGATTTGCAGACAGTAAGCGATATGTGCAACCGAGTGAACTTGTGCCAGTTGTGTAGGAGGAGATTTGGGAGATACATACATACACATAGGGTGACAATTATTGAACTATATGAAATAAAATCGAAATGACCTCTGAACTGTTTGTGTTAAGACGTTCAAACTTAACGGTTGGCCGCAGCGCATGACGGGAATTAGTATGCGCATGCATGACTTGGCTTAGCGACGAAACTCACTTTTCTTTGGGTGGATTCGTCAGTAAGCAAAATTGGCCAATTTGGGGGACTGAGAAACCGTATTTCGCAATCGAGAAGTCTCTTCACCCTCAACGGATGACTGCATGGTGTGTAAATGTCCAGTACGGATGGGTGTGATATTCCTTTATGACACGGTGACTACGGAACGGTACGTGAAGGTTTTGTAAGATGATTTCATCCCCATTATCCGTAGTGACCCTGATTTCGACAAGATGTGGTTCATGCAAAACAGAGCTCGACCCCATCGAAGCAGGAGGGTGTTTTGTGTGATGGAGGAGCACTTTGGGCGGTGCATTCTCTCTCTAGGGCACCCGGAGGCCACTGGAATGGGCCTCGATTGGCCACCATATTCTCCGGATCTGAACTCGTGCGCCTCCTTTTTGTGGGGATGTATTAAAGACAAGGTATGCATCACTAACCCCGAAATCAGCATTTCAGCAGGCCATCGGCAGCGTCGATGTTCCGACACTTCAGCAGTCATGCAGAATTTCGCTTTTCGTCTGCGCCATATCATCGCCAGTTCAAATGGCTCTGAGCACTATGCGACTTAACTTCTGAGGTCATCAGTCGCCTAGAACTTAGAACTAGTTAAACCTAACTAACCTAAGGACATCACACACATCCATGCCCGAGGCAGGATTCGAACCTGCGACCGCAACGGTCACGCGATTCCAGACTGAAGCGCCTTTAACCGCACGGCCACACCGGCCTCATCGCCAGTGATGGTTGGCATATCGAACATGTCCTAAACAATCCGAATATCTGTAGTGACGTTTGAATATTGAATAAAGTGTGTTCACGCCGTAGTTTGCAACTAATTTATGTTTTTTCTTATAATTCAATATTTGTCATCCTGTACGTTCAGGCTTTTTCAAAATTACACCTACAAACTTCGAAGGGATGTAAAAAGTGCCTTGAGGAACAAAATGGGCATCAGAACCCGAGTTTGGAAACGTCGTCGAACGACGCTACAGAGCGTGGGAGTAACAGGCAGCGGCTCCTTTCTACGGATGAATACAGGGTTATTCCCTGAAAATGTTACATGTTTTCAGGGGTATGGAGAAGGATAAATGTATGAATTTGAGTTAAGGGACTCTGGTCCTGAAACGAACGGTGGCTCTAAGCGAAAATTGTCCTTATACCTCTGACAGTGGAATACATGTTGTTGCTAATACTGTAAAACAGGACACATTCAGAGATGGTAGTACAGACCAGAACAAGGAAAACATGTGTAATAAACACGAGCACTAAAACGTGTGTAATGAAAACGGGCACTAAAACGTATACTTTTAAGAGCTATGAGCAGTTGTTGAATAGGAGACACGTGTTTGACTATAGCCAACTCGAAGCTTCTCTTGGTACGCATTACAGAACACATGTTTACTAGACTTTCTTTTCTTGTTTTGATCCATGCCACCACCTCTGAAAGCTGCCTACTGTCTTACGAAGACCAGTATCGACACACGTATTCCATGTCAGAGGTATCAGAACGATTTTCTCTTATAACCTTCGACCGTTCGTTACCGGACCATGGCCTCTTATCTAAAATTCATACATTTACACTTCTCTATCTTCCCTGGAAGCTTGTAACATTATTATGGATTCAGGCTATATGTACACTATGTGATCAAAAGCGTCCAGTTACCTGGCTGAAAATATCTTACAAGTTCGTGGCACCCTCCATCGGTAATGCTGGAATTCAGTATGGTGTTGGCCCACCCTTAGCCTTGATGACAACTTCCACTCTCGGAGGCATACGTCCAATTAGGCGCTGGAAGGTTTCGGAATGGCACTGAGGAGGGGTATCGATGTCAGTCGGTGAGGCCTGGCACGAAGACGGCGTTTCAAAATATCCCAAAGGTGTTTTATCGGATTCAGGTCAGGACTCTGTGCAGGCCAGTCCATTATAGGGATGTTATTGTCGTGTGACCACTCGGCCACAGGCGGTGCACTATGAACAGGTGCTCGATGGTGTTGAAAGATGCAGTAGCCATCCCCAAATTGCTCTTCAACAGTGGGAAGCGATAAGGTGCATTAAACATCAGTGTAGGCCAGTGCTGTGATAATACCACGCAAAACAACAAGGGGTGCAAGCTACATTCGTGAAAAACACGACCACACCATAACACCATCGCCTCCGAATTTTATTTGGCACTACACACGCTGGCAGATGACGTCTACCTGGCATTCGCCATACCCACACCCTGCCGTCGGATCACCACATTGTGTACCGTTGTTTTTCACTCCACACAACCTTTTTCCACTGTTCAATTGTCCAATGCTTACGCTCCTTACACCAAGCGAGGCCTTGTTTGACATTTACCGGCGTGATGTGTGGCTTATGAGCAGCCGCTCGACCATGAAATCCCTTATTTCTCACCTCCCGCCTAACAGACATAGTACTTGCAGTGGATCCTGATGCAGTTTGGAAGTCCTGTGCGATGGTCTGGATAGATATCTGCCTATTACACATTACGACCGTCTTCAACAGTCAGCGGTCTGTGTCAGTCAACAGACGAGGTCGGGTTGTACGCTTCTGTGCTGTTCGTTTCCACTTCACTATCACATCGGAAACAGTGGATCTAGGGATGTTAAGGAGTGTGGAAATCTCGTGTATGACATATGACAAAAATGACATACAATCACTTGACCACGTTCGAAATCCGTGAGTTCCGCGGAGCGCCCCATTATGCTCTCTCACGATGTCTAATGACTACTGAGGTCGCTGATATGTAATACCTGGCATTAGATGGAGGCACAATGCACCTAATATGAAAAACGTATTGTAGGATGTGTGGTCCGTCGGATGTTTTTAGGGGTGTCCGGATACTTTTGATCACATAGTGTATATACATACACAGACACCTATCACTTCGGCACTTTGTAGCGTCGTTGTATGACCTTTTCGGATATGGGTTTCTACCCTTATTTTGTTCCACAAGACACCAACATCCCCTCGCAGAAATTTTGAAACACCCTGTTTATCCATACATGCATATGTACATCCATTTTTATTGCGTGGGTGGATACGCCACATTTCTGTATGTCGAGGATCAACAGACAATTATTGTACCAAGCATTGATCATCTGGAGGACTTCCTGCATTTTCCTACAATTCTGTAGCGTTGAGACTTCTCTGTATAGAAAAGTATATCTGCCAATAACCTCTCTGAGTTTCCAACTTTATTCACTGATCATTTATGGATATACGAGGGTGAGTCAAACGAAAACCTTAAATTTGGGATAACAAATCGAAATTTCGCGCCGTTATCCTGTAAGTTGGTAAGCGCGCTACAAAGAGCGTGCAGAATGGCCTGTAGGTGGCAGCATAGTGCAGTTGCACACATACCGTCGCAGTATGAGTATAAAGATGCCCGCCCCACTTGGGACTTAAACCAGGGAAGAACAGCGTTCTGTTATTCGGTTTTTGCGTAGTGACCGTGTGAAACCTATTAAAGTTCATCGGCGAATGAAGGTTCAGTACGGTGATGCATGTCTGTCACAACAGGAAGTCAACGAATGGAGTAGGAAGTTCGAAAAATGGTGTGACTTCAGTGGAAGATGCTCCTCGTCCAGGTCAGGCACAACGAGTTGTGACTCCACAGAACATTGCAGCAGTTGAAGCCATAGTGAAGGAAAACCGCCGAGCGACACTGAATGACATTGCAGCATGTTTACAGATTAGTCATGGGTCAGCACACCACATCGTGCATGATGTGCTCCAGTTTCACAAAGTGTCTGCAAGATGGGCACCGCGGCAGCTGACTCCTGAAATAAGAGAACGACGTGTTGATGCTTGTGAAGAACTTCTTCGGCGCTTTAAACGAGGTGATGGCTTCCTTGCAAGAATCGTTACTAGGGATGAAACCTGGGTCCACTTCCAACACCCGGAAACGAAGAGAGCGAGCAAGGAATGGCGCCATTCTTCATCACCAAAACCAAAGAAGTTTCGAACAGAACCATCAGCAGGGAAGGTTATGCTGACTCTCTTTTGGGACGAAAAAGGCGTCATTCTGGAGCATTACATCCCTAGAGGGCCCACTGTCACCAGTGCATCATACAGAGGTCCGAGCAAGGAATGGCGCCATTCCTCACCACCAAAACCAAAGAAGTTTCGAACAGAACCATCAGCATGGAAGGTTATGCTGACTCTCTTTTGGGACGAAAAAGGCGTCATTCTGGAGCATTACATCCCTAGAGGGCCCACTGTCACCAGTGCATCATACAGAGGTCTCCGAAAAAATCATCTGCGACCTGCAATCAAATGAAAGCAACGTGGATTGCTGTCAGCAGGTGTCCTTTTGCAACATGACAATGCAAGGCCCCACACTGCTCGTACAACAGTTGCAACAATCATAGACCTGCATTTTGAGCGTCTTCCTCATACACCATACTCACCAGATCTTACCCCAAGTGATTTCCATATGTTTGGACCACTCAAAGACGCAATGGGAGAAAAAAAGTTCCGTTCTGATGAAGAGGTAAGCCACGCGGTGCATGAGTGGTTGCACCAACTACCAAATGAATTTTTTTTCTAAAGGAATCTATGTACTTTGTAATCCCTGGAGGACTTGCATTGAGCTTGGGGGGAGATTATGCTGAAAAGTGATACAGCTTTGTGCCACTTCTGCACAATAAACAATATTTAAAAAAAATATTTAAGGTTTATTTTACTCACCCTCGTATAATGCAAAATAATGGTCCTCTTACAACCGCACGGGGTACGCTCGACGTTACTTTTACATCTCCGCTAAGGAGATTCGGAAGACCAAAGTTGGGTATTCGTCGACCAGAGTCAAGCGCTTAGCATTAGTGTTCGTTGCTACACGGCACTCCTCTTTACGCACTCCTCTATTGCAGAGCGGCGCGTCGGACATGGCCGTGACTGGCAGCGGGCTATAGACGCGCCATCTGCGTCCGCGAGCCGTATTTATCATTTCGCGCTTGCGTGCGGCGCGGCGCGGAGCAGCAGTGAGAGCACAGACCGCGTAAATCACATCTCCATACATTTGAATAGTAACGAGTTGCACGGTACGCGATGCCACGGGCGGCACTCATTAAGTGTCCTAATCAAGATTCCCCCTGCCCGCCGCTCCTTGCACGCCGAGTTATTACTGTTGTAGAACAGCGCAGCCACTGGCGGGACAAAGAAGGGACGTAAACTGCCCCCTAATCTCTCAGCGAGGAGCGGCGTTTTGGACGCGAGCGGAGCGCTAGCTGACTGAAATCAGCTTAAACTAATTTAACCGCCGGCAAGCTCGTTTGTGGTGCTGGCTATCCTCTCTGCTTCCACAAGCAACTTGTTGTTGTTGTTGGCTTTCGGAACATCGGTGAAAAACACGTTCCTCTTGGTGCGGAGGAGATTCCTGCGTTAAGAAACCCGCAACAAATTCAGTCTAAAAATGTTTAAACGTAGAGACCTACAGGATCCGGATATTTACAGCGTGTACAGTGGTGCCCTCCAGCTGTAACTATTCTCTGTTACCTCCTCGTTAAAACTATTTTCTCCGTAGGCATTTTACTCTTTCTGATGTAAATACGCTACGAACAACGGTCCACAAGAGGTCTCAATGGCCAATTACTGTGAACGGTGCTATGCAGCAAGGTAAAATGAAAATGCAAAACTCTTAAAAACTGACATCGCAGTTGTGAAGCTACATTCACGTATTGTACTCGTTATGAACTTTACATGGTTATATGAAGATGGTATCTGTTCTTTCGGACATGGCCGAAAGAACAGATACCATGAGGTGAACGTAGCTTCGGACATGGCCGAAAGAACAGATACCATCTTCATATAGATAAGGCTTATAGGACAATGATCTTCTTCAGTGCGGATGCACTCACATTGCTCGAACTCTTACGGTAATCGGTAGACTGACTGCTGCGAGTAACGAGTAAAGTGGACAGGGGCACTACAGATGTAGTGTGTGGACAGTAAGTTGGAAATGTGAGTTTCTCGGGGAGCGTGCCAGAGATAAGTCCCTGTGTCCTCGATGGCTCAGTCGGATAGAGCGTGTACCATGTAATCAGGAAATAAAGAGTTCGTTCCTGTCGGCGCACTCATTTTCAACTCTCCCCGTTGATATTTATCAACGCCTGTAAGCAGCTATTGGTCTGGATTTCATTGTAATTTCATTACATGATTATAGTGGTTACGTATTACACTTCTGCATGCAATGTCCTGAACAATAATTTCAGTGTCTGCCACAGTATGAGAAGTAAACTATAAGAATGGTGAAAATTAAAGAACATTCAATACATTCATTTAAAATAGTTGAAAATCTATGTAGAAATACGTCACTTAAAGTTGACACTGCACAAACCAGTAGCAGGAATAGTCCAACGCTAGTGGTACTATTTCTACGTATAAACAATTATAAAACAGAAATAAAACGCTCTCATAAATTACGTTAAGGTGGGCCACATGATTTTAAATAGGAGATTACCAAATTGTTTTTAACCATCCAGAAGACTACCTGTAAGTCTCCAGAATGAGATTTTCACTCTGCAGCGGAGTGTGCGCTGATATGAAACTTCCTGGCAGATTAAAACTGTGTGCCCGACCTAGACTCGAACTCGGGACTTTTGCCTTTCGCGGGCAAGTGCTCTACCATCTGAGCTACCGAAGCACGACTCACGCCCGATCTCACAGCTTTACTTCTGCCAGTATCTCGTCTCCTACCTTCCAAACTTTACAGAAGCTCTCCTGCGAATCTTCTGTAAAGTTTGGAAGGTAGGAGACGAGATACTGGCAGAAGTAAAGCTGTGAGACGGGGCGTGAGTCGTGCTTCGGTAGCTCAGATGGTAGAGCACTTGCCCGCGAAAGGCAAAGGTCCCGAATTCGAGTCTCGGTCGGGCACACAGTTTTAATCTGCCAGGAAGTTTCACTACCTGTAAGTATCTGCGAATATGTAGGAAAATATGCCCAAACATTAACCTGTGACGAACATTGTGTGCATGAGCTCCCAAAACAAAAATAGTCTAAGCAGCTATGAATGATAAACTGTAGAGCAAATGCACGGTTTTAATTACTTGGGGCACAGCGCCTCATAAAGCACAGAGGTTAACAATCTGAAGTGAACGAATTTCGAATAACTTATGGTACTACTGGCAAGACATTAAGGAGTATCCCAGTTCAACATTATAGAATGAAAAATAGGGACACAAGAGGAATTACCAGCTGCGGTAAGACGTTTAAAGGCTGTGCAGTACACTCCTGGATGAAACAAAGAAAATTACGGATGTAAAGAAGAAACTGAACATTTTCAACACTAATAGTACAACAGGGGACCGTAAACGAGACACGGAAGAATATATTGAGCGAATGTACACTAACATATGTTCAACGGACCTACTGAACCATAACAAATAGAATGACGAAACGCTGGAAAGTCCGTCAGTAAATGGAGTATAAATTTATCTTGAAGCTGTAACATGCTAGCAAACATTAATCTTGAAAGTGATACACAGTTCTCTACAACGGGGTCCTACAGATCTCTAACAGCTGCCGTCTTGGGACAAAGTTATCCAGTCTAATTCCACCTCTTTTACCACTCTGCCAAAGATGTTGCTAGTAAGCCGGAATAAGAAGTCTTCCTCATTCTGAAAATGGCATTTTCGAAGACTGAGAGAAAGTGGACAGAATTTCATGGAACTCTCTTCGCTTGGGGTGGGAAATTGCCCTTACAGGCGGAAGAATCAGCAATGATCAACATCATGGGAGTGCAGAAGGCAATGGAAACCACTGCATTAAAGAAATAACGAGTATCGACGGGACATGTGACCTTAATTGAAAAAGTGTCATAATGATCTCTCCATTGGCAAAAGATTCCGGAATAGTCCACCATTCGGATCTGCGGGAGGGGACTGCCGAGGAGCTGGTGACAATGAGAAAAATACACCGAAACGATAACGTCCTACGACTCGAAGCGTGGAATGTCAGAAGCTTCAGTGTGGTAGGGAAGCTAGAAAATCTGAAAAGGAACATTGAAAGGCTCAATACAGATATAGTAGGGGTCAATGAAGTGAAGTGGGAAGAAGGCAAGGAGTTCTGGTCAGATGAGTATAGAGTAATATCAACAACAACAGAAAATGTTATAACTGGAGTATGATCCGTTATGGACAGAAAAATAGGGCAAAGAGGGTGTTACTGTGAAGAGTTCAGTGATAAGTTGTTCTTACAAAAAATCTATAGCAAGCCAACATCGACGACGATACTTCAGGTATACATGCCGACGTCGCAAGTTGAAGGTGAAGAGATAGAGAAAGTATACGAGGATACTGAAAGAGTAATACAGTATGTAAATGGAAATGGAAATCTAATAGTCATGGGGGACACGAATGAAGCTGTAGTGGAAGAAACGGTTGCAGGAGAATATGGGCTTGGGACAAAGAATGAGAGAGGAAAACGACTAATTGAATTCTGTAATGAATTTCATCTAATAATAGCGAATACTATGTTCAACTATCACTAGAGAAGGAGGTATACTTGGAAAATTCCGGGTGATGCGGGAAGATTTCAGTTAGTTACATCACGGTCAGGGGAGATGCAAATCAGATACTGAATTGTAAGGCGTACATAGGAGCAGACATAGACTCAGATCAAAATATGGTAGTGATGAAGAGTAGACTGAAGTTTAAGAGTTTAGTCAGGAAGAATCAAAAAGCACTAAGGGATGACGAGATACACTTGAAGTTTTACAATTCTAAAGTTCCAGAAGCAAGGAATAGCTCAGTAGAAAGTACAGTTGAAGACGAATGGACATTTTTAGAATGGGCAATCACCGAAGTTGGAAAGAAAAACATATTAACAAAGAGGATAACTGAAAGAAAGAGGGTAAGAAACCATGGTTAACAAAAGAAATCAATGAAAGATGGAAATTCAAATTGTTAAGGTAAATTCAGAAATACAGAAGTAAAACTTGCTGAGGAATCAAATAAATAGGAAGTGCGGGGACGCTAAGACGAAATGGCTGCATGAAAAATGTGAAGAAATTTAAAAAGGAATGTTTGTCATAAGGACTGACTGAGCATATAGGAAAGTCAAAGCAACTGTTGGTAATCATAGAATGAAGGCTTTCACGACCGGATGCTGGTAAACCTCCTGGGATGTGAGGTCGACCTCTAAGAGGGGAATGATTTGCCTGATGTGACAGAATAAGACAGGAGTCGATGTAGAAGAGATATGACATACAGTATTAGAATCAGAATTTAAGAGACGTTTGGATAACTTAAGGTCAAATAAGGCAGAAGGAACGGATAACATTCCGTCAGAATTTCAAAAATCACTTTGGGAAGTGACAACAAAACGACTATTCAAGTTGCTGTGTAGAATGTATGAGTCTGGTGCCATACGACGTGATTTTCGGAAAAATATCATCTCCAAAATTCCGAAGACTGCAAGAGCTCACAAATGGGGGAATTATACCACAATCAGCTTAACAGCACAAGCATCCAAGTTGCAGGCAAAGTTAATGTGCAGAAGAAAGGAAAAGAAAATTGACGATGTGTTAGATGACGATCAGTTTTGGTTTAGGAAAGGTAATTCTCACGATGCGGTTGATAATGGAAGCAAGACTAAAGAAAAATCAAGACACGTTCATAATATGTATCGACCTGGAAAAACCATCCGACATCGTAAAATGGTGCGAGATTCTGAGAAAAATGGAGGTAAGCTATAGAGAGAGATAGGTAATATCCAATATGTACAAGAGATAAGAGGGAATAATCAAAGTGGACGACCAAGAACGAGGCGCTCGGACTAAAAAGGGTATAAGACAAGGATGTAGTATTTCACCCCTAGTGTTCAATCTGTACATCAAAGAAGCGATGATGCAAACAAAAGAAAGTTCCAGGAGTCGAATTAAAATTAAAGGTGAAGGGATACCATTGATACGAGTCGCTCAGTGAAAGTGAAGAAGAATGATCTGCTGAATGGAATGCACAGTCTAATGAGTACAGAACATGGATTGAGAGTAAATCGAAGAAAGACGAAGGTAATGAGAAGAAGCAGGTATGAGAACAGTGACTTTTAATACCAGGATTCATGGTTACGGTTGAAGTTAAGGGATTCTACAACCTAGGCAGCAATATAACGAATGACAGACGGTGAAAAGAAGACATCAGAAGCAGGCTAGCAAAAACGGTATTCTTGGGACGAGAAATCTACTAGTATCAAACATAGGCCTTAATTTGAGGAAGCAATTTCTGAGATTGTACATTTGGAGCACAGCATTGTATGGTAGTGAAACATAGCTGTAGGAACCAGAACAGAAGAGAATCGAAGCATTTGAGATGTGGCGATACAGGCGAATGCTGAAAATTAAGTGGACTGATAATGTACGGAATGAGGACATCTGCGCAAAATCGAAGAGAGAAGGAATATACGGAAAACACTGACAAGGAGAAGGGCAGGCTGGGAGTACATCTATCAGGACATCAGGGAATGACTACCCTGATACTAGTGGGAACTGTAGAGGGCAAACACTGTAGATGAAGACAGAGATTGCAGTATATCCAGCAAATAATTGAAGATGTAGATTGTAAGTGCTACTCAAAGATGAAGAGTTTGGCACGGGAGAGGAATTTTTGGCCAGACGCATCCAACTAGTCTGAAGACTGATGAATCACAAAAATTTTGCCTCTCCATGAATCCAGCTGGTATTATCTTTCAGATGGAAATATTTATGACTGACCCTATTACAGAATCTCTTCTTGTCACCAACCACAATTTCTGTGCTGTAATTCCTGCTGCTACCGCACCATCGGAAATGTAATCTGGTTTCGCAGGATAGAGCGGATTGGGTTGTGGTTGTGGAAAGGGGCCTGGTGAGTTACTGTTAGTTGCACAAACATACAAACTTTTATTTTCCTAACAACGACATAATTACAAATTGCCTTAAAAGGATTACATTAAAACAATATGGCTGACGGCCTACTTAAGAAAACTTGCGATACCTCCTGGGCTGAAGGCCCAAAACCACACCAAAAACAAGAATGGCTGAAGGACTGAACAGAAGTTATTAAAAATTTCTTTAAAGAATACACGCGGCTGAAGGCCTTTAAACGAGAAAATAAATACTTGGCAGAAGGCCACACACAAGACACTGAACAACTCAGGACTTAGGGCCTGGATAACAAGAATTTCAGATAAATGTTTTTTTTAATTAGTTTTAAGCAAATCAGTTTTCAAATTTTAACTTAAGATGGCTGAAGGCCTTATTTTAAAATGAAAACAATGTAAATTAAGAGATGGCTGAAGGCCTCACAATGTACTTCAGACGAAAATGAAAATCATAATCTAATACCAACAGAACAGTGGTGCTCAGAAGTGTTCCAAGGGTCGGCCTGAGGAGGTAGCTCTAACGTAAGGTGAGGTGAGACAGGCAGCCAAAAGTAAGGTTAAACAATCGGATGGAAATCCGACCCAGGGACGGCTGAAGGGCCGACCAACAATCTAATCAATTCCCTTCCGCCCTTCCGCACTCCATATTCAAAATTGACGTCTAAAAACAGCCAAGGCACAATAACCACTCTAATAAAAAATGAACAAACAACTAAAAGACTGTCGAACTACACTTCATGTCGGACAGCATCATCACGGCGAGGGAAGCCACACTGCCGGAAAAGTACACTAACGATCAGGGCTGGCAACTGGGGCGTTAACGGCCACAAGGCAGAAAATACCGTTGCTGCACTTCACTGATAAGTAAGAACCTATTTAATAGTTAGAGACCATACAGTAAGACGGCTGCAAAATTTCCCCGACTCCAGCGCACCATCCGTTGTCGCTAGCTGGAACGGCCCAGGAAGCAACAACCCACAATGAACGAAGCAGTTGAGGGTTCATAACAGGTTAACTGATCACTCAACTTCAGTGTCCAGGTTCGGTGGGCAACGAACTTTGTAGCTCTTGCAGCTAGCGCCTCACAATCCGACCACGCATGCACGCCGCCAGCGATCCAGGCTTGACCTAGTGCCGTGGAGACTTCCTCGCTGCTCTGTCGCAACCGACCGACTGCGTGCAGCACGCGACAATAGCCGAGAAAGATTCACGCGAATATAACCACTGGAAGCACCTGGAGAGAAATTCCTTTAATTAGTACCTCTGCATTACCATCCATTCGTAAATTCTGTAACAACATATTTAATATAAATTCAATGCTTTCCAAGCAAGCTCCATTCTATATGACCTTCTGTCCCTAGCGCGCATGGTGGTAATACATAAATACCACCTTGTATTTGCATACCTGCAAAATAAAAAATAAAAGAATTACTGTTCACTATTGATAAATAACACACCGATTTTACAATTACAACGAACATAAAAAGTACATTTCGAAGTGTTAAACTATGAACTCCCACTTATGGTATCTGATTTCGGAGAAGTTGCAACCATTTAGTTCATACTTCATGGGATCGTTGTGGGCAGTGTTCCGGAACTACACTATGCGATGAAAATTGTCCATAAACGTATTAGTGGATATTAATGTGAGCTATGTTCAGCATAAGCCTTTACGACGACTTGATCTCTGCTTGGGACACTTTCAGTGAGGTGTCTGAAAGTCAGGACGTAGGAGCAGCGCAGTTTCCCTCAAGAACATAAACCGGAGACTATGGTGTTTCGAGAGCAATCGACGCTGCAACTCACTCCGAACAATTTCCATTTGTTTCAGGTCGGGGCTTTGGACACACAAGTCCATTTCAGGGAGGTTATTGTCCACAATTCATTGCCTCACAGGTGCTACGTTATGACAGGGTGCATTGTCATGCTGACACAAATAACATTCGTCTCCAAACTGATCCTCTACTACATGCAGTACACAATCATGTAAAAGTCTTCATATCCTTCCGGATCTATTGCTTTGTTGAATACAATACCCACGAAAGAAAACCACACCAACACACCGTCTCCTCTATACTCCATGATTGGCATTACGCATAATGACGGGTGACTTTCTCATACTTTAGCGAAACCTTTGAATCACATTGCCACTGTACATAGTGTGAATCATCATCCCGGGTTACTTGATTCCAGTTGTTTATTCTCCAGTGTTGTCGCTCAACACCGCTACAAGCTCCGATTAACATTGACTGCATAAATATGTTACTTATGAGGAGCTGCTCGACCACTTTACTGAACTCTCTACGCTCAGTCCATGTACCTGCTGGTCTGCTGGCAGCTCTTTGGAACTCAAGTGTGGTTACCTCCGCTGATTTCAGACGATTGTGCAGAAACACCCTCCGCAATGCACAACAGTTTCTGTCAGTCAGTCCGTGAAGTCTTCGTTGCCCTCGGTTAGCTGTGTGATTATATCTCCAGAAGTCAACCTGGCACCTTTAGAAGGGCTTAAATGTTGATGATGCGTCTGGTCATCGTGTAACATCCAAAGACTTTTTCACGTTCGAAGTCACTGATCTCTCCTGATGAACTGATTCCGCCTTTACTGCACCTCCCTCCACCTATTTGAGTACTTTTTGTACGTCTATCCTTGTGACGGATGCGGGACTTCGGACGTTTACTTACTTAAAAAACGAAACTCCTACAGCCTTCGGGTTGATGTTATTTTGTTATATAATAAAAGAACATCAAAACAATGGCTGCAGACGTTTCTTTTTTGTTGTTTTTTATACTGGCGCCTTCACTTCTCGTGACATCTAGTGGTCAATTTCGCTTTACGTAGGGGTATACTTATTATTTTCCTTGCAGTAAATGTACATGATTTGGTGGTATATATTTTAGAACTTGTGTGTGTACTACATATGCACCTAAACTGTGCATAAAACCAGAGTGATTCAGCGAAGCTGTTCATCGAAATATTTACGGAACTGTTTAAGATATTGGAATTCCATTTTTTACTAGATGAACGTGAACGTGCAATCACTACAATATGTGTAGTGTTTTTTCCTTAGTTATATTAATTACAGAAATATCGGAGTCAACTTCTCTTTCCTCTGGGACTATATTAATTTCTGCAGATAGGATCGCAGTTAACGAAACAAATCTGAAGGCATTTTATACGCTTCGAAATTTTATTAGCAGTTCTCGAGGTGTTAAATATAATACAGCGTGGATATAATTAAACTTTCGCAACTTGAGTCAGTGTAGACGGACGCCTGTGTGTCCTAACTTGCCGTTACGCGCCGGTACTGATACGGCGACGTAGGGCTGAAACACAGAGTGGACAAGGTGAGCAGGGCCTTACTCGTAATGCTGTTTTATCAAAACGACAGCTATAGTGCTGCTGCTCTTCGCGAATATCAACGCATTAATGGAAATCGAGGAGATCCTCTTTCGCGCACCCGGGTATGAAGAAGATGATTCGGAAACTCGAATTAGCTTGCGATTTGGGAATTTCTCCAAGGAGAGGGCAACGGCCAAGTGTTCCACAAATTGTTGAAGACATTATTACTGTTGGCGTGGCTGTAGATGCTCGGCGCAATGTGTGACTTCGAGCAATGCACGGTCTGTGTCAAGACAGCTGGACATTCCATGGTGTACCTTTCGAAAAGTGTTGCGAATGTGGAATGGTATCTAGCCTTTCGTGGATTGAGACGGCCGTCCCGGTGAGCAACGTTTATTGAACGGAACGTGAACATGTTATCCTCTCTTGCGGAAATTAAAATGTATTTCTTTCAATCACTTATTCTTTATTTCTCTTACACATAAATAAACGTTCAAACACAACTTTATTGTTCTACGATCACTCCTTCTTCATGGGGGCTCTCTTAAGTAACGAAAGTTTGACTATACGAGGGTTGGAACTTTAATAGTGGCAACAATTTATTTACAGCTCGTACAAAACAGGTACGTGTCTCAAAGTTGTACTGACCTTCAAAGTAGTGACGAGCATTGTGTATAACCCGTTGCCAGCGATGTAGAAATCGTAGGATACTCTTAGCAGTGCCAGTTGTGTTGACAGTTCGAGCAGCACGGTCTATTGCCCGATGAATTTGTAGCAGTTCTGAAGCGAATGCCGTGAAGTGTTTCCTTCAGTTTAGAAATCGAGTTGAACTTACGAGGGCGTAAGTCGGGGGAGTGCAGTAGGTGGTATAGCACTTAGCAGCCCCATCAGTCAAACAAATCAGTAACAGCTTTCACTGTACGTGCTTGAGCACTGTCCTGCAAAATGGCGGTCAGGTCCTGCAGGAAGTGTCATCACATCTGTCTCTATGCTGCTCATTTTTCGAACACAACCTACGACCAGTTTAGAGACAGGGTGACACTTTCTGCAGGACTTGACCATCATTTTGCAGGACAATGTTCAAGCATGTACAGTGCAAGCTATTACTGATTTGTTTGACTGATGGGGCTGCTAAGTGCTGTACCACCTACTGCACACCCCTGATTTAAACCCTCGTGAGTTCAACTCGATTTCTAAACTGAAGGAAACACTTCACGACATTCGCTTCAGAACTGCTTCAATGTTGTCGGGCAATAGACCGCGACGCTCGAACTGTCATCACAACTGGCTCTGATAGGTGTATCCTACGACTTCCACATCGCTGGCAACGGGTTATTCACAATGCTGGCGACTACTTTGAAGGTCAGTAAAACTTTCAAACACGTATCTATTTTGTGTGAGCTGTAAGTAAATAGTTGCCACTATTAAAGTTCCAACCCTAGTAATTTTTATGTCCAATACGATAAAAACACGTTCGACTGAAATAATCGTTCACTTGCACAATTAGGATTATTTGAAAAAACAACTTCAATGTACTTGAGTGGTCTTCCATATTAAACACTAAATAAACAAACGCTTCTACAGTAATTCTTAGGTGGCATAAAAGGCTATTCTTGTTACTGCAAAGAATGAAGTCATTTGTTAGACTATATAGTGGAAACAAACGTTAAGTTAGAAAACGCCACTAGTCCACGCGTCTTTTACGAATACGAGTGATGTCAAGTTAAATTTCCTCACTAAAATCCCGAAAATGATTTCCAATTGAGACAGTTGAATAAATATGGCCATGTGTATCTATTGCAAAAACGATAGCAGTAGGACGTAAAACGGAAGTTTTGGAGGGAATACATACGCATGTGCTCTGGTAAAAATATCACGATTATTCAAGAACAGCTGAACGAAATAAGACGGTAAACATCTAATAAATGAGTGATGGTTCCTGTTCTTCGTAACACTTTCGGTTGAATTACGTAGTCACATTTACAACTGCGTCTTGGAGATATTCACGCACTTATAAACATATAATACAAATTCAGGACAAATATAAGAATGAAGATAAACTTCACCAATGTGCACGTGGTTAGTAAACGGTCGTTCCCTTGCCAAAAAAAAAGTTCAAATGTGTTTGAATTCCTAGGGGATCAAACTGCTGAGGTCATCGGTCCGTAGACTTACACACTACTTAAATTAACTTAAACTAACTTATGCTAAGAACAACGCACACACACACACACACACACACACACACACACACACACACATGCCCGAGGTAGGACTGGAACCTCCGGCAGCAGTGGCTCCGCAATCCGTGTCGTAGCGCCCTAAACCGTGCGTCCACTCCGCGCGCCCATTCCCTTCGAGTGCACGATGTAAGTGAACAAGAATTCGCCGATAAGAATATACTGTTAATAGCTGCATCATGGAAGAGGTTCTGAAACAGATTTCGGAGTTTTGCCCCGAGAATCAGATACTGTGACATGTAACAACTCTCACAATCCGCGAAAACGTAGTCGTCACAAACAGACATTCTGGATAAAATGAGTGTTAAAATTCAAAATAGCTAACCAAATTGGACAGGATATATTACTGTGATATAGGATCTGCGAACTTAAGGCTCTCAGGTTCATACTTAATACGTGCTGAGACTACAAAGACATGTGGAAACTAGATTACGAACTGAAATCTAAATTAGTCAAGTTTCAGAAATCTCTTCAATTATGCTATACTTGTGAGATCAACAATGAACTAAATCAGACTGAACTGAGAAGATACATCACGAGTCCACATGCTTAAATAAAGGTAGAGCAGAACGATGGCATTCATGCGTGGGTAAATGCGACTGCTCACAATGTTCCGAAAGTAGCAAGAAAAATTCTGTGTACCTCTCAACGAGCGATCAGAGCAAGACGTTAATGTTGACTTGAGCTGAAATCCACAAAAAATAAAGTAATGAATCATGTATGAATAGGCACACGCTTAGTCAGTTTTTATTTATTTATTTAGTGTATGGCATCTACAGAGTAAAAGTGCATACATACAATTAATTAATGTAATAAACGAATTACCAATATACACTCCTGGAAATGGAAAAAAGAACACATTGACACCGGTGTGTCAGAACCACCATACTTGCTCCGGACACTGCGAGAGGGCTGTACAAGCAATGATCACACGCACGGCACAGCGGACACACCAGGAACCGCGGTGTTGGCCGTCGAATGGCGTTAGCTGCGCAGCATTTGTGCACCGCCGCCGTCAGTGTCAGCCAGTTTGCCGTGGCATACGGAGCTCCATCGCAGTCTTTAACACTGGTAGCATCCCGCGACAGCGTGGACGTGAACCGTATGTGCAGTTGACGGACTTTGAGCGAGGGCGTATAGTGGGCATGCGGGAGGCCGGGTGGACGTACCGCCGAATTGCTCAACACGTGGGGCGTGAGGTCTCCACAGTACATCGATGTTGTCGCCAGTGGTCGGCGGAAGGTGCACGTGCCCATCGACCTGGGACCGGACCGCAGCGACGCACGGATGCACGCCAAGACCGTAGGATCCTACGCAGTGCCGTAGGGGACCGCACCGCCACTTCCCAGCAAATTAGGGACACTGTTGCTCCTGGGGTATCGGCGAGGACCATTCGCAACCGTCTCCATGAAGCTGGGCTACGGTCCCGCACACCGTTAGGCCGTCTTCCGCTCACGCCCCAACATCGTGCAGCCCGCCTCCAGTGGTGTCGCGACAGGCGTGAATGGAGGGACAAATGGAGACGTGTCGTCTTCAGCGAAGAGAGTCGCTTCTGCCTTGGTGCCAATGATGGTCGTATGCGTGTTTGGCGCCGTGCAGGTGAGCGCCACAATCAGGACTGCATACGACCGAGGCACGCAGGGCCAACACCCGGCATCATGGTGTGGGGAGCGATCTCCTACACTGGCCGTACACCACTGGTGATCGTCGAGGGGACACTGAATAGTGCACGGTACATCCAAACCGTCATCGAACCCATCGTTCTACCATTCCTAGACCGGCAAGGGAACTTGCTGTTCCAACAGGACAATGCACGTCCGCGTGTATCCCGTGCCACCCAACGTGCTCTAGAAGGTGTAAGTCAACTATCCTGGCCAGCAAGATCTCCGGATCTGTCCCCCATTGAGCATGTTTGGGACTGGATGAAGCGTCGTCTCACGCGGTCTGCACGTCCAGCACGAACACTGGTCCAACTGAGGCGCCAGGTGGAAATGGCATGGCAAGCCGTTCCACAGGACTGCATCCAACATCTCTACGATCGTCTCCATGGGAGAATAGCAGCTTGCATTGCTGCGAAAGGTGGATATACACTGTACCAGTGCCGACATTGTGCATGCTCTGTTGCCTGTGTCTATGTGCCTGTGGTTCTGTCAGTGTGATCATGTGATGTAACTGACCCCAGGAATGTGTCAATAAAGTTTCCCCTTCCTGGGACAATGAATTCACGGTGTTCTTATTTCAATTTCCAGGAGTGTATTATTAAATGATTGATTGCAAACAACAATATGCGAAAGATTAGGGAGACAGCCACTGCAGCTATTACAAGTCCACTTCTAAGCAGTTCACCCACTGAACAGCACGTAGAGTAGCATTCATGATATCCCTCCATTCTCCTTCAAACCTCCTCGCAGGACATTCGAAGATCAGGTGAGGGATTGTTTGCTCTTCTGCACCACAGTCGCATCGTGGGTCGTCAGTGAGTTTCCATTTGTGGAGAATGGCCTTACACCTGCCGTGGTTAGTCCTCACACGTTTAAGTCTGCACCAAGTTCATCTAGGCATTTGCATTCCTTCCACCGGTATCGAAGGATCAAAATCAGTGATGAGAGGATGGTGTTTATTCAGCGACCAGTATTGCCTCCATTCCCTTGCTATGTCGTACCTTTCTGGGAATTTGAGAACTTCGTCTTTCCGTATAGGTTTCCTAGATTTTAGGCGGGTAGTTGGTTGATGGTCCAATATTTTTCGGATAGGTATATCTTCAGAGCCAGAGGGCTCATTAATTTTCTTCCATTCTCGGATAGCTGCTTGTTTCCTTGTGAGGGAGGGAGGAGCTATATTGCAAAGGGCATAAAGCCAGTGAAGTGGAGTTGATTGCAGAGTTCCTGAGACAATCCTCATGGTGGTATTCAGCTGGACATCTATTTTCTTCGTGTGTGTGCTCTTGTACCAGACTGGGGCGCAGTATTCTGCCACCGAGTAAACAAGAAATTGTGCTGCGGTGCGTAGGGTGTTAGCTTGAGCTCCTCAGGAGGTTCCAGTCAGCTTTCCTAATATGTTAGTTCGATTTTTTATCTTTTTACTGGTTATTTCTAGGTATTTTTTATAGGTTAGTGACCGGTCAAGAGTGATTCTAGATATTTTGGATGGATGTTGTGCGTCAATCGCTCATTGCAGAATGTAACCCTCGTCTTGCCTCATAATTGTTCAGGTAGAATACGCTTACCTCAGTTTTATTTGGATTTGAGCAGAGCCTCCATTTCGCATAATACTGGTTAAGAAGTTGAAGGCACTTTGACAGAGTAGCTTACCCCTCTTCGAATGTCTTGCTCTGAGTGGCTATTGCAATGTCATCTGCATAGCAGAATTTTTGCGATTTAGTTGCTGGCATGTCACTCTTGTATAGGCTGAAGAGAAGGGGAGCCAACACTGATCCCTGTGGGAGCCCATTATTTATAGAGTAGGATTTACTCGTAGATTGACCTACTTTCACTCTGAAGTAGTGATTTTTTCAACATGTTTTCCCAGAAGCTTAGTTGTGTTGCGGCAAGGGATCGCTGTTTTCAGCTTGAGTATGAGTCCGTCGAGCCAGATGGTATCATGGGCATCCGAGAGGTCCACAAAAGCCACACAGGTTTTTTGGGCCCTTTGAAAGCGTAACTCAATGTATGAGGTTAAGGCAAGGACTTATTCACAGCAACTCCGTTTGTTCCTAAATCCTGCCTGGTCTGCGGGAATTAGTTTATCTATGGAGTCATATATTCTGTTGTACAGCAGTCTTTCTAATAGCTTGCAGCAAATGCTCAATAGGGTATTGGCCGATAGCTAGCTGGGTCATCCTGTGGCTTTCCTGGTTTTCAAGACTGGGAGGATTTTGGCTATCTTGAACTGACAGGGAACCCGGCTGGTGTTCATGATGTCACAGTAGAGTTGTCGTAGCCATGCACGGGCGGAGGGGGCCAGGTGTCTGATGAATTCAGTGAATATTCCGTCTAGACCGGCGGCTTTCCTCAGTTTAAGAGATTTTGTCGCTTTATTCATTTCACTTAGTCGGTGTCTCCCGTCTCCTGTCTCCCGGAACACTGTCGAGCGGACCCTTTTGGAACCGACGCGTTCCGTTCTAACGTAAGCTCCCAGAGAGCTTCCAATTATATGGTGCCAACCTGTACAAGAGCTTCGCCCAAGGTGAACAGAAACGTCTTTGCTACATAGTATGTGCTTTATAGGGTTGGCTATTCTGTTACAGTAGCAGAATAACGTAAGCGCCCAGAGAGCTTCCAACTATATGGTGCCAACCTGTACAAGAGCTTCGCCCAAGGTGAACAGAAACGTCTTTGCTACATAGTATGTGCTTTATAGGGTTGGCTATTCTGTTACAGTAGCAGAATACTTTTACTCCCACGGATCTAAATACTGAAATTTACTGTGTACATTCTCATTCATACTTTTCATTCATCAGGTGAGAGGAAGAGAGGATGTATATGCTGACATTCTACACACACATGTATTGAATTTGCGTGTGGGACTCCGATAATTGCCGCGCGGGATTAGCCGAGCGGTCTTGGGTGCTGCCGTCATGGACTGTGCGGCTGGCCCCGGCGGAGGTTCGAGTCCTCCCTCGGGCATGGGTGTGTGTGTTTGTCCTTGGGTAATTTAGGTTAAGTAGTGTGTAAGCTTAGAGACTGATGACCTTAGCAGTTAAGTTCCATAAGATTTCACACACATTTGAACATTTTTTTGAACTCCGATAATTACTAAGAATCTTAGCAAAATGTGGGGTGAAATACAGGTAATATAGGTAAACGTAGGCTTCTGCGGCCGTTGTCACAGTCAATAAAATTCTTCTGGGTTTCTGACCGAGTTCTCAATTATAACATTCCGACGTTCCGGCGACTCTTGCAAGATGCCTTCCTCAGGATTTATTGCTAACTTTAGTCAGCAATAATATACCTTCTGGCCACTATACACACACGCAGCTGCTCAGTCTCTCTCTTTAAGCATTTACTGTTTGCGCTCAGAATTGAGGTGCTTCTACATAAAGTTAAATGTTAAACAAAATGATGAAGAGGCTCAAGTTTTTCCCTTCAGACTGGAAGATGACAGCTTCAGTGGCTGATGATGATGATGATGATGACGATTGGTTTGTGGGTGTTCAACTGCGCGGTCATTAGCGCCCGTACAAAGTACGAAATTTTTCTCACTCCAATTGCACAGTCCAATGTTGCCACTATCATGAATGATGAGGACGATGACATAATGATGAGGACAACACAAACACCCAGTACCCGGGCAGAGAAAATCCCCAACCCGGTCGGGAATTGAACCCGGGACCCCGTGATCCAGATGCAGCAACTCTAGCTACTAGACCTTGAGCTGCGGACGTCGCTTCCGGGCAGGCGATGTCACTGGTTTCTGCTGCTTCAGCGAGAACTTAAATCCTCACTTCTCTGAGGATTACTTCGTTTTGGAGGCCGCGGAAGCAGAATATAGTGCCGACCGCGCACGCCATATTTAGCTGCCCGCGTCGATTGCTGTGTCCGCGCAACAGCCTGAGTCGTCCTCTGCTTCACTCCCTGCTGTCTTCCTCGCTCTGCCGCGTAACGAGCGGCGCCGTAGGCGTTTCAATATGGAGGCCAGCAGACACTCGGCCTCTAGCGCTCCGTGCCAGGCGCACCACACCAACAACCACCCTGTACTGGGAGCTAAGGATTTATCTGTTTACGACATGAAGTTGTTTTCTGTTTTATGCGGCCCTTCGTTATTTCAGACAGAAATAAGAAAATACGTCCCCTCGGACAAGGGGATACTGCGATATCAGCACAAAAGGGCCACAGAGGATATATTGTTTTCATTTTGTCTGTGTGGCTCACGTTAATGCCTCTCTTTACATGAACTGAAGTCACGTAAAGTAACTGAGAAACGAGAATATTCAGTTTCTTTAAATTCTGACTCGAAATAATTAACAACGATAAATAAAACGGGGCCCCTTTTAATGAAATATAGTTTCTTTGATTCTATTGTTGTTTTACGTGATTTATTAAACAGTTTCAGTAGCAACTTTAAAATATCTACGGGCCACAGTTAGGTTGAAACGCAGCTTTTTGGTAACCTATAAACTGACTGTGAAATTTAATGATGTTTCCTTTTAGGAAAAAGTAATTCCTAATTGGATTTCGTAATGTAAAAATGACTGCCGGTTCTATCGGAATTTAAATATAAAAGATAACGGTGGATGAAATTACGCCTGAAAACCACGCGGGACAAAAGGAAAGCTTCCGTGTTCAAATATTCCACAATTACTGATCAAGTAAGAAAAAGAATGGTATTTTGAATTAAATAAAAATGAATTTAACAATATTACAGAGACTAATCCATAGTTATGACGGAAAAATAAGAGAATGTAGCCTGTGAGCAATATTCTTTTGTACGAGTCCTTTACATTTAATTATTCCGGGAATCTGATTAAGCATTTATTCTCCAGATAAGAATTAAAGCTGAATAGACAGCTAAATTAAGATAATGTCAAAGCTCTCGCCATTCAGAATCGAGTGAGCTAACAAAGCGAGAGTGCAAAATAAGCAAAAAATCATTATTCTCCGTTTAGGGGTTAAATTTATGGTGACAGTACAGGTATCTCTGATACGGTTCATACATCCCAGAGTTTTATACTCTTCGTTTATGCGTTTTAGACTGTCTGTTCCCAAACTTTTTCATTAATAAAATTCACGGGAAAAATTTGTTAAGTTCGGCTGTGGCACCAGCCACAACGTCTGTCGAATGCAGGCTAGTAAGAAGAAATAGGTGTGCTTCGCAAAGCAAGAGCAAGTAAATACGCATACTCTTTATGGAGAATGCACAAGAAACTCGAAGAGAAGATTTGAGTTGTACACTTGGTCTTATCCTGGTAGACTATGTCGAACAGGAGAGACCATCAAGCGAAAATGCAAATAAAATTTTTAGCGCAACTTCACGCTTCCACAGGGAAGATGTAGTTAATGAAAGGACTAGGTCACAATTCTCAAACAGGATTGACTTTATTACACTATAACATTAATTAAATATAGAAATCTCTAAAACAAATTCAAGCTGACAAGTAAAAGACTTTAGAGTTAACTTCTGCAATAGTTCAACACAGGATCACGAAACAACATCAAACAAACTCGTGGTTTTAAAATTAAGCCACCACTCACGCAACTGCAAATGCATCAAGAGATAATGGCTATAATTGGAGGCGTATACTTAAAGCAGGATTACACAGCTTTCTTTTCGTTACACATGAATTGTCGTTCTTGATACGAGCCCTTTTACTCTCCAGCAATCAACAAGCCCAGCTTGCCCTTCTCCTCAGGCAGGTCGTTGTACACACGGGAGAGAACACAGAGTAACAAGGCAAGCTTCTAAAACACACGAACAAATGGTGTTAATTCAACAAGCCTCAAAAACATGTTCATACGTGGTTCAGGGAATACAGGACAGACAATAATGACAATTTACACTATGGTCTGGAAAATTTCAAGCAACCATTTGATCCAGTAAATAAAATAAAAAAAAGTAACCACACTTGATAAACCATCAAAACACGGACATTTCACTACTAAGGAAATCCTTCAGGACTGACAGTTGGCCGTACCCATAGCATAGATTGAAGTAACTGACGAGAATTTCGAATGAGAAACAAGACAGCAATGCATTAAATCACGTTGTTGCCAAAGTTCATGAGCTGAAATTTCGCTCACAAAAAAAAAAAAAAAAAACTTTATTATGGTTCCACTGCCGTCGTGAGCAGAAACAAGGCTGTCCACTCAGAGTCCCGTCAACCAATGAACGTCAGAATCACCAACGCCAGTACCAACAGTCTCAGTTCTACGCGTTGCCAACGTATACCGCCAATCATAACAAACACAGTGCATGAGCGACTCAATCCTCCTAGCAGCTCCCTGTACACTCTCTCTGCCGTGCCTCTCGCCTCAAATCATTCAAATGGCTCTGAGCACTATGGGACTTCTGAGGTCATAAGTCCCCTAGAACTTAGAACTACTTAAACCTAACTAACCTAAGGACATCACACACATCCATGCCCGAGGCAGGATTTGAACCTGCGACCGTAGCAATCGCGCGGTTCCGGACTGAAGCGCCTAGAACCGCTCGGTCACCTCGGCCGGCTTGACTCGCCTCAGGCGCGTGGTATATAGGCAAACCTTAAGCCAGACGGGATCAATAACCACTAGGTCGATGTACACACAGCTAAATTAAGATAATGACAAAGCTGACGCCATTCAGAATCGGGTGAGCTAAAAAAGCGAGCGTGCAAAACAAGCAAAAAATGATTTTTCTCCGTCTGGGGATTAAATTTATGGTGACAGTTCAGGTATCTCTGATGAGTTTCATACATCCCCAGATTTTTATACATTTCGTTTTTGCATTTTACAGTGTCTGTTCCCACACGTTTTCATTAATAAAATTCATGGGGAAAATTTGTAAAGTTCGGCTGTGGCGCTAGCCACACCGTTTGTCGAATGCTGGCTAGTAAGAAAAAATAGTGCTTCGCAAAGCAAGAGAAAGTAAATACGCTAATTCTTTATGGAGAATGCACAAGAAAGAGAAGATTTGAGTTGTACACTTGCTCTTACCCTGTTAAACTGTGTCGAACGGGAAAAATCATGTAGCGAGTATGAAAATAAAATTGTCATTGGAAAGACACCAGAATCTTAAAGCAGAGGGAAGGAGCAAGCCTGCTACGAGTGGAGTGAACGAAATGTATATTCTGGCAGTTGTTGCTCGTTATTCACGTGTTATCTCCGGAGAAATTGCAAATGCCTCCAGAAGATGTCCGCCCAGCGATTTCCACATTTGACACACAAACACTCTTTATTCGTACAATGTGTCACTTCACCAGCAGATTAACCACCGGAACTGCATAAGACGCACTAAATTCTGTCGCTCCGTTCTAAGGCGTCATCAACAGAATAAGTGCTCTCTTCCAATAATTCTTTTTACTGGTCAGCTTATGAATGTATAGAAATGTATATCGGTAGCTTAGCGACCACTACTTCGTTCTTGTAAACAACACTGAAGGAGCAAGGAAACTGGTATAAACATGGGTATTCAAATACAGAGATATGTAAACAGAATATGGCGCTGCCGTCGGTAACGCCCATATACGACCACAAGAGTCTGGCGCATTTGTTAGACATGTCACTGCTGCAACAATGGCAGGTTATCAAGATTTCAGTGAGTTTCAGCGTGGTGTTATGGTCGGCGGACGAGCGATGGGACACAGCATCTCCGAGAGAGCGACGAAGTGGAGATTTTCCCGTATGACTATTTCACAAATGTACAGTGAACATCAAGAATACGGTAAAACATCAGATATCCGAAATCGCTGCGGTCGGAAAAGATTCTGCAAGAACGGGACTAACGACGACTAAAGAGAATCGTTCAACGTGACAGAAGTGCAACCGTTCCGCAAGTTGCTGCAGATTTCAATGCTGGACCATCAACAAGTGTCAACGTGCTAAGCATTCCAGGAAACATCATCAATATGGGATTTCGGAGCCGAAGGCCCCCTCGTGTACCCTTGATCACTGCACGACACAAAGCTTTATGCCTCCCCTGGGCCCGTGAACACCGACATTGGACTGTTGATGACTGGAAACATGTTGCCTGGTCGGACGAGTCTCGTTTCAAATTATATCGAGCGGATGGACGTGTACAGAAATGGAGAATTCCTCATGAATCCATAGACCCTGCGTGTCACCAAGGGCTGTTCAACTTGGTGGAGACTCTGTAATGATGTGGGCCGTGTGCTGTTGCAGTGATAAGGGAACCCTGATAAGTCTAGATACGTCTATGACACTTACGTAAGCATCCTGTCTGATCATCTGCATCCATTCATGTCCATTGTGTTTTCCGACGGACTTGGAAAATTCCAGCAGGACAGTGTGACACCCCAGACGTTCAGAATTGCTACAGAGTGGCTCCACGAGCTCTCTTCTGAGTTTAAACACTTCCACTGGCCACCAAACTCCTCCAAAGACATGAACATTATTGAGCAAATATGGGATGAACTGCAACCTGCCGTTCAGAAGAGATCTTCACCGACTCGTACTCTTACGAATTTATGGACAGCCATGCTGGATTTATGGTGTCAATTTCCTCCAGCGCCACTTCAGACATTAGTCGAGTTCATGCCATGTCGTGTTGTGGTACTTCTGCATGCTTGCTGGGGCCCTGTACGTTGTTAAGTAAGTGTACCAGTTTCTTTTTCTCTTCAGTGTAAATATTGTGCACAGCTTTTTATCCAATTTTTATGTTGTTGACAAATTTCAGTACCTTCTACACTTTTCTTTGCAATTAAGGCCGTAGAAGCACGTCCTTTCTGAATGTGTTTCTGAACAAACAGCGATAGTCGTAAGTGGCGTCCAAGGCCTTGAGAATCATGTCTTTTGCTTTGTTGTAGTGCTATTTCCATCGAAATTTTTGTCCTCTAACACATATTACTTTATGTCTAACAGAGAAGTGAAACACCAGTTTTGATGGATTTAGTTTTAAGAATTTTTTATTGTAACGAAATATATTCTTAAAAATTTTCATCCTCCATCTGAATTGCCAGAACAACGGAACACGTATTTTCTTGTTCCTAACAGAGAACTCAAATGCAAATTATGTCAGATTTTTCTCCAATAATGCACGCGCAATGAAATATTTCGGTAAAATTCTTCATCGCGTATCCCCACCCCACGTAGGTGTTAAATTTCCAGAAACGATAAAACACATATTGTATTCAGAATGAAATTTTCACTCTGCAGCGGAGTGTGCGCTGATATGAAACTTCCTGGCAGATTAAAACTGTGTGCCCGACCGAGACTCGAACTCGGGACCTTTGCCTTTCGCGGGCAAGTGCTCTACCAACTGAGCTACCGAAACACGACTCACGCCCGGTACTCACAGCTTTACTTCTGCCAGTACCTCGTCTCCTACCTTCCAAACTTTACAGAAGCTCTTCTGCGAACCTTGCAGCACTAGCACTCCTGCTAGTTCTGCAAGGTTCGCAGGAGAGCTTCTGTAAAGTTTGGAAGGTAGGAGACGAGGTACTGGCAGAAGTAAAGCTGTGAGTACCGTGCGTGAGTCGTGCTTCGGTAGCTCAGTTGGTAGAGCACTTGCCCGCGAAAGGCAAAGGTTCCGAGTTCGAGTCTCGGTCGGGCACACAGTTTTAATATGTCAGGAAGTTTCACATATTGTATTTCTTAACGCGGAGCCAAATTCAAATATTCATAGATACAGCTTTAAAAATGCTTTCATAAGTAAATATTTCTAAGACATTTTATTCCCTACCAGCTTGTAGGTTGATTTCCAAAAAACACTGAAAAACGTGTATTGTTGTTTCTAACTCAAAAGTGAGATACCATATTTTCGTGGATGTAGTTATAAAAATACTTTATTAGTTCTAGCGGAGTGTAAATTTTTATAAGAAAGAGTCCACCTACTATTCATTAATTTTCCAAAAATTCTGAAATATATTTTTCGTCGTTTCTGATCGATAAGCTGACACCAATTTTCGCATATCTACCTTCTAGCCTTCATATTTTCACTAAAGCCTTTATCCGTTATTTCACCGATTTAAGGGTGGAATTTCAGAAAATGGCCTCTTAAACGACGCCTGCAGTATAAGACCAACACTCTCCAAATTTCAAGTTTCTGTTCTTAACGGTTTGGGCTGAGGGATTATGAGTCAGTTGGTTAGGACACTGCCTTTTACACACTATGTGATCAAAAGTATCCGGTTACCTAGCTGAAAATGACTTACAAGTTCGGCGCCCTCCATCGGTAATGCTGAAATTCAATGCGGTGTTGGCCAACTCTTAGCCTTGCTGACAGCTTCCATTCTCGGAATTCAGTCAGATGCTGGAACGTTTCTTGGGATATGGCAGCCCATTCTTCAAGGAGTGGTGCACTGAGGAGAGGTATCGATGTCGGTCGGTGAGGCCTGGCACGTAGTCGGCGTTCCAAAACATCCCAAAAGTGTTCTATAGGATTCAAGTCAGGACTCCGTGCTGGCCAGTCCATTACTGTTTTGCAACCACTCAGCCACAGGCCGTGCTTTATGAACAGGTGCTCGATCATGTTGAAAGATGCAGTCGCCATCCCCGAATTACTCTTCAACAGTGGGAAGCAAGAAGGTGCTTAAAACATCAATGTAAGCCTGTGCTGTAATAATACCACGCAAAACAACAAGGGGTGCAAGTACCCTCCATGAAAAAAAACGACCACACCTATCACCACCGCCGGCCCGAATGGCCGTGCGGTTCTAGGCGCTTCAGTCCGCAACCGTGCGATTGCCGCTGTCGCAGGTTCGAATCCTGCCTCGGGCATGGATGTGTGTGATATCCTTAGGTTAGTTCAGCTTAAGTAGTTCTAAGTACTAGGGGACTGATGACCATAGAAGTTAAGTCCCATAGTGCTCAGAGCCATTTGAACCATTCACCACCGGAACTTCAGAAGTTGCACTGAACTTCGTCGCTCTGTTCTGAGGCGTCATCAGCAAAATAAGTGCTCTCTTCAAATAATTCTCTTTACTGGTGAACTTATGAATGTATAGAAATGTATATCACTTGCTTAGCGTCCACTACTTCGTTAACAACACTGAAAGAGTAAGGAAACTGGTATAAGCATGAGTATTCAAATACAGAGACATGTAAACAGGCATAATATGGCGCTGCGGTCGGTAACGCCCATGTACGACCACAAGAGTCTGGCGCAGTTGTTAGATCGGTCACTGCTGCTACAATGGCAGGTTATCAAGATTTCAGTGAGTTTCAGCGTGGTGTTATGGTCGGCGGACGAGCGACGAGACACAGCATCTCCGAGAGAGCGATGAAGTGGAGATTTTCCCCTCTGACTATTTCACAAATCTACAGTGAACATCAAGAATACGGTAAAACATCAGATATCCGAAATCGCTGCGGTCGGAAAAGATTCTGTAAGAACGGGACTAACGACGACTAAAGAGAATCGTTCAACGTGACAGAAGTGCAACCGTTCCGAAAATTGCTGCAGATTTCAATGCTGGACCATCAACAAGTGTCAGCGTGCTAACCATTCCAGGAAACATCATCAATATGGGCTTTCGGAGCCGCGGGCCCCCTCGCGTACCCTTGATCACTGCACGACACAATGCTTTATGCCTCCCCTGGGCCCGTGAACACCGACATTGGACTGTTGATGACTGGAAACATGTTGCCTGGTCGGACGAGTCTCGTTTCAAATTATATCGAGCGGATGGACGTGTACAGAAATGGAGAATTCCTCATGAATCCATAGACCCTGCGTGTCACCAAGGGCTGTTCAACTTGGTGGAGACTCTGTAATGATGTGGGCCGTGTGCTGTTGCAGTGATAAGGGAACCCTGATAAGTCTAGATACGTCTATGACACTTACGTAAGCATCCTGTCTGATCATCTGCATCCATTCATGTCCATTGTGTTTTCCGACGGACTTGGCCAATTCCAGCAGGACAACGTGACACCCCAGACGTTCAGAATTGCTACAGAGTGGCTCCACGAGCTCTCTTCTGAGTTTAATCTCTTCCACTGGCCACCAAACTACTCTCAAGGCATGCACATTATTGAGCAAATGTGGGATGAACTGCAACCTGCTGTTCAGAAGACATCTTCACCGACTCGTACTCTTACGAATTTATGGACAGCCATGCTGGCTTTATGGTGTCAGTTTCCTCCAGCGCCACTTCAGACATTAGTCGAGTTCATGCCATGTCGTGTTGTGGTACTTCTGCATGCTTGCTGGGGCCCTGTACGTTATTAAGTAAGTGTACCAGTTTCTTTTTCTCTTCAGTGTAAATATTGTGCACAGCTTTTTATCCAATTTTTATGTTGTTGACAAATTTCAGTACCTTCTACACTTTTCTTTGCAATTAAGGCCGTAGAAGCCCGTCCTTTCAGGATGTGTTTCTGAACAAAAAGCGATAGTCGTAAGTTGTGTCCAAGGCCTTGAGAATCATGTCTTTTGCTTTGTTGTAGTGCTATTTCCATCGAAACGTTTGTCCCCTAACATATATTACTTTATGTCTAACAGAGAACTGAAATACCAGTTTTGATAGATTTAGTTTTAAGAATTTTTTAATGTAACGAAACACTTTCCTAAAAATTTTCATCCCCCATATGAATTGCCAGATCAACGAAACACACATTTTCTTGCTCCTAACAGGGAACTCAAACGCAAATTATGACAGATTTCTCTCCAATAATGCACGTGCAATGAAATATTTCGGTAAAATTCTTCATCGCGTATCCCCACCCCACGTAGGTGTTAAATTTCCAGAAACGATAAAACACGTATTGTATTTCTTAACGCGGGGCCTCATTCAAATATTCATAGATCCAGCTTTAAAAATGCTTTCATAAGTAAATATTTCAAAGACATTCTATTCCCTACCAGATTGTAGGTTGATTTCCAAAAAACACTGAAACACGTATATTGTTGTTTCCAACCCAAAAGTCAGATACCATTTTCTCGTGGCTGTAGTTTTAAAAATAGATGATTAGTTATAGTGGAGTGTATATTTTTATAAGAAAGCTTCCACCCATTATTCAATAAACTTCCAAAAATTCAGAATATTATTTTGTTATTTCTGACCGATAAACTCACACCAATTTTCACATTCTATCTTCAAAATAGCCTTCATATTTTCACAGAAGCCTTCATCCGCTATTTCACCGATTTAGGGGTGGAATTTCAGAAAATGGCCTGTTAAACGACGCCTGCGGTATAAGACCAACACTCTCCAAATTTCAAGGTTTTGTAGTTAGCGGTTTGGGCTGAGGGATCATGAGTCAGTTAGTCAGGACACTGCCTTTTTACAAACTATGTGATCAAAAGTATCCGGTTACCTAGTTGAAAATGACTTACAAGTTCGCGGTGCCCTCCATCGGTAATGCTGAAATTCAATGCGGTGTTGGCCAACTCTTAGCCTTGATGACAGCTTCCATTCTCGCAGTTCAGTCACATGCTGTAAAGTTTCTTGGGGAATGGCAGCCCATTCTTCAAAGTGTGGTGCACCGAGGAGAGGTATCGATGTCGGTCGGTGAGGCCTGGCACGAAGTCGGCGTTCCAAAACATGCCAAAGGTGTTCTATAGGATTCAAGTCAGGACTCCGTGCAGGCCAGTCCCTTACAGGGACGTTACTGTCATGCAACCACTCAGCCACAGGTCGTGCATTATGAACAGGTGCTCGATCATGTTGAAACATGCAATCGCCATCCCTGAATTGCTCTTCAACATCAATGTAGGCCTGTGCTGTAATAATACCACACATAACAACAAGGGGTCCAAGCACCCTCCATGAAAAACACGACCACACCATAACACCACCGCTTCCGTACTTTACTGTTGGTACTACGCACGCTGGCAGATGACGTTCACCGGGCATTTGCCATACCCACACCCTGCCATCGGATCGCCACATAGTGTACTGTGATTCGTCACCCCACACAACGTTTTTCCATTGTTCAATCGTCCAAAGTTTACGCTCCTTACACCAAGCGAGGCGTCATTTCGTATTTACCGGCGTAATGTGTGATTATGAGCACCCGCTCGACCATGAAATACAAGTTTTTTCACCTCCCGCCTAATTGTAATAGTATTTTCAGTGGATTCTGATGCGGTTGGGAATTCCTGTGTGCTGGTCTGGATAGACGCCCACCTATTACACATTACGACCTTCTCCAACTGTCGGAGGTCTCTGTCAGTCAACAGACGAGGTCGGCCTGCACGCTTTTGTGCTGAGCGTGTAAATCTCATGTACAGACGTATGACAGAAGTGACACCCAATCACCTGACCATGTTCGAAGTCCGTGAGTTCCGCAGAGCACCCCATTCCGCTCTCTCACGATGTCTAATGACTACTGAGGACGCTGATATGAGGTACCTGGCAGCAGGTGGCAGCACAAACCACAATACACCTAATGGGATAAACGTATGTTTTTGGGGACGTCCGGATACTTTTGGTCACATAGTGTACATGGATTCCGCTAGGAATCCGCACTGGTTGATGAGGTAGGTTGAGCGTCAGAGACAGTGGAACGTGAACTTTTGGTGCTTGATTAAAGGGGAGTCCGTGGCACGTATTTACTTGATTAAAGAAAACTTGAGTGGTAAAAGATAAACACAATTTCTTAATGAATTTCGAACCGGCCCTCCTTGACAAAGTACTACCTCTATTTGAGTAGGCACGCGTGGTACGAGCACTACGGTTTACGTGCTCACTGCCCGCTTGTGGCTAGGAAAGCGCTAAACCAGCTCTTTCCTAGTCTCTGTGCCCGCATCTCGTGGTCGTGCGGTAGCGTTCTCGCTTCCCACGCCCGGGTTCCCGGGTTCGATTCCCGGCGGGGTCAGGGATTTTCTCTGCCTCGTGATGGCTGGGTGTTGTGTGCTGTCCTTAGGTTAGTTAGGTTTAAGTAGTTCTAAGTTCTAGGGGACTGATGACCATAGATGTTAAGTCCCATAGTGCTCAGAGCCATTTTTTCCTAGTCTCTGTCAGACGGCCTGATTGGACGCCTTTGCGGTTTTTTCTCTGTGGTAAACTCAAAGACGAAATATATGCACAATTTTAGTCAGCCAAAGAGGACTTAAATCGTTGCCCTTTTACAGCAGTTACAATTAGTATCGTAGGAATCACTTCACTCTGCGCAGAAGTCCTTGCACCACCGACTGCAAACATGACAAGGGTAAGTGGCGAGAGGTTCCTATTTTGCTTGTGAAACACAGTTTGGCGGAGTGATAAGAACAAGGAGCAGCATGGCTGACCCCTGGTCCGCGGACACAGAGGGGAGGACGCGCAGCTCCAGGGAACAGTATTGAGGCACGCCGAAAGTATGGAGGTGTGACGTCACGGTGCAGCTAGGGCCACCTTTCTCGTAGCTAAAGGACAACATTAGCAGGCTCGCTCTTCATTAAGACGGCACCGTAGCGAATCTTCCCAGCAGAGGAGTGACAATCTTTACTCTTCTGCTCTCCAACGAAAATATGGTCTATTTTTTGAACTTTGTTAGGTTCCCGGTGAAGTCGGGGAAGACGGGAATAACGGGGCCCATTTCTACAGATGCTTATGTTTTCCCCTGGTCTGCAAGCAAGTAAACCCTCTTAAGGATGTTCTTTACCACCAGATGCAGAAGCGACTGCCTGGCGCCACAACAGTGGGATGGAAGGCATTTCGCCACTTACATGCAGAAAGAAGAATCCTCAGAACTCGTGAGAAACGTAGAGTGTCATTTTAGCAAATTTCTTTTGTAGCCCGCCTGGATAGGCGGTGCGTGGGTCTGCTCCTGTGAACTGCTTCTGTAATATAGGCCGAGAGTGAAGGAAGCGAGTAGGAGCAGGAGAGGTGAAGCACTTCGGTACTGCATGTAACTTTTAATAGAGTTAAAAACACAAGTCAATATCAAATGCATACATAATATGGCTAGGATGAGCGCGTAGGTGTGAAGCCGTAGTGCATGTCTAATCCTGTGAAGTTAGGATGACTGTTCTGTATAATTTCAAAACTAACAAATACTCGTTGCTATCCAAACTTTAACTGAACGTAACTAATACAAAGTCTCAATAGCAAGCTAGGCCACTCGGTAGTAGAAGCGAAATTTCCAGGCCATCTGCCCTTCATGCAATGGCATGGAATCAAGACGGCACTCACTGAGCTCCACAGCATCGGCCAGGGGGCGCTGTGGTCTTCTCTCGTAGTGCTAACTTTGATGCCAAGGCCCAAAATGCTCAGTATGGTACAGGCCGACAGACACGAGATGGGAAGCTAAGATTTTTGCAAGCCTTGGTTGGAGTATAGCCGTAAAACCACAAACACCGCAGGCAGAAGCTAAAAAACATATTGTCATTGGTGGACAAAGGTTTTTAACTCGAAATCCTGCGAAGTACAGACTCTGAGAGCACATTGTCTTCTCTTCGCTTCACTTCAGACTTCAGACTAGAGAGCGACTTCAGACTTCTGGCGCAGTGTTCATGCTCGTTTTCAGACTTAACATCACGTCGCTTCACACGGATGGAGCGCTGACGGAGGGAGGCGATGGTGATTATATTTGGAACATTCGGTAGCCTGGTGACCTTCACCTGCACGTCAGTTGAATGTTCTTGATGTGTATGTAACGAAACGTTGTAACGTTTTATGTGATCTGTGCACATATAGAAACGTGTAACAAAAGTAGGACTTACATGGCAAATATATTTAATTTCTTAATCAATAGATCCCTCTCGCGAGATTAAACAGTATTATAACTGTGGAAACACCCGAGCTCGTAATTCATGCTAGAGCCACCTTATTACCAATTTGACTCCATTGCGAAACTCCACTTCAAGGATAGGACTGTCTGTAGGTCCACTCGATGCAGATCACGCAACTTCGAACGTGGCATTTGCAGACTCGCTGGATAGCGCCATCAAAGCGACTCAGCTATTCCATACAACATGGACTTCCGCATAAGACAACAATAGTTTTCAAATTAAAAATGGGTTAAGTCAAAATTTTTAACTATCGTAATTTCACTGAAACTAATTAACGGATGCTTGAGAATGAAACACATTTGAATTCGTCTATTTAAACCTACGATTCTGGCAGCCTTCTTGAATCGCCCTGTAAATACCTCTTCACTGCTGCAGTGTCAGTGACGATGATATTTTACATATGAATGTGTTGTCCGTCACAATGAAAATGAGCACTTCGGTTCCTTTAGCACCAGGAAATATTAGAAACAAACAAAGAAACTGGCGCTGATAGAATGCAAAATTAGCTACATTAAAAACAACTCACAAAGGGGAATCCAGCTTCTTTCTGTCCATTACCGATGTTTCAGTGTAGCGAAAAAGGAGTAGAACATTTGTCTCCGTCGATTGAACAACACTTTAGAGCCTGTCACGTACTATAGAATACCTCGCAGGTTTCACTGTTTTATTTCTCTAACGCTTTGGTGGACTTATAAATGTCATTCTGAAGCAGTGACATTAACAGTTTCATCATTTTCGTAGTCAACCAGGAGGTTAAGCGTTTCGTGAATTTATGATAGGTAAGTGGTTTACAGAAACTAAATATACTTGATGCAAACGTTGATATCGAGGTTTCGGTTGACGAGAGATGAGCCGTGCTGGCTCGCATCGATCAATCGATCGCTAGATCGCGGTGGCGCGGCACGATCTTTGCTCGTTCTCCACGCGAAGAGCTTTGACCGGTACGAAGGTTGACAGAATTGGCGAGCCGAGGTGGAAAGAGCACTTGCGGGGAGCGAGGTCTGTTTACCTCCACTGTCTGGAGCTGCTAGTAAAAGACTTTTACACGGCACAGACATGCAGCGAAGAAGGTGTTTTTCTTTGGCTGTGGTGACAATGGGACTCTGGAAATTTGCCTGTGTCTAGCGTGTGGAGATTTTGAATGCCACTTCGTTATCGATTCATCAAATATGTTGGCGAGACTCTTTCTGTGGCTTCTGCGCCTTGTTTTGTTAAACTCGTAGTGCTGCGACTAGTTTCTCCTTTCCGGAAGGTCTGGTGTGTTTCCTGTCTATGAGAGATCACACAGAAACAAACGAAGTTTACCTTAATGAAGTCTGCCCCCGGTTGCTGAGCGGTCAGCGCGACAGTATGTCAGTCCTAAGGGCCCGGGTTCGATTCCCGGCTGGGCCGGAGATTTTCTCCGCTCAGGAACTGGGTGTTGTGTTGTCTTAATCAACATCGTTTCATCCCCATCGACGAACAAGTCGCAGAAGTGGCATCCAATCGAAAGACTTGCACCCGGCGAACGGTCTACCCGACGGGAGGCTCTACTCACACGACATTTGCAATTTTACCTTAATGAATGCAACTCTGTCTCATTTGAGACGTTTGTCGCAACTGTTTGTGAAATGTGTGAAAGTTGCTTGGTCTGTGTTACAGAGCTAGTGGAAGTACATTAATTAGAACTGCGTTTCGAAATGGTCATATTTCAAGGGGCTTAGCGTAAACCATGGTGAGGACTGAACTTTGTGTTGTTCTCGCTTTTAAATACAGTATAACTTAATCATTTTAGTACAGCATTTGCAAGACATTTTAGTGGGTTTACTCTAATTTAATCATAGTGCCTTTTCTCTGTAGTGACTTTATTTAAGTATTTGTAAAATATTTTGGTGGAGTTGTTCGTTGACCCGCCCTGAGATTTTCTGTGCTAAACACTGTAGTTGTTACGGGCAGCCTGGTAAACCAAGTTTGACATCTGAGATTAGGTTGCTTCGCTATTTGAAATAGTGGAGTTAACGTTAGTAAGAGCTGCCTAATTAGTTATTTATGGCTACTGTTTTACTGCAAAAAGTGTTAGAAGTCAGCTAATTTGAATTTTCCTCCATTTCAGAATAGTGTGTAATGACTGTTCCTGTTGCATATTTAGTACAAATAAGTTTTTGTCAGTTAATTCTGGGGCACGTAAACTTATTGTTTTTCTCATTCCTGTAATCAGAGTGCTACTTAGTCGTTAAGTACCTTGTTCTTTATCACCATATTCGCTGACTGGGCTGATGTACTTTCTATTTATTTATCTTTGGCTCTTAAATAGTAATATAATGAAATATGTGCCGCCTTTGTAAAGTAGTGTACTGTTACTAGTTTTCTAAGGTTAGTTGTTGTAGTTCACATTGCATGGGACCTGCCCATCCGTCACCACACCCACGACTGCCGAGTCCATACCGCCTACTCCGTGCATCGGGTTATCTTGCTTACCACGGGGCTGAATGGTATATACAGTGGCGGTCAAAATAATAGAGCCACCTGGCAAAGGTTTGGAATAAAGTGCACATTTATTACTTGACATTTTTGAACTATGATGGAAACCATTACAACCGAGTCACATTGTACTATAGTCAGTTATATCGATAACACAACACAAAATAATCAGTAATAATCGATAATATTCAAAAGAATACCAGACCACAGGGTCAAAAAAATAGAGCCAATTGAAACAAATATATTGTACTTGATCTCAGTCTTATGAAACGTACAGGAACAGTCTTTTTTGCATAGGACTGCATTAGTACTTCGTGGGGTAACCCTTATTTTTGAGGATTGCCCTGCACCTCTTACCCATAGAGTCTACTAAACGCCTGCATTCGTCACTACTGATCGCATACCAGGCTCTCTGGATTTCTTCCCACAGTTTTTCTGACGATGTAGCTTTTGAGCGGTCAATTCTCTTGTCTAAGATCTCCCATAAGTTCTCAATGGGTGATGCGTCAGGGGACTGAGGTGGCCACTCTAATACTTCGATATTGTGCTCTTGAACAAACTGCCTTATGATCCTTGCAGTATGCTTTGGATCGTTATCGTGCTGAAATTTCCATTTCAGCGGCATTTCCTCTTCAGCATAAGGCAGCATCACATTTGCCAAGATGTCTTTGTACATTTCTGCGTTCATTATGCCGTTGATACGGTGTATTGGACCGATGCCGTACCACGAAAAACATCCCCATACCATAACACTTCCGCCACCGTATTTCACAGTTTTTAAAGTGTACTTGGGATTAAATTCCTGGTTTGGTGGGCGGCGCACATAGACTTTTCCGTCTGAGGCAAACCTATTAAACTTGGATTCATCGGACCAAAGGATGTTCCTCCACCAAGTATTAGGTTTTTGTTCATTTCTCCGGGCAAAGGCTAACCTTTTCCGAACATTAGCTTGTGAAACATGTGGCTTCTTTCTTGCAATGCGCCCATTCAATTTTGCAGATCTCAGTCGTCTTTGAATCGTTGAGGTTGATGGTTGAACATCATGTTCGTCGCTAAACAAAATGGCTTTCAGTCGTGGTGTTGACAAAAATGGGTCTTTCTTCACTTCCCTAGTGATGAGTCTGTCTACGCGAGGAGTAGTTACACGAGGTCGCCCCCTGTTCTCCACCTGCGGCTTTGTTTGTTTTGACCGTCTCATGGCGTTCTGGACTCGTTTTCGCGAAACGTGCAAGACATTGGCTATTTTATTCATGGACATCCCACTTTTGAACATCCGGAACATTACTATACGCTCATCTTCACTGGTATGCTTTGCTCTGCCCATCTAGACGAATGTAAACAAAACCACACGTCAATTTACATACAAAACAACTGCATAAAAATCAATTTAAAGGCACATGTGTAAAGCGGCTCTATTATTTTGACCCATAAGATTCTTACCTTTATGCCTCTTTTCACACGTCTAGCTCAAACGCTTCCTTTCGGACGACTAAAGATAGCAGCAACGTCTTCCCTGATGTTGTCTACAAGGGACTGACAACACGGCACTCGTGGCGATTTCGCGAACTAATAGATATCCTAGTTCTTAATCTCGTCAATAGAGGTGGCTCTATTATTTCGACCGCCACTGTATATCTTCTGTTGCAGGGTCGGTGTGTCGAACCCGGGACTCAGGTGGCAGAGCTGAAGCCGGGACCCCCTGCGCCGTATTTCGTCAAGAGGCCGAGCAAGCTCAAGAGCGTCGAGAGGCAGTGCAGAGTGATACAGCGGTATTCGGTAACATTCCTTTATTCAGCTAATTTACAGTACTCGATGGTGAAGCATAATGTCAACATGCCACCTGCCGATGTCCCGCGAGTCCAGCCGCCTCAGCAGACTCCTGGTATGCCGACAACGGTGCTGTCGTCTTCAAGGCCACCCGCCAATGAAAGACGGTCGCCGCTCTCCCGGTCGCCGCCCGCCGATGCTTTGCGACTTGCGCCATGCTGCTGCCGCGATTCCAGAGACTGCTACAGTCCCTGGTCCTCGCCACCCTCCGCCCCGTTTGGCCTGCTCTGTCCGACCATGGGACGAAGGTGGATTACTGGTCACCCCTGGCTCTCGGGCAGCCGCTGCTCCCAGGACAGGACCGGACTCGAACCTGCGCTCTCCTGGATGCTGTGCCGCAACTTGCGGCTAGTGGTGCTTGCTAAATGGCAACACCTGCCGCCACCCCTGGCGCTATCACAGCGATGCTCCGCCTCCCGCAATATACTCCGCGCCCGGATCCCAGTACACCAAGTGGGAAGCGAATGTGGCCCGTAGACTGGGGTGGACCGAGCCCGTCCTGGATCCACTGCAGACCACTATCACTGCCCTCTTTCACACAGACCGTGCGATCTCCAAGTTCCAGGTTGCCATTCCGTACCTCCCCGGTGTTGTGTCCCCCACGTTGTGTCCCCAGAGGCGGAATATAGCCTGAACAAGTACATAGAAACAAAGTACAAGTTTACTCTGAATACTTATGACATTGCTACCAGACTGGCCACTATAAGCGTAGGCCAGCACAGGTCTGTCCCGATGCTCGACTGACCTGGCACACACTGTCGAGCTAAGATTTCCTGTCTATTTATATTGGTTTCTCCCTCGCTTCTGACGTAGTGTCAGAGAGAGAAACTATGGCAGGGATAAATTCCCACACGTCAGCCATTTACAAATCACCACTCCTGGCTCTGGCCTAGTGCCCTGCCTCGTACATCGGAATAACTTAAAGCAACGCTGCAGTTTCCTGCCTCGTTGTTGCTCTACTCAAAACAAATCTTTCGTGCAATACCGCCGTCGCAGCTCCGTGCCTGCGAGTGCCATGTTTACCTTGCCTTGCCTGCTGGCTGTTGTCTGTTACCACAGTCTGCCAGCGGCCCCAGATTTCATCGCCCAACCACACCTTCATTGAATTTTGATAAAATTTCGCTTTCCCTCGACTAGAACTGAAACTAGCATAGCAGTTCTCTTGGTTCTGAACTTAACTCACCAACAGACGTGACGCGTTGCTTGTTACTACTGTTGTTGACAAATCTACTTCAATCATTTAAGATATTACATTTAAAAGTCAATCGAAAAATTTTGTAGATGTTAAGATTTTAATTAATAATATGTGGCTGATTTCATGTACCTGTTAATGTTTGACAAAGTACTTAGTTTCTTAATTGTTTAAAAGCTTTTTCCTGACTGCAACTGCTGATTTGAGTTCCTCGTTAATATTCGACAAGTGTTTAGTTTCTCACTTGTTTTTAATAGCTATTTTACCGAGGTCATAAGTTAATTTTGAAAGATTATTCATTTTTTCGACTTTGGAAGCTACTTTCTTCCCTCCTGGATCAGTCCTACCGCTCAACAGCGCATTAAGCTGCTTTAGAGTATCTACACCCAGTCCAAGAGATACTTAGCTTTAATCAAATTACATAAAGAGAAGCGCTGAAGGTGAATGATTCATGTATGGACTTGATTTTAGGAAGTGTGTCTCCGACTTTGGATGTACCTATGGTAATAGTGTCAGAACTGTCATGCAGCTCGGTAATACACTAGATATTTATTACATTGAAATTACAGATGTCAGTATGTAGATGTAGGGGTCATTAGTTCCACTTACAAACTCGACTGCATTTTGTCACCCAGGTTTCCCACTGTTCTCGTGCACTTCCTTGTTTCAGGTTCTGAATTCAGGACAAAGTATTCGTCGCTTCGGACAAAATTTTATTTCAAGAGCTCGAGGATTTGTCTTTAGAATTTGTACATATTTTTACAGTCTCGTTAGGTTGGGGTAAAAATTCCAAAGAGATACTACGTTTACGCAGTCGCACTGTTTGCAGGGACTTAAGTGTACGCATCGTCTTACGAGTAACAGTCTCAAGTGTAGTTAACCTCAAAAGATGCCTGTTTATAAAAGAAACCGTAACATTCTTCTGATACGTTTCCTGTTATTCATGGTACAAAAACCTAGAAATGTGTTCAAAATATTTGGCTCTGAGCACTATGGGACTTAACATATGTGGTCATCAGTCCCCTAGAACTTAGAACTACTTAAACCTAGCTAACCCAAGGACATCACACACATCCATGCCCGAGGCAGGATTCGAACCTGCGACCGTAGCGGTCACGCGGTTCCAAACTGAAGCGCCTAGAACCGCACGGCCACTCGCGCCGGCTCAAAATGTTTGCTGAATTTATATTTACCATAAATGCTGAATCACATAGTGATGTAAACCCCGTTCCATGTACAGAAAAAAACCGTTTACAAAATTACAAGCGCGTTACGTATTTTGGCTAACTCTAAATTATAGTTCTCTCGTCAACGACAGGACGTTAAGCCCAAATATCTGACCTTATTTCCTAGGACTCGTTTTGCATTAAGTTTCTCGCAAAATTAGCTTTCATCGGACTTCATGGCATTTGGTGTGTACTTTAGTACTCTGCTCTTTTTTTTATTGTCGGGTCAAACACTAAAACAATCGTCTCATAAAACACGAGGTACGTCAGCAGACGAGACGAGACAAGGAGAAGTAAAACCAGGTCATTTGGTCCAAATACGAAATTTTGTCGGGAGATGAGGACAACACAGCAAGAGAAGTGCAATCAGGACGCACCGACATATTACTTCGAGGCAGCAAGATATTGCTGAGTCCAGCTCCATGCCCAGTCTGACAGATGCCGTATGGAGAAATTTTTGTCTCCATCTGGTTTGGCAGACAAGAAATGATCTTGTAGATTTGATAGAAGGAAGTTTATTTAACTAGAGTAACTACATCTTCCCCGAGGTGTGTTTTAGTGCAACGTAAGAATTAATCACTTGGAAAAGACATTTACTACTTGAATAATGAATAAATACTTGAATAATGAATAAACGCTATTGAAAACAAAGGTTCTTCTCAAGTAATGAAGTAGGAGTAATGTTACCGGCGAGGTCAAAGGCCGAAACGAAAACAGTCACCTTTGGGAAGAACGAATAAATGTCAACATTGTCTGAAGGCGCCGGCCGTGCGTCTCTAGGCGCTACAGTCACGAACCGAGCGACCGCTACGGTCGCAGGTTCGAATCCTGCCTCGGGCATGGATGTGTGTGATGTCCCTAGGTTAGTTAGGTTTAATAAGTTTTAAGGTCTAGGCGACTGATGACCTCAGAAGTTAAGTCGCATAGTGCTCAGAGCCATTTGAACAATTTTTGCTTCTGAAGGCTGAGGGCCTTCAACAAAAAAATCGCGGCTAGAAAATACGACTAACCAGTAAAAATACAGTTCACCACGCTACCCAAAGTCAGTACCAATTACAGGCGGGCCGGTCCAATTTCAAAGCTCCGGACTAGAAACGCAGTCAACTCCGGCGCAGTAACAAAGATAAGAAATCTTAAAAGTCCAATAGCTGATCTGTGATGAAACACGGAGTGGTCATTGCGGTGGCTCCAGAGTGACTTCCTGATGAATGGAGTGCGACTATATTCGGCACTTGGCCCAGGAAATCCACTCAGAGTGAACTGCTCATCGTAGCTTGAGCGCTGGGTACCAGGATACCGTAGGCGCTACTTTCAGTCACGTGACCAGCGATGGAGAACAGTTCGGTGCCTGGGATGCTACCTGGTGGATGGGCGGCTCGTGGCACATTATTGTCCGTGTGCATGAAGGCTGGCCCCTTGAGTGTAATGTTGGTTCGGCTGGTTAGGCGTAAGGCCAACCCGTAACAGAAAATAGTTGTAACCGTCTAGCAAGAAAGGTTATTTACCTTCCTGAGATTAAAGCAAACATCCTACAACTGTAGCGAGGCAAGACAATACACATATTGTTCTTTGTCTAAATTAAGCTTTACGCCAGTAAGGTGAAGGTTATAGCATCAGCGTAAGTGTTGGAAAAAAATTAGTTTGACGATAGAAAGATGGTGATGATAATAGCACTAGTTTTTTTAACATTATGGTGATATTCACGTAAGAAGGCAGGTGCTGTACCACGCACTTCAGGGTGTGCGTAGAATGTAGTTTAAAGTCTGATAACGGTATTTATCCGATGTAGTGTCTATTATGGATGATATAAAGGAAACGCGTCAAGCATTAAGTTAACAAGTGAAAGCGCTTTTTTTCTGTGGAGTGTCAGGAGCAGAGGCTCTGATTTATTGTGGTGCGTATCTCGGAGTTGATGGAAAGCAATTTATGGTTATTGTGGCGCGACAAGAGCACAATGACGACGCCATAAGGTATCTTCAGACTGTCTGTGTAGAACCCGTCGTAATAGTAGTAGCAACTGGAATCACTCAATAGAGGAAAGTCCACTGGACCTGACGGGATACCAATTCGATTCTACACAGAGTACGCGAAAGAACTTGCCCCCCTTCTAACAGCCGTGTACCGCAAGTCTCTAGAGGAACGGAGGGTTCCAAATGATTGGAAAAGAGCACAGATAGTCCCAGTCTTCAAGAAGGGTCGTCGAGCAGATGCGCAAAACTATAGACCTATATCTCTTACGTCGATCTCTTGTAGAATTTTAGAACATGTTTTTTGCTCGCGTATCATGTCATTTCTGGAAACCCAGAATCTACTATGTAGGAATCAACACGGATTCCGGAAACAGCGATCGTGTGAGACCCAACTCGCCTTATTTGTTCATGAGACCCAGAAAATACTAGATACAGGCTCCCAGGTAGATGCTATTTTTCTTGACTTCCGGAAGGCGTTCGATACAGTTCCGCACTGTCGCCTGATAAACAAAGTAAGAGCCTACGGAATATCAGACCAGCTGTGAGGCTGGATTGAAGAGTTTTTAGCAAACAGAACACAGCATGTTGTTATCAATGGAGAGACGTCTACAGACGTTAAAGTAACGTCTGGCGTGCCACAGGGGAGTGTTATGGGACCATTGCTTTTCACAATATATATAAATGACTTAGTAGATAGTGTCGGAAGTTCCATGCGGCTTTTCGCGGATGATGCTGTGGTATACAGAGAAGTTGCTGCATTAGAAAATTGTAGCGAAATACAGGAAGATCTGCAGCGGATAGGCACTTGGTGCAGGGAGTGGCAACTGACCCTTAACATAGACAAATGTAATGTATTGCGAATACATAGAAAGAAGGATCCTTTATTGTATGATTATATGATAGCGGAACAAACACTGGTAGCAGTTACTTCTGTAAAATATCTGGGAGTATGCGTACGGAACGATTTGAAGTGGAATGATCATATAAAATTAATTGTTGGTAAGGCGGGTACCAGGTTGAGATTCATTGGGAGAGTGCTTAGAAAATGTAGTCCATCAACAAAGGAGGTGGCTTACAAAACACTCGTTCGACCTATACTTGAGTATTGCTCATCAGTGTGGGATCCGTACCAGGTCGGGTTGACGGAGGAGGTAGAGAAGATCCAAAGAAGAGCGGCGCGTTTCGTCACTGGGTTATTTGGTAACCGTGATAGCGTTACGGAGGTGTTTAATAAACTCAAGTGGCAGACTCTGCAAGAGAGGCGCTCTGCATCGCGGTGTAGCTTGCTCGCCAGGTTTCGAGAGGGTGCGTTTCTGGATGAGGTATCGAATATATTGCTTCCCCCTACTTATACTTCCCGAGGAGATCACGAATGTAAAATTAGAGAGATTAGAGCGCGCACGGAGGCTTTCAGACAGTCGTTCTTCCCGCGAACCATACGCGACTGGAACAGGAAAGGGAGGTAATGACAGTGGCACGTAAAGTGCCCTCCGCCACACACCGTTGGGTGGCTTGCGGAGTATCAATGTAGATGTAGATGTAGATGTAGGTGCAGTTGTAGCAGTCTTTATTGCCGCTAGAACATTTATAGTTACTCTTTAGACAGTTTACGAATGAAAGTATAAAAGGTTAACAAACAATATGTAGTTAAAATTCATTCATACTTTTCTCTGAAAGGGAAAGATAAGCAACAGCCAACGAGTAATGATGTCACTAGGAACCAATCATTCTGTGGGTATTTAGCTGACAGAAAGTCGTAGCGCTAGTAAAGGAATCAAATTAAGTTGGGCTATTATGATAACTCCGAATTTTAGTTAAGATTTAGCTGACTGAACACATTTCAAAAAGAACACGGCGGTCATATTTACTGTCGAATAATTTTAAATTTGATCTGTAACGATACATTTTTCTTGAGAAGCTGATTGAATTTAGAATATGATGATTCGTTATTTCATGGAACTTTTATTTCACAACAGCTGTTCGGACACAGACTCAAGCCTGTTTTGGTGTTTTTAGACGTTGTTGCGTTGTTAACACTGTGGAGCTTCACCCGAGTTGGTAGTGGATGGAGCAGAGGAGGCAAGTAACTGTATATGTCAACAGGCAAATCTTCTGTAGCTCCATAGAAAAAGCATGCTTGGTGTGGATATCATTATTTCTTACCATCTTCATATCAGTTAGTCTCCCTTTATATGTACTTCTAGTATGGGAAGACGTGTGCTTCCTGCGATGTTCTCCGAATTTACCTGCTGTCTACTAAAATCGGCAGGTCGAGGGGGCCGAGCGGTTCTAGGCGCTACATTCTGGAACCGCGCGACCACTACGGTCGCAGGTTCGAATCCTGCCTCGGGTATGGATGTGTGTAACGTCTTTAGGTTAGTTAGGTTTAAGTAGTTCTAAGTTCTAGGGGACTGATGACCTCAGAAGTTAAGTCTGCTCAGAGCCATTTGAACCATTTATTTTAGACTAAATTCGACAAGCAATTGTGTGATGGCAACTTCATTTATATCGTTGATATGATACATAAAACAGATAAAGTTCTTCAGTTTTCTGACCTTGTTGAAATATAAATGTTATTTTCACTACTCTTACTTTAGTTAATAAGAAATTCTTTTATGGAGTAAGTTTCAGTATGATAAATAAATCGAATTTTCCACTTTGCGATGAAGTCTACACTAATATGAAACCTCCTGGCAGATTAAAGCTCTGTGCAGGGCCTGGATTCCAAATTGGAACCATTTCCTTCCACAGCCAAGTGTTCTACCATTCACGACCAGCCCTCACAGCTTTACTTCCGCAAGTAGCTCACATTCTACCTTCCAAACTCAACAGGAGTTTTCCTGAGAAAATTGGGGTACTAGCATTCCTGGAAGAAAGGATATTGCAAGGATATGGCTTGTCTATAGCGTGGGGCTTGTTTCCAGAATGAAAGGCAAAGATCTCCTGTTGGCTTCCCGCTTCAGTACACAGTTTTAATCCGCCAGGAAGTTTCATCATATCCAGATGTTAAAGTATAATTGAAATGAACTTAATGCCTTCATCAGAAACAAAGTACTTATTAATACGTCGAATAATAACATTTATGAAACCATGTCCTGCAGACAAGTGGTGAAAACTGAGTTACTACACTGTTTTTTTAATTGAAGTCTTCTATGTCCCTCACTTTCATAATGATCACCAGATTTGCTCAATACAGAATATCTTAAGATCAAATGCACCTGCAGTGCAATCGGTCGGAATCAAGTATTGTAAAAATCGTCCATAGATTCATAAATGACTTGTAATCGATTGGTTGCTCTGCTTAAACCTTTGATGTGAAGATATTCTGTACTGAGCGAAATCGTTGATCATTGTGAGCATAAGGAACACGGTTGAGCGAAGTATAATACACTGCAAAAACTTTTAATTGCGCAGACGATATCTTGTTGTGGATGACGTGTATTAGAATTCGTAGTTAGAACGTGGGTTGTAATGAATTTATCCGGTGGGCACACCTTGCTGGTGATGTGGCGTCTCGCCTCGATACACCACAAAGGCCGCCCCACGCGGCTTGCGAACACTGATAATGAAATTCCTCGAGGCAGCCAACTCAGCTGTGAATACAGACGCCGACGAACTTTGCACTAATAAACACGTGGGAGACTCCATAAATTTAAGTGCGGTTCCTGCAACGGCACCTGAGGTGCCTTATTAGCTATCGCAGGAATTTAATACTCGGCGCTAAGAAACAGCACCTCGAAGCTGAGGCTTTTATCGCTGGCCGCAGGCTGACGCGAGATCCAGGTTCGTTTGTAGTAGCACGCGTCTGTGTATTCCCCGTACTAGGCACCATGGATGAACAGCCCGCCTCAATGGAGCGCTATCAGCTCTCCCATCGTCATCGTCACAGATTTTTCAAATGTTCAAATCTGTGTGAATTTTTAAGGGACCAAACTGCTTAGGTCATTGGTCCCTAGACTTACACACTACTTAAACTAACTTAAGCTAGGAACAACACACACACCCATGCCCGAGGGAGGACTTGAACCTCCGGCGGGAGGAGTAGATTTTTCGGAATTTCAAATATTGAGTGTTTAAACTGCTCAGAATGAAAACAATTATCAGAATGTCTCAATTACAAGAAAAACAACGAAACTTCATCTGTGGATTCAGACAATTTGAGGCCACCAGTTTGCTGCAACGTAAACTGGAAATATAGCAACCATCTATAGAACCTGTGGAAAATTACTTGAAGGACAGCAGAATGTTCAATAATTGAAGAGAAGGCTTTTAGTCCATTTTATCACGTCAACCTAAAAGAGTGGTCAGACTATTCTATAGCAGAATGTTCCAGGATCGTAACTTCTCTAGTTTTCGCTTTAGTGTAAGGGCAGAGGATTGATATACTATGCAATTTCTGTAGCCCTACGTTGGAAGGCTAACTGTATGGTGAAATTTCCTAAATGCACTGCATGAAGTTATTTATTTGATGACGGACTTATTTTCTTGCCTTCTTTGCTTACACCAGATTTCATTTACTGATATTACCATGTTGTTGTTGTTGTTGTTGTCTTCAGTCCTGAGACTGGTTTGATGCAGCTCTCCATGCTACACTATCCTGTGCAAGCTTCTTCATCTTCAAAATGGTTCAAATGGCTCTGAGCACTATGGGACTCAACATCTTAGGTCATAAGTCCCCTAGAACTTAGAACTACTTAAACCTAACTAACCTAAGGACATCACACACACCCATGCCCGAGGCAGGATTCGAACCTGCGACCGTAGCAGCCCCGCGGTTCCGGACTGCAGCGCCAGAACCGCACGGCCACCGCGGCCGGCCTTCTTCATCTCCCAGTACTTACTGAAACCTACATCCTTCTGAATCTGCTTCGTGTATTCATCTCTTGGCCTCCCTCTACGATTTTTACCCTCCACGCTGCCCTCCAATAATAAATTGGCGATCCCTTGATGCCTCAGAGCATGTCCTGCCAACCGATCCCTTCTTCTAGTCAAGTTGTGTCACAAACTTCTCTTCTCCCCAATCCTATTCAATACCTCCTCATTAGTTATGTGATCTACCCATCTAATCTTCAGCATTCTTCTGTAGCACCACATTTCAAAAGCTTCTATTCTCTTCTTGTCCAAACTATTTATCGTCCATGTTTCACTTCCGTATATGGCTACACTCCACACAAATACTTTCAGAAACGACTTCCTGACACTTAAATCTATACACGATGTTAACAAATTTCTCTTCTTCAGAAACGCTTTCCTTGCTATTGCCAGTCTACATTTTATATCTTCTCTACTTTGACCATCATCAGTTATTTTGCTCCCCAAATATCAAAACTCCTTTACTACTTTAAGTATCTCATTTCCTAATCTAATTCCCTCAGCATCACCCGACTTAATTCGACCACATTCCATTATCCTCGTTTTGCTTTTGATGATGTTCATCTTATATCCTCCTTTCAAGACACTGTCCATTCCGTTCAACTGCTCTTCCAAGTCCTTTGCTGTCTCTGGTAGAATTACAATGTCATCGGCGAACCTCAAAGTTTTTATTTCTTCTCCATGGATTTCCATACCTACTCCGAATTTTTCTTTTGTTTCCTTTACTGCTTGCTCAATATACAGATTGAATAACATCGGGGAAAGGCTACAACCCTGTCTCACTCCCTTCCCAACCACTGCTTCCCAGATGATAGAGTTTTGTCAGGACTGGCTCTCCCAAGGCCGTCGGTAGTTCCAATGGAATGTTGTCCACTCTACTTGATTTCACCATGTAACACTGAAAATGTAAACTACATGAAACTACGCAATTCCTATCAGTTCCTTCATGCAGAATTTCGCACAAGAAATTGAAACTTCGTCCTCTTTTTAATTTACGAAAGTTGTTATCCATAAAGAAAAACAAAAGAAATATTTTACCAACGTACGGATAACAGTTAAATACGACATGAATGAAACTATGTCATAATATTCAAGGCTGGTTTCGTACCAGTTCAATGCCTTACTTCACATAGTACTGTAGGTGATAGTGATTCTAATTTTTCTTTGTTGTAAAGAGTTTTCTTTTATAAAACTAGATAAAAAATCTCTGCAGAAAGTGAACCTCGAAGATAAGGTCTTGGAACTTGAGCGAAACTCTCCCACGATTGAATCATAAGTTAAAGACAGAATCTTTGTTGGTCCACGCTGTGAGAGCTTTTCAGAGAAAAGCAATTTAATGAAACGTTACACGGCAATGACAACACTTTCTAGAACAGTTTTCATAAAGCTTGTCTGTTTCCAAGGAACTACGAGAGCCTAAAATCGTAAGGAGCCGGTGGGTTGCCTGTTGTCATGTTATGAAAAGCTTGACTACAACATATCTCTGAAAAGCTCTTCCTTCATGCCGATGTGGAATTCTGGACGAGTGGTTTCATCAGGATGATACAGTCGTGAAAGAGAACTGTGAACACAGCTGAGCTCCTGCCAGTTTTGCAGACAACTGCTAAACTGTTGCTTGGGATGCTTATGATGTATCTTACAACAGGTAAGCCAATCGGAAATACGATGCCGAATAATAGTTTGATAAGAGGTTCTTTATTACATCAGATCACAACATTCATTATAATAGAAGCACTTACAAGTACTTATCTGAATATCATTACTCTGGTGGTAACAACTATTATTTTATTTATTCAGTTATTATGCATCGTTAATATGTGTATGATAATTTGTATCAGATCCTGTAAAAACATTAAATATTTCCCGATACCTTTCGGTTCAGTTTAGTCTTTTTTGTGTGTGTGTCTGTCTGTATGTATGTTTGGTTATCAGTGCCCTTATACATGTTAAGAGGAACGAATGTGAATCAAATGTCTAAAGTTGTTGTTACTCTCATTCATTCACTTCCACTTCACTCGCGTTGACTCACACAATCACTGTATCTCGCAGGCCTTAATACAACGAAGAAGGGTGAAAGGTGCTATTCTTTGAATTAAAACACATGTAAAATCTCATAATAACTAAAATAATAACACAGGGAAATATGACTGGTTGACTGCTTACGGAATACAAGAGTGAGCCAATCACCCTGCGAATACGTAAAGAACGTCTCCCTGAAAATTTTGGAAACAATTTAGACACATCACAAAATCTCTATAACTCTAACCCCATTCATTTCAGTGTCACTTAAAACAAAGGGCAGGCCTGCTGGGAAAATCTGCCGCTGCCCTCTGGTCCGAAAATAAAACACAATCTTGCAAAATGTGGCACCACAAGCTCTACGCACAGGAGGATCCTCTCGCCGGAACAAGAAGCCATGCATCAGAGGACTGTGGCCTTTACGAAGACGAGTAAGAGGACCTCAGCCCATCTTCATGGCCAAAACGAAGTACGGGACGGCCGGGTAGTGGCCTTCGCTAGATAAATCTTCTTATCAGTCAAATCCAGCCACTCGTCTTACCATCGATGTGTGACTATCATAACAGCGAGGTAACAGCAAGCGGGGGGATGGCACACTGAAATAACTGAGGATCCCTTCATGTTTCCGTGACTGCTACATCCACACTTTCGTTCCCTGCAACATCCATATGTCCTGGTACACAGCAGCAGAAAGTCACACCCTTCACCAGCCATTGTAGTTGAAGGAGAGCTTCCTAGATAGTCTGGACTACTTTATTTGATGCGTACAAGCGTTGTAGAGAGCGAAAGGCACTCAGGTAATCGGAACAAACAAGGAATTTTGCACTGCAAGGACGCCTCATCTACCTCAGTGGCACCATGATCGCACACAGTTCTATGTCGAAGACAATAAAGTCCCAGGCAGTCAGATCTTGACGACACGATCAGAAAAAACAGACCAACCAACGGAGTCCCCCTGTTTCCACTCACCCGTAAAGACAGCTGTAGAGTTGTGGTGCTCAAATAAAATTACACAAAATAACAAAAACAAAATCTAAAATTACTCTCGGCATGTACAGTAACCATGGTGACAGACGGTTAAAACCATGGGTTTGCGGTATTACATATACCACAGCAAGTGACTGCAGAACACACTGCACTTGGATCACAAGTGACATTGTTGGTCGTGGACAACTGGAGTAAAGACGTTCCTAACGTGGACGAGCAACAGCATGGTATGCAGGTGAATTCGGAGCTGTGAGAAACTTACATGCCTGATGCACCAAGAGGAGTTGCTACAGTTCGGTGAGTGGCAGTTCCCTCGCCCCAGCACATAGACTGAGTATGGGGCTGCTTCTGTAGGCACTTGTGGCAAGCGTAATCCTCTAATTGTGAAAGAATTAGTAATCATCAGATAAGAAGGCCTCGCCGACCCTTTTATTGTGATCCATAGAATAGCCGTGAACACACAAAGGCACTATGAAAATGGATCAGATGTGCCCTTTGTGCTCCCAAGATATGTGGCTAAGGCACTTCATGATATTCAGTGCCTTCTGGCTGCTGGCTTTCAGGTCTCTCGTGTGTGGTAACCAAAACAGTTTGGAGTAAAAAATGAGACATAAATATCATCGAGTCTTTAAAACATAGAATGGCGTCGTTCATATGGAAGTCAGGTAAATTAAAAATACGACGAGAACGATTAAAATGAACACACACACTTTTCTGCAGAAAACGGTAAACCTGCATTCCAACCCAGTTATCCAAGCACTAAGCTGTAAGTTGCAACTGACTGGTTGCTTTTGCAACTCTGAAAGACGAATAGAAAACATCTAAAGAAACGCCCTGCTTTACCCGCAGGGAGATAGTATAAATTGTGGAAAGGGGCCAAAATAAGGGGCTGTTAGTTACACTCGAACATACAACTTTACTATTTGATCAAACATTACAACAGCCCAAAAACCAAATTTTTTTTTTAACACGTGGCTTTAATATTTGGGACTTAATTACCACCGACCGGAGTGCCGAGCGGCTCTAGGTGGTAAAGTCTGGATCCGTTCGACCACTACGGTCGCAGGTTCGAATCCTGCCTCGGGCTTTGATGTTAGTTAGGTTTAAGTAGTTCTAAGGTCTAGGGGACTGTTGACCTCAGAAATTAAGTCCCATAGTGCTCAGAGCCATTTGAACCATTTGAACTTTATTACTGGCTGAAAGCCACCTTAATTTAAAAACGGCTGAAGGCCAATAACTTATAACGCAACCATAATCAGAAATTTAGAAGGTAGGCCTTATCTTAAAACAGTTGTTTAATTAGGCTGAAGTAAACAAGTTAAATTCAAATAGGCTGAAGGACTAACACTTCAAACTCCATAACATTAAATTTTTTTAAATGCCAAAGGTCTTACGTGGAACAGTTCTTTAATTTAGGCTGAAGGCCCTAAAAGCAAACAACTGAGGCTCAAAATCATCTGAAGGCCCAAGACATAAAATTCAACAATATTAAAATTTTTAAAATGCGAGAGGACTTACGTGACACAGTTCTTTGGACTAGGCTGAAGGCCTTAAGAGCACAACAACTCAACTTAAAATCGGCTGTAGGGTGAAGACTAAAAAAAAAGAAAAATTCAACAACATTAAAATTTTTAAAATGCCAAAGGAAGTGAAAGAGTATTTTAAACTAGGCTGAAGGCCCTAAGAGCAAAACAACTTTAATTAAAAAAAGGCTAGAAGCCATACAAGTACAAACAACAAAAACAAATTTAAAAAAATAGGGCAGTACACCCAAGGGCACTCAGATGTTCGAGGGTCGACCTGTAATTCAAATACTAATGCTCGCTTAGGTGAGACAGGCAGTCGGGCCAACCATTGACGATCCGACGACAGCCCTACCGAGTGACAGTCAACGGACTCACTGTCATGATAACTTGAACTTCACCTGAGCAGGGCACAACAGGGAGTTCAACAGAACAACGTGGAACATATTGGCGCCCACAACCAATCATACATGGAGCTGTCAAACTACACACCGTGCTGGACAGCAACAAAATAATGAGGAACTACACTGCCTGAAATTTACGTCAACGGCCAGGGCAGGTAACTGGAACGTTAACGGCCACAAGGCAGAAGATTCCGTTGGTGCACTTCCATTCAAATAACCAAATACACTGAAACCACCAGAGGGTGGCTAGAATTTTTCAACTCGAAAACCACATAGTTGCTCACAGGAATGTCCCAACAGCCGACAACGAACTCCAAACGACACAATATGAATAGTCTTGACTTGCTGGTAGGTTAAATCAAAACTCAACTTTCTTATCCAGGGTCGGTGAGCCACAATACCACGTAGCAATGGCAACAGGGCCACACATTCCGACACTGACCGCCAGCGGGCCCGGCAAACCTAGGCCACGAGGCCACGTCAAGAATTCCTCGCTGCTCCACGCCAACCGACCGACTCCTCGCACACCGCCCAGCCGGAAACTATAAGCGCCAGGTCAAAGGTAGTCCAAGGTGTGAATGTCGATACACACCGCTGCTGCCACCCGCGGAAGGAGAGGATAACAGCATAATCGCGATAACCGTGGGAGACTAAACACAGAGTCGCAACGGAGGTTTAATCCAGCGCATAGCATGAGACAGCCATGGCTGAGCTAAACGATCCACAAATAAGGAGCGCTGTACAGGACTTCTTGCCGTAGATCCTGTTTATTGTAATGGCAAAGAGGGTAATACTTAAAAGACAACTGAGGAACTCCATTCTTCTGCTCAAAAAGATCCGACAGCACGTCACCAACTTGGGACTTAAAAAACGCTTAGGCAGGAAGGATCGTATGAAGATGGAGACGTGGCCACAAACGCTCTATTGATGGAGTTCATGTAATACAGCGTCTCCAAGTACTGCCGCAGGCCTTAGTGATACCGAAGAAATAGGAAAGCCACCTGGGTAGTTGCCTCTAGTAGGGTCGTGTTGTCGGCAGTGGACCGAAACTTCCGGTATCCAAGCTAAGTGCGACTAAAAAGTTGTCTGGTCTCTAAGAACCACTCGCTCCAGGCTCTTTCCTACATAGATCGTTACGGCGACCCTCTGGTCACTATTGGGAGATGTGTTATCCTTTCCTCGTTTGAGAAGAGTGATCGGAATTGCCTCTCTCTACGACTTGCGCAAGTTGCCTGTCTGCAATATAAGATTAAAACATTCGAGGAGGATTTCATTCGACGATGCGTGACCAGGTGCAGTACCATGAGTCTCAGAGTGTGTTGATTCTAGCTCCAACTTGGAGAAAATGTAGTTGTCAGAATTATAATTGTGGGATCTGAATTCCAAGTTTCGCCTCACTGTAGTCGCATTGTAGTAGCAAAAGGCTGGATTCTGGCTGCCATTGCCTGTAGTTGCTGAAAAAGGCTTTGCCATCGCCTTAGTGATGTCTCTGGTCGTTGTTTGGAGACACTCATGTTTCAGCATTGCTGCTATTGGTAAACCACTTTGTTTTGCCGGAAATCCTCTGAACGACTTCTCATACTTTTGTAGAGCAAGTGCAATGGTTGATGGCGTCCAAAACCCTTACCGTGACCTTTTCTTGCTGCCTTCAATAACACGTCGAGCCTCGGCTCTCGCGACTCGAAAGGCTGTGTGAGTGTCAGTTGTTGGGCGGCAATTCAATCGTCAAAGAACCGCCACCTGACCTAGATTGCTGCAAGGCACACAAAAATCCACCAACTTACATTGTTGCCTCGTACGTTTACCCGAAGACTTTAAAGTGAATAAGTCAGCCGCATGTTGGATCACTTGAATAATGAGATCGAGCCGTTTCTGGACACTGTCGCAGTGTTCAAACACACCCAGCTTGCTGACAGCGTCTAGTTAGTCCTGCTAGCTAGCTGTTTCGGTGTGTTCTGTTCAAGCAATCATCGATCCAGCAGGTGGATCAATGGGAAGTGGTCACTGAATTGAAAGTCATCAGTTGCTTCCCACTGTGCCGAGTTTGCAAGGACTGGATAGTAGAAACAGAGGTCTGTGGCTGTGGAGGATCAAGCAGCAGCGAAGAAATGAATGGGGCTGCCCTTGTTGAGGCTGCACAGCTCCTGAGACATCATGAGGTTCTCAAAGACTCAACCCCCCGTGGCAAGTATGAGACACATAATACTCATCCAATAGGAGAAACACTTTGGGGAGTTGTGCAATAAGATCTATAAGAGCCTCAGAGTCTGTTGAAGCCTTTGGAGGTAATCACAGAGAGCATCTTGTTATATACTGACCAAAAGAAACAGCGATGGTTATTGCTTGTTCGTTAGTAAGCAAGGACAGAGAAGATTACTGGTGTGTGTTATTGGCGAACACAGGAACCCCTCCCTTGGCTCTTTCCTTGGTCAGGTCATCCTTTTGGTGGAGTGTAAAGCACTGTAGCACAGCGATGTTAGTGGCTTTGAAATGGGTTTCCTGTAAACTCGAGGTCAGGAGTTTCATTTTCTCCAAACGAGTCCTGTAACCATTTATGTCCCACTTTAATGTGGGAGCCATTTATCATGAGGTTGCACTTTCACCCTGTCATTCTGATGGGATGGTGATCCCACAACAGGTGGATGTTCAGCCTTAGGGCAAGATTTTTTGAATTCAATAAACTTTATCAACAGCCATACACTTTAAGATATTTTATTTTATTTTGACAAAAGTGACCAGGTTCGGGAATTCATTTTGTCATCTTCAACCCACTTACGCTTTTTTCAAATCAATGAACTTATCGTATAGCGTCTTAAACTGGATATAGTGAAGTCCAGTCGTTGTGCAGCTGATTCATACGAAAGCGTGACAGCAAGAAGACCGTGAATTCATAAGCAACAAAATTAAATTAATGGCAACAACAGCTGTCATTGACTTTATAAGAAGCTGCATATCTGAGGGTGTCATTCCTAGGTTTGCACAAGAAAAGATTAAAAAACGTGACTGAGTCAGCTGTACCATTAAGATGAAGTGTGAAGACTTATAGATGAAACTAGAAATGGGAAATTTGGGCTCTAAATACGATGACCTTAGTAAAAGTCTATACTTTAATCACCAACGACTCAGCAGATTGTTAAGTTATTATGAATACACAATTTGATACAGTACGCTGAGTGGATGGCAGAAAAGAAATGACAAAATATTGTTAACAATCACAATAAGAAAATTTAAATTCTGAAAAGACGCCAGAAATTATACACCAATAGTGTGGTTAATTTAGTAGTCACAAAATTTTTCGATGGAGTAGTTAACAGGACTGACATCTTCAATTAGGAAGAACTTGAGCTGTTATAAAAAGGCAGTAAGTATGAGGTAAACAGATTAATACATAGTAAGGACATAAAATCACTGATTGCAGAGAGAAAAAGAACTTTAGACTATTGTAAGGTCAGAAACCATATCATGTTTTCCTGGGTAATAATGTGGCTGAAGCTATATCATCGCTTCATAGTATAAACAAAATCTGTAAAATGAAGAAAAGTGAAAATGTTAATGGCGAATTAGTTGTACGCAGCAACAACGGGAATCTCAAAATCTATGAGGCAACTGTCTTTAAGGCAGATAAAGGGAATAACGTCGTTGTGTTATACGTAAATGAATATGTTAATAAGGTAAAGGATTGATGAGAAGAGTGGAATTTCCAAAGTTAATCATCATCCCACTACATATTTTGCTAAGGGGATCAAATGTATTTCAAAGAATACCTTCTTTTTATTGATGACAGAGTTTCATAGACTTTAGAGGTTATGAATCCACATGCCCCAAAGTTAAGAGGACATCATAAGGTACATGAAGTTTCTATCAGGCCTATTGTTAGTTGTATTGGTACTCCTGCCTGTAAGTTATGCGACAAGTTGAATGAAATTCTAGTTAATAATTAAATTTTCGAGAGATGTTTCTCTGTGGAGAATACTTACGATTTAGTAGGTGAAATAAAATGGTTATCCAGAATGAGATTTTCACTCTGCAGCGGAGTGTGCGCTGATATGAAACTTCCTGGCAGATTAAAACTGTGTGCCCGACCGAGACTCGAACTCGGGACCTTTGCCTTTCGCGGGCAAGTGCTCTACGAGATACTGGCAGAAGTAAAGCTGTGAGTACCGGGCGTGAGTCGTGCTTCGGTAGCTCAGTTGGTAGAGCACTTGCCCGCGAAAGGCAAAGGTCCCGAGTTCGAGTCTCGGTCGGGCACACAGTTTTAATCTGCCAGGAAGTTTCAAAATGGTTATCCTTAGATGTGACTAATTTTTACACTAATGTGCCCGTTGTGCAAAACATTGACCTTGTCAAGAAGGATTCTCTTAAATTTAGACTATTTTCTGCTGGAGAAATTGAAGAATTTCTACAGTTACTTGAATTACTTCTATAATTACCTTCACTTCAACTGTGAAATCTTCCAAGAACAATATGGATTAGCTGTGGGGTGTTGTTTATCAGAGACATTATCCAATATTTTTCTTAATCATATCGAAGTTTCAACCTTTGCACAGTACCCTGATTTGCATGACATCGTTGTATATTATTTCGGTTATGTGGATGACACCATTATACAGGGTGATTCAAAAAGAATACCACAACTTTAAAAATGTGTATTTAATGAAGGAAACATAATATAACCTTCTGTTATACATAATTACAAAGAGTATTTAAAAAGGTTTTTTTTTCACTCAAATACAAGTTCAGAGATGTTCAATATGGCCCCCTCCAGACACACGAGCAATATCAACCCGATACTCCAACTCGTTCCACACTCTCTGTATCATATCAGGCGTAACAGTTTGGATAGCTGCTGTTATTTCTCGTTTCAAATCATCAATGGTGGCTGGGAGAGGTGGCCGAAACACCATATCTTAACATACCCCCATAAGAAAAAATCGCAGGGGGTAAGATCAGGGCTTCTTGGAGGCCAGTGATGAAGTGCTCTGTCACGGGCTGCCTGGCGGTCGATCCATAGCCTCGGGTAGTTGACGTTCAGGTAGTTACGGTCAGATAAGTGCCAATGTGGTGGCGCTCCATCCTGCTGAAATATGAATTGTTGTGCTTCTTGTTCGAGCTGAGGGAACAGCCAATTCTCTAACATCTCCAGATACTGTAGTCCAGTTACAGTAGCACCTTCGAAGAAAAAGGGACCAAAAACTTTATTGGCTAAAATGGCGAACAAATGTACAACTAAATGAAACTTTATAGCTCCCTTAATTCGCCGACAGATAGTGCTTAGCTCTGCCTTTTGTCGTTGCACAGTTTTAAATTCCTAAAGTTGTGGTATTCTTTTTGAATCACCCTGTATTATACCAAGAGGAGAACGGTGGCCTTAATAAAATTTTAAGAATTTTCAATAACCTTCACCGAAAAATAGAGTTCACATATGAGCAGCAGGCGAATGATAAAATTGATTTCCTCGACATATCTGTGAGAAATAAGACTGCTACGCATAGTTCTGCTATTTTCAGAAAACCCTGAGGTGCCATTATATCCGTGTATTCCATGCACTTTAACAGGTACAAAACCTCCTTTTTCTGCAATCTTATCAGTCGGTTAAGTAAAATCCCTTTAGAAGATATAGAAATTGGGAAAGAAAAGAGTATACTAAGAGATTTAGCGGAAAACAAAAAAAAAGGAAAGTCAGTTGCGGTCACGCTTTCCTATGAATCCACTGCACAGCGACTGGAATTCACGATACCCAGTTGTATGCTGCTATACGATAAGTTCGTTGATTTGAAAAAGTCGTATGGAGCCTGAAGGTGGCGAAAAGAATTGTCGAAATTTGTTGCTTTAAAAATAAATTAAAATGTATTAAAGTTTACAGCTGTAAAGTTTATTGATTTCAAAAGCACGTATCAGTCGATGTCCCATGGCCGTAATGGACCAACAGAGATTTAGGGCAAGATGGATGTTCAGGGCAGACTTCACAGTGCATTGGATATGAGGCAGCTAGGTAGAATGACATTGACATGGCACGGCGCTTTACTGCCAATTTTGGCTTGTGGTGGTGGCTTCCTATTTGTTTTCTTTGTTTTTTTTTGTGTGTGGGAGAGCTTTTTAGGAGCTACCACATCACTGCTGGAGGCAGTGCCAGATTTTTACCAGACTTTCTTTGCAGGTACCAATAGATTCTCAGTGGTCGCTACAATAATTTTATCTCATTTTCTTGGGAGTGCTTTAGGCTCTGAAACAACTGTGGATTAAGTCCACTGACAAACGCAGTTATTAGTGCTGTAAAAGCGTGTGCTCTCCTACAGGCTTTTCAAGAGTCCAAGCAAAACGTGATGGGAATGTAGGTGGCTGAATGGACTTATAGATTTTCGTGGCATCACCGAACGGGATGTCTTTCGAAGTTCTAATTTTTTGTGTCTCATTTCTTCACAGAATCAGGGGCTCCTGGGTTCAACTCCCAGCCGGATTGGGGATTTTCTCTGCCCAGGGGCTAGATGTTGGTGTTGTCCTCATCATACATGAAAGTGGCTGTGTTCACATTGGGAATGTGTATGGGCGCTGATGACCTTGCAGTTGAACACCCCACAAACCAAACATCATCATCATCATCATCATCATCATCATCATCATTTTCATAGAAGACACTTTTGTCCCTACTCCCGGTGGGATGATTCCCAGAGCAATTTTCACACTTCAGGGGGGAGGAGCAACCAACTCCATTATGGCCACAAGTGCCAAAGTGCCTTCACACTTACATCCTACGATGGTGTGCCCAAAGAGCTGGTATTTAAAATAGCACATTGGACTGGAGACATAGCACTGTGTATTTAGGCAAAGGAAAGTTGTCCTGGTATGCTCTGAGAGTTTCATGCTCTTTAAGACAAGGATGAAGGAGTCAGGTTTCACAGATCCCAATCCACCGATTGCAATATATTTTGAGACAACGGTTCTTTCTTGAGCCTATTCATCTTTCAGTTCCTCCTTGGGGATGTTGACCAGATTTCTACATGACACAACATCTTTGTTGTAATTCAAAGTATTATGTAGCTCTGTTTCTGTGGCATATTCCCCAGGCCTTTAGCTTGCTGGAGGTTTGGTGCTTGTTGGGAACTAGCAATTTCAATCATCAGTGTTCCATTATGATATCGATGGCCTATTTCAGTGTCCCTGTGATGCCCTCTATACCTTTTGAAAATAAAAAGGCGAAACCATCTCAAAGCATCGCACCTTACGTTTCACAATGAAATACTCATTAGGACTAGCAGCCCGCATTCTGTTACTATTGATAGAAGAATTCTGTATAAGTCGTCAATCTGGAGGACTAGCTACACGAGACCTCTTGTTACTCAGATTGTGGCAGAGCCCCACATGCCTAGGTAAGCCTTATACATCTGGAGTGCGACAAGTTTCCCAGAGGTTACCGGTTAACGACTGTTCCACCTCAACAGCCATTCATCTTATCAGTGCATAGCATGCCTTGAGATTGATGGTTTTTTGACAGCGATTTATCGTCCACAGTCTGGGTGGTCACGCCAAGAATCCCATTTCCCGTGACATACAGTGTTCTACCGCCGAGCCCTGTGATGGTCGCTAAGCATGCCCAGAGCTTACAATGACAATCAGCGCTTACAAGTCCTACGCTGAAGAATCCAAGTCTGTACCCAGAAAACGAATGCTGAGCTACTACGGGCTTAGCTTAGTAATTTTATGATTTCATGGTTTTTTTCCGCTACGATTCTCACATTATTCAAGCGAATCTTCAAATAATTGATTCCCGGTCATTAATAAATTTCCTAAACTAAACATTTCTTGAATATGTTGCAACCTAATACATATATATTTTTTTGGTCATCAGTTTGACGCGGCCCCCCATTAATTCCTCTCCTGTGCTAACCTCTTCATCTCAGAGTAGGACTTACAACTTACGTCCTCAATTATTTGCTGTATGTATTCCAACCTCTGTCTTCCTCTACAGTTTATGCCCTCTACGGCTCCCTCTAGAACCATGGAAGTCATTCCCTCGTGTCTTAAAAGATGTCCTATCATCATGTCTCTTCTCCTTATAAGTGTTTTCCACGTGTTCCTTTCCTCTCCGATTCTGCGCAGAACCTCCTCATTCCTTATCAATCCACCTAATGTTCAACATTCGTCTGTAGCACCACATCTCAAATGCCTCGATTCTCTTCTGCTCCGGTTTTCCCATAGTCCATGTTTCACTACCACAGAATGCTGTACTCCAGATGTACATTCTCAGAAATTTCTGCCTCAAATTAATTCCGATATTTGATATTAGTAGACCTCTCTGGGCCATGAATGCCCTTTTTGCCATTGCTAGTCTGCTTTTGATGTCCTCTTTGATCCGTCCATCATTGGTTATTTTACTGCCAAGGTAGCAGAATTGCTTAACTTCAACTAATTCGTGACCATCAATCCTGATGTTAAGTCTCTAGCCGTTCTCATTTGTACTACTTCTCATTACCTTCGTGTTTCTTCGATTTACTCTCAATGCATACTCTGTACTCATTATACTGTTCATTCCGTTCAGCAAATAATGTAATCATTCTCCACTTTCACTCAGGAGAGCAATGTCATCAGCGAATTGTATCACTGATATCATTTCCACTTGAATTATAATTCCACTCCTGAACTTTTCTTTATTTCCATCATTGCTTCCTCAATGTACAAATTGAACAGTAGAGGTGAAAGTCTACACCCTTGTCTTACATCCTTTTTGATACGAGCACTTCGTTCTTGATAGTCCACTCTTATTATTCCCTCTTGGCTGTTGTACATACTGCATATGACCAGTCTCTCCCGATAGCATACCCCTACATTTTTCAGAATTTCGAACATCTTGCACCATTTTACATTGTCGAATGCTTTTTCCAGGTCGACGAATCCTATGAACGTGTATTGAATTTTCTTTAGTCTTGCTTTCATTATTAACCGCAACGTCATAATTACCTCTCTTCTGCCTTTACCTTTCCGAACGCCAAACTGATCATAATGTTACTGAAAAGAACAGGTATTTGTCAAGCTGGAACTAAACATTTCTTTTAATGGCTATTTGCATCATATTCTTCGTTTTCTACACTTCAGAGTTTAGTCACTTGTATCTGTTTTTTCTTCACTTTTTAGTGCCATCTCACTCTGTGACTCTCTAAATCCCTTCTTCCTCTTGCCTGGCAAAGTATGGCCTCGTCTGGGATTCTCTCTATACTCATTTCTCGTAAGTATCGTTTCCATAATTTGTATTGGCGTCAATATTTTCATTAATATTATAAATATTTAATAGGATCCTAATATCCTCATGTCTTACGCGGTCCGGTAACGGCTTTAACTATCCTGCAATATTCAAAAGACTATTAACATAATTTACACCTTGCATGGTTTCTGTTAACAGTCAAGTGTACTCGACTACTAATTGTATCAATATTCATCTGACTATATCCAAGCATGTTTAAACCGACACCAGTACATGTATTGTGCAACGTTACATTCTGTCGTTACTTTGAAGATGTTCTGGTATGGCTCAGTTATGAGATAATGGAAACAGAAATTTCAGATAAACTTACGATGTATTAGAATAGCTAGAATTGGAGACTCTCACATAGATTAACACAACACGAACCATCTGATAAACTAAATACTGTCACATTCTGCTCGATTGCATAACCAGTAATATTTAAACATATGGTGTAAAAATCATCAAAATGCTGAATCTAACCTCAGTCTAATCCTCACTCTGACACATCGTTCGCAGGAAAACCTAATCAGTCATATAGCTTCTACAAAACATACCGAAATGTCAGCAGACCTGAATAAAAAGAGAGGAGCGACATGTGCTTGTCGAAATCAATTTAAAAATAGAGTTCACTTCCGATAATATGTACTCCTTTTATTCAGCTGAGTGGCAGCAGAGTTATCAGACCACACCTTGCCTGATTATGTGATCAAAAGTATCCGGACACCTGGCTGAAACGACTTACAAGTTCGTGGCACCCTCCATCGGTAATGCTGGAATTCAGTATAGTGTTGGCCCAAACTTGGCCTTGAAGACACCTCCCACTCTGGCAGGCATAAGTTCAGTCAGGTGCTGGAACGTTTCTTGGGGAATGGCTGCCCATTCTTCACGGAGTGCTGCATTGAGGAGAGGTATCGATGTCGAACGGTGAGGCCTGGCACGAAGTCGACGTTCCGAAACATCCCAAACGTGTTCTATAGGATGCAGTTCAGGACTCTGTACAGGCCAGTCCATTATAGGGATGTTATTGTTGTATAAGCACTCCGCCACAGGCTGTGAATTATGAATAGGTGCTCGGTCGTGTCGAAAGACGCAGTCGCCATCCCCGAATTGCTCTTCATAAGTGGGAAGCAAGAAAGTGCTTTAAGTGTCATTGTAGGCTCGTGCTGTGATTGTTCCGCGCCAAACAACAAGGGGCGCAAAACAACACGATCACACCGTAACACCGCTGCCTATAAATTTTACTGTTGGCACTACACAGGCTGGCAGACGACGTTCACTGAGCATTCGCCATACCCGCACCCTGCCATGGGATCGCAAGCACCCTCCACGAAAAACACGACCACAACATAACACCACCACCTCCGAATCTTACTATTGGCACTACACAGGCTGGCAGATGACGTTCACCGGACTTTCACCATACCCACACCCTGCCGTCGGATCGCCACATTGTGCACCGTGATTCGTCACTCCACCCAACGTTTTGCCACTGTTCAATCGTTCAATGACTACTCTCCTTACACCAAGCGAGGTGTCTTACGCATTTACCGGCGTGATGTGTGGCTTATGAAATCAAAGTTTTCTCACCTCCTACCTAACTGTCATAGTACTTGCAGTGGATCCTGACGCAGTTTGAAATTCCTGTGTCATGGTTGGGATAGATGTCTACCTATTACACATCACTACCCTTTTCAACTGTCTGCGGCCTCTGTCGGTCAACAGACGAGTTCGGGCTGTACGCTTTTGTGCTGTACGTGTCTCTTCACGTTTCCACTTCACTATCACATAGGAAATAGTGGACCTAGGGATGTTTAGGAGTGTGGAAATCTCGCATTCAGACATATGACACAAGAGACACCCAATCACCGGACTACCTTCGAAGTCTGTGAGTTTCGCGGAGCCCCCAATTCTGCTCTCTCATAATGTCAAATTACTACTGAGGTCGCTGATATGGAGTACCTGGCAACAGGTGGCGGCACAGTGTCCAGATACTTTTGATCACGTAGTGGATAAACAGCCTCTACTGGATCAGTGCTGCCTGACCGCACAAACTTATTACAACAGGCACTTCGAAAGGAAAATTGCTCAGCGCTACGCAACAATAATTCGCACTGCATTACATGGAGAGAACACTTAGGATTGCCTATGTCTGGCCACAACAGACTGACTGACTCCACTCAAGTGCCCAACAGTCTTCGTTTCAAGCTCTACTTGTTCATGTGATATGAACATGCCTTAACCATCATTGGTCAAGCTACCCACTCTAAAGGTCAGAAGTAAAAGTAAGTATTTCCCATGTGGCAAGCCGGCCGGGGTAGCCGAGCGGTTCTAGGCGCTACAGTCTGGAGCCGCGCTACCGCTACCGTCGCAGGTTCGAATCCTGCCTCGGGCATGGATGTGTGTGATGTCCTTAGGTTAGTTAGGTTTAAGTAGTTCTACGTTCTAGGGGACTGATGACCTCAGAAGTTAAGTCCCATAGTGCTCAGAGCCATTTGAACCATTTGAACCCATGTAGCAGAGATAAATAACGAAATCAATCAATATACGAGTCGGAAATAAGGGCAACGAGATCTCACGTAATCGATGCGAAAAATATGTGATCCAAATAAAGGGTGGTTCAATCATCATACACCTTTGATTAGATTCCCCTGGAACCAGAGATCAGACTTGGAATGTTTCCTGCTGAGAAGATAACAGTACAGATTCCAAGCTGATCATAAGAATTACACTTTAGAATACGTCTTCAGTAACCAAACTATATTATTTAGAACTTCATTAAATGCACTCCAGTACACAAATTGCTTCATTTACGTGCACATAATAAAATTATCTGTGTTTGCATGAATATCTCCAAACCAAGGAAAATTTATACAAAGCATGACATAAGAAAGAAGTTTCGAATGAAACATAATATGTCCGAGTTAGCATAAATTTAACTTGGCAGGCTAAAACTAATGTCTTTGATATTACACAAACAGGAAATGGTACGAAACAGTTAACCAAAAGTTTAAATGTGTTCTCATTGTGGCCATGATGTTACACAGTCGGTTATATCATCTTCAAATTTGATCAAAGAGCGAAAATAATTTAATTTAAATCTTAAGTATTTTATGACTATGACTGGGAAGTTACATAAAGAGATGCATTGTTATTAAATTTAATCAGACAGGGAACATAAATTGCTTTAAAGTTTAGATATAGCCCATCTAACGTTACACACAAAGGTGCATGTGCCGTGTTCCCACGTTTAATTTCGCGTAATTCCCGCGGATTAGGAATCCCTCTGGCCGCAACAGCGCATGGAGCGTTACTGTCGCTGGTAGAGGGCAGGTCGGAGGAGAAGGTAGTTAAGGGCTGCTGCTGATCTGGAGCAGTGGAGAGGGTGACACGGGCGGAGAAGAGCCCAAGCGAGGCGGCGTGTTGTTGTGGGCAAGCGTCTGCCGTTGCCCGTTGGCAGGAGTGGTGCCTTTGCTCACTGCGGGTTTGGCGGCACCGAGTGTTAGTTGCCTCCGTGAACATTGCTCCTTTAAAGCTACTTCGGCAGGACGCAAAGTATTCGGCGTGTCCTCTGCTATCGAAGTTGCAAGCAGTATGTGTCCATTGTGGTACCGGCTTGGAGTCCGGTCTGACCTTTGCAAGTACTGGATGCGGTGGCGTCTGCTGGATGATACCCCTGGGTTTACAACTACGAGTAATCTTCATTAGATCCTTCTCTCGGCTCTCTCTAAGCAAGTGTTTGTCAGTGGGCGTTGGATTTTACGAGGAATCACTGTGAGCATCTCATTAGTGTGCACGTCTCTTGGTGTCGCGTGGTGGCTATCTTGACTCCGTGTCCTGGTTGACGGTTGTTATACATATAAATGAGTTGTTTATGAAGGTTTTGTATGGTACTACTTGAGTTCAGTTCTGTCAATGTGTGTGGGCTAGTGGATGTCACAGTTCCAAAATGATATTAGAATCAAAGGGTACAGAACGCAGATGTAATCCTTCTGATTTACGAATTGTGCTTTATAGTCAGTGAAAATTGTTTGAGCTATCTACCTTATTTCTGAGACATGTCTATAGTTCCCTGTTGGCTAGTGCCACGAGCTCGAGCTGTTTACTAAATTGTTGGCATCTAATGAATAAAAAACTAAAGAAAAATTTTATGCCTCACTAGTCAAGTCAAAGTTTCCTGCTTGAAGTTCATACTTGTCTGCGTTATTAGCAAGTTTAATTTTTACTAAATTAGTAACAAGTTGTCTCTGTGTTACAGGATAGGTGACTGTATCTCTTCTCAACTGGAGTCTAGTTAAAGATGCCTGTGTACCATGACTGAAATTTTTAATAAAGGTTTTTACTACTGTGGTAGCGGCAACCACCGCCCTATGTTAGCAGAGAAGGAGGAATTATTGCTACTGGCATTACCTCTCCACCGCTCTATCATCACAAATTTGAACCACATTTGTCAGTCATTTTGGCTACTTCGAAGCCAATGGCGTTTTGATCATTACTGGCAATAGCCGATGGTTGATATTTGTGACATATTATTCGTTTGATCATATGTTTTACTGTTTGTACCGTAAATGTATTTTACTTAATTTAATATTCATTACCAAAAGGAAGTGATTTTGCACTGTTGTCGTTTTAAGGTGTTTGCTATCAGTTCTGGAGGCAATTTGTTAATGTTATTCTCGATTTTTGAATTTAAAAAAATAAATAAATAGGTGTTCCTAGAAACGTTAATTAATTCATTGTGGCTCAGTACCTTTCCACTTAATATCAGCTCCCTACCGCATTTCAGTGCATCATCCTAAAATTCGATCACACCCATTTTGCATGACTTATTTTTATTACAACAGGAATCTTTTTTGTCCTCTAGCCAGATATATAGCTCTTCATTTCCGAAATATTTCTGAGCTACAATACACACAACCATTTCCTTCTACTAACTACCCCTACCATGTTATATTCTTTATAATGTTAAATTCACCGTTCATTATCACAATCATACAAAACAAAGTTCAGTAATTTTCTGGAGAAACATCAACAAGCATTTGTAAGGTGTAGTTGAATGTTCCCGTAAGTCTACATCCTCACCTGTAGACAAACAATGACAAGAGATGAAGAAACTGAATTCTCAGAATTAACTTGTTCATGATGAGGATAATTATAACAACATCCACATGTGAATAATTCTTCAACGTAGTAACTGACTGAAGTATCCTCAAATAGACAGTGAAAATTAAAATACGAGCACGGGCAAGTATACCTTTACTTGGTGTCATCGATATTTTCATTGTTATGACGTTCAACATTATCGCAGAAACGAGAAATATGGGATTGTTAAAAAACAACATAATTCAGCATTTGCTACACGAAACCTCATCAAATCATCATCATCTCAAGGACTTCAAAATATGCATCATCAAATCCAATCCATATCACGATTACTTCCATACTGACATGTTGTTTCACACTTTACGTACGTTAAAATGACATACTACTGAGTAAGAGAGAAAAATGAAATCACACATCATGATTTCCATCCAAATTACAATATCATAATACCAGTAATCGAAAGATCAGTCTGCAATCACGCCAGAGGTGGGCACACTTCATCCTTCATCATTTTCTCTTCATCTTTTCAGAACCATTCTTCATACCTTCTTCACAGCGTCTTTCTCCTCACTATCATCTTTATTTACATTCCCTACGGAATCATAACAGCTAAGGGGCTAAGAAGTTAACCATCTGAAATCACAAGATACATCTTGCTGCTTAAACATTTAATGACACTAACCAAAACAACACCGTAGAAATGTTGGAACACGTGAGGCAATACTGACCCTACGACTTATCTTAGAAGAAAGATTAAGGAAAGGCAAACCTACGTTTCTAGCATTTGTAGACCTAGAGAAAGCTTTTGACAATGTTGATTGGAATGCTCTCTTTCGAATTCCGAAGGTGGCACGGGTAAAATACAGGGAGCGAAAGGCTATTTACAATTTGTACAGAAACCAGATGGCAGTTATAAGAGTCGAGGGGTATGAAAGGGAAGCAGTGGTTGGGAAGGGAGTAAGACAGGGTTGTAGCCTATCCTCGATGTTATTCAATCTGTATATTGAGCAAGCAATAAAGGAAACAAAAGAAAAGTTCGGAGGAGGAATTAAAATCCACGGAGAAGAAATAAAAACTTTGAGGTTCGCCCATGACATTGTAATTCTGTCAGAGACAGCAAAGGGCTTGGAAGAGCAGTTGAACGGAATGGACAGTGTCTTGAAAGGAGGATATAAAATGAACATCAACAAAAGCAAAACTAGGATAATGGAATGTAGTCTAATTAAGTCGGGTGATGCTGAGGGAATTAGATTAGGAAATGAGACACTTAAAGTAGTAAAGGAGTTTTGCTATTTGGGGAGCAAAATAACTGATGATGGTCGAAGTAGAGAGGATATAAAATGTAGACTGGCAATGGCAAGGAAAGCGTTTCTGAAGAAGAAAAATTTGTTAACATCGAGTGTAGATTTAAGTGTCAAGAAGTCGTTTCTGAAAGTATCTGTATGGAGTGTAGCCATGTATGGAAGTGAAACGTGGACGATAAACAGTTTAGACAAGAAGAGAATAGAAGCTTTCGAAATGTGGTGCTACAGAAGAATGCTGAAGATTAGATGGGTAGATCACATAACTAACGAGGAGGTAGTGAATAGACTTGGGGAGAAGAGGAGCTTGTGGCACAACTTGACTAGAAGAAGGGATCGGTTGGTAGGACATGTCCTGAGACATCGAGGTATCACCAATTTAGTATTGGAGGGCAGCGTGGAGGGTAAAAATCGTAGAGGGAGACCAAGAGATGAATACACTAAGCAGATTCATAAGGATGTAGGCTGCGGTAGGTACTGGGAGATGAAGAGGCTTGCGCGGGATAGAGTGGCGTGGAGAGCTGCATCAAACCAGTCTCAGGACTGAAGACCACAACAACACAACCATAACAATAAATCATAACGCTCCTCTATATCTCTTTTTCCTGAATAAAATATCATTTTAACTAAGTAGTGAAGCTGAAAGGCAAAATTGTTCTGATGTCTCCATTATTATCTTACATCCTTCCATAAGATGTTTTCATTCTGCTCCTTAGCATGGAGAAGATTTACAAAATTACTAAAGACAACATTTTGCAAATACGTAATACTAAAATTATTCACCTGGAGGTCCTCCTGAATCTAATGTTTTAACTTTATTGGAAATTAACAGCACCAATGGTGGCCCTACCGGTAATGTAAACTACCTAGGAACTAAATTCCCTCTGGCGATGAAAATGTGAGTTAATTTCTCACTCACTGAAATTTACAGTGCTCAGTCTATAAAGGCACATTTGCATGCCGTGCGTGAGTTTTCTCGGAAACGCTAAATCTTAATTAAATAATTAATCTCTGACAAATAAATAAAGCCTATGGCACAGAACTACAGCGCTATGCCGCTGATAAAACAAAATACAATTATGACACTCTTATGTTTCATTAAGTAGAAGGAGGTCGAGAAGAATAGCTGGTGCGGGAGGCACGTATATTTTATTAACTGGCACACCGCCATTTTTGATGTTATATAAGAACGCTGCGAGTTGCAATCTCACTAGGCACTCGACCCTGTAAAGATTCTATATTTATGAAAGTAAGTTGAATTATTCAACTGTAGTCTTATTCGTTGAATATATCTGATTTAACTAACTGTGTAAACTTTTTTTGTTTAGTAGTAGTCACCTCTGTACGACGTATTGACATGGCTGGCAAATTATTCTAATATTGAGATTTAGATTTTGAGTCCGCACCTACCGCACCAGTGTTTGGAAATGATTTAAATACGAAGTCCGATTATTTGAGTCTTATTTCGCGGTCAACTACGAATAACGTTGCACTTACGAAAAAACCATTGCCAAGCGTCTGATACCAAATAATTAAACGTCCACGTTCGAGATGAGCAAATATTAATTACAACCAATCACTATAATACATAATTAATAATTAATATTAATATTTTATTTTATTTATTTATTTATTTTATATTGGCAACTGCGTGTCGGACTTGTTGTTTTGTCATTTGTTACATTGTTCTCTTTGTTTCATGTGAAAAATCAACTTTCTGGACCTGGACTTGAATATATGAGAAATAACAAAAATCTGAAGATATTTTCCAATTCTAAAAATTTTGCTGATGACGCAACGAAGCTTCCAGCAAAATAAGGTAATACGCAGCATCTTTGCATTGGCAGGCTTGACCAGACGTATAATTCAATTAGTAGTTTCTGTAGTATTTCTTTCGCGTGTAGCAGTTTTCAGTGATAAATTTCATTGTCAGTACTTTTCCTTAAACAATAACTTCTGCAACAATACCAATACATGATTGTACAATATGGCCGACTTCTGTACGATACGTTGTAACACGGCCAGCAGCCATTAACAATAATCCCATATTCAGTTTACATTTTTAAATTAACAAACAGCTATTGTTGCTACGAGCGATTCATGTTCAATTGCATTTTATTTTAAAACCAGTGTCAAACTTTATTATCTTGAAACATATATTATGTGCGACATGGTCATAACTAGAAAACAATACGAAATGATGGAACAGCAAAGACATACTATTCAGACGCAATCCGACTCGGACGCGAGACAAATGTTAGAAAATGACTTTACGACAGCAACCGGTAGTGACGATTCATCAAATATTGACGCAAGTGTTAACGGAAATTTTGACAATAGGCCGTCCACCACAAAAATTTCAAAGTCTCAGTCAGAGCCCATGTTAATACATGACGTCACGTCTAATGACGCAGCGGGGGCAGAGACCTTGCAAACAGTAAACATTGCCAACATGTTACAAATGCTAATGAAACAAAACGCAGAAAATATGGCAACCTTAAAGACACAAAATGAACAGTTAAAGACACAAAATTACGAAATTAAATCTGATCTCATAGCAATCAAGACAGGCAATGACACTTTATGTAAACGTGTGGAACGTATAGACGCCACACTGACCAAACAGATGACTGAGCTCAGTACGAAATTTTCCAAGCTTAATACAATACAAGAAAAGACTACAAATGAAGTAGCACTTTTACAGACACAAGTAAAAAACCTTAATGTCACGTGTGAAGCTCTTACTGAACAAATTCAAACATGTCCTTCAGTACACGACAACCTCGAAAAACGAATTACTGACGTGCAGAATAAATTTGACGATGTTGAAAAACACCTGACTGACATCTTACAATCTGATGCCACAGTTCATTTCAAAATATTAATAAAGAATTTCATTATTGGGTAGAGAACAAAGACAAACATTTTGATAGATGCATACGTGAAAATTTACCAACAATTGTGCACGACTCCGTAGCGGAATACATCACTAATAACAAACAGCTGATTAGTGACGCAGTACAATCTGTCACTGCACCCATGAGACAATTCACCGATCAACCACAGTCTGAATGTAACGAAAATATCAGTCAAAATGTACAGTTCAGAAACCAATATACATATAACGCACACATACCGCACACGACAAACACACAAGAACAAAACACACCACGACAACATCACATACCACGACGTGCAAACACAAACACAAGCTATTATGATGGTAAACCACAGAACATTATCGTAATTACTCGCCATCTGAACATTACAGTAATTACAGTGGAACAAATCCATATCATAATGCAAAGGAAGAAGAAAGCTTAATAAAACACAGGCAATTTCAGACTTTTATCCCAGAAAAACTAACCATTCATCCGGTGATTTTTCTTAAATCTTTTAGTAACGCATTTCCACGCACTTGGAGTGACCGGAAAAAGATTTCATATATTGTCGGTTACATCCAAGGCGATGCAGCTGTCTGGGCATACAGTGAAGCTGACGTATGTACCACGTACAGTGAGTTTGAGGGTGCCTTTCTGAACAAATTCTGGTCGCAATCCGTCCAGGAGCGACTCAGAAGACAAATTTTAGAACCTGAAACTTTTAACAGTAAAAATGGTAACTTACGCAGATATTTTGAAAAATACTTGAACATGGGACATTGTTTGGACGAACCAGTCGCAACACGTGATATACTCCGTGCGTTGAAGACCAAATTGCCTTTCAACATTAAAGAAAAACTCTTACATATTCCGGATGACGATCCAGATTATTTTTTAACAGCTTTAGATTCGGTTGACATGTTACTATAAGATCAGCGCTTCGCGCGGCAGAACAGCACCCACAATGTTTATACTAGTGGTATGCAAAACATTCAGGCTTGCCAACTCAATTCTGGCGCGCCGACAGTTGGATACGCGGTACAGCAAAAACAGCAAACTCACATGTCGTCTCAATACGGAAATCAAAATCAACACGCGTATTCCAATACAAACAACAGTTACAACAGTAATAACACTTCATGCGGCAATCCATACAAAAGGCACCGCGGTAACAACAACAACAACAACAACAACGGTAACAACGGATAGAAATGTAACAACAAAAACACAAACAGAAATAGAAATAATAATAACTACGAGCCAAGACAGCATCAAGGCTGAACTCGTAGCGATCAATACTTTCATTCAAACACTGCTATACCACAGCAGCCAACAGGAAAAAATTGGAGCATACCTTACGACTGACAGGTAAGTCATAATGCGCAACACCAACAACAACTGCAAAAGTTTGGAGATCACAACAGGCAATATCCGAATGTGATTATAATGAAAGTCACACCTGATACACAACCTCAGTCTGTGTCAGTACCTAATGCAAACGCTAATCCAACAAACTAGAAACAGTTACTTCTATGCCCCGGGTCGTGGCTGAAGAATTCTTGGGGGGCGACTTCAATGTTAATCAGTTCTTTGACACCACCATTGAACAACAAACTATTGATATGTCTAATAATTCTAAACAAAAACTAACTGTTTTATTTATAAGATATAACCACAATGACAATATATCAGATGAACTTTTGCAAGACAGCACACAATGTCGTTCAAACAAATGAAATTGTTTTAGCATCTACTACTGGTGTAGTAGGTGGGATTCCTACTACTATTATCTTAGATACAGGTGCAGCTGTGAGCGTTTTGTCTTTTAATTTCTATAAAAAGATGTGTGAATTGGAGCCTGTGCCTGAGTTTCCCGCCCAAAACTGTAAAATAACTACTGCTCTAGGTAATAAGTCATGTAGGGTTAAGAAGCAAGTTTTTGCAAACATTAAAATAGGTAATGGAACCGTACAATGGCCATTCCTGGTTGTACAAAACCTTGTGACAAATTGCATATTAGGATTAGATATTATGAGCGAGAAGGACTGCATTATAGACTTCTCCAAACGTAAATGTATTTTAAATGATAAAGGCATGTAATTATTACTGATTGGGACAGGAGAACTCTAAAGCATGACAAACACAGCAGGGTACAAGGTTCAGTTAGTACTTGACAAAGACATTCAAGACACGCACACACACTCATCTGACACAGAGCTAATGGACTTGAAAACATTGATTGATAATAAGATAAATGAAGCTACAGCTGTCAGTGTACATGAACGTATGAAACTACAGGAAGTGTTATCCAAATATTTACAAGTTTTTACCAAACCATTAGGTACTATCAACACGTATGTGTACAAGATTGAAGTTAAGCCTCACAAGATATTTTACCACAAGATATATAACGTACCGTTATCTCAACGACTTGCTGTGTGGCAAGAACTAAAACAAATTATAACATAAATAATAAGTAGTATAGAAATTTTCATTTCAGCTGTACCAGTGACGCAGTTGAAGACAGAAGAACTTTTCTTTCAACGCCGCGGCACTACCAAGAAGACTGAATATTAAGGTAAAATTTATGATTACGTAGCAGTGAATGATATATTAATTTTTCACGGAACATTTGTGACTGTAGGTACCACTGACTTGGTGTGACACCTGACGAACCGACAGACGTCATCTGTGCAGGGATCTTTTACTTCCGGAAATAGATTAGACGCACATCTCTCAGCAAGAAAAGCATCTACCATTAGCCAAGGCCACACAGACACTATACACACACGCACAAAACGCGAGGAATCTAACAGTTTTCCGTCTCTTATTACTGTGAATATTTATTGAGTAGTGAAAACGCCTGGTCTTGCCTACTGATGTAATGAATGTTGTGTCTAACCTATCTTAATTTCAGATGACATCACAAAAAACATCGATAAAATCCCAGCAAAACCGTTAAAGAGAACGTAAATATCTGCAATTCATGTAATCAAATGTGACGTAATAATTTATAGCTATTTAATGATGATGTAAACATGTTTATGTGTAACTGTATTATGTTTATGCTAAGAAAATATGTGACGTGTATATGTATGATTACTTATGTTTTTTAAAAAATGATGTATAATGTAACTGTTATTATGTGAAAATTTGAACGATAACGAGTGCCAAAAGGTGAAAAACTTTTTAAAAAAATTGCGTAGTGAACCACTGTTCACGGACATTAACGTACATTACTAAGTCTACAATTACGCAGAAACCTATGTGAAAGAAACTGTTAATGACATTCATCACGCATCGTACCTTTGTAAACCCGATGAACGATTTCTTTGATAAGTAACTACGAACATTCAGGTGAGCTATATTCAGCAAAAAACTGAAAATGTGAAGTGCATAATTGGTGCATCGTCTAGTGACATTACCACAGGATCTAACTTCAAGATGTTAACTAGATTAAATGGTCACAACGTGCCGGTCCAGAAAACAACACCACGAGTGGAAGAATTTTCGTTGGAACTTCAGGGAATGGAATGTTCTCGAAATGTGACGGACACACTTACCTGTACTGTCCACGGATCGACGCCAGCTATGTGCCGTCCGAGGTTCTGCAACCAAACTTCCACGGAATATCGAAAACGATCTGCATATGGACCAATTACTCGACGGGTCACGTCCGATCTGTAATAAACAATGGTTTTTGTCACAACGAACTGCATCACAACGACTGTAATGGAAATAGGAAATGGATATGCTTATGTATCAATTACGTTTTTCTACAGCGATGTTACTGTGATTAGAAAAAGCTTTACCACGATGACAATAACCTGTGAAACATTACTGTGCAGCAGATGAACATAAACTGTAATAACGACACGATGTGTATAGGTCAACGCACCTGAAACAAAAAGACATTTTTCTTTGAAGCATTTCAATGCAATACTATGTAACTAAGAACATTCAACAATCTAAGGTTGTATTGTATTATAACAAATATTGTAATTTTAAAATTAAGTTACCTGTCATAGAATGTACTCTTCATATGTAATCTTGGTGGAATATTTTCGTTATGCAACGACTAAGAAACGCACGCGCACACGAACAATATGAACTGCAATACTGTGCCGCGTGATCTAAATTTACGATATAACGGCAGTGCCGGAGTCACATAGATGCTTCTGCGCGTGCGCGCATTCTATTTTGCCAACGTAAGAACTTTTATGGCGCACGCGCGTCATTCAAATTTTGTATATAATATACTCTATAATGTATGTCATGTAAATAGTTGTAGATAACTTAGATTTTCTTGTGCCTTTAGGTGAATTGCTCGCCTGCAGGTGTGTCCTTTCGTCTCGCAATTCAGGGGGCAATATAAAGGCACATTTGCATGCCGTGCGTGAGTTTCCTCGGAAACGCTAAATCTTAATTAAATAATTAATCTCTGACAAATTAATAAAGCCTATGGCACAGAACTACAGCGCTATGCCGCTGATAAAACAAAATACAATTATGACACTCTTATGTTTCATTAAGAAGAAGGAGGTCGAGAAGAATAGTTGTTGCGGGAAGCACGTATATTTTATTAACTGGCACACCGCCATTTTTGATGTTATATAAGAACACTGCGAGTTACAATCTCACTAGGCACTCGACCCTGTAAAGATTCTATATTTATGAAAGTAAGTTGAATTATTCAACTGTAGGCTTATTCGTTGAATATATCTGATTTAACGAACTGTGTAAACTTTTTTATGTTTAGTAGACAGTCACTTTTGTACGACGTATTGACATGGCTAGCAAATTATTCTAATATTGAGATTTAGATTTTGAGTCCGCACCTACCGCAGCAGTCTTTGTAAATGATTTAAATACGAAGTCCGATTATTTGAGTCTTATTTCACGGTCAACTACGAATAACGTTGTACTTACGAAAAAGCCATTGTCAAGCGTCTGATACCAAATAATTAAACGTTCACGTTCCAGATGAGCAAATATTAATTACAACCAATCACTTTCATAAATATACAATAATTAATATTTATATTTAATTTTATTTATTTATTTATTTTATAAGTCCTTGACCAGTCAGGTAATAGATAAATTTCAATAAAGCCCATAAAAAAGGACTAACACCTCAATTTCGTTTATGCATAGTTGCATTCATACTTCATGAGCATCTACTAAATACCATCGTGTGAAGCTTCACAGCTCAGCACTAATACTTACCTTAGATCTATATCTGCTTAAGCAAAAATCTTCATACAAATAAGGATTGATACAAGGTGCACCTGGAAAATAATCTGTTTTATTTACTGATTTATTTACTTAACATCATTTGATTAGCGTCATCAGGCCCTCTCTTACATCAGACCAGGGTTTCATACATGTTGTATCTTTCTTACATCACGTTTACCCAAGGAATAACAATTTTGATATAAAAATAGTATTAAAATGATTTGTGTTTTATAGCGACAATGTAAGAAAATAATAGTGATTATCAACTAACAAAGTCCAAACTGGAAGTACATTTAGTGCTGCAGTTGCTGCCGCTAACAATGATAACAGTAACAATAATAATAATAATAATAATAATAACAATTGCAAAATACATCCAACTAGCTGAGGAAGTCAAGGACATGTGGCATCAGCATAAAGTTGACATTATACCAATTACACTATCAACTACGGGAATTATACCACACAATATTCACCAATACATCAACGCAATGCAGCTACATCCAAATGTATATATACAACTACAGAAATCTGTAATTATTGATACATGTTCAAATACCCAAAAGTTCCTAAATGCAATGTAACATTTACCGCACAGTTAAAAGGAAGTTACGCTTGATCAAGGTCCGCCTCACTTTCCATTTTTAACCAGACATAACGTCTGAGAAAGGAAAGAATAATAATAATAATCCAAAATGGAGTGCGATAGGGTGACGGACTTTCACCATTATTCTTTAATATAATTCTTGAAAAAAATATCAGGACATGGGAAAAAGAAGTCAAAGGAATCCATATCGGCTTTAGAAAACATTATAGATTCAATGTGACCAACTGACTAGACTCGCCGAGACTGACACTGACCGACTGTCGAGCTCATAACGCCCCTTAAATGCACGTGAACAGGCTACTTTTCCCCTTTCCCTCCAGAGGGAGACACCATAGCTGCGATTGCCACGGCGGCGCCACCGCCAGAAACGGAAGGCGACTGCTTTACACTACGCGGTGCGGCGCGCTCTTCAAAACAGCTAATTTTTACCACGGCTCAGCCATAAGCTTGACTGAAGCTTATAAAAACGTATACAGGTGTGTCAAATTAGAGCTGAAGCCCGTCATATCTTCCACAACTTCTTTAAAAGTGTGGAAAAGCGTAGTTAATTTTATATTTTTGCTTCGTATTATTACGTTTGCTTTACTATGGCGGAACGTATTTACATAATATAGCATCAAATGACTTCTGGGATTCGTATTAGTGTATATGCCACAATTTTAATTCCGTTAGACGTTTATCGTTTGGTTGCTTACCTGATAGCCGTACTATATGACGTTTAATTTCATGATATTCTTCATTCAACTCCACTAGCCTGTCTTCTGACTCTAAATTGCTACAACTTAGTCATCCTAAAAACTTTCCATCAATTCTGTAAAACATCAGTCAGCAATTATAAGGGAAACCACCTAAGCGTTCTGTGACAGAGACTACTACCTTACAGAACTATCAAAAGCACATAATTAAAACACAAAAATACTTTCGACTAGTACTCGACCTATGGTAAGCTTCTATGAACAGTATAGAGAGTATAGGATAGAAGCGAAGCCAGCTCCGACTAAGGCAGAACAAGTTTACGAGTATATGCCAGCTAACTCCACCGATAATTAAGAGCTTGTCAAAATTTGTGATGAGACAAAGAAAATTATTAACTAGAGATGGAACTTTAATTACTGACTGACGGGGATTCGTAGTAGGAAAAGGAAGAGAAGGTAAGTAGCAGGAGAACATGGGCCGGGTAAAAGGAATGAAAAAGGAAGCCGCCAGGTAGAATTTTGCTCGTAGCATAATCCAGTCTTTGCTAACACTTGGTTTAAGAAACATGAAAAAAGATTATATGCGTCAAGAGACCTACGGGTACTGGATGGTTTGAGACATTATATAACAGTAAGACAGAGATTTTGAAGGCATATTTTGAACAGTAAGACGTTTCCAGGAGACGATGCGGACTCTGAACACAATTTACTAATTGTGAACTGCATATTGAAACTAAATGAATAATAAGAAGGCAGCAATTTAAGGAGTGGGATCTGGATAAACTGAAATAACCAGAAGTTTTTGAGACAGTCACAGGAAACAGCTAACGTAGGAGACGAAAGAAGGGGAAGGGAATGCATCACAAGGCATATTGGAACCTTTGAGAAATGAAATGGTGAAGGCAGCACAGTTTCATATAGGTAGAAAAAGAAAAAAGAAAACAAGGCCAAGGGTAATTCCTTGGATTAGAAGGAGATATCAAATTTAATTGACGAAATGAGAAAGTTTAACAAATCAGCAAAGGAAGCAGATGAAAGGCAATACAAACGTCTGTAAACTGAGTTTGTTAGAAAATGCAAGATGCCGCAAAATGAACTTTTGCTGGACATATGAAACGCAGAAGATACATGGGTGATTGGGGGAAAGAAACATGCCGCCTACACGATAATACACGCATAAAAAATGTTCTGCATCACCCGGTTACCAGAACTCCTAAAGATAGACGTTAATTGTGGATATTGTATATTGTATCACAGACACAGTCCCTTTTACTGTTCAAAGACAGTCGATCAGTTCCAGTCACTCCACCACGAAGGAGGTACACGGCTCGTGTTGTCTGTAGTTCAACCATGTCTAGACGGTCAATACCGCGGTTCGATCAAGCCTGCATTGTTACTTTGTGCCAGGAAGGGCTGTCAACAAGGTAAGTATCCAGACGTCGCGGAGTGAACGAAAGCGATGTTGTTCGGACATGGAGGAGATGCAGAGAGACAGGAACTAACGATGACATATTTCCCTTAGGCCGCCCAAGGGCTGCTGCTGCAGTGGATGACTGCTAGCTACGGATTATGGCTCGGAGGAACGCTGACAGCAACGCCACCATGTTGAATAATGCTTTTCGTACAGCCTCAGGACGTCGTGTTGCGACTCAAACTGTGCGCAATAGTTTGCATGATGCCCAACTTCACTCCCGACGTCCATGGAGAGGTCTATCTTTGATACCACTACACCATGCACCGCAATACAGATGGGCCTAAGAATTTGCCGAATGGACCGCTCAGGATTGGCATCACGTTTTCTTCACCGATGAGTGTCGCATATGCCTTCAACCAGACCAACCAGACAATCGTCGGAGACGTGTTTGGAGACAACCCAGTCAGGCGCCTTGTGACGGTCCGTGTGGCTTTCTCCGTCGGATCTTCGAGTCCTCAATCGGGCATGGGTGTGTGTGTTGTCCTTGGTGTAAGTTAGTTTAAGTAGTGGGTAAGCTTAGGGACAGATGGCCTTAGCAATTTGGTTCCATAAAATCTTACCACAAATTTCCAGATTTCCAGCAAGGTGGAGGTCCGCTGCTGTTTTAGGATGGCATTGTGTGAGGCCGACGTACGCCGCTGATGATCATCGGAGACGCCGTAACGGCTGTACAGTACGTGAATGCCATCATCCGACCGATAGTACAACGGTATTGGCAGAATATTGACGAGGCATTCGTCTTCATGGACGACAATTCACACGCCCATCGTGCGCATCTTGTGAGTGACTTTTTTTTCAGGATAACTACATCGCTCGAGTAGAGTAGCCAGCATGTTCTCCAGACATGAACCTTATCGCACATGCCTGGGATGGATTGAAAAGGGCTTTTTATGGACGACGTGACCCTCAACCTCTATAAGGGATCTACGCCGAATCGCCGTTGAGGAGTGGGACAATCTGGAACAACAGTGCCTTGATGAACTTTTGGATAGTATGCCACGACGAATATGCGTTACTGGGTATTAGAGATACCGGTGGGTACACCAGTCTCGACTACCACCTTTATGGGTGTCGTTGTATGGTGGTACAACATGAAATGTATGGTTTTCATGAGCTATAAAAACGGCGAAAATTTTGTTTATGTTGATTTCTATCCCAATTTTCTGTACAAAAACTTTTTGTGGTGTGTACAGAAGGGAACTGTGGAGATAAAGGACAGAGTCATGTGAATATCGACTGCTCAGATGGGAAATCAGTAAAGTGAGGAAGGGAAAAATTTAATACTGGAAATAATGCTATTGTTGTTGCTCTTTTTAGAGCCGCGTTCCGTAGACTGGTCCGACGCTTCTCTTCACGCTACTCTATCCTCTGCAAGCATCCACATCCATTTGACTCTGCTTATTGTACTCGTTTTCTGTTCACCCTCTGCAAAGTTTACCCCTCACACATACCTCCAACAGTAAACTGACGTTTCTTGATGTCTCTGAATGTGTACTATCAATCAATCCCCTCTTTTACTCATGTCTGAATTTCTTTTCTCTCGAATTAAGTTTTATGTATGATTGTTAGTTAAGCGATTCACGTATCTAAACTTCAGCGTTTTTGCGTAGCACCACATTTCAAACGCTTCTATTTTCTTTATGTCTGCACTGCTTATCCCCTACATTTCGCTTTCATACAAGGCTATACTCCAGAAAAATTGCTACATAAAAGACTGCCTAACACTCAAATTTCTATTCGGTGTTAACAAAAGCTGTTTCGTCAGAGACGTTCTTCTGGGAAGAATGTATTCGGGTATGTCTAGGGGAAATAAATCTGAGGACAATTATATGGAAAGAGGAGAGAAGGTAGTTGAAGAAGGATGATACTATCTATGGTCATCAGTCCCCTAGAACTTAGAACTACTTAAACCTAACTAACCTAAGGACATCACACAACACCCAGCCATCACGAGGCAGGGAAAATCCCTGACCCTGCCGGGAATCGAACCCGGGAACCCGGGCGTGGGAAGCGAGAACGCTACCGCACGACCACGAGATGCGGGCTAGGATGATACTGCGAGAAGAATTTCACAGTGCATTGAAACAAGGTGACTGATGCAGGCGGCTTTCCCTCAGAATTATCGAGGTCTTTAGAGCCAGACATGATAAAATTATATCATCTGGTGTGCAAGATATATGGGAAGGGAGGACTACCTTCTGACTTCAAGAAGAAAATAATAGTTCTAATTACACAGAAGGCAGATGACGACAAGTTTGAATACTATTGAACCAGAAGTTTTTTAAGTAGTGGTGGCAAATATTAATAAGAATTTGTTTACAGGAGAACGGACCAATTGGTAGAAGCTGTTCTCAGGGAATATAAGTTTGTTCCAGTTGAATGTTGGCACACACAATACAATACTGTTCCTACGTGTTATTTTAGAAGATAGATTCAAGAAAGGCAAACTTACACCTGTAGCAGTTGCATAATTACATTCAGCACCAGATACAAAAAACGCGTCAGAACATTTAAATACGGTACATACCATTCAACATTTGCAGATCATTTAAATAAAGAATACTATAGACCAAGTAATATTGAAAAAGATATGAACATCATAAGAATCAGTAAAGACAGACAACTCCTCCCTTCCGAAGAAAACTTCCACATACACAAAGCATTAACACAAAACAAACAGTTCCTTAATGATCAAATAAATATTAGAAACCAGACACTATATAAAATAACTGAAGAAACTCCATGAAAAAGAAAAGAGAAAAGAGCCTTTTCACCATTCACCTTCTCCCAACCATTCATCTCCCGCCCTCCACCTAATTTGATTTCGCTTCTGGCCCCTCATCTTCTGCATCTCACATTCCATCAAACTACTATACACTTACATCCACTCAACACGACTTTTCCATTGCCTCCCTCCCACCCTCCCACCCTCCCACCCTCCACACCCCCCCCCCCCCCAAAAAAAAGAAAAACTAAATCACTGCTCCTTCACTACTCTTGCACAGTATATAAATAGACAGCAACATAATTAAATCGAATGAGACGCATACAATTAAGTAAAATAAAAAGAAAATGAGTATAGGTCAAAGACAAACTGGTGGCAATGTTATGTTTGGCAACACTACAAAACGCAAACCACAGTACATATTTAGAAGTACAAAAATAAACAGAAAACAATGGCGTGCAAGAAAGCATGCTGTGTAAAACGTGAGAAACGTGTAGTTCTGTAGAGCAACAAAAATTAGGTCCAAGTATTAGTGTCTAACGAAGAAAAACTCCATGGATTTACAAGTAAACGGCGTTTACAGATGTAGCGAGGAACAAAGCGGAAGTCACTGTAAGTAAAAAGCAGCATATAGCAGACAAACTGGTTTTCAGTCTTAAAAAAAATCAAATTATCAATATCTTTAGTTATGCACCACTGATGATGCTTTACCTCATTAAAGCGAAACGATTCTGATGTAAAAGACATTTTCTTGTAGTTCCAATGACAGAACGTAAATCCCTCAGGAATTACATAAGGCTTTTGACATAGCTGTCTCGACTAAACTCTTTGAAATTTTGAAGATACCAGCGTAAAAATATGATTTATAACCTGTAGGGCAACTAGACTGCACTTGTGGGAGTCGAAAGGGAAACTGTAGTTGAAAAGGGAGTAAGATAAACTAGTAGCCTATCCCCTATGTTATTTAATATGTCCACTGCGCAAGTAGTGAAGGAAATCAAGGAAAATTTGGAAAACGAATTTAAGACAAGGGCAATGAAATATATAATCCCTGAGGTTTGACAATGGCACTGTGTAAAATGCGAACTGACGACACCAAGAAAAAACAATCCTAAAAAAAGAGGACTTTATTAAAACTTCTTACAAATTTGTGTGTGGGAAGTCTTTTCTGAAGGTATTCGTCTGGCAGCTAGCTTTGTATGGAAGTGTAACGTGGTCTGACAATAAGGTACTAGACGCATTCGGTATGTGGTGCTACGGAACCATGCTGAAAACTAGATGAATAGAACGGATAAATGATCCAGAGGTACTGAATCGAACTGGTGTGTGAAGAAATTTATGGCAAATCTTGACTCAGAGATGAGATCCGTTAATAGGGCCCATGGTGAGGCATCAAGCAATCGTCAGTTAGGTAGTGGAGGGTAGCGTGTAGGGAAAAACTGTACAAGGAGACCAATGCATGAATGTAGCGACGCGGTTGAAATCTGTGTAGACTGCTGCAGTTATGCAGAGATGGAAAGGGTTGCACAGGATAAACTAGCGTGCAGAGCAACTTCAAAACAGTCTTCAGACTGAAGGACACAACAATAACACAAACAACAGGAGTAGATGCTTGTACTATTTATCCAGCACAATAACTGACGGTGTTCGGAGTAGGCAAGATATGAAATGCAGGCTGGCAATAGCAAGAAAAACGTTTACGAGAAAGAGAAATATCGCTCAGTTGTGGGAATCGAAACTTTAGAATTAGGGAGAAATATGTTATAATTATCTATTTTTAGTGTCTTAGAAGTGGACTTACATAACATTATATTTCTCAGATATGTAAACCGTAGATAAATACTTAAAATGCAAATTAGGCTTATTTCTTAGTGAGACCAAAAAATAAAACAGTTTTTGTCTGTATAGATGAGTATTACATATCGGTTTCCTGAGAGACTTAGTAATGAAGATAGAGAATTTAGATAATGACTACCTGGTTGGTGCACTGAAAATAAACACTGATTGCAAGTGACCTCGGAATCATTGATAGAATAGATATGCACAAAAGATTCAACATGGTATAACCCGTAACAAAAAATCTCTTTGCTAAATAGTGTGCTACATGAAACATATTCGCAACTGCGAATACGAACAACCAGCAGCTGTACAAGGGAATGAGGTCAAAAAACGTTTGTGCCGGATCGGAACTCGAGCCGGATTTCCAACTTTACGACAGCGGTCGCTTTAATCAATTTGGCTTTCCGTTCGCGACTAACGGTCAGACCCAAACTTCCACATGTCTTCGTTCCACCGTCACAACCTGTACTCGTACACACATTGTGTAGTTCTTGTACAGAGGAGGACATCTTAATTCAGAGCCGCTGCCTCGCATCGGCGAATAAATACGATATTCAAGTGCTTGCGTTGTTAAGAAGAACGATGCAATGGTCCTTCGAAGATTTATGTCCTTACGGTTCTCGCATTTTTTCACCAAGATGATTTTATGACGAACACCTTCTCTCATTGCGGATGACACAAAATGGTACCAGAATTGGACTACAGTTTAACTTTGCACTTCGGTTGTTTCGGGGTATGAAATGGTCACACGGAAACCATCCGAGTGTCGATACAAAAATAAAATAATAATAAAAATAACACATATGGAGGCATGAAAACGAAACTGAAGTACCACGACAGCCTGGACTCTTTTCGGTCACTAACCTACAACTTGTATGCAACACGGGGTTGAAGAAACACTAAAAACTTAAAATCCTCCCATGCTTCTGGTTAATATGCCTAGCGAACATCGATAATCAACACCCCAGTGTCTAATTTCTTTGCAATAGATGTCCCGATAACTTGCATCACCCGTAGTTTATCTTGGATCGCACGAGTAGGAAGGATAATGCACCAAAACAACCACCCTCCTCACCTAACAACGCTACACGGACTGACTCAAGAAGAGATGAAGGCGACGTCATTTCCGCCTCGCCTCCAATTTGCCGGTTGATCCTCCAGAAAATACAAGGATTGCTCTCGTCTCGGTCTCTACTCATAATGGATCATTTCTCATTTCGTCCATCCCAAAATCATGTGTACGTTTCGAAGACGACAGTAAAAGCCTCCACTCCGGACCATGCCTGAAGGTGAACAACTTTCCCAGTAATAAGACACAATTCTTTTGTCCTAGTCTCTCTCCTCGCATTTATTAACTGATATCTCAACCGTAATGATACTCACTAAACTTCCCACTGATTCCACATATTTACAGGCATCTTCCAACAATTTCAAGAAAGTCAAATGTAACTGAATGTCATCTGGCCATAAACAAATTTTGCCAACATGACGAATATATTTTAAAAAGTGTTCACATTTTCAGAGGGAGTGAAATTTACTGCAGGAAAAGTGCTCTTCAGAACAGTTTGTGACACAAAAATGTGGATTTAACGTATGAACAGCAGCCCCACTGCATACTTAAGTCAACTTTGTGAGCAGATGGCAACTTCTGCCTTGCTTGTACCATTCTTCTAATTCCTGATTTCTTAGCATAAGAAATGGTTCAAATGGCTCTGAGCACTATGGGACTTAACAGCTATGGTCATCAGTCCCCTAGAACTTAGAACCACTTAAACCTAACTAAGGACGTCACACAACACCCAGTCATCACGAGGCAGAAAAAATCTTTGACCCCGCCGGGAATCGAACCCGGGAACCCGGGCGTGGGAAGCGAAAAAGCTTGCGCACGACCACGAGCTGCGGACTCTTAGCATAAGAGTCGCTATTTCGGCTCACAGATATATAACTGTGTCAGCACCATCAACCTCCGTGGCTCTTTCTGCTTTTGGCAGTGCAGCAGGCATTATGTGCATTCAAGTAGCCTACCCAGAAGAACGAATAGTTAACTCTCCATTTATTTTAATTTTACTTCATTGATGAACGTGCCATGGCGCAAAGACCAAAGGGCAATGTCAGCAATGGCACATGTGGGCAGACAGGACCACGGGCACGTCGCATCCACGTGGAGGCAGCGTTGACCCGGTGGTTGCTAGCACCAACTCCGGAGAGGTTAAGACGCCGCACCATTGAATCGAAGATCCTCAGTGACGGCTGCAACTGATTGTTTGGCGGCGGCGCGGAGGGCAGAACCAACACCTGGCTGTGACAGTGTGTGGCTGAAGACGACGGCTACGGTTGCGGCTACACGATACCGCTCCACCTAATCTCTCTCTGACCCCAGGTTCTGCCATTACGTTAGTCTTTCCGCTATCTTACTTGTTTCTCCCTCTCTAAGGTCTTTGCTTCATTATTTTTGTCGGATAACTTATCTCCATAGGCCTCAAAAATTGATCTCCTAGCTCCTCTAGCTTGACAAATGAGTTTTTTCGATTGACCTCACAAGTCACTCTCCAGCTCTCCTGCTGTACGACAGGTGTGGTTCTTGTGGCTTCTCCTCCTATACCGAAGTTCCGTTTTTACTCCAACTAATTTTCAATATGGTTCATAGGACTTGTCTTTTAAGGAGATGGCATCACTGTGGTCGAGGGAGAGGGCATCGCAAGGGAGTTTCAAATAAAAACAAAGAATTATATGGTTATATTCTACACATACATGATGCATAAGGGCTCCTCGGTCAGAACTCTCTAGGTGGTAACAGAATAAGGAGACAGTAGGAGAAAGACGAGGAGACTTACGTCTGAATTACCTGGTTGCCAGACGAGATGAACACATCCAGAGACATAGGTACTAAGCCATCTGCCTTTTGGGAAGGCTGAAACACAAAGAGACACTCAACTGTTCAAAAATGGCTCTGAGCACTATGGGACTTAACTTCTGAGGTCATCAGTCCCCTAGAACTTAGAACTACTTAAACCTAACTAACCTAAGAACATCACACACATCCATTCCCGAGGCAGGATTCGAACCTGCGAGCGTAGCGGCGCGCGGTTCCAGACTGTAGCGCCTAGAACCGCCCGGCCACTCCGGCCGGCACACTCAACTGTGCTCTTGGTTCCAACGAGCGGCCAGTAACCACAACATGACTCGTTTCACGCCTTCCTATTCATTGCCAGCGGTGGTGCGTGAGCCTAGTTTTGTTAGCAAAGTCCCAGAAACCACAGCACCAGGTGATGCAGCTCTCTGCCACGAACATAGGCTCTGAAAGAACTTCAAGGCACATGTAAAAAAAATTCAGAGAAAAATATAGTACCGAATCACTAAAATATCCCCAGACCGGCTAGCCACTATATAAAATATTCTGAAGTCTAATATAAATAGGTTACGAACTATTTGTAAAAGTATTTATCTGGATGGTAAACTTGTATGCGAGGGAAATACGTACGATAAACAGTACAGACAAATAATGGCGGTACAGAAGAATTCTGATCATAAAATCGTAGATCGGATAACTGTTAAATATGTGTGGAATTCAATAGGAGAGAAAAGGACATTATAGCACAAAATGAAGAAAGGAGAGAGGCCCCGGAAATATCTAAATTGGTAATGGGGGGAAGTGGGAAAAGGAGGGGGAATGGAGGAAAGCTCTGAAGGTAGTCCAAGGCTTTATTACAGAAAGCCGGTTCAAATAGATTTCGACTGCAGTAGTTGCGCAGAGGTGAAGACAATGGATTAGGGAACACTTCTGTGAACAAGAAGAGAACGGAAGTTTTGAACTGTGGTGCTGTAGAAGAATACTGCCGATTAAAAGAGTAGAGCATATAAATAATGAAGAGATATTGAACTGAACTGGGGAAAAGAAATTTACGGCACAAGTCGACTAAAAGAAGGGGAGATTTGACAGTGCGCGTCACGGGGATAGAGGAAAAATAAATTTGTAATTAATAGATTTCAGCTAATAGTCGTCCTTTTGAAATTTTATTGGCAGATCTAGATTTCAGCTAGAAACTAGCCATTCTCAATGCACTATCATTTTTGATCCATACATGTAATACCTGTTGGTCGGGCTTCATTCGCAGTTTTCAAAGAACTGTGACTGAAGCCCGACCAACAGGCATTACATGCATTGATCGAAAATGATAGTGCATTGAGAATGGCTAGTGTCTAGCTAAAATCTAGATCTGCCAATATAATTTCAAAAGGACGACTTATAGCTGAAATCTATTATTTACAAATCAATAAAAGTCGCTGCGTACAACAGCCTCTGAATGGAGGGAAACCTGATGAATAATAAATTTAGTAGAGAAGGGAAGTGGCAAGGGTGAAAGATTTGAAGGGAGGAAATGGTTTGCCGTTTGCCTACAGCAGATTAATGACTGCAACGGCTATAAGGATTGCATAGAATAGTATGAAGAGCTGCATCACACGAGTGTTTCGATAGAACTCCTCAACAGCGAAGAAAAAGTGGAAGAAACAGTTGCTTCTCTAATGTACTAGGTGGGAGTGCACAGGTAGCTCCCTCATTTCATTGTACCCAATACCCTTTCTCGCGGGCTGGAGTACTAACTCCCCAGGAACTCTTTACGCTTCAGTTATGCGTCCCTCAGTATTCCCACGACAAAACGGCTTGTCAAGCCCTAAAGACTTGGCCAGACGCGTGAATAGGTCTAAACCTCGGAAGAATTACACTCGCAACGGTCTATATACTTTGAGATGAAAGATTTGGAAATTTGTGGTAAGGACTATGGGACCAAACTGCTGAGGTCATCGGTCCCTGGGCTTACGCAATACTTAATCTAGCTTAAACTAACTTACACTAAGGACAACACACATACCCATGCCCGAGGGAAGACTCGACCCTCCGACGGAGGGGAACCGCACGAACCGTGACAAGACGCCCAAGACACCGCTGCTACCCAGCGCTGCCTTTGAAATGACATAAATCATGGAATACCGACATGTACATACACAGTCAGCTGTAGTATGGCCTACACAAAATATAATTTGTGGTACATTGGCCGAACTGTCATTTGTACTCGGTGAATGTGAATTGGGGATTTTCTCTGCCAGGGGACGTGGTGTTTGTGTTATCCTCATCAATTTATCGTCATCATTTGTGACAGTTGCTAGATTAGATCTCGTCAAAGAATTGGCCTGTGTAAAAATTGGAACTTTGTACAGGCACTGATGGCCGCCCAGTTGAGCGCCCCACAAACCGTACAAGATCTTCATTATTATCATTTTAATTGGTTTGCGACGTGTTTATGGCTGCACAATGAGAGTAACAGACGTTGAATCACAGTTGGAGCTCGGACATTCCATTTCGAATATCGTTAGGGAATACAAATTCTAATCTCAACAGTGTGTGCCAAGGATGCCAAATTTCAGATATTACCTCTCACCACAGACAACGTAGTGACTGACAGCTTTCAATTAAGAACCGGGAGCAGCGGCGATCGTTCTGAATTGTCGGTGCTAAGAGACAAGTAACACTGCGTCAAATAACAGCGGAAGTCGGTGTGGGACGTACGACGAAATTATCCGTTAGGACAGTGCGGTGAAATGTTGTGTGACTGGTCTAGGGCTGCAGACAACCGAAGCATGTTACTTTGCTAACACCACGTTATCGCCTGCAGCCAGAGTTAGTGATCATATTGGTAGGATCCTAGACAACTGCAAAACCGTGACCTTGTCAGGTGACTCCCGATTTCAGTTGATAAGAGCAAAACTTAGGGGTCAGGAGTGCCGCAGACATAATGAAGCCTTGACGCAAGCTGTCAACAAAGCACTGTGGAAACTGGTGTTGGATCCATAATGGTGTAGGCAAAGTTTGCATGGAACAGACTGGGTACCCTGGTCCAAACTGAACATATCGTTGACTGAAAACGGTTATGTACGGCTATTTGGAGACCATAATCCCAAAGAACAATGGATTTTTTATGAATGACAGTGTACCATATCAATGGGCCACAGGTATTTTCAATTGGTTTGAAGAATATTCTGGATAATTAGAGTGAATGATTTTCCCACCGATATGATCCGACACGAATCCCATCGAACATTAATGGGACATAATCGAGATAACAGTTTGTGCACAATATCCTGCACAGACAGCACTTTCGCAATTATGGACGGCTAAAGAGGCAGCTTGACGATATATTGCTGCATAGGACTTCCAACGAGACGTTGAGTCCATGTGACGCCGGGTTGCTGCACACATTTACCTGTGCTCCAAGAGCACCACACGTTGGAGAGAACTTCGACGGAGCAAAAAGCCATGCGACAAAGAGCTGTGTTCGTGCGAAGACAAGTGTAAAGGACCTAGTGCCTTCTGCGCGACTGGAATGTGGTAATCCATGGCCGAGTTGTTGACATTACCAGACGTGGCTTGACACCCAGCAGAAGTCACCTCCACCCCGAGCCTTTTTCGGTGAAGAAGGGCTTAATGGATGGCCTGGATTGCTGCATCTGTAGGCTACAAGAGCTATAGAGTGTGAAGGGCACTCAGGGAGTCGAATAATACGAGAAATTTAGCAGGTGCAACGCATCTCAACAGCTCCAAAGCCCACAATACCACGTGTAATTCCACGTCGAAGGCAGTGAAGTCTTGACCCAATCGGACTTTGGGAACATCATAAGGAAAAACAACCGATCAAACAATGGAGTACCCCTGCTTATATTCATCTTTGAATAAAGCAATACAGATATGACGCTCATTTAAAATATAAAATATTGTATTAAATGCATGTCCTGGAGAGCAGCTTCTTCTGTACTGCACTAAATCTGAAATTACTCCGTGCCTTTGGATAACTTGTAATGTGGTTTGCAGTTGCTCATCACCGACTCCTCGATATTTGCTACAAGGGTCCCAAACGGTCTTGTTTCCAATGGGATATTGGAGAAAAGACGCTCCCTAACGAGACGAGCAACAGTATGGCATGCTGGTAAACTGGTAGGAGCGTTGCTCCCAGCGAATTGCTGCTGGTAGTGATTGGCGGTTTTCCAGCTTCAGCACAGAGACTATGTATGGTGCTGGTCCTGTAAGCACCCGTGCGTTCTGCTGTCCTCATCTTGGACAGTGTCAGTAATCCTTAGGTAAGAAAGGAGACTTCGTTTATCGGTACACTGCTACGAATCCACAAAAGCTCTATCAAACCGGAGTTGACAAGCCCTATCCATTCGCGAAGATCTGTGACTAAGGCACTCTAAGATGCTGAGTTCCTTCTGTATCCTGGCCTTTAGGTTCTTCAGCTATGGTAATCACGTCAATTTGGAGTTAAAATAAGGGCCACAAACCTTACTGAGAGTTTAAAAGTGTAGTGATATCCGTTACATGCAAGTCACGTAAATTAAAAATACGACGGAAACTATTAAAATGGACACACACACATACTTATCTGCAGAAAATGTAAAATCCGTCTTTGATGCCCATTTCTGTAACATCTTCACTGTGAGGTGCAACTGACGATTCGCTGTTACGGTGCTGGAGGAGGAATAAACAACGGCAAAATTGTCCAAATAAGGAGGACTGCACAGGACCACTTTCCCTAGACGTTATGACGTATATGGATATGGAAAAGACTACATTCTTAAACACTTCCAAGAGGGAACACAATTCACCTGCTCAAAACTATCGGACAGCACGTCATCAACTCGGTACTTAGAACGTACTTTGATAAAAAGACCGAATCAATATGGGTTAGTGGTCGTGAAAGCCATTTTGGTGGAGCTATCGTAGAATATTGTGTCTCCAAATAGTGTCGTACGCCTTACTGATATCGAAAATACCCCCATACAAACTGCCCCCAGCAGTGGATGGACAGTAAATCGAAATCTCCTGAACCACACGGGGAGCGGCATAGGAGCTATACAGTCTGAACATTCAGACCAGACGGCGGTTGACCATTCGCTCCTAGCTCGTTTTACACAGCGCATAAAGACGACGGTCAGGTAGCTATTGAGACACGCTCGATTCTTTCGTTGTGACAGTTACAGCAGCACATCGTCTGACCCTTTTCTCAGTTATGTCATCATTTCGATGCAGGGTATGACCCAAGAGCACATGGCTTTTAGTAAGTTTAATAAGGAATTTTTGGAAACCGGTTACGTTCTTGGGCGAGAAGTCTGAGTTCCTGCACAGGTGTCCTGAAGCCATTGATGTCCCACTGTAATATTAGTGCCGTTTACTTATGAGATTTTTTCTTGCATCCTGTGTCGCAGCTGGGGTTAGACTCCCACAATGGATGGTGATTTAGTCTGTGTGGTAGATGGTTGCTACAGGCTGACTTCATAATCCTTTGTCTGCGAAGACGAATCAGTGGAACATTCAGCATAAGATGTGTACGATGTGATGGCTTATCACCTGTCTTTTTCTGTGGACCAAACTTACCGCTTTGCTTAGTTGCCAGAGTAGACTATGGAGTAACAAATACGACAATGGCAGAGGCAGCGCTGCCCTTTTGCTGTTGCCATTTGAGAAAACGGAAGCTCCCTGATATAGGCTACTGTAGGATTTTGTGATGTTCTGGGGGACGATGATGTTTGGTTTGTGGGGCGCTCAACTGTGTGGTCATCAGCACCCGTACAAAGTCCCAAGTTTTAGACAGTTCAATTTTTTTGCACATTCCAGTCGAGCACCTGTCACGAATGATGATGATGATGATGATGAAATCACGAAGACAACACAGACACCCAGTACCCAGGCAGGGAAAATCCCCAACCTGGCTGGGAAACGATCGACTCTGGGACCCCATGATCCAGAGGCAGCAACACTAGCCGCTAGACCGAGGGCTGTGGACGTTGTGGACCGAACTATGGGCTCAGAAAGAACAGCACCTATAAAACTACACAGACAAAAGTAGGTAGCAGCGCTGACCCCAGCATCCTCCGTCTACCTAGGGGCATCGACTGTCAGATTAGGCTTTTGAAGAGCTGAAGCAAACAAACTAGCAGAAAAGGATGTTAAATGGCTGCATAGATATCTTCGTCCAACCATAAAAGATTGGCTTCGTTGTTGTCAGCTCCTGTATCTTCGTCTCTTGAAAGTAGATACAGCAGTCCTAAATTCAGACAGAATGATCCCCAGAGCAGTTTGCACTCTTTAGAAAAAAGGATCAAATGACCCTGTTGTCGGTCGCTTAGGATATTTGCCACAAGTTGCTACTGCCTTCCACACTAATGCCACGGCCCATAGCGTTGCCATTTAAAACAGTGAAATGAGTTGTGGACATAAGGCAATATGTTTAAGGGAGTAGATCTTGTCTTGTGCTATGCAGATGTGGTGTTACTAATATGTCAGGGTAAAGGGCATTTGATTTGACCAGTTTTCCAACTACCCATATCACAATATTTTGCACAGGCCCAACACCTTCTTCAGCACTGTCATATATCAGTTTCTCTTTGTGACTATCTACGAGATCTCTGGATGATACGACTTCTTTGTTGCAGCTCTAGGCATTGCATAGCTACATTATGACTGCCTGTTCCCTGAAGCATTCAGCTTTCTCGTGTTACATAGTTTACTTTTAACCATGCGTTACAACATCCTCAGAGCTCCACTCTTTCCTTCTAACTATTATAAACACATTCTTTGAGGTATCCTGAATCCTGTACATATTAAGTGAAGTAGGTCGTACAAGCAATAATTACAGTGCCAGGGGAACTGTCATTATGACCCCTCTTGTGTAGAAGCCATCTTGTTGGGATGGGTGTTGATACCTATCAAGAGTACACCCTTTCCACTGGGAGATGATTTGGGACAGTTGGAGGGTTCCATCTCGATCCCACGAAAGTAGTACATTTAAGAGAGTTCCGGACAAAGAGCATTTCCGGGTCAAATTTCCATGATGTTAACCAAGAATCCAATTTTGCAGTTCCCCCGACAAAAAATCTCATTTCCCTATATTGAAAAATTAAATTTTACATAAATACAAAAGAAACAAAAATCAGTATTTAGTGCCTTCCATAGTTTGAATCTTTTATTTAGCTGGCAGTAGTGGTACGCACTGTATTCCAGTAGTTCGAGTAACGAAGATTTTTGTGAGGTAAGTGATTTGTGAAAGGTATAGGCTAATGTTATGCGCATTGCCTTATATTAGTTGTAATATTGCATTTGCTTTGCTAATTTATGCTGCTTGCTTTGTTATTTGTATTTTTTATCATTGCTGTTTGTGTTAATTGTTTTGTGCTGCGTCATTGCCTTGTCCCTTAGTTTAGCATCTGAGCTCAGTAGATTTAAGTTAGCTTAAGAGGGGGTACGCTATATAAGAGAACGAGTTGTGATGAATTGGAAGAAATGCATTGAGAAGTTATACGAAAAAAGTACAGAAAGCAGGTATAGGTAGGACTTTTTGGGAATAATGATGAACGAAGGGAGATCTCCAAGAAAAAAAAGGTTTTGTTTGCAAAATACTGCAGTACCAGATGTTACACTGAAAACGAACCCTGTCCTTTCCATTGTGTTATCCCCCATGTGTTTGTGTACTTTTGTGTTTTTGTGTTTTTCCTGTCTTTATGTGTTTAGCTGATGTTGTTATGTTGTAGAATTTTTCTAATACTATGTTATTTACTTTGTCAAGATGTTTAAACATTATTTGTTCTGTTTTGTTTTAATGCTCATGTGTGAAGTTGATGTTTCAGAAGTTATTCTTTTATGTGTGAACGTATGTCATAATTCCTGTATCACTGATGTATATGTTATTTCGATTCTTTTGTAAATCCTATACTACAAATGTTATCTGTTTTGTTATGTTCTTTAATGATGTATTTTGTACCTTTGTAATTGTATTCTTATGTTATAAAATTGTAATTGACACCAGTTCATCAAATTAAGTAACTTGTAAGTTTCATTTCACTGCACACATTTCTGTTAGTCATAGTATATCCACAATATGTGAAAAAAAGTGATTGTTAGTGTTTGCACATGTGTTAATAATTCAGCAAGGGACTGGATAATAGCATTGCTGGTTCTAAGGACGATTCCAAAAACATTGTGAGTGCACAAGTGGTGGTTATGGACTTGCTATACTGTCCGCAAGACTCTTCTATGGTGATTGTGCAACTGCACAGTTGCAACAAATGGCTGCTGGCCGTCTCTACAAGGACTACAGTGGGTCTGCACCTCTGGTGGGCCACCAATACCATAATCTCTACTAGGACTACAGTGGGTCTGCTCTGTGATGACCTACCTACCAATATTCTTCAAAACTTCGACTGACTCTGCTGTGGGTTTGCTCTGTTGTGGCGCATTACCTGTCTGCATGTCAAGAGTCAACACTGTCTTTCCGTTGGAAGGACAACACTACTTCTTCAAGACTGCATGGAAATTCACTACTTCTGTGTGCATTCTCTTTTACTGCTCAGACTTTAAGAAAAATACTGCAATTTTACTGTGATGAATAATCAGGACTGCCTTTATGGACTGTGAGAACATTTTAGCTTATGACCAACATTGTATCAATAAGTGTATGCATTTAATATCTTTGTTATTGTAACTATAAAATTTTTTTTCAAATCTGTAGTGGACACTGCCCAAAACAATTTGTAAAATTTTTTGTGGGGAGCATGGGTGCTATGTAAGTAGGCTGTTTATGTTTTCTTATTGGCAACGTTATGTAGGACTCTGTATGAAAATCACTGGCTGTGCTGTGTGCAGTCTGTGGCTAGTTTGCATTGTTGTCTGCCATTGTAGTGTTGGGCAGCTGGATGTTAACAGTGCGTAGCACTGCGCAGGTGGAGATGAGCCGCCAGAAGTGGTGGATGTGGGGAGAGAGATGGCGGAGTTTTGAAATTTGTTAAGACTGGATGTCATGAATTGCTATATGTATTATGACTATTAAGGTAAATACATTGTTTGTTCTCTATTAAAATCTTTAATTTGCTAACTATGCCTATCAGTAGTTAGTGCCTTCCGTAGTTTGAATCTTTTATTTAGCCGGCAGTAGTGGCACTTGCTGTATTGCAGTAGTTCGAGTAACGAAGATTTTTGTGAGGTAAGTGATTTGTGAAACATCTGGTTTAATGTTAGTCAGGGCCATTCTTTTGTAGGGATTTTTGAAAGTCAGATTGTGTTGAGCCAAAAAAATTTTGTGTGTCAGTAATTTTTCAAAGGGGACGTTTCACATTAATAAACATAATTTAAATTTACAGGTGTATCTAATTTTCGATCATCATTTTTAACGATTTCAGTATAGCGATCTGGAAGAGTAGTTTTACACTTTTCATCTAAAAATAACAAAATTTTATTCCCGAATTTAGCAAGCAAACGTTCAGCTTTTGAAATTATGTAAGATTTACTTTTTTTGGATCCAATAATTTTGTGAACGCTTTTGAACAATCACTACTATAATTGTTAAGTTCAATAAATAGACTTTGAGTGCTAGCAATCATTGACATTTTTATTAATACAGAAAAAATAAAGAATAAGAAATTAAAATGTTTCTTTAATTGTTTGAAACTGTTTGGAGAACATTTAATTTTTTGAGAAACTACAGTTTTCAGTTTTTATCTTCCCTTGTTTCCGAGAAATATTTGAAAAGCTAATGAAAACAATAAATTAAAAGGTCTTTAAAATTTTTATTTCTGATTCATTTAATTAATTAAAATATCTGTAGGCTTTCTATGTTGTGAATCACATGTTAAATTCTTTTTCACGTTCACAGTAAATTAAGCAGTAATATCATTGTGTATATTCTTGTTAAAGAATTCACATAATTCCATTGTTGTTCTTTGAGTAGTGAAAACGTTCATTCTTGTAGTCATATTAATTACATATATTGGATAATTTTGAATAAAATTAAATGAACTTACATTATAGCACTGTTTCACTGACTTATTCTTTTAAAATCTCTAAAAGAATGATAAGCTTTTAAGAAGTTATTTGGTGGATCAAGATTCCTTGACCATCGAGGTAATTTCTATATTTCTAACACAGATATATTGTAATTTATCATCACAGAATAAAGAAGAATCACATAATTGATTATTCTTTTGGTTAGTTTCGAAAATGACGGAAATAAAGTAAGATATGTCAAATTCTGTAGAAATTTAATAATTTGTAAGATCTTGTCAAAATTCCTTTTTCTCTCAAACCAGCAAATTCTGTTGTTTGGATTTCGAAGAATGAAATTAGAATTTTTAAATTTTTAAGTCTTTCTTGCTCAAATTCAAGCGAATATTGGGGTTCATATTTAATACCAGGAAAACGAATTTCCATACTTCTACAACAATTTTGCCTTCTTCAGGAAGTGTAGAATTATCATTATCAGTAGTACAATGAAAAATAGTATCATCTTGAAATTTTCTAGAACTGTAAATAAAAAAAACAGTTAATTCTCATTCAAACATAATTTCTTTATAATCTTTAAGAGACATACCAAATAATTCTCATGAATAAAGAACTTAATTTTGTTTAGTTTTAATTTTTCCATTGTTAGGAATATGTCCTTCCATATTCAATTCATTCAAAAGAGGAGACGTTAATCGGATAAGAGTTCAAGAAGTAATAAAAGGGTTTTAATTATAGATATAATATTATTCCTTTTTGAATGGTACTAACATCAAACAAACTGAAAACATAATTATTAATTAGGTTAGTATTTGATTTATCATCATATGCATAAAAATCAGTTTCATCTGTATAAATAACATCAAAGATCATATGAAGTAGCGAAAAATTAGGATAAATCCAAACAGCAGCAATATTAACATTAATTTCTGTTTCTTTGTGGGAAGATTTAAGATATTTCTTGTTTTCTCAGTAACAGAGAATGAGTAAAATTGATAACATTCTATTTGTTCATGGTTTATAAAGAGAAAAATTCATCAACTTATTTTAAAATTACTGTTACATTAGCACTATTTAAGTCAATTAAATTTCCTTTTTCATCAGTTTCAGTTATTTTAAATTTTGAATAGTATTGAAAATTGCAATTTTTGTAGGATGATTTGGTCTATAAATTATTGGTCCACCAAATTAAGAATAAAGTTTGTTTCTGTATGAAAATAATCATTATGTTTAACAACTATTTCATCTGATAAATCGATATTTATGTTCATTAATTCCATTGGAATAATTTTAGGAACATCTTTAACAACTGTTTTATTAGGTTCAAGAATTTGATTATTAAATCCCAAGACTTGTGCAACGCAATATTCTTTAGCCATGTATAAATTTTTAACACTTTCATTAACAATTCTATTTCAAGTCATATCTTTTAAAATGAATATTTGAGTTTTTGGAATGAATAAATTTTTCAATCTATGTTGAGCAACAACAGTTTCTATTGTTTCCCTGTCACAGTATAATAAGTAAGAAAGAAACTTGAATAAAAACCAACTAGTGAAACACTTTTATAAGTTTGCCTTATAGGAATAGAAGAAGTGCCATTCAATTTAAATAATCTGCTCATTTATATTAATAAAAAGTATGTAAATAAAATTAAAACTTCCAGAAAATAAATAAAAAATAAATGTGGTAAACCTTTACCAACCATTATTTCATGTCAATTATAGGTCCAAGTGGGTGTCAAATAATAACATTAATGATTGATAATTACATTTTTGCACCAGGATGGTGAAATTGGAAAAAAATAATCTTTTGTAAGTTTTGATAAACCAAAATATCAACAATGTATAAAAGTATGTGAAAAAATTGAAGATAAAATTACAGAAGAAATTGTTAGTTTTATTGAAAATTATGGTGAGATTATTTCATTAGATGAATTTCAAGAAAATTAAGTTGCAGTTTTTGATGGGTACAATCTTGATAATGAAGATAGAATTAGAGAATGCTTTACTAGTGGTAGGCATAAAAGTACGGACTGTATTTATTTGAGCCCAACATATTAAAAACTTTTAAATATTTTTAGACAAGATGATACAAATTTAAATCATATTATCTTCTATTTGTTTAAAGAATTATGTAGTAAGTGTTGGAATATAGGTAAATTCAGTTTTATAGGAATAGTTATGACAAGAAAATTATTGAAGCTAAATACAGGGAAGAGATTATGAAGTTTTAAAACATTGAACCTAAACATTAAACATAAATGTTGAACATAAAAATTAAACATAAATGTTATACATAAAACGTAAATGATAGGCATAAACATTAAATGAAAAAGGAAAGGTTATCTCAATTTTATTCTTAATAAATGGTCACAAAATACTAACAAGAAATTGTTAAAAAAGCCAAATGAAATAAAATATTAAAAGAACAATTAAAAGAAAAGTTTAAGTAATTGAAAAAACAACCAATAACAGAATATGAAAAATTTAGAAAAGAAGGTCAACCATTTAGTTGATAAAGTGATACAAGGAACCGAAGGGTCAGGAGGAAAAGGCTTAAAGGCAATTGAAGAAAATGGTGGAGCTGAGAAAAGAATGGTACCTTACAAACACTATTGTTTAGAAGAATTTAATGATATTCCACTACATGAATGTGCTGATGGTAATCAATCAAGGAATTAATCCATTAAATGAAGTATGTACAGAATGTGGTATTTCTGATAGAGATACTGAAGAATTAGAGAAAAGGCATGAAACCGATAAAACATTACAATTGTGAAAGGAAGAATGCATGCAAGAGATTGTTCTTTAGGGAAAAAGTTGCTTCAACTGTAGTTAGAGGTATAATGTATGGAAAACGAAAATTATGAATGGCTGTAGAAGTGGGCAAAAATACATAGGGGTTATAAATTTTCGTTTGATTATTATGTAATCTCTATAAATGAGTAACTGATTATACTTCATGCCAAACTGGTAAAACTAAACCACAATCAAATGAAATTACACTCAACAATGAACACTTAAATAATATTGACCCATTTAAAGTGATGTTCCAAAAACAAAGAAACAGAAAAATATTGGTGGTATTTTGTGTGCTTCAATAACTATTACTGTCATAAAAAATTACTGAATATCTAACAAAAAAAGAAAGAAGGTTCTGGACTAACAAAAGATGAAGTTCGATTTATTTCATCAGTATTACCTGCATTACCTTATTTAGTGACATTTGATTCACTTACTGCTGGTCCTGCATCAACTGCAAATGCAGTTATAAGTAAGGGAAAAGATGATAGGGAATTATAAGAACAAAATACATTTAACTTGGAAATGAAACAGACAGGAAAAGGAGTAAATAAATTTCAAAGTGGTAACTGTAAAATTTAATAACCCATTAACTAATTTTGATATAGAAAAATTTGTGAAGTTTTTATCATTGCTGAATTACCAGATGAACCAAAATATTTCGAATCTGGAATAGTAAATTTTGATACTTCTGTTCATGTTGGAACTCACTGAATTTGTTATTATAAAAATAAATATATAAAATTTCTTTTTGATTTATGTGGAGTAAATATTCCGAAACAGTTAATTACTTAGGAAAAGATAATACTACTATATTTAGAGAATATAAAATTTTGATGGAGGAATTGTGGACTGCTGTGTTTATTTGTTTTAAAACTGTTAATGCATTAACTTTAAGTTTAATGATATTTTAAATTTAATGAACGAACATTTTTGTAAATAAACTCATTAATGATTAAGGAAAAATAAAAGAATTTCAGTCATTAGAACCAACATATTTTCAATCAATAATCAAAGATTATCAGACTTCACAACATACAAATTAAAAAAATAATAATTAAACACTATTTTTAAAGCAACTACAGGTTATCTCTCTTTTATAGGTAGAAGACTGTTAAAACTGTTGCAGTTGAAGAAAGATAATTATATTTGGTGAAATAATTCAATCATTTTATATATAAATAATAATTTTTATTTATAAGTGAATAAATATGATCTCATTTACTGTTTGATGTGCAAAAGGTTTACTGAAACACTTCATCCTTATAGATTAACTATTAAAAATGGAAAACAAAAATTTGATAGTTTTTGTTCAATTTCTAAAGCTAAAAATAGTAAATTTACTAAAAAAACATTTGTAGGTGAAGGTCTAAATGTTCATTGCGACACATGATAGGTGCTGAAGTATGCCCAGCTCGTATGGTGACAAGGGATTGGCGGTATCTGCAAGTCCCCTTCTCAGGAAATCTGCCTCCACCAAGCCCATAACCAGAGAACGAATGGTGAGCACCCTTAGTCTATGTCCTTGGAATTTTATACCTTGAGATCAATATGACCTGTTCATGTGCTGATATCACACCAGGATACCTCACATCATTCATGTCAGTCAGTCTTTTTATAATCGAAATGTCAGCACACTTTGAATCAGCATGCAGTCCACCATGCATATACATGAATATTTACATGCCAGCTAACCATATTTGTTACTGGTAAGACATTTCATCAAAATAGTTTATAAAACTTTGTTTGTAAAACGTGCTCCACAAGTGTAGTACTGGGAACCATTCATGCTCCCACCATAAGCTGCTTCTAGTGAATAATGCTTTATTGATGAGTGGTTTCCACAGAGAGTCCATTTTTCATATAGTCATAAAAATATAAAAAAAATTCATGGGGCAACTATCTGATCCTTTCGAGATAACTGGTTTATGGCAGGGAAATATACTATCTAAACTGGTAGTTAACTGTGCCATAGAAAATGTAGCCAGAGATTAGAACACAAAGATCCTTACTGGCATGTGACAAGGAACAAGTATCAAAGGCATCAAAGCCACTTCCCTAGTCTTTTCAGAAGCGATGGCCCTACTAGCCGAGAGCTGGGAAGAATCCAAAGAAAAAAATCACCAAAACAGATGAACCCTCCTAGTACAACTGGGGTAGATATGGTTTCATAAAGCATTTAAAATATATATCTCCCTTGTTTTCAAAACATTTATTTTCAAAATTTATCACTTTGTCTTGCTAAGTTGCTTGTATGCAATAACATATTGTTCAGTTTTACATTTATAACATCTTAATTTATATTCAGGGCCTATGCACTGAGTACCACTGAGATCAGCATGAGATCAATCTAAATTATTGATTTGTTTCCTGAATGTAAAATAAGTGACAAATGTTACATTGAACAGATGATGTAGCAAAAATCTGCAACAATGAAACTAACATTCCCCACTAATTACTTAAACCCATTTTTGCTATCTCTTACTTGAGCTGTTGTTGTCTATTGCCTCGGTTGTTGCTAGTGTTTTGCTGCAGAGAGCGGAAGTACTACATTATGACTAGAAAACATTTTAGTAGTGCTTAAATACAAGCAATTATGAATCAAGAAGAGTAATTAGGAGATATACCATATGATGAAGAGATTGATGTTCTTATTTCTACACATAGTGAACCAACTGAAGATTCTGGTGATGAAGTTGGATATTTGGAAACTCTACTTCCTGAAGTTATGACATCTCATATCAGAATGTTTTCAAGTAAGTATGCCTAATCTACCATATGCTTGCAAAAACCTTAATGATAGTACTAATAATAACAATATGTAAGTACATATGTAAAATAGTAATTCCACTTTTCAGGTCGAGAAATGGAAATAAAACAATGGAAAAATATGCTAGTAGATTGCATGGGAGACAGCCAGCACAAAATATACTGAAGATGGCTCCAGGTCCCACCAGGCATACTCTAAGGAACATAAGTACTGTGCCACCAGCATTTTCATTATTTATGAAACACAGCATTTTCCAGACTATTTTGAACTGGACCAACAGAGAAGGTAACATTACTTTTGGTAGCAAATGGACAGATCTTAATAAAGAAGAATTTGAATGCTTTCTTGGCCTGCTTATTGTTGCAGTAGTGTACCAAGTTCACAATGAGGACATTGTGAATTTATGGAACGAAGAGAATGGCCAACCTATTTTCAATAGTTCTACGGCTAGGAACCTCTTCACAGAAATATCATACTGTGTTCAGTTGGATGATGCTCAGCACCGGTGGCAGAATCGTAGCCATGATAAATTAGTACCAATATGGGGTTTATTTAAACACTGGGTAAGCACATTACATGATGCTCACACAAGAATATTACAATTGATGAACAGCTGGTAACTTTTAGGGGTAGGTGTCCATTTCGCCAGGACATCCCATCAAAACCTGGAAAATATGGTATAAGGATATGGTTATTTTCTATAATATTTTGGATATTAGTGAATTAATTGCTTTCATAATTTGGGTGGACTTATATCCTGATTAGAATAGAAAACCAACTACAACTGAAGAGAATTTCTTCTGGAACTTGTAACATCTCTTAGCAAAACACATATTATATGTGGCAAAAAAAGGAGAAAAGAATAACTCAACTGGATGATTGTAATTGCATGGACAACGATTGTGTGAACTTTATGTAATGAAGTGAAAGCATTATGTGTCATGTTTTGTTCTTGTATAGAATTATGTACAGATTTTTTTTAAACATAATATCTGTGTTGGCAAGTACTGAAACAGCCACAGACGATATTTATTAAATAGCAAACAAAGATGGGAATATGTGACAAGTATAAATAGTAGTGACCGAACACTAATTTCTCTGTCGTCTTCTTGGAGTTACGTGAGTGGGAAGAGCCTGTGACGTTACATTGTACACTTGCATAGGATTCTTTTGTCAAGATTGAGAGATATACGCCATTACGTACTCATTGTAAAGGTGTGTAATAATTTAATCTGTTTAAATGTTCTGATTAGTGAAAACTTGCATTATGGTTTGTAATAAGCTTGCCTGGTATTTTATCCCATCCTTTTAAGACATTTTCAGTTATTTAAATATTATTCGGGGTGCAGAGCTGCGCTACGAACGAACGAGCCGCTGCCGTGGCACATTCAAACCGCATTAAATGAAGCTAATCATACCACAAAGAAGCGGACAGGTAATAGTAAACTAAAATTACTTCTTTCAGCTTTCGGAATTGCAGAGCAGAGCAGCAGATTTTATGATGTGTTTTACAGGTTGACACGGGCTGTGGATGATATACTATTAACAGTGCTAAAAGATGATTTATCTTCATAACATAAAAGAAATTCTGCTGTGCATAGTTCTGGTCTGGCAAACATTATAGTAAAAACATCTTTTTCTTTGATAATAGTCTCATGTTCTCGTGTTAGTCGTGGTACTTATTGGTATTTTACTGTTAACAAAAATCCACTGCAAAATTTTCATGTTGAACAAACATTGCATATTGTAACATCAGTATTGATATCGAAATAATTTTCAGTAACCTTTTCAATAACTGTAAACTAAGGAGGATATGTTGAACTTTATGGTGAGTTACACTATCGAAAAAATGTTCCTTCAATAGAAAGCCAGATCCAGAATAATAAGAACATAATATATTTTGTTTTGTTGAAAATTTATGATCCAAAGGAAGTCACAGTACAGCATCCGTAAAAAGTATTTCAGGGCTCTTTTCGTAGCAACATATTTTATCTCATATATTAGTTGTTACGTGAGTAATAACGAAGCAATTAGAGCCATCGAAAAACTAGGAACAAGTCTAATACCGAAAACAAGTCTAATTCAGAAAAACAGAAGTAGGCACAACAAAGCATCTCTTCCAGCTGCTCCTCCTCCGTCAGCAGAAGTGCATGTGGGGGCAAAACGTGGATGAGTCCCTATGCGAACATTCAATGGATAGAAAAATTCAGAAATGTGCAGAAGGTGCTTTTCTTTCGCCTGTAAACGACATTCAGAGATTCCTTCCTTTAAGGTTAGAGAGTTGCTTTGTTTTAAATGTAAAGATCTATAAGATCAAGGATGACACGATCTGTAAGTGCTTGTATACATAGTTTACCTGGTGTTATTCAGTAATGTATACTTTTATGTCAGGTCATTAAAATAAATAAAATACTGCCAATATATCCACTGTTAATTACATGGGTTGCATTGACCCCAGTGGTATTTAGTGTAACAAAAATGTTCCAGTAGTAGGAGGGTAAAAGCGTGAGAACAAGAAACTGAAATTATCAGCAGATTCAAACATCCTTGAGAATGGATCAGCTGGAATGCTTTCGAGGAAAAGACAACAAACACTCGAAGATGTATAGCCGGACTGGCGTTCCATACAACAAAAACACATAAAAACATAAAGTCCGCATCACAGAACGCAAATATAAGACCTTATAATACAGTAACCAAACAGGAAGCGCTGTATGCGACTGAAACATTCTCCATCACCAACCACTGCCCAGTTGAAAGGCTGCACATCAAAGAAAGTATGATATTAAGAAAAATCATTAACTCCAGTTTCCACAACAAACTAAATCACATAAAAAATGTAACCTCTTACAAAACTAATGAAAAACTCCTAGGCACAATGAGGCCAAGAAGAAAAGATTTTTATGGACAAAAGTAGATCAACAGATACATTATTCATTACATAAGCAAAAAAAAATCGATTGGTTTATGGAAACAGAGATGTACTTAAGTCCAAATCACAAAAACAATGCTCATGGATAAAACTGCAAGAAAAGAAAGACGACAAAGCGAGGTACCAAGTCAAAACTAAATCCAAACGAATGATCCAAATCTCTGAAGAGGAAAGGAAAGGAAGATCAGAAAAAATGAAACAATGCTGGGATAACAGAGAGGCAAATAAAATTAAAAATTGATTGATTTAATGTACCTCAAGATAGGATGAAAGAAAGAAGAAGAAGAAAAATATGTTGCCGGGACATGCTAATAGATAAAACGTCATATTATGTTATTAGCTGTCTTTGTCAACAAAATATTCAGCGAAACTTTATTTCATAAGTGTTTTGAAGAAAGTATGAGAGTGGTACCAACGATTTTGACCTAAACTTTTGTTACCTAGACACCTTTAAATTTGAGGTGATGTTTTACATCTTACGCTCTTCTATCAATATGTTATATTACATAAAAATATATTTTCACATCGACTTGCGAAATGTACATCCTATTGAAAGCAGTCGTCAGTAAAGCACTGTTCACCACAAGTAGCTTGTGGAGATGATAGGAATTTCTTCAAAATAGTTAATGCTTGGGTTCTTACAGCTGCACAGTGTGAATGATTGGAATGGACACTGGAAACAAATCTGGTTAAATTCCTCAGTGCCCTATAAGATATAATTATCGGCTGCATCAAATTTTGCTGCTAAAATTTAATAAATGAATGCATAAACTTCTATTTAAGATTATTTTCAGTCTAGACTGGACCAGGATGGAACATGACGTTTGCATTCAGGCAATGCTAGTTTAAATTGATCAAAAAAATTTACTACAGTAATGTTTGATTTCTAAATCACTGTAAATCACATCTACAGTAAACACAGACGTTGTAGATGAAAATGATAAGAGCTGCAAAACAACTGGCAGAATCTGGAGGGAACAAAAGTGTGAACTGCCAAGGAGAAACAAAAGGGCAATGTCCGATTACAGGCGGAGGCGGGAGAGCGAAATCAATACGGACGCTTCTCGTCGCCTTCCAGGGAGTGACAAGTCTCATTTTACGGGATTTCTGCGTACTTTCTCGAAAAGCTAAACAAAAAAGGGACTTAATTGAGCCGGTATAACACAGTCTCCCTTATAATTAAAGAGGAATGTAGTGTGATACGCATACATATTGAGCAGTTCATTCGTGGTATAGCACCTGTAGATCTGAAACGTCAAACACAATAAGATAACAACATTTAAAATTACTGTTAAGTATTACGTCAAATTTACGGATCGTATTTAAAAAAATTAAGGAATATGCTTGCTGAAGTAAATTAAGTAAGTCACCTTGGTATTATACGTATTCTAATGCTTTATATACATCTTAATTATTACGAGTAGTTTCCTATAGAAAATCTTGAAAAATAGGTGTATTAAAATTTGGACGATTGAAATACGACTGCTTGGATAGTTATCCAATATCAGACTGAGACTGCTTTCAGTAGCTTATTCAAAGAACAAGCAATATTTTCTCTCCCTACAGAATTGCATAGGGAATAGCATTATCATGTCGCTCAGAAAAAGTTCAGTTAATATAACCCTCCGTCGTCATCATTAACTGCTGTTGGTTAAAGTCCTCCATCGTATTTATCTATCCATTGCAATCTTCAGCCGAACACATTCATATTGCTCTAGTCATCAGTCTCCTGTTCCTGAATGGGTAAGAGACCATTATGTATGTTATGTGATTAAAATAGTCTTGATGTTGTTGTTGTTGTGGTCTTCAGTCCTGAGACTGGTTTGATGCAGCTCTCCATGCTACTCTATCCTGTGCAAGCTTCTTCATCTCCCAGTACCTACTGCAACCTACATCCTTCTGAATCTGCTTAGTGTATTCATCCCTTGGTCTCCCTCTACGATTTTTACCCTCCACGCTGCCCTCCAATGCTAAATTTGTGATCCTTTGATGACTCAAAACATGTCCTACCAACCGATCCCTTCTTCTAGTCAAGTTGTGCCACAAACTTCTCTTCTCCCCAATCCTATTCAATACCTCCTCATTAGTTACGTGATATACCCATCTTATCTTCAGCATTCTTCTGTAGCACCACATTTCGAAACCTTCAATTCTCTTCTTCTCCAAACTAGTTATCGTCCATGTTTCACTTCCATACATGGCTACACTCCATACAAATACTTTCAGAAACGACTTCCTGACACTTAAATCTATACTCGATGTTAAAAATTTCTCTTCTTGAGAAACGCTTTCCTTGCCATTGCCAGTCTACATTTTATATCCTCTCTACTTCGACCATTATCAGTTATTTTACTCCCTAAATAGCAAAACTCCTTTACTACTTTAAGTGTCTCATTTCCTAATCTAATTCCCTCAGCATCACCCGACTTAATTCGACTACATTCCATTATCCTCGTTTTGCTTTTGTTGATGTTCATCTTATATCCTCCTTTCAAGACACTGTCCATTCCGTTCAACTGCTCTTCCAAGTCCTTTGCTGTCTCTGACAGAATTACAATGTCATCGGCGAACCTTAAAGTTTTTACTTCTTCTCCATGAATTTTAATACCTACTCCGAGTTTTTCTTTTGTTTTCTTTACTGCTTGCTCAATATACAGATTGAATAACATCGGGGAGAGGCTACAACCCTGTCTCAGTCCTTTCCCAATCACTGCTTCCCTGTCATGCCCCTCGACTCTTATAACTGCCATCTGGTTTCTGTACAAATTTTAATCGCCTTTCGCTCCCTGTATTTTACCCTGCCACCTTCAGAATTTGAAAGAGAGTATTCCAGTTAACATTGTCAAAAGCTTTCTCTAAGTCTACAAATGCTAGAAACGTAGGTTTGCCTTTTCTTAATTTTTCTTCTAAGATAAGTCGCAAGGTTAGTATTGCCTCATGTGTTCCAACATTTCTACGGAATCCAAACTGATCTTCCCCGAGGTCGGCTTCTACCAGTTTTTCCATTCGTCTGTAAATAATTCGCGTTAGTATTTTGCAGCTGTGACTTATTAAACTGATAGTTCGGTAATTTTCACATCTGTCAACAGCTGCTTTTTTTGGGATTGGAATTATTATATTCTTCTTGAAGTCTGAGGGTATTTCGCCTGTCTCATACATCTTGCTCACCAGATGGTAGAGTTTTGTCATGACTGGCTCTCCCAACGCCATCAGTAGTTGTAATGGAATGTTGTCTACTCCCGGGGCCTTGTTTCGACTCAGGTCTTTCAGTGCTCTGTCAAACTCTTCATGCAGTGTCTTATCTCCTATTTCGTCTTCATCTACATCCTCTTCCATTTCCATAATATTGTCCTCAAGTACATCGCCCTTGTATAAACCCTCTATATACTCCTTCCACTTTTCTGCTTTCCCTTCTTTGCTTAGTACTGGGTTACCATCTGAACTCTTGATATTCATAAAAGTGGTTCTCTTTTCTCCAAAGGTCTCTTTAATTTTCCTGTAGGCAGTATCTATCTTACCCCTAGTGAGACAAGCTTCTACATCCTTACATTTGTCCTCTAGCCATCCTTGCTTAGCCATTTTGCGCTTCCTGTCGATATCATTTTTGAAACGTATGTATTCCTTTTTGCCTGCTTCATTTACTGCATTTTTTATATTTTCTCCTTTCATCAATTAAATTCAATATTTCTTCTGTTACCCAAGGATTTCTACTAGCCCTCATCTTTTTGCCTGCTTGATCGTCTGCTGCCTTCACTACTTCATCCCTCAGAGCTACCCATTCTTCTTCTACTGTATTTCTTTCCCCCATTCCTGTCAATTGTTCCCTTATGCTCTCCCTGAAACTCTCTACAACCTCTGGTTCTTTCAGTTTATCCAGGTCCCATCTCCTTAAATTCCCACCTTTTTGTAGTTTCTTCAGTTTCAATCCGCAGTTCATAACCAATAGATTGTGGTCAGAATCCACATCTGCCCCTGGATATGTCTTACAATTCAAAACCTGGTTCCTAAATCTCTGTCTTATCATTATATAATCTATCCGATACCTTTTAGTATCTACAGGATTCTTCCAGGTATACAACCTTCTTTCATGATTCTTGAACCAAGTGTTAGCTATCATTAACTTATGCTCTGTGCAAAATTCTACAAGGCGGCTTCCTCTTTCATTTCTTCCCCCCAATCCATATTCACCTATTATGTTTCCTTATCTCCCTTTTCCTACTGAAGAATTCCAGTCACCCATGACTATTAAATTTTCGTCTCCCTTCACTACCTCAATAATTTCTTTTATCTCGTCATACATTTCATCAATTTCTTCATCATCTGCAGAGCTAGTTGGCATATAAACTTGTACTACTGTAGTAGGCATGGGCTTTGTGTCTATCTTGGCCACAGTAATGCGTTCACTATGCTGTTTGTAGTAGCTAACCCGCACTCCTATTTTTTTATTCATTATTAAACCTACTCCTGCATTATCCCTATTTGATTTTGTATTTGTAGCCCTGTAATCACCTGACCAAAAGTCTTGTTCCTCCTGCCACCGAACTTCACTAATTCCCACTATATCTAACTATAACCTATCCATTTCCCTTTTTAAATTTTCTAACCGACCTGCCCGATTAAAGGATCGGGCATTCCACGCTCCGATCCGTAGAACGCCAGTTTTCTTTCTCCTGATAACGACATCCTCTTGAGTAGTCCCCGCCCGGAGATCCGAATGGGGGACTATTTTACCTCCGGAATATTTTACCCAAGAGGACACCATCATCATTTCGTCATACAGTAAAGCTGCATGTTCTCGGGAAAAATTGATAGCTATGGAAATTTGTTTATCTACCACCCAGTTTCGGCTACTGCATTTAAATATTTGATGTTAAGTTTAAAGGATCACAAACAGCGGCAGGCATTTTATACATACCATCCAGCTACGAATAGTTAAAAAATATTGTTAGAAAGTTCATTTGCAAAACTAAACCTAGAACTTGTGAACAAGAGTAAGGGTCACTATTAAAACCTATACGTAAATAGCTATTGAAAACTGGTTCGAAAAACGTACAAAGCTGCAAGTTCTTGCGTGGGGAACTTTGCTTTCAAATCTTACTTTTATTTCATTATTGTTCCTTTCTCTCTCCTTCTTACAAGTATGTAGTGGAGAAAACAACAAGAGAAAGAAGAAGACACAAAATAAAAGTAAAATTTGAAGGCAGTGTCCCAAAGACCAGCGCCACATGTCAGCTAGAACTGACGTCTTTGTATAATCTTCGAACCAGCTGTTAAGAGATATTAGTTATAGGTTTTAACGTTTCGGGTTCTAAATTTCTTTCGAAAGTGAACTTTTTAAAAATGTTTTTGAACAAGAAACTAACCAATTTATTGTTTGACTTTACTGTCCATTCGTTCTGTAATGATCTGTAGGTTACTAACTGGCTTGCAATCACTGTACTTGAACTTCTCTTGAATCTGGCTCCGTTTGGTTTTTCCACTTGTCTACTCCCTCCCTCTAACCTTGACGGAAAGAGAACAGTATGGTCTTCAAACTAGAGGCTGTCCAGATATATTCGTTCAAGAAAAATCTGTTTCAACAGTTTAAGTTTCCGAAAAGTACCTTTAGGCTTGCTGGGAACGGTACCGATTGCATTGAAACTCCTTGCTTGATTTCTCATATAAGGGCATGCTGTAAGCTCCACATCGTCATCATCTTCTTACACTGATCCATTTCCATGCTCACTCAGTTAAAAACCACTCAATGTTTAGTAGTGGGATCTGTTCAGTCATGAACTCAAATATGTGGCCCAGGCGGCGTTATGAGCAGCCTCAGTGGTAGAATATGTGTTACAACAACCCGATGGGAAAAGTAAATCGAGTATGAACTGTTTTTTATTTCAAAAGTAATCGCCGTAACTATTACTCTACCTATCACAGTGTGATACAAGACGGTCAGTGCCTTTCAGGGAACAGACGTGTACCTCTTCATCCGAAGCAAATCGACGGCCACGAATGTCTTTCTTCATGGCTCAAAAAACAGGGAAACCGCATGGGGAGAGATCGGGACTGTGTGGAGATTTTATAAGGACCTCCAAGCGACTCTGCCGCAGCGCAATCGAAACAAGCTTGGCAACATAAAGGCGGCCTATATGTTGCCAAGGCTTCGCTCGGAAGTCCTTATATATCCTCCACACAGTCGCGATCTCTTCTCCTGCTATTTCTGTAGCTTACATATTTACGTTTATCTCGTTTTAGTTTCACTGCACCTTACAGATGTATGGAACGGTTAAACAAATAACAGTCTACAGACGAAATAAATGCATAAGGAGAGTTTCCAAGAGGGATGTTGTTTGATGAAGTGATTGAACAATGCTACGTATCAGCGGAAAATATTCATATATATAAGGATTTCAAGTGAAAGGTTTATCAAACCAGATGTATATACACTACTGGCCATTAAAATTGCTCCACCAAGAAGGAACGCAGATGATAAACGGGTATTCATTGGACAAATATATTACACTAGAACTGACATGTGATTACATTTTCACGCAATTTGGGTGCATAGATCCTGAGAAATCAGTACCCAGAACAACCACCTCTGACCGTAATAACGGCCTTGATACGCCTGGACATTGAGTCAAACAGAGCTTGGATGGCATGTACAGGTACAGTTGCCCATACAGCTTCAACCCGATACCACAGTTCATCATGAGTGACTGGCGTATTGTGACGAGCCAGTTGCTCGGCCACCATTTACCAGACGTTTTCATTTGGTGAGATATCTGGAGAATGTGCTGGCCAGGGCAGCAGTTGAACATTTTTCTGTATCCAGAAAGGCCCGTACAGGACCTGCAACATGCGGTCGTGCGTTATCCTGCTGAAATGTAGGGTTTCGCAGGGCTCAAATGAAGGGTACAGCCACGGGTGTTAACACATCTCAAATGTAACGTCCACTGTTCAAAGTGCCATGAATGCGAACAAGAGGTGACCGAGACGTGTAACCAATGACACCCCATACCATCACGCCGGGTGATACGCCAGTATGGCGATGACGAATACACGCTTCCAGTGTGCGTTCACCGCGATGTCACCAAACACGAATGTGACCATCATGATGCTGTAAACAGAACGTGGATTCATCCGAAAAAGTGACGTTTTGCCATTCGTGCACCCAGGTTCGTCGTTGAGTACTCCATCGCAGGCGCTCATGTCTGTGATGCAGCGTGAAGGGTAACCGCAGCCATGGTCTCCGAGCTGATAGTCCATGCTGCTGCAAACGTCGTCGAACTGTTCGTGCAGATGGTTGTTGTCTTGCAAACGTTCCCATCTGTTGACTCAGGGATCGAGACGTGGCTGCACGATCCGTTACAGCCATGCGGATAAGATGCCTGTCATCTCGACTGATAGTGATACGTGGCGGTTGGGATCCAGCACGGCGTTCCGTATTACCCTCCTGAACCCACCGATTCCATATTCTGCTAACAGTCATTGGATTTCGACCAATACGAGCAGCAATGTCGCGCTAGGATAAACCGCAATCGCGATAGGCTACAATCCGACCTTTATCAAAGTCGGAAACTTGATGGTACGCATTTCTCCTCCTTACACGAGGCATCACAACAACGTTTCACCAGACAACGCCGGTCAACTGCTGTTTGTGTATGAGAATTCGGTTGGAAACTTTCCTCATGTCAGCACGTTGTAGGTGTCGCCACCGGTGCCAACCTTGTGTGAATGCTCTGAAGAGCTAGTCATTTGCATAGCACAGCATCTTTTTCCTGTCGGTTAAGTTTCGCGTCTGTAGCACGTCATCTTCGTGGAGTGTGCCACAATGACAGAAAAAACCTGTTCGTTTGTTGTTAAATCAATAGCAAGGTCATACATTTCCATATGTTACTTTTTTGCTGAGTATAGGTACATGTGTGTTGTATACACGTATTAAAGTTAAGGAAATAAAGGAAGGAAATTTACAGTTTAGTGTTTTGTCGACGTCACACATTTTTAATCAAAGAACAAGGGTGAAATCAATGTCCCGCTCATAAATATACAATAACTCGAAAACATGAAGATTAGGTACCTTAATAAATTCTGCTCCGTCTGAGAAGCCACCATCAACTGCTCCATATATACAAGCTACTGCGGAAGGTGATTTAAAATGCTGAACTCTGTATAAGAATCAGCAATGAATATTACCCAGTTTCCTTAATTCAGCTTTTCAACAATTTAACAGTACAAGTCATAAAAAGTTTTCATCTGCATGACAAGCCACACTGGAAAAACTATTGTTTCCTGATGTTATGTAGACAGGAGTGACACCACCAGCAGTCGACCAATGGTGTAAACGCCCAGAAGACGACCTCTACGTCGGGTTGAAACCGGCTGGCGGTATTATAACAATAATAAATTTGATTAAGACTGTTCTTGAATTATTGATTAATCATACTAATCGCTGCTTCTCTCCACAACCAAGTTGTCCAGAAATTTATTATATTGGAACTCAGAACGAGTGCAATAATTTTTCAACAAACGGCTGTTAAGGGTATTGGACTGTAATTATGCGTGTCCTTTTGTCTACCTTTGTTATATGAAGCAATCACTTGCGCGTTTCTCCAGACCCTTGCGTCTTAGCGATTCTTGATAATTGCTAGCTAAGGAGTGAATGCCAGAGAGTACTCTCTGTAAAACTGAACAGGGATCCCATTTGGAGAAACAGCAGTATCCGCTCATAGGACACGGAAAAAGAGAGTGATCTTTATTTCGTGAATATAACCCAACTTACGTTTAAAAGTGTGTATAACACGAATTCATAGAGATGCACTGTAGCTGAAGGCTTTTTGTTACTAACTATGAGTTTTCAACTTAGCTTCGGAGTTTCCTAAAACACACATTCTCTGCAACAACAGTTTAAATCCACATACTCTTGCTGTGAAAAAGTAGTTGAACAAGATATGTGGGTTAGTAGGAAATGTTGTTCATATATGACTATATCTAGTCTGCTTGATTACGGTATTGTAATTGTTATAATAGTAGTAAAATAACAATAATAATAATACTAATACTCCATCAAGCTTCCTATAGTGTTTTGGTTGCTTGAGTTACTGCATGGCTTGCATGATTGCCTACACCCGTTTAACCGTTGGGTTGATAGGATTCTGCTCTAACCTATGTTCTTTCCTCCATCCTTCGTACATGATAATGGTCTCACATTTTAATTTAATAAGAACGGGGAATTAGTTTAGTTTGGTGGTGATCAAGTATTGTTGTGTAGCCAAGGAAGAAAGCAGCAACAGAGGAGATAATAAATGATGTTTTCGTGAAAGTTGTAGACTGGTTTTGCACAAATGAGCTACATTTAAACTTGGGAAAAGTACAGTTCATCCAGCGTTATTCTGTCAAAATTATCTCACACCCTATCATCCTAGTATACGAACAAGAAATATTAAATAAGGTAGGAGGTTATAAGTTCTTAGATGTGCGTGAAGTTATAAGTTCTTAGATGTGCGTATTGACAAAAATTAAACTGGAAAACGAAATAAAGTTGTACTGATACTTTTGTCATAAGAATAATTACCACCTTTTGGAACATATGGGTCAGTAAGTTAACATTACTTGCACATTTTATATACTGATATCTTACTGTTATGTTGGTTTAACTCTTGATTCAGGCGGAAAGTATTCATTGCACAAAAGAAAGTAATTTCAATTAAGTCTGGCGTTGGCTCATATACATGATGTACTCATCTTTCTGAGCAGCAGGAACTATTAACCACAGCTTTTCAGTATATTTATTCGCTGATCAGAATTGTGATTAGTTGCGCATCTGAGTTCGAGGGTAACAAAGATATTCGCAACTAAAACACCAAAACGGAAAAGTTGCCGGCATTCCCCTTTAAGTAATCTAACTTTCGTACCTAAAGAATTAACTATGCTGCGTCTACAAAATTCTTTGACAAATCTGGGCATGTGATAAGAAATGTCTGACAGACGAAACAGGTGTTTTCAAATTTAAAACAAAGATGTTTCTCCATAATAACAACTTTACACAGTAGAGGAATTCTTGAACAGTAATAATTAGTTATTCATACAAAACTGTAAATGACCGTCATCTAACAATATATATATATATATATATATATATATATATATATATATATATATATATATATCTTGTATTTTTCACTAGACGCGTTCCTCATCGTAACATTTTTCGAGAATAAGTTCTGTGGAACACAGAACTAACTAAGTAACAAAGATCGCTTACTTCTTGAGATTTAATTGAGTGCTTGTTTTATATTTAGTTCTTGCATTAAATGATGATGTAAATCAGTCGTCGGCCAGTTAGTAGGACAGTATACCTCTTGTAGCACTCACAGCCCCCGAGGGTCTCTCGAGGACTGCTCTGCGCCCGGGGACGAAACACAAACACAAGCTCTTCTGGATCGCCCGAATCAGCCCAGGAGCTAACTTATGTGTGCGCCACTACAATGATCTCTAACAGCATACTACTGAAGAATACATACTAGTTACGATCTAACGTCCTTATAAGTAAGTAGAACATAAACATATTAAAGAGATGGCATATAAGAACGAAAGAGGAATAAAATTGTGCACGTTAATTTCATTTTACAGGCCGAATGGCCCTTTTCAGTAAAGAACAAAGAAAAATTAGAGTTTAACTTCCCGTCTACGGTGTTATAATCAAGAGAAGACGCATTCCACAATGCTTGTTTACGCTGGCAATCACGTGAACGAGGAAGTGCAGGAACAGAAGAACAAATTTCTGACGGGACGGTACGGTAAAGGGCGTGAATTTCAAGCAGTTTGTCCTTCGTTAGAAGGTGTTTACTTCTGGGGCGAGTGGACAAACCACGAGGAGTTCCGTGTGGCAAGAGCAGCCCGCAACTGCAGACTTTTTTACTTCGTTGATATTTAGATCATTTTTTTTATAGCACAGTCTCATTATGTATTCAGAGGTAAAAGCAACGCGTGAAGCTAGGTAACAAGTATATGGAAGGATAGTGGAATGGATGCAGATACGGGAAACATTTCAAATGTTAGGAAACAGACAGAGCAACCGTTTGTTTATCTCTCAGGAGAGAGGCATCCTATTTTAATACCGGGAAGGCTCTTACGAATGCACGGAAATACCCCGATCATCAACTGTTGCAGGCAGAAGAAGGCTCTGTCAGAGAAGATGGCAGGGTTAATTTATGGTTGTCAGATAAGTACCACAAAAATAAGTCTGCGTATCTCGATTTCCTTAACCGACTTCGGAGACTGTCTGATCTCTACGTAAGTGGTTTATTTTTTTGTGGGCATGTTTGAGCGGCTTTGCCTATGTGGCTCCCCTTCGAATAGTTCGGGTGAAGTGAGACGCAGTATACCAAAAGCAATGAATGCAGCAACTTCAGACATGCACACAAAAGAATATGGGGAGTTTGACTGTCGTGTAGATGTTATTCGTCCTGTCAGTTGAGCATGTGTTAAACATCTGTAAAATATGAATGAAAACCATGATCCTAAGCCTAACTGCAGAAAATACCCCAGGTTGTATGTATCTGCATGTGTAAAACATCCCCGTATAGTATCAAATCCTTTAAAAATAAGAACTTTCTAGAGTTATATGTAAATTAAAATTCGTCCTAAGTTTCCATCCTCATTCATGTAGAAGATATAGCCTTGGGAAATCCATCGATCGTTTTGAAACACGCCATGTCTGACATTGTTTCGCCAGTCTACTGCCTACACTAGTGTTACCAGTTATTTATTGCCATTGGTTGCGCTGTCATACAACTGACCGATGTAATTCAATTATACAGGATGGATCCTGTTCTTAACAGTTGCCGAGGAAAATAATGAAAACCGTGGGGAATCGGACAAATGCAGTTGATAGCAAATGAAACATTTTGCTGTAATACTTTGGTTATTCGTGTAAGTTTCCTCACAAAATATGTTAACAGGTCGACCGTCAATACTACACTGCGCTTGTAGTTTTCGCTCTTCAGGCAACCCCACTAAACAGTAATCTAATGGAGTAAGTTTAGGTGACTTCTGTACTCTGCCATTTGGAAATCGTAGTTCGTATTCATGAAGAGCAGCTCAGAATTCCAATTTCAAAAGCCGTAGAACAAAACATTGTCATCAAATACGATACTGCTGTGCCTTTGCATATCCAAAGGACCTTTGCATCGCAATCAGACTAACGTAGGAACTACGGTATCGTAATTATCTGCCGATACCGTGCAAGTTACTTTCAAGTATAACGTCTGACGTTTACGAAAATATACATAATGGAGGTACGAGTACAGGTAGTAGACGCATGATTGACGACATATGGAAGGTTGGGTCTAGCCGGGAGTCGTGCTCACATAGCCAAACAGTAAGGCTACCACACGCGATAAGCTGTAAATCCGGGTTCGAGTCCCGGTCCAGTACAAATTTTCATTGTTGTCATTCCTTTCTACAGCTGATGGTTGTCCATATTTGCAATTGTGAATTCATTTGAAGAGTCTTGTCACCAAACTCCTCATGTATGGACACCTGTGGCATTTCCACTACACTGACTTGTACTGTTTTGTCTGTACACTTAACAACACTATAGTATACTGGTGCAATCACTGAAGTGCTGAGAGGTAAACGAAGTGTACACCTTCAGGATTCGTCGCCCCACCATGCATAAGTGAAGAGTGCATTTAAACGTTCAGTTAAGACAACACTACGTAGCCTAATGTCGCTTTGTTTCTATTCGCTTGTGAGTGCTGGTGAAGAAGTACAAGTGACTGACGCCCTTTACTGTCAAATAGCTGTATGTAGAATAGGGATAAGAAAAAAAGCATATGTTCATTTGAAGAATCGCCAGTACTATCACCCATCAAAGCATATACCTTTCCTCCCGGTTCATCCAATATGCTATTCCAGATAATTCGAAAAGACAAATAGAGGAATATTGTAGTTGGAGATCAATACCGTATTCAATATATGTTTGCTGTGATTGGATAAAAATGGAGAACAAATTCAGCCATAACCAATTTTATGGTAATATCGAACCGATTGTCACCTGTGATTACTGAAACCATGGAATAGCTAAGTCGAGAAGATTGGATGAGGATTATAGGTACTACGCTCTTGAGTGCGATACCACTATCTTAGAACGCTGAACAGTACCGAAAGATACTAAGTGAGGAGATATTGTATGGCGCGTTTGCCCATGACGACCATTAATTAGAAATTTTAACTATTGTGCGGATTATAAAGATAGAAGATTTTATCGTGCGGTAAGACTAAACTACATATGGGGGATTTTTCTATGTTAATGCCTGTAAAAATATGTTGCAGAAGCTATGTATTGTAACGAGCCACACTATGTCCGGATCTGCTGGGTACGGTGAAAGTACGTGGTAGTAAGGTAGCGGCGTGAGCAACGATAGCGTAAAGACAATACACGGGCACCGAACGGACGTCCCCTACTGCTGCTTAACATTAAGTAGTAATTCAAAATGATGTATAGTCTGTCTTTAAAGTGTATTCTTTATAGACTGATTTGATCCTTTTATAGTGCACTAGGCCATGATTTTGCTCTGTTTTACATTGAAATTAATTTGAATTATTTAGATTTTTAGAGGATAGTGAAAGATTCAATGGAGCATTACCTGTAATTTGTGATTTTCAGAACATAGACAATAAACCATTACAGCATCTGTCCTCTGGTCAAACTTAGTTTGAACTTTATTGAAATGATAATAATTCAAAGGTGATTATTGATTTGGAGTTTGTAATTGGTCAGCGTTATTGAATTCAGCGTGCAGAAATTATTAGGAACTGCTAAACGTTTATTCACTGAAATTTTTAGAAACTCTTAAAAAATTGAAATCACTGTGCATACATGATGGATTTATTTTCTGCTTCTATTTCAGGTGATCTCACATGGACTGGAGTGAATATTCCTTGCACGTCCTGGGTCGGAAGTAAGTGAAGGGGTAGACGGACAGTGTAAGAAGATTTCCGTATTCACTTCCCGATTGTCCGCAGCTCGTGGTCTTGCGGTAGCGTTCTCGCTTCCCACGCCCGGGTTCCCGCGTTCGATTCCCGGCGGGGTCAGGGATTTTCTCTGCCTCGTGATGGCTGGGTGTTGTGTGATGTCCTTAGGTTAGTTAGCTTTAAGTAGTTCTAAGTTCTAGGGGACTGATGACCATAGATGTTAAGTCCCATAGTGCTCAGAGCCATTTGAACCACTTCCCGATTGCCAGACCGCCAGAAGTTGTAGGACAATCGACTTGTATTCATGAATAAGCCGTTTCAAATCCCCATCAAGCCATCCAAATTTCGGTTACCATTAATTTTGCAAAATCGCTTAAAGTGAATGCTTGGGTGGTCTCTTTGGAACAACAGGGCCAATATCTTTTATCTTCCCTTTCTCAATCGGTGGTTGTGCTCCACGTCTGACAATCTCGTTGTCATCGACAGCACGATAAAATCCAATCTTCTTTTTCCTTACAAGCTCAGTTAAATAAAAAGATACACCTCTCAAACAGAGCGGCGTGCAGTTGCAGTCTCTGTTGCTATCTGGACCTCCTGAGTGTGCAATATTTGATGGAGAGAGGTGAGGAGAAAGGTCGGTCACTTATGGCTTATAGCCAAACACATGTATGTTGCAGCTGTCTAGCCTGAGACGTTATCAAATCCGAAGATAGAGAAAGAAAGCTAGAGCCACTAGCAAAAAATTGCCTCGACTCAGCCTTGAGTTGTGAATATGCCTGAGATAAAAAGAAATGAAATTTACCATTGCATGAATCGCAAAGGCAGCATTACAACAGACCCTTCGATGCCACCGAGCGACGCAGTGAAACGTATTCGGGATGACCAAGGTTCAAATTTCCGTCCAGTCACCTCTGATTTAGGTGTTCTCTTATTTCACTAATTTTATTGCTTCAAATGCCGAAATGATTCCTTTTGAAACGGGCACTACCCATTTTCTTCCGAATCCTTCTCCCTGTAGTGACTTCGTAATCGACGGGATGGTCTTTAGATATCAGTGTAAAAAGAAGAGAGCTCAAGGGACCCTCCAGAAGTACTACACCATCAGGACACCCGCAATCTACCCTTTAGCACTACTAAACTGTGCTGTGAGTCTACATCTGCACCTGGGCACGCCTTACAGTTTCATATCTGATTTAGAAATATCCGTCGGACGATTAAATAATCCAGCTGGAATCCTCCCACGTCTCGTAGCCTTCTCCGAACATACCTCTTTCTCTTATGATTCTTGAATGAGTATTCGATAACACTAGCTGAACTCTATAGGTAAACTCAGTAATTCCCTAGAAGCATTGGGTATCGAAGTCGCACACTCACAGGGAGCAACGTATATCGAACGACCAACTGTTGAACTGTTGACAACATAGACGACAAAAAAATGAACGTACTTTAAACTTAGGGTAATTGAGATTACTTGTTTCGCTTACAGAAATGTATGAAAAAAAAAAAGTAGCAGTTACGCCTGCTTTACTCGTTGCCGGCAACCTCAACGGGGTCAGCATCACGTGTAGATTATGCAGCCGGAAGCATTTCTTTTCTTCCGTGTCGTGAAATGTCTCTCAGAAACATCGGCAGACTATCAAATGGAAGAGATTTCCCTGAAAATCGTAAACTGTGGAAATACAGATACTGGATGGTTATAGTTCATCTTTCTCCCCAATTCCTGCACTCTCTCTTACTTGATGATTTCTATGATTTCTACAATCGCTCTATGTTTCAGGCCTGCACCAGTTGGTCACTGAAAGATATAAACTCTACGGAGTGGTTTGAATGGAAAGCAAAATCTGCCTTCAAATGGACATTCATCATAGTGCAAACAGCTGTAGAGACAAGGCTTTTCCGATCCACTAAATAAAGTCTTAGCAGTACAGCTCATGATTTACGTCCCACATTATGAAATAAAAACAAAACCTATGGTCATTGAACTTAAGACAGAACATCACCTATGTTTATATTATATTAGTTTTAAGTTAGACGAAGTACTAATCTCTGTGAATTTTATTTGTTAAATGTTTATCTTGCCCATGGTGAGACAAATATAAAACCCAGAAAGGAGATATAATGGGACATTATTAGATAGATCCTGGTATAAAAGAGGCAAGTAGTGGGGAGTATAAGCAACCATAACGAAGAATCTATCACACTTACCACGCCGGATACCCATGTTAACCCTACAGCTTGGATCGACACAACAAAATGTACGATGTTCTCGTGAAACTTTTTTATTTTCAGGAAAAATGTAATTGTAGACTCACAGTAAAGACTTGTGAGATGTAATTTTGCTGTCAACGTGCTGCTGAAAATGTTATTCGTACGCAGGAACAATGATGCTAGAAAAGTATAATAAATAACTGAACTATGGGCCTATATAAAATGTAGTGCAATATTCATGTATTTGATGTAAAGGACGATGCAGTAATTTTTGTGTGTAGTATGTTAAGTTAATGAATATTTTATGTCTCCTAGTGTATATGTTTTGCTTTTATTGCTAAGTGCCAGGGCCAGCACCAGAACTATGTAAGCAAAGTGGTGAGGAGAAATCCCTTAAAAGACACGATCAGTGGAATTCAAGTACGTCTGTAAAGGAGTGCAAGAACTAACAGTGTGTAAAGTGGTTGGGTTCATTGCCCGAAATTTATTAAGACAATTGGCCCAATGGGGCGATATAAAGGAACTTAGTAATTTTTTCTTATTGTTAAATGTATAGATCATTATTCGACTCTCATACCAAAGATTAATTTGAAAAGTATTTAACATTGACGGACAAAAGAATATTTACGCTCTTCATTTATTAGCTTTAGTAATAGTTAATTTTCATTGTTCTCGTGTCCTAGTGATAAGATGTATAGCAACTGCTCCATAATTTAAAGTGAAATTCTGTTATATAGTGAAGGCAACTTATGAAACAAAACGATTCTCTCATTCACGATACCATGGATCTCAGCTCCTGTAACTTTGGAAGATTATTATTATTTTAATTCTGTATGAAGAATTTAGATGGAGGCGACGATCTTCACGACGGCGCTGCTCAACAATAGATGTACGTGAATGTGTTCATCTCTCCCCCTTCATGGCCGCCAGTGCCAATTTCAGTACTTAGGTCATATTTGCCGCGACATTCAGAACCTGCAATCTTTCTTTTAATTTAATTACTAAGTTCGATTATGTTCTTTCTCAGGCGAACAAATGCTTTTCAACCACAATTCTTTTTACCCAGTTCACGGGGAATGGTAGTACTTAGAATGTACGTGGCTCTATTCCGATAGTACGTTCGCATACAACTGAGTGTGTACCGACGTAACTATACTTATGACCCATTTCCATTACAGTATTAATTATTATTTTGAGCCACTCTCTCACGAATGTACGTGTCCTCTTATTTTGAGTAGTCAATCGGTTGTATTCCTTAATAACGTTACTTTTAACATTGAGTGGCTTAGTTTCCACAATTGGCCTTTGCCCGTGTCGCAACGGTGCTTCACACGAAATATTTATTAGGCGATAGTCATGCTAACTCTCATTTCAAAATTACGACACCGGCTGACTAAGTTTCTAACAATTTAGCAGGATGGTTTCAGTGGTTAACGAATTCGTGATCGATGCCCTTTTTTCCAGATTTAGATACGAATTCTGGTCGTCTGTATTTCTTTGGTACATTGTAGAATGAGATGCTTTATTAGGGGTGCTGAAGTTGTCTTACCTGTAGAGTGCAGTCGAAATTTGAAGCAGTTCTTCGTTTTCATTTCGATTTCATCAAAACCTCAAATATATTCTATTTCGCGCCGCTGCTGCGGCTCATGGGCAGGCAAGGTGGCGACTCAGTGACACCAGTAATTGAAATTAACATAATGAGGTGGTAGTGCAGTAAAAACAAGATGTCAAATGGGATGTGGCACGAACATGAACCACGCGCGGCTCACTCACAAAATAACCAATTTTGCAGGGAGTTGGATCGTAAATCGTGCTTAGACTAAGGTTTCACCTACATATATAAAACTGAAATAGTCTCTTAAAAAGTAATGTTTTTCGAGCAGTTCAAGATCTCTAGAGAGCTAGATTACCGTACCATATGATGATTTTTTATCTGTGTACTAGTAATATAAAATAAGTGGGGCTTCCAAAAATTAAGCAACGCACATTTTTTTTAGTGAATCTTGGTTGAAAAAACGTTGAAATTGTAGTGGGGCATTGTGAAATATTCCCGCTTCAGTCCCTATAGCTTCAAGTAATTCCAATACATGGCAGCACTAGACGTATCCTTCAAATATCTGTACGAAAGTGCGTTTCAAGCAGACCGCTGTCACTGAGTTACGTTTGGCGGAAAATCAGTGCATAGCAGACATTCATAGGTGTTTGTGGACTGTCTAAGGAGACCTGAAAGTGAACAAAAGCACTGTGAGTCGTTGGGGAGACGTCTGTCTCGCAACAAGATCGGGCTAAAGCGTCTGATCTCCCGTGTACAGGTCGGCCTCACACAGATGTGACTCCTGCACTGCTGGAACCTATGGCTGCCGTCAGTCGAGGTGATCCACGTATCACAAACAAACACGTCGCTGCGCGACTGGATGTCTCTACTGGCAGTGCAGACACTCAAAACTGTGTGCCCGTCAGGAAGTTGAAGAAACGACTTCAGCCTGTTCGTCGCCACAAAAATGCAAACGAACTTCTCCTTCTCCATGACAATGTAAGGCATCAAATAAATCTGCGTAGTGGTTAGCTCACTGGACTCGCATTCAGAAGGAAGGCGGTTCAGACCAGCATCAGGTCATCATTATTTAGATTTTCCGTGATTTTCCTAAATCGCTTCAGGCAAATACCGGGGTGGTCCCTTCGAAGGGATGGCCCGCTGCCTGTCCCACCCTTCTCTATTCTGATGAGACCGGTGACTTCGCTGTTTGGTCCCTTCCACCAAATCAATCAACCAACAAACAAGTCTGCACACCCGAGAGGAGGTCATAAAACTGTAATGGGCTTTCTTCCTGATTTGCCATACAATCCAGATATCACAACTTCCAACTTCTATTTGTTTGGCAAGAAGGATGCACTCCGCGGGAAGTATTATGTGGACTATGTAGAGATTATCGATGCAGCAAGACGTTCGCTCCAACATCAATCAGTAGAGTAGTGCCATGTGACCATATAGGCCCTCCCAATAAGGTGGTATAACGCCATCGCTCTTAACGGAGATTGGGTTGTAAAATAGGGAAAAATTGGAAATGTGTGGTAAAGTGTTATTTGACCAAACTGCTGAGGTCATCGGTCGCTAAGCTTACTTAATCTAACTTAAACTTACTTACACTAAGAACAACACGCACACCCATGACCGAGGGAGGACTGGAGCCAGCGACGGGGGGAACCGTGCGGACCGTGACAAGGTAAAATAGGGTTTCGTAGCCAAAAGAATGTGGTAATACATGGTAATATTGGAAAAACTCCAGCTTTCAGAAAAAATATGTTGCGTTACTTATTGAAGGCCCCTGTTATCAGTTTCAGTTGGCGTAGTGTTCTGATGAGGTATAGTGAAGATTCCTCGCATCGCTATAACAGCACCAAATCTCATTTCATTGATAATTTTGTACTAAAATCCGCAAATTCTTGTTCAGCTTTTGCAGTTGCTAACACTGATGACAAGGTTGGCGCTCGATCGTCCTCTGCGTTGATTCTTGAAAGAAGGAGGCGTCATAAAATCGGTACCTACTCACCTTACGCGGTGGATATCACAACACAGTGTTTTACCACCAAATGAATATTTTCCTAACAGTTTCTGAAGATGGGGCTGGTATCTTCGGAAGAGAGGAAGGACTAACAGCGTTTAACACCCCGTCGCCATCCAAGTCATCACAGGCGATACACAAGCTCCAACTGTTCCAGTGACAGGGAGAAACCGGCCGTGTCTTTTAAAAGGAACCGTCCTGAGAGTTGGCTGGAGTGTCTTTGTAAAATGACGTCAAATATAAAGCAGGATGGAATTGGAAGGAAAATCAGTTTATGTGATCGCTCTAAGCTTGTGGTTATAGCTTGAGACCAGTGTCTACCAATTTTAATTGTATATTACAGCACTGAGGATGGTCACTAAGTGACCGAAAATCGATTTTGCAGGCAATAAAACAACAAAATACGGCCAATGCTGATTTTACTTCCAATTCTATCCACTATTTGGTCGTGGTGCACATAACACGCCATGGAGTAGCCAATCAATAAATCAGGACGGACGTTTGCATATTTTAATCGAAGTCCTCGCGAATGCGAGTGTAGCGTGCTAATCACTGCGCGCCCTCGCTCGGTGGTATAGCCGAAGAGTGGGCCATCTCCTGCTAGCACACAGATTTGCTGGCGAATAAAGCGGCTCTTTGAGAGGCGCTGTCGTGGCATCCAAGCGCTGCTTAACGGCTGTTTAACGTCAAAGGCCCGGAGTGGGAGGAGAGGGAGGGGAGATTCACCAGGCGACGCATTCTGTTCGGCTGAAGAGGCGGTCGCCGTGACGAACGCTTCCTCTCGCGGGCCGTAATCCCTATCTGCGCAGCAGTTATCTGACATTCGGATGCTGACGCTGCAGCGAGATGATATACGACCTCGTCCGTCGGAACACGCTTACACTACTACAACATCACCAGTGACATTAGTTTATGAGTACAACGTAGGCTTTTACTGTAAGTGCATTCGCAAATTTGGAAAAAAGTATGTTGGTAGCAGTAGTAGTAATAGTAGCAGACACAACAGTACGGTACTGCGGTTGTTCTAGATCTGGAGGTGTCTCTTGGTAGAAGAATGATGACCATCAGAATGTAGCTGGCGTTGGGAAAATAAGTGCTGACATATAACACAAACCCAACATTCAGAACGCCTCTACCTTACTATTATGAAAGGTCTCTTTCTGCGATGACCAGACACGTTTTAGATAAATAAATGTCGTGTGACTAGGGCCTCTTGTCGGGTAGACCGTTAGTCACGTGCAAGCCTTTCGATATGACGCCACTTTGGCGACTTGTGTGTCAATGGGGATGAAATGATGATGATAAGGACAACACAACACCCAGTTCCTGAGCGGAGAAAATCTCCGAACCAGCCGGGAGTCGAACCCGGGCCCTTAGGATTGACATTACGTCACGGTGACCACTGAGATACTGGGGTGGAACGTACATTGAAGATGGATCTCTGTCATTCTGTTGGGAACATTAATCTGAGTGATATTCGACTGTCTAGTGTGGCTGGACGGAGCTCGGAATGAGAATTAATAAGAGAGAAGGAAAAAGTATGGTGATAAGTGCAAGAAAAGAATAAGAACAACTTTATAGTTACGATGAGCCATCATGATGAGTGTCGTCGAAATCGGGAAAGGTTTGGATGAAGAACTGCTACCGGAGTTAACAATATGCTTACCACAGAATTAAGGTCATGGATAGGCAATGTGAAGGTCTACACTATGAAGAGCTGTTGGAATGGGAAACAATATAATTATTTCTTGAACACAGGAGATATTCGAACACCTGTGGTTTCTCTTCGATGGGTGGTTTTCATTAGATCTTTAATTTCCTCCCAGTTCACGGTATTTCATTGCCTAATTTCCTGAACAATTTCCTTCTTGTCAAGTTTCAGGTATTCTGAATCAATGCTGAGTGTTTTCGCTCATTTGCGTTTCTTTTTTTTTCTTTTTTTTTCCTGGTAGGTTGGAATATACTCTTTACTTGCGGAATATGGAAGATGGTAACATGACTCAAAAAATCCCTTTGTTGTTTGTACGATGAGCATTTATTTAGTACTGTTATTGGATACAGCAACGTGATCTATCTGAAACTCTTCTAATGAGCAGTTTGTAGATTTCCATGTTTTAAGTTTTTCTGCAGGTTTAAGGAGCTGCGTGGACAAGATTTTAAGCTCATATTTTTCGCAGGAAATTAATTGTCTGCTACCGTTTCTATTTTTCTTTCTTGCGTGGCGTGTGAAATCTTCTTGTTTTCCAGGTATTTTTTTCTCTTGGCCAAGCTGTCGACTGATTGACTCATATCTTAGTGTGTATACCTTATTTTCAGATTTTTCTGAAACTGTGAGATTATTCCTGATGTTGAGTTGATTACTGAATCTATGATGGATCTCTGCATAGAAAAAAGCTGTGCCAAATATTTTAGATCCCTTGTTCAGATGGACTACAGGTTTTCCTTTGTAAATTCTGAAGTTTTCTGAAACAAAATTATTTTCGTCGGTAAATCACATTTCTAAAATTGTTATGTGGATTTTTTCCTTAGTGATCACGAGTTCTTTTTAGCTTACTTACGTTGGAGACAATGTTTGTGTTGAGTGTGCCTTTGCGGTTGTATTCATGTAATACGAGTGTCAATTAAATTTCTCGGATACAAAAGGATTTGTGTATCATGAGTGTTAGGAGCTGTGTGCTGATTTCCAGCAGTGAAAATTGTCCTAATCATTCTGCTAATTAACCATCGTCAGCAATATACTTGCAACATTTGCATACGATCCTCATAGGTTTATCGTGTTTTCACTTCCTTATGTCTTCTAAGTTGTGTTATTCTTTGTGTGATTCGAACGACCATGCCTAACCGAATAGATAATTTCCAGTTGAGGATGATTCTGGTTAGAATAGACGAAATTAATTGTATAAGACTGGCACCTATATTTATGGTAACGTTTACATGGGCTGCGTTTCATCTAAATTGAAACATTTTTACAGGGTGGTTCCGTTCCCGATATTTAACCTTGGTATTCCTCTCTGGTCCCATAGTGCTAGTTTTTTTAACAAAGTGAACACCAATTTGTATAGTAGTATTTTCCCAATTCAAAGATTTGTCAGAATTGTTGAGTTCCGGTTCCCACCATTTCTAATCGCCCTGTGATCAAAGGGCCTTCTTGTCTTGGTATAATGTAAAGTAATTCCCGTAGTTTCCTGCCGTGTGAGTGACTACACGAGGCTTTGTGTACAATCATCGATTTCTCAACAATCACCGAAAGTTATATCTTAATCCTCTTCTGATGTGCCTAAGCTGACGATTTTACTGCTGACTTTCATTAACAGTTCTTCATGTCTGTATGAGAGGAACCATGTGGAATGAATTTTTATCCCTAATTGTATCCACTGTGTTTTGTATAGTAGTGGACCAGCATTGCATTAAATGTTCATACGATACCCTATGATCTACCATTGGTCTTAGTTTCTCTCATGGTCCGCTTTACCATATAATTTTGGGAAATTCAATAATCGGAGACACCAAGCTCCGAAAAGATTTTCTTGAGATGTAGAATTCAAAACCGGAGCTTACCCCACCATGTAGTACGAACGCTCAAGGAATCGATCGTCACTGTGAAGTCGTGCTAAAGCCAATTCCAATGTGATTTCCGTTGCGTACCTTATTTTGAATAAGAAAAAAAGTTAAAAAAATAATCAGTAGATTTGAATATGATTTGAAAAATGAGAATATGAGTATATCGTGAAGAAATACTTTACGCGTTTGTCTACATGAGCGCGCCGCTTGATCGAACAAAAATTCCCATTTTCACTCACGTTTCGTTTTATCGGTTTAGAACACTGAAGTTAGAGGTCCTCCCACTGGATACAAGGGCTATTTGGTTTCAAATCGGACAAAAAAATAAGAAATTTTACGTTGTACTTTTTAAAATCGTTGACAGTTTCTACGTGCCTTAATTACTGTAAAAGAAACCAACTTTTATAAATTAATATCGCAAATGTTTACTAGTTTCAGAGTTAAAATTCGGTAAAGTTTGCATTATTTTCCTATCGAGACAAAACCGTTGCCGTGTAACTCAAGAACGTTAGGTCGAATTACTATTATTATTTTTGTAGGTGAATGTCTTTTACTGACGGGGATAAATAACAATAACGTAACAATAATCAATACAGTTAAAATATTTATTTCAAGTACTCGTAGTAAGTTTTTATAAATACTAAACCTATATAGGCTTGAAACTCTTTTTATTACAGAGTGATTTAAATTTCAAGTTTTACTGAGCATCTTGTCTGAAATCAGAAAACAATTAGATAATAAATATTTGTGCTCACACAGTACTTACAAGGGACACCTTTGACTTCGTAAGCTCGCAACTACAGGGTACCATGCTTGCAGTAACACTCGATCATAGAAACAACGGCGGTCTGTGTCATTTCCATGCAACACTCCGCAGTTATCTGATAGCGGCAACAGCTGGCGACGCGTTGTAGTCACACTAACAAGTTTCCGAGGTGCTTAAATTTTGAATAACAATTATCAGCGTTGGCGTCTGAAGACATCCGGCATAAAATGTCACCCTCATTCTGTCAACGGCCTTGGAAAGGATTTCTCTCTTGGGTGGCAAACTGCCACTGAAAGGCGGAAGAATCAGCAATAATCTGTAGGATGAAGAAGCAGAAGGGACTGGGAACCACTGCATTAAAGACTCAGAATCTGTTCTATACTTCAAAATAAAAGAAGTGTTACGATGACCTCTATATTGAGAATTACCGAATAGTACCCCATTGGGATCTTCGGGAGAGGACGACCAAGGGAGATTCTACGAGTCGGGCGGCGGCGGGATGTCAGAAACTTGGACAAGATAGGGAAGCTAGAAAATCTGAAAAGGGGAATGCAAAGGCTCGCTCTAGGTATAGTGAAGGTCAGTGAAGTGAAGTGGAAGAGGACAAGGATTTCCGGTTAGATAACTATAGGGTAATTATCAACAGCAGTACAGACTTGTACCATTGGAGTAGGAAGCTAAGGTCGAGAGTTAATTATTATGAACATCTCTGTCATAGGGCTGTTCTCATCAGAATAGACACCAAAACAACACAGACAACGATAGTTCTGGCATACACGCACACTGAAGATAGAGAGATAGAAAGACTGTATGTGGTGATACCGAAAGGGTATTTCAACATGTAAAGGTGGATGAAAATCGGGTAGTTATTGGAGACTGTAATGCGGTTGAAGTGGAAGGAGTAGAAGAAAGGGTTAGGGGAGAATATGAGCTTGGTACTAGGAATGACAGAGGGAGAAGGTCAATTGAGTTCTGCAATACATTTCTGCTAGTAATAGTGAACACTCTGTTCAAGAATCACAAGAGGCCGGGAGATACGGTAAGATTTCAGATTATATCATAGTCAGGCAGAGATTCCGAAATTGGATACCGGATTGTAAGGCATACCAAGGAGTACGAAAGTACTGAGGAATGAAGGGACACGTTTGAAAGACTTTAGATACTGCAATAAGGGATAGTTCAGTAGTCAGTTCAGTTGAAGGGGAATGGACGTCTCTAAAAAGGGCAATCATAGACACTGGAAAGAAAAACATAGGTGCAAAGAAAGTAACTGTGAAGTAACCATGGGAAACAGAAGAATTACTTCAGGTCTGTGCGGCTGGTCCCTCGAGCGTGGGTGTGTGTGTTTGTCCTTAGGGTGATTTAGGTTAAGTAGTGTGTAAGCTTCGATACTGATGACCTTAGCAGTTAAGTCCCATAAGATTTCACACACATTTGAACAATTACTTCAGGTGATCGGTGAAAGAAGGAAATAGAAAAATGTTCAGAAATATAAATCTATGAAGAATGAAATAAATGGGACGTGCAAGGTAGCTAAGACGAATAGGTTGCGTGAAACATGTGAAGAACCGAAAAAGTCATGTTTGTCTGAATGACAGACTCAGTATAAAGAAAAGTGAAAACCGTTCGGTGAGATTAAAAGTAATGCTTCTTAATTCCTTATGTAAAAACCCTTCGGACTTCTTGAAAAAAACATTCTACGTCTTTATTCATCAGGTCCATATATTTATTTCTCAACAGAGTCTCATTGGAGGCCAACATACTTGTCTCGATGAGAGATCCGTTTGTTCATGACGTCACTGTAGTATGTTTGAATCCGCTGCTTGCACCGCTTCGTCACTGCCAAAATGAAGTACTCAAAAGTGATCTTTAAGTTTTGGCAACAGATCTAAATCGAATGGGACCAAGTCGGGGCCGTATGGAACATGAACGATGATAGTGAACCCATGGAGTCGGGTTGTTGCAGGTGTCGCAGCGCTCGTGTGTGACCTTACATTGTCTTGCTGAAGGAGAGGGCACTCCATGTTCTCTTCCGTCTAGCTTGTTCGATGCGCCCAGACACTAATTCCTCTTCTCTACCAATCTTTTCATCTCAGAATAACAATTTCAACCTAGGTCCTCAGTTATTTTTTTGGATGTTTTCCACCCTTTGCCTTCCAATCTCTGTCTTCCAATACAGTCTTTACACTCTACAGTTACTTCTAGGGTCATGGAAGTTATTTCATGATGTCTTAACAAATGTCCTACCATCCTCTTTCTTCTTATTGTCAGTGCTTTCTTTATATTCCCTTCCTCGCCGATTCTGCGGAGAACCTCCTTATTCCTTACCTCATCAGTCCATCGAATTTTTATCACTCTTCTATAAAACCTCATCAGTCCACAGAATATTCGTCATTCATCTGTAAAACCACATCTGAAATGCTTTGCATATAACTTCGTAATGTGGGCAGCCACAGCCGCTAAACTTCGTAATGAATGGAAGAAAAACAAACCCCAAACCAACTGTAATTGGTAATTTATTTACTGTCACAACCGGTTTCGCTGCATTAAAATACATATGGTCAAAATGCTATGAGGGTTTTAAAAATTTTAAAAAGAGAGTTTTTTAATATTTTCACGGATCGTGTGTACAGTATTTAAACAGGTACACAAAAATCAAAATCAGAACGTACTTACAACGAAGTCGCATTTGCTGACGAAGATGCTCCCAATGTTCGTAATCAAAAACGAAATCTTTAACAAGTCGTTTAAACAAAACAGGACATAGTGCGATGGAGCAGAACGAGAAGAAAAAAGTATCTAACTACAATGAGTGAAAACATAAATAAGAAAGGATCAAAACTGGTGGCCTTCAGCGAACTAAATAAACCCACCTCCCCGCCCCCATCACCATTCTCATTTCACTCACCCTCACACATTATGAAAAAATGTGAAGACCGTAAGGGTGACTGAGCAGCAAGTCGATAAGGGTATCCCTGTGGAAGCCATGAAAAGGAGGACACTCAGTTAAAACCGCCATATAGTGCCATACTTATTGACACGTTAAAGTTTTTTGTCAGGTCGACTACATATCGAGTGAAAGGACGTCTAAGCATAACAGAAATTTAATGGAATAAGATGGCAAACGAGTTAGCTAACTTGAAGTAATATAAAATGTGAATCTCTGCATACCCTATGGTGGTCACTAGGCTATAGCACGGAAGGCGGTCGTGAGTATACTAACATGGGAAGTCGACATACGCGGGGAGGTGCTAGTGAGCGACGATAAGTCCGAGACATACAGTAAACGCGGTGGGATTCTTGACGACGACGACGATGATGGTGATGTTTGGTTTGTGGGGCGCTTAACTGCGCTGTCATCAGCGCCCGTACAAATTCCCAGTTTTTAAACACTCCAATTTTTACACAATCCAATCTAGCCACTGTCACGAATGACGATGACGATGATGAAATGATGAGTACAACACAAAAACCTAGCCCCTGGGCAGAGAAAATCCCCAACCCGGCAGAAAATCAAACCCAGGACTCCGTGATCCAGAGGCAGCAACGGTAGCCACTAGACCACGAGCTGCAGACTGAGGGATTTTTGAATACGGAATTTTGAGAAGTGCCCTGACAGTGAAATAATGTAGATAATGATAGGAAAAATGTTAAAAATAATGATTGCTCTTTCAAGGAAATGTAAATATGAGGATGAAAGAAGTAATACGCGTAAAAATAAGTAGAATCACGAAGCAGATGAAAGTGAAATCCGCTTTTAGGCATTTGAATTGCTCATTCAAGGAAAGCTAACAGTCTGTAATGATGAAAAAGTAATTCACGTAAAAATAAGTAAAATAAGGAAGTACATGAAATTAAAATACATGAAATTAAAACCCAATTTTAGACAAAGGTATTCAAAGCACCATAGCGCCTTAGTTCCATCTGGTTACTCGGAGTGTGCAATGGGTGTGTGTTCTTATAGCGCACGATCTCCACCTCCTCAACGAAACTGAGAAATAAACATTTTCTTGACACTGTAAAATAGATAAATAGTAGTCTAGGTTATCAGCTGTACGACCCGTTTCACGAAGATATGCACTTTAGATACATTCCCTGGTTGCCGCGTTTACCTTACGTCGCGGTTTTACCGTCCTCACTAGCGCCTCCCGTCGTATGTCAGCTTTCCGTGTTAATACATAGTGTAAACACCCGGCCGTCTTCCATGCTGTACCTTAGCTGTCACAACAGGACGTATATATATTCACGTTTATATATCTTCAAGTTATCTTAGTCCTTCGTTATCCTATTATCTTTACGTCATGATTAGGTGTTCATTCGCTTGATGTTGTTTGCCTGACAAAAATTTTTTAACGTTTCAATAACTATTAGTACGTCGCCGTTTTAATTTAGTGCCTCCACTTCATGGATTCCCACACAGATACGCTTATCGGCTTGTTGCTCAATCAACCTTAAAGTCTTGGCATTCATTCACAATGGTGTGAGGATAAGTGAAATGAGGATAAATGAAAGGGGGAATGGTGTGAGAGAGCATTATGGGGGGGGGGGGGGGCGGAAGAGGGGGTAAGTGTTGGTTGTTTAGCTGACTGTGGTCCGCAGTTTTGATCTTTCCGTATTTATATCTTTCGTTTTCACTCACTGCACTTATATATGTTTTTCTTGTCGTAGTATGCCACCGCACTGTTCGTCACAATGTTCTGTTTTATTTATTTTGACACCTTCCCCATGCGAACTTTGTGGACGTCTTGGTGCGCTGAAGCGACACCGTTTCCTGTAAGTCTTAACTTTGATTTTTTTCCGCCTGTTCTATAGAAATGATAAAAAAATTGTCATAAAATTCTCGAATAAAATTAAAATTAAAAAAATGTTTGAAAGACTCTTGTAGTATTTTTATCGTATATGTCACATGGCATATTTTCCTTCTTGTGTAGTTCACCTGAGAATGCTCTTTTAACGGAGCGAAACCGGTTGTGACCGTAAAGAAATCACCGAGTACAGCTGTCATTTTAGTTCCATTTATTATCAAATACTCCGATTCTCTTCTTTTTCGGTTGTCCCACAGTCCACCTCTCACTACCATACAATACTGTCCACCAAAAGTGAATTCTCAGAAATTTCTTCCTCAAATTAGGACTAATATTTGATACTAATAGATTTCTCTTGGTACACTAAGTGATGAAAAGTATCCGGACACCTGGCTGAAAATGACTTACAAAGTCGTAGCGCCCTCCATCGGTAATGCTGGAATTCAAATGGTTCAAATGGCTCTGATCACTATGGCACTTAACTTCTGAGGTCATCAGTCCCCTAGAACTTAGAACTACTTAAACCTAACTAACCGAAGGACATCACACACATCCAGGCCCGAGGCAGGATTCGAAACTGCGACCGTAGAGGTCACGCGGTTCCAGACTGAAGCGCCTAGAACCGCACGGCCACACCAGCCGACGGTAATGCTGGAATTCAGTATGACGTTGGTCCACCCTTAGCCTTCATGACACCTTCCATTCTCGCAGGCATACGTTCAATCACGTGCTGGAAGGTTTCATGGGGAATGGCAGCCCATTCTTCACGAGGTGCTGCATTGAAGAAAGGTATCGATGTCGGTCGGTGAAGCCTGGCATGAAGTCGGCACTCCAGAACATCCCAAAGGTGTTCTATAGGACTCAGGTCAGGACTCTGTGCAGGCCAGTCCATTACAGGGATGTTATTGTCGTGTAACCACTCCACCACATGCCGTGCATTATGAACAGGTTCTCCATGGTGTTGAAAGATGCAGTCGCCATCCCCGAAATGCTCTTCAACAGTGGGAAGCAAGAACGTGCTTAAAACATCAATGTAGGCCTGTGCTGTGATAGTGCTCTCTCCATGAAAAACACGACCACACCATAACACCACCACCTCCGAATTTTCTGTTGGCAGATGACGTTAACCAGGCATTCGCCATACCCACACCCTGACATAGGATCGCCACATTGTGTACCGTGATTCTTCACTCCACACAACGTTTTTCCACTGTTCAATCGTCCAATGTTTATGCTCCTTACACCAAGCGAGGCGTCGTTTGACATCTACCGGCGTGATGTGTGGCTTATGGAGAAGCCGCTCGACCATGAAATCCAAATTTTATCACCTCCCGCCTAACTATCATAGTACTTGCAGTGGATCCTGATGCAGTTTGGATTTCCTGTGTGATGGTCTAGATAGATGTCGGCGGTCTCTGTCCGTCAACACACGAGGTCGGCGTGTACGCTTTTGTATTGTACGCGTCCCTTCACGTTTCCGCTTCACTATCACATCGTGAACAGTGGACCTAGGGAGGTTTAGGAGCGTGTAAATGTCGAATACAGACGTATGACATAAGTGACACCCAATCACCTGACCACATTCGAAGTCCGTGAGTTCCGCGGACACCCCATTCTGCTCTCTCTGGATGTCTAATGACTACGGAGGTCGCTGATATATAGTACCTGGCAGTATGTGGCAGTACAATGCACCTAATATGATAAACGTATATTGTTAGGGGTGTCGGGATACTTTTGATCACATAATGTATGTCTTGGTCACCATGTTACAAGCTGCAATTCGGCGCCCTTTAGCAGCAGAGGGCTGCATATACATCGTCATGAAGAATGAAGATGTATGTTAACAATTTTTGTTTTATTCAGTAAACTTTAAGAATTATCACACAATAAATTCGGAGTCATTACTTTATTGTACCCACTCTTATTTTAGGGAAGTAATAGCTTCCAGTGAACGCTCTGGAACTGTGTAATAATACAGTATTGAGCATTACTTCTTTACGTTTAGGGTGAACTGCCACCTATCCTAGAGCCAGATATCCTCTACTGCGATTTGTTTCAAAGAAATTAACGAAAATTAGCGTCTAACATTCTGTCGACGACGATATCATTAGCGAGGGAGCACAAGACGTAATGGAGGAAGGATAAGGATGTCGGCGGTGTCTTTTTGTAAGAAACATTCCCGCCATTTGCATAAACTGATTTAGTAAACCGGCAGGAAACGGAAATTGGATGGACGACGAGGCGGGCAACAGAAGACCACCCCCACACCCCCCTGCTGAGTCTGCCCCCCCCACTCCCACCTCCTTCCCCACCGAAAGCGATTCCAGTGTTGTAAACGCCTGTGCCACCCCGTTCGGTGATTTCTGACCAACAACACAGTTAATGTAGGATCCTTTTTTTTTTCAGTGACACTCTTGTTCTTTTGCATGAATGACGGAAACAGTTATTTGATTTTTTTTGAAAAACTGTTAAACGCTGTTGTAAGTTTCTTTGATCCAATTCAATGCAATGTAGTTGGTTCGTTGAGGACCCCCTACCTTTTACCACGCAGAAGGTGCTGTGTCGTCCGAACAAGACACAGCCAGGGCAAAAGCACCATAGATGCAAAGATGTGAGCTGGTTCCAGTGCCAAAGAGACTCGCCACTTGCGCGAATTCCACCAGCGCCACGTGTGGCGGTGAGGATGAACACATCGTCTTCACCTCTGCCAATTGTTGGTCGAGTACAATCCGCCAATAACCGGACGACAACGGACAGAAGCCTACTCGGAAGACGGAAGAGCAGTTCTCTCCCACTTGGTTATAGATCACCGTCTAGGGCTGACTTAGACAGGGAGCGTCGTTTAGTGAACACTTAGAATTCAACATACAGTTGTTGTAATTGCATTTGATACGAACGGTGAATTTTACCTACGATTATTTGCACTTACCCATTGAGGGCGCTTTCTTGTGTTATATTGCAGAAAGTGTTTCAGAGTTCAAAATTCAAATAGTCACAAAGATAAGTAAATCTTTTAACTCATTTGTGTGACTTTGTTACTAATCTGTGGGAGTATTGTAGAACCTTCGTTCTCCTATCCTGTTACCTGACCCTGGGGCATAGCTGAGTAATAATGGCAGGGAGAAATTGTCTTAGCGGTGTACTGCACCAGAAGCCGTTTCGCGAACTCACGGACTCGGCCTCCACAGCAGTAGAGACGACGCCTTTACAAAACTGGCGACGAGGGTTTCCAAAGAATGGTTGTATGGACTGGTGGGGGAGTGAAACATCCCAACCACACTTTGCCTATCGTTAGACTGGCTCTGCTAGTACAATTTCCTGTTCAGTCGGATTACCAGGCCTAAGAAAATTCGATCTCCGTTTATTAGGTGGATAAAGACAGAAGTAGACAGAAGGCATCTGTAGCGCAGACGAAATTGAGTAATCAGAATGTTGTCCACAAAAACCGAATAATATTCTTGGTTGGAAACTATAAAGATGCTGTCAATAGGCTCAATATGTCCTGTTGTGCCCCTACATTCTCATATGGTGCGTTACTTTAAAAATTCGAGACAGTAACATGTGGTAGAAATAGGAAAATACCTGAGAATATCACAGAGTGACAGGAATTATCTTTACATTACCTTGCTTATGCTATGGAGAGCAGACTTGTGAAAGACTTGAGTTCATTGTCTTACACAAAATTATCCCATAAGTAATGCACGGGCTGTCCAAGAATGATAGTTCTCTGTTCAGGAAAGTGACGAAAAGCAGTTCGTATAGATACATTCTGTCTTTCGGGTGGTTCCCCTGACCAGGGCGACTGCACCGTCGTGTTTACGCCGGGGAAACAGGGAGGGGAACCAGTGACAGTGTAAGCTTTAGTGCCCTTACAGGTGGAGCGCTGTCACACGCTACTTGTCTGTATGCATGACAAAGACATGAGCATGTTAATAACAGGAACAGAAGCAGAGAGTACTGCTTATTTCCCTGTTGTTATCTGTAGTTTTTTTTTAGTCAGCATTATTATTTATTACTCATGCTACAATGGACCTACTTTCCCAATGCACTTCCTGTGCTTCATAATTAACGTAAATCAGTTCACGAGACCTATTCGCTTTACACACTAAATATGCAACAGTTGTCATCAATGTTAAGCATCTGAGAACGACGGTCTTATGTGTGGTCGTTGTCTGGACTACAACTACAAATACCGAAGTACTGTTCGCAGCATTCGAAGAATTCAGCTACATTAGTCATTAGAATACTGAGCGAAAAATGGCATCACTGACTCAGCTGGAAACTTAGAAAAATATTGTATATATAAATCTCACGCCGTTAGCAGAAATAACCGATTTTATGATTTAAACGGAGTACACGGTACGAGCATTTTTGCGAGAAGTCTCATTTACGTGTTATCCGAGGTCTCTGACCTGGAACCTGTGCCTTTTCGTGAACAGTGCACTTTCAATTAAGCTATCCGTGGACCGGCTTAAAGCTTCAACTTGTTCTTATTTCCTAATTGACGTTCCAAGTTTTGCCACGAAAAGGAGACATGATTCTAACTCATCAAAACTGTAAGTACATTATCCTTTCTTGAAATATGTAAGTTTAGTTTCAAGTCCTAGACACAGATTTCCCTACAACATACTGCCACCATCTTGAAAATTACCAACATACCGTACACGAAAGACAATAATTCGTAGAAAGAAAACAGAACTACAAAACAGAAGCCAGAGATCGGTTTAAAATGGTCTTGTTTGCAGTCTTCTAGTATCTAGCCATTCTATTTCTTTGGAGTTAAGAAAAATTTCCCTATGTACGGGGTGCTAGGAAAATAAGTTTTCTGTACGATCGTAACTACACCAGTAAGTGGACTTTGCCTGCCAGTATAGACTAAAATGTTTGTGTCCGCGTGTCCACTCCACAGCAGCTGACCTGGGGAAAGTAAGCATTAATGGCTTGCTGTTGCCATATGTACTTGTATGCACTAATAACCTAAAAACATACTACATCTAATATTTGTAATTATTAGTCGGAAAAATGAAGAAATTTCTGATGTAGAATTCTTCAGTGCTCTGTCTTCAGTTACCAACAAGAATTACTGCACTCACACCCGTAACACTTTGTGTATACAGGGCTACTATAAATGACTAATTTGATGTAAGGTTCTATGTTTTCCGAAGTATTATATGTACGTTTGTGATAGTTGCATGAACAGTCCTGTAAGCTCATTGTACCCGCCAGATGTCGCACGAGGGCAGCGCGGATGAGCAAAATGGCGATAAAGCAAGAAATGAGATTGTGTGTTGGATTATGTCAGATGTTTATCTGCTAAAATAGTGCAGCATGCATCCAGAAAAAATTTCAGAAGAAAGGACCTCCATGTAAATAGAGCATTTTGCTTTGGTATCGACCATTTAAGAACACACATGTCTCTGTAAATAGAAAAGTACCGGTGAGCCAAGGAACCAAGGAATACCGCAGCAAGCGGCGCGGAATATTTGCGACAGCAGTTATATTTCAAACAGTACCGTCTGCAGCTCGAGCAACAGTTCAAACCTGAAGGTTATGGCAGCTCCTTTCAGGTTCCATCACGACCTAAGAAGGATTTGACGATGAACATTTCGCCTCCTAGCGGATATTCAAGGACGAAGCAATTTGAGAGCGTGGAGCAATCCTCATGGAATTATGACGCCTGACCGAGATTCGCCGAAGATTAAATTTTTCAGTGCAATGTCACAGACGAAGCTAAATGGCTTTTCTTCTTCTGCTAGAAGAGTGCGATGGGTACCTCTTACCTTGATATGTTGCAGGTGTGATTGTTTACAGCCGACTGCTCATTTCGAGACTTTCATCTTCCAACATGCTGGAACACCCCCTCATTTCAGCATCGTTGTTCGTCGCTGCTTAAATGACGAACTTCCGCATCGTTGGATTCGGCATAGTGGTTACGATGACGTGGCTCACCTTCCTTGGCCCACCATGTACCCCTAATCCGACGCAGTGTGACGGCTTTCCTTTGGGAGTACGTTAAAGGACCGTGTTTACATAGCCACATAGCCCCAGTACCAAGAACACCGGAACAGCTCAGCGAATACATCAATGATGCTGTGATGAGCATTGACAGGTTTTCGCTACGTAAGATATCGAACGAACCTGACTACCGTTTCTACGCGTATCGTATGATCAGAGAAGCACTTAGAACATTTGTGGAATGCATAATGCAGACTTGGTGAGTTTACAGTTCTATCATGCATCAATCAATTTGTACGTATAATGCCTTAGAAAATATAGGGATTTGGAAACGAAGGAATGATTCATAGAAGACCTGTACTTGTATTAATTGCACTAATTCTGTATCCATGTAAAGGCATACTATAAATTATCCACGACATCCTCGTATGATATACAAGAAGTGCGCACGCAAAACCCCGGTTCCCAAACGGTGCTGGCAAGAGAGGAGCTAGCGGCGGAAGGGTTACAGAGAAGGCAAGGGAAAGAAGACAGGCGTCCATATACTATATTAGGGTTATTATGCGGCAAAGCGTACTGGTTGCCTGGCCAGGGCGACTGCACCGTCGTGTTTACGCCGGAGAAACAGGGAGGGGAACCAGTGACAGTGTAAGCTTTAGTGCCCTTACAGGTGGAGCGCTGTCACACGCTACTCGTCTGTATGCATGACAAAGACATGAGCATGTTAATAACAGGAACTGAAGCAGAGAGTACTGCTTATTTCACATCTACTGCTCACGAAGCTTAGAGAAAGAGGTGCTCGATCTGTACTTGTACTACTACTACTACTACTACTACTACTACGAGTCTTTTTCATTGCGAGGTTTCAAACCGGTCCTTTGGAATACAGTTCTAGATGTTAATGTGGTGCCAGGAAGGAACCTTTTTCTTTTTCTTCTTTGCAAAACTGTGTCACTGGGATAATGAGGATAACGTTGGTGCTCCATGAAAATTAATGCCAAGAGTTTTGATTCGCTAATATCCCTGAGGCTCTGTGCAGGTGTTAGAGTTGTCTTTAATACGGTTGAAAAGCCAGAAGATTTAGTAACTGTAGGGGTACCTGCAGAGGAATGATGAATGCTGCAGGGACTGGCGGCTTTACCATGAATGTAGATTTAATTTAACATATTGCTCACAAATAGACGAACGAATCAACCAATATACAATTACATTATTAATGAGAAGCCAACGGCTTTGCCGCCGGCCGGAGTGGCCGAGCGGTTCTAGTCGCTACAGTCTGTAGCCGCGCGACCGCTTCGGTAGCAGGTTCGAATCCTGCCTCGGGCATGGTTGTGTGTGAGTTAGGTTTAAGTAGTTCTAAGTTCTAGGGGACTGATGACCTCAGAAGTTCATAGTGCTCAGAGCCGTTTGAACCGACGCCTTTGCCGCAGGGGTAACACTGTTTCCCGTCGGCTCACCGAAGTTAAGAGCTGTCGGGATTGGCTAGCACCTGGATGGGTGACCGTCCGGGCGTGTCGAGTGCTGTTGGCAAGCGGGGTGCACTCAGAACTTTTGAGATCAGTTGAGGAGATGCTTGATTGAGGAGTTGAGACAACGGTCACGAAAACTCGCAACGGCAGGGTGTGTAGTGTGCTGACCACATGCCCCTCCCGTATCGGGTGACACCCAAGGGCTGAGGATGACACGGAGACCCGTCGGTACCGTTGGGCCACCCTGGCCTGTTCGAATGGTTTTTTTGTTTTTTTTGTTAATATTGATAAATCTCTGGAAAAAGTGACTGTCGCAAAATAGCTAGGACTAACGACCAGGACCGACTTAAAGTGGAGTAACCATTTAAAACAAATAGCAGGACTACCAGACGTCAACACAAAAAATGGTTCAAATGGCTCTGAGCACTATGGGATTTAACATCTGAGGTCATCAGTCCCCTAGAACTTAGAACTGCTTAAACCTAACTAACCTAAGGACATCACACACATCCATGCCCGAGGCAGGATTCGAACCTGCGACCGTAGCAGCAGCGTGGTTCCGGACTGAAGCGCCTAGAACCGCTCGGCCACAGCGACCGGCAGACGTCAACACATTCATACGAATAATAGTAAAGAAATGTATCTCTTCCACGAAATCATTTGCTTACAAAACATTTCTTCGGCCCATTCTTGATTGTTTCTAATCAGCCAGCTTGAACTACAAGAAGAAATAGAAAATACCCAACGAAGAGCGGCGCATTTCGTTGCGGGAGAGTTTACTAGGCGCAAGGGCGTTACTGATATTCTCAACGAACTCTACTGGTACACGCTACAAGAGAGGTATTGTGTATCACGATCACATTTACTACTGAAATTACGAAATGGTACATTCCGGGAACCGTCGAGAAACATATTACTTCCGTTCACACCCTCCTTGCGATATGTCCACAGTGAGGAAAGCCAAAAAAATTTGGATTAATACGGACATTTATCGGCAGTCAATCTTTCCACGCGACGTTCATGAATGGAAGAGGGAAATGGGTATCGGATAGTCGTACCGTAAGTACTCACCGCCATCACGCGTCGTGTAGTCCCTTGCGGAGTACAGACACAGGTGTAGATGTCTCTAAGAACGTTTATTTATCTGTCCGTTTCCACATGATAGTCGAATTTTTCCTATTATAGATATCGAGGAGAAGAGAATACGGAAAGAAACTCTGCATACGCAATAATGAAACGTCGCCTAGCAATGTTGTTTGACAATCATCTCCACACAGTGAAACTTTGTCGACACTGATTTTAGTAACGTGCACGAATCCCCGGTTCGTCTAAATGAAGTACTGGCCACTGTAATGCTGATGCTTTATTTGTTTCGTAAAATTTTTGAAGTAGTATCTTCCTTGTGCAAGCATATTCTCTCGCGTCGGTCATTCTGATACCTTTTAAAATCAAATACCATAGAAGGAACAGTTATTCTCGGAATTTCTTTGCTGACCTGGAAGTTCAGTTCTGTACCACAAGGGCTGTGAGATGTTTGCAAATATGTTATTTCTTTTGATTGTTCACAAATCACAGAAATTACTGTCCAGTAAGTTACGGATGTGTATCATTACTGTCATATTTGCGTATTTTATTTATTCGGCATTGGGGCAGATACCTGAGTCATGCGCCACTCGGCATCTGCCCTCCTTCCCACCCTTGACTATACTGATGTTTTACCTCCCAATATCAGTTTGCAAATTTCGCCATTTTACCTGTCGGCGCTATCATACCATTTTCGCTCTCACTGTCAGTGTAGTTAATGACATTAACAGCAAGCTGTTGTGGCAGTTCGTTATAACTTTTGGCTCTCGCACATGGAGGTAACAAAATTGGTTCAAATGGCTCTGAGCTCTATGGGACTTAACTTCTGAGAACTACTTAAACCTAACTAACCTAAGAACATCACACAGATCCATGCCCGAGGCAGGATTCGAACCTGCGACCGTAGCGGTCGCGCGGTTCCAGACGGTAGCGCCTAGAACCGCTCGACCACTCTGATCGGCTGGAGGTAACAACGCAGAGTAATTTGAGCAGGATCGTGAATATATTGAGTCTGGTGATCACGTCAGTTCACGCTACGGCTGGTAAACGGTTCGCCTTGCCACGTAATACTATTCTTAACCCGTTCTGAAAAACAGTCTATCCACCCTAGTAAATTTTAACTGTAGTGTGACCATACAGTAGTCGTATTTTAACCGGTTGGGGATCAACACATTCTTATTTTTGCCTCAGGAATCGCTAAGATTTGAAATCCTAATGACTCCTTTACTTATTGTTCGACAATCGCTGTGAACAGCCATGATTACTCCAACGAGGTAAGCTTTTATCAGCGACTGCGAAAGAACACCGATACGTGTTGAGGAATAATTCTCTGATATGATCTACAGAACAGTGATAGGTTTGGTGTTTTGCATAACAGACGTGAGTTACATTTTTCTAAGGTTTGTCCTGTCGATAGATACGGTTGCTTCTTGCTATCATCTGACAGTTGCCTCGTAAGGCGAAACTGGTCAGCTGTGACGAGAGAATAAACTTTACTCCCTTCAGTCCGCGGTTTTCATCGTTAACAAATGCTACTAAAATATTATATCATTGTTTTCACTTGTCTGTTGTTGATATACAATTCCTGCTCCAAATTATTTTAAACTTGAATTCCTCAACAATAACGGACAAGCAGCTGGTACAATTGACAAAAGAAAGACCCTAAGGAATTAAGACCGCGAAAGTTACAAGAATGATTTGCAGTCAGGAAAATCAAATAATCACGATGTTTCCAAGAAGGAAAGAAGGACAGAACAAAAGTCATGGACGGAGCAACGGAAACACACTCAGTCCGTGCGTATGAAAGAATGGCGGATTTAAAGGAAGACCAACAAAACATCGTTGATTTCGCGTCGTCTTGAGCAAAGCGAACCATGCACAGAAGAAGGCACTCATAGTAAACCGTGCAGAAATGAATGGTACACAAATTCGGATTTTAAATAACATCAGACTTCCCGTCTATTAGAATTTGTGCCCCATTCTACCTTCTCTCTTGCATCAATGTCATACGGAAATGTAAAACTACACTATATTCCGTTTAACATATGCAAACAAAATTTAAGTTGAACTGGATTGCAGGAAGTGCCTAAACAATGGTTGAAACTTTTGAACTGCTTGGCCATACAACTGAAAACATGTAAAGTCAATGAAGCAGGTGCTGTTTGGGCTTCACATCAGGTCAAAGCAGAACACAGGTACAAAATGTTTGACAACCTTTGAGAAAAAGCAATGTCTACAAGTGAAAGATTTTAATTGGATTTTATAGAATTTATCTCTTCATAGCTTATCCAAGCAGGCTAATCGAGCTGCCTACATGTTTTGCCTACACGAAGAGGAGCGATGCCGATTTTCTTGTTAGTCTAGAGAGAACCTGACTAGACAGTGAATTCCTGTGCATTAATAAATTTTGAAAGAGAGAGAATTTCTGAAGATTTATCAAGCAAATTAAATTTGAAAACCACTCCGAAAAAATTATTCATATTTGTCGTGCTGGAAAACTTCGTAAATTTACACTTTTTACCTTTCCTTGTTATGAGATGTTTTATACAATATGATACATTGCAATGCAGTAAGTGAAGTGCTAGCAGAATTCTGTTTGTAATTTATTTCCTCTTGAGCTGCACTACTAGTGTCCGTTTCAAGATATTTGTACGAAATTAAGAAGTACAGTGGATTTCATTAAATTATGTAGAGGTGGTTTTCTTGTATAGTATAACAATTTTTTTCTGGAATATAAAAGAAAGAGTAATATCTACTACAGAACAGGACCACTCAAAGAGCTGAACAAGACGAGGCGGATCGTCAGAGAAGGCGTGGATTAAAACGTCCTTTCTTCAAAATTAGTTGCCAGATTGTTAGAGTCGTCGTAATGCACCGCTCGGAAACAAAAGATCCCTTCGGTTTTGTTAAACTGATACGGTGGTTGCTTGATACTTTTCTGACGAGAAAGTCGTCGCACTGCGGAAAACTTGCCGCGGCTTTCAGCGCAACGCAGAAGAGAAGATTATCAAAAGAAAGTTTACGTAATCTCGCCTAATTAGCGAAATGAGAAACGGCACCACTGATGTAGAGGAGCTGCGGCTGAGAAAGATTTAGGAGAAATTGTCAGTGATATTTGTTTGCCCTTTCGTCGACGTCAATTCCCAGCGGTTTTTCATTGGAGAGCATCCACATGGTTAAGCCGCGGGTCCCATTCGCAGGAAAAAATCGTACTGCAAAACATTTTCTCTACTATAGATTTATTTAGTCGCAAAGCACAGCGAATTGAATCTGAATTTGACGTCCGTTGAACTAAATCTGAATAGGGAGATGATATATTAAACCGCGGATCTCATTCGCACGAAAAAATCGTACTGCAAAAGTTTTTCTGTACTATAGATTTATATAGTCGCAAAGCACAGCGAATTGAATCTGAATTTAATATCCGTTAAACGAAACCAGAATTCGTGTATCATAGACAGTAGGTTCTTTGATAGTGTAGGAGAGCAACTTAGTTCAGTCTTATGCTTATATACGTAGCTATGTGGCTTTTCAGGTTTCAGAGGACTGCCTTGAGAGCTGTGAAATATTTAAGAAAATGCTTTGTTAAAAGACGAAGAGAGAAAGATAATACTTGCTTCAGGTTCAAATGGCTCTGAGCACTATGGGACTTAACATCTATGGTCATCAGTCCCCTAGAACTTAGAACTACTTAAACCTAACTAACCTAAGGACAGCACACAACACCCAGCCATCACGAGGCAGAGAAAATCCCTGACCCCGCCGGGAATCGAACACGGGAACCCGGGCGTAGGAAGCGAGAACGCTACCGCACGACCACGAGATGCGGGCACTTGCTTCAGGATTTACGCTTATTTGTTTATCGACGGAAACACACTATATTACCCTCCGCAAATATTTGTCAGATGAAATAGTAGGCTATTCTCAAAAAGACATCACTTACTCAAAGTAAGCATTTGCGTCTCCACCGAAAAATTGTTTGTATAACACTATAGGTGGAGATTTTGTCAGTACCGTGTAAACAAAAAGAGCTTTTCCCTCTGTTTACTCTGTTCTGGACATGACTGAAACATGGATAGCTAACAAAGGAAGTATCCCAGTTCGTATGAATAAGACCGAGTAACCAAATGTAGCGGCTTTGAAGCTGTTGGTGCTTTGTAAGTCCAATCAAGGAAGAAAAATTATGAGAAAGATCGTGTAGTATAATTTTTTTAAATACCGTTTTTAAGTATTTTTTGAATAATTCGAAAACAGCGGCTTCTAGAAAAAAATGTTTACAGTATTGAACTAAATAAAATTCCTACAAAAAAAGGCCCCATTCATTTGTTTATCTCTGTGTGAAGTAACGGAAGAGCCACACATTATTAAAATTGGTGTTGACTGTTAAATAGTATTAAATTTGAGTACCACTTCTAAGTGAAGCAGAGAAGTAATAACAGATAAATTGCGTTCTGTTGGTGTAACAGAGTGGGGGGTTAAGGTATAAGTACAAAGAAAGGTAGGTCACCAGGTTCTGGTTTTACACTTCTCTCCTCCATGATCTGCAAACTGAAGAGGGAATATGTGATTACCTACTCTAACTCACTACGTCACAAGAAGGAGCTACCCCACCAGAAAACAGTTTATCCCTTAATACGGCTACTGTACTTAGACGTGGTACACATATTTAATTCTGATTTTACCCCATTTCGTTTAGCAGTAAACACTAATTTTATACCACTGAAACACTATTTATAATAACGTGCAATTTTTCTATCCCCTACAACGCGGGAAATTTCAGTCCTTGAAATGTAGGAAATGTAATGTACTTTAATTCTGTACGCCGGCCGCGGTGGTCTAGCGGTTCTGGCGCTGCAGTCCGGAACCGCGGGACTGCTACGGTCGCAGGTTCGAATCCTGCCTCGGGCGTGGGTGTGTGTGATGTCCTTAGGTTAGTTAGGTTTAAGTAGTTCTAAGTTCTAGGCGACTTCTGACCTAAGATGTTGAGTCCCATCGTGCTCAGAGCCATTTGAACCATTTAATTCTGTACGAGGAAACACTTTCGGTAGAAGCAGGGGTTTCCGTTTTAATCAAGAATAACATTAAACATCAAACGTCTACCTCCCCACCACCCACATCCTAACACCCCGCCGGTATATTAGTTATGACACTCCCCCCCCCCCCCCAACTGCTATACAAAAGTTGCGACTCCACACTTTCTTTCATCTGTTCGATATTTTTGGTCTTTGTTGACTGGGGTATGTTAGGAGTCGAGTGTGACACAGGTGAGAGAGGTTAGTTTTAAGTCAACAGACCGAAGTAGCTTCTTAGTGGTTAGAATATTGGGTGGGGAAATGAAAATAATAAAAAGTAATTGTGACGAAGCTAAAGGAGTATCATAAAGAAAACTGCAAAATATGTAGTAGTGAATTGTCTATAACTGTATGTAAACAATGATCTTAACCAACGCAGTTATTGTGAATTAGTTTAAAAGTTGTCAACGAAAGATGTGGATTCTACCCAGGAGTGGGAAGGCTTTTTCTTGGCCTCTATACAAGCCATCAGCAAGCACTCCACACAGCAGACGGACGGGTTGCTCACAGTGTCACGTAATTACCAGAAGTGGGTTTAGAACGGTGTACGAGAAAAAGGTGCGTGAGTAATGTGAATAAATCGAAGAAGAAATAAGTGTCGGACAGATTGACTAAGGAGATAGTCAAAACAAGCTTCGGTGAAATTGAAAGCAAGGCGGTAACAACAAGACTGCAATGGGAATTCCACTGTTGAATGGAGAGGAGAGAGCTGATAGGTGGAAAGAGGATACTGATAGCCTCTGTGAGTGAGAGGACTTGTCTGATCAACAAAGAACAAATAGAAATCGACAGCTAAGAGATAAGGGATCCAGTGTCAGAATCATAATGTAAAAGAGCTTCGGACGACTTAAGTTCTAAATAAAACGAAAGGGATTGATAATATTTCGTCGAAATTCCCAAAAACATTTGGAAGAAGCGACAATAAATGAATAAGTAAATAATAAAAAATAAACGCCTATTCAAGTTGGTGCGTAGAATGTCTGGGACTGGCAATGCACCATCAGAGTTTCGGAAAAACATTATCTACAAAATTACGAAAATAATAAGGGCAGAGAAGTACGAAATTTACGTCACAATCGGGTTAACAATTTTTGCATCCTAGCTACCGACAGAAATAATATACAGACAAACTGAAAGGCACCAGACAGACAGTTTTGACTTTGCAGTTTATAATGAAAGCAAGACTGAAGAAGGATTTATCGAGTTGGAAAAAGCGTTCGACAATGTAAAATGGTTCAAGATGAGTGAAACCTGAGAAAAATTGGGGTAAGCTACAGGGAACAACGGGAAATACATAATATGTAAAAGAACCGAAAGATCAAATGAGAACTGGAGACCAAAAACGATCTATACATGGAAGAAGCACTGACGCAAATAAAAAAAAAGAGATTGAAGTACAGGTTTAAAACCCAGGGAAACTGTGTCAACGATAAGATTCGCTGATGACCTTGCTGTCCTCAGTGAAAGTGAAGAAGAATTACATGATCTGTAGGACGGCACTAACAGTCTAATGAGTACGGAATATGGCTTGACGAAAAATCAAACTCAAGCGAAGTAATCAAGAAGTAGCAGAAATTAGAACAGTGAGAAACTTCACGTCAGAATTGGAGATCGCAAAGTACTCGAAGTCAACGAATTTTGCCGCCTAGGCAGCAAAATAATCCATGACTAACGGAGCTAGGAGGACATAAAAAGCAAACGGCCAATTACAAAAAGGGAATTCCTGGCCAAGAGAAGTCATCAAGTATTCAACATAGAGATAAGTCTGAGGAAGAAATTTCTGAGAATATGCATTTGGAGCACAATATTGTATGATAGTGAAAACCGGAACTCAAGAGGATGGAAGCAATTTAGACTTGGCGCTACAGGTGAACTGATAAGGTAAGGATTGAAGAGGTTCATAGTAGAATTCGTGAGGGAGATAATATATGGAAAACACTGAGGAGAAGGGACAGGATTATAGAACACCTATTAGACACCGGGAAATAACTTCCATGATACTAGAGGGAGCTGTACAGAGTAAAAACTGTAGAGGAATACAGAGATTGTGATACATCCAGCAAATAATTGGGGTCGTGCGTCAGATGTATTACTCTGAAGTGAAGAGATTGCCACAAGAGAGGAAACTGTGGCGAGCTGAGTGACTCATGATGAAGAAAAATATGCATGAGGAAAAAAATAAGAGATATTGCAATCCAAGACAGCACTACTGTATTTATATGAGAAATATACGTACGTATAGCCTCAACAGCGCACAATTGAGTATTTGCAAGACGTGTGGTAATTATTCATCGAAATGTGCCTAATTCAGGCCGTTTCGTTTGCCGTGGCGAATGATTGCTGCCTTAGTGTCGTAATTTGCCAGAGCAGTTCAGCCTCAGGGTCTAAGTACCCTGATTCAATAAACTTCATATATTCAAGTTTTGACCAACAAAAGTGTTAATAATTTAGAAACAATCACAGTGTAACAGACAAAACTAGAATCTTCCTTGTAGTTATATCCTTTTGTTAATTATTGGGGGTTTTCCTATCACCTTCATTTATGAGCCAAAACATTACGACCACATGCTTGATAACTTGTCTATCCGGTTTTGTAACGAAAAACATAATTTATTCTGTTTGTCAGGGACCCGACAGTTTTTTGGTAGGTTTGCGGAGGTACGTGGCATTAAATGTCTACTCACAGGTATCTAATTCATGTAAAAATCGGGTCACTGATTTGCCTACGCGGTGATGGCTCCCGATAGCGTCGCAGACGGGATTCATAAGGTTCACATCAGGCAAATTGGGTCGCCGAAACATAAACGGTAGTTCACTATAATGATCTTGAAACCACTGTAGACGGTTCTGGCTTCGAACGCGGACAGTTATACTACTGAAAGATGACATAGCGGTAGGAAAAGACATAAAGCATGAAGAGATGCAGTGGTCGCAACTGTCAATGTGTCTTCCATTATACGGGGCGTTAAAAATGAAACGAGCCTGAGGCATAATTACAGAAACCAGTTCCTGTATGTTACAAGTATTGACCATGGCTGTTGAGACACTTGTCCCACTGTGATACAAGGCGGTGAATGGCTGTCTCATAAAATTCCAGGGGCTGATATGTTGACCAGTTCCGCACGTACAGCTGGACGTCGTCGTCCGAGGTGAATCGTTTGCGTCTCAGAACCTTTATGCTGACGTTCTTCTTCGACCAAGATGGCCCTCTTCTGATTCACTTCCTGCAGCACGTGAATGTCCAGCGTTACTCGCAAACCTTGACCATCCTTCGCCAAGCGATCAAATCAAAAAGACTGGGCAATCTCCCACATGGGGTCACTCTGCTCCATAACAAATGCAAAGCGCCATACGGCCAACACAGCGGCTGCAACCCCACAGAAATTCAAACTAGAGGTTCTTGGCCACCCTCCATACAGTCCGGACCTCTCTCCCTGTGATTATGTCATTTTTTGTCCCCTTCAAAAGGCTCTGAAGGGCAAACGATTCACCTCGGACGACGACGTTCAACTGAACGTTTGGAACTGGTTCACATCGCAGCCCCGGGAATATTATGAGACAGCCATTCACCGCCATGTGTCACAGTGGGACAAGTGTCTCAACAGCCAGGGTCAATATTTGTAACATACAGGTACTGATTTCTATAATTAAGCCTCCGGCTCGTCTCATTCTGAACGCCCCTGGTACTTCCACATGTCCCATGCAAGCGAAGGAGAACGTCTTCAATAACATAATACTACTTCTACCAGCTTGAGTCTGTGGCGTTCTGCACGAACCAGCCGCCGTTCACCTTGATGATGGCGTTTGTGGAGACGACCGTCGACCTGGTGTAGCAGAAAGGTGATCCACCCGATAGACGACACAGTTCCATATCACTGATCCCGATCCCGTTCCCACTGCAATAGAAGCTGACGATGTCGTTGGGGCAACATGTGAACACATAGGGAGTGGTCCCCTGCGAAGCTCCACGTTCAACAATGCACGATGAACGAGATGCTGCGAAACACTTGTGCGTGAACCAGTGTTGTGCTCTTTCGGCACAGCTGCCACAGATCAGCATCTATCCCACTTTACAGAAGAGACAAAACTACGAACCTCACGTCACACAAACTTATGAACCTCACGTTCTGTGAAGGGTTGTTTGTGTCCAATCATTTAACGCCTTGTGGTACTTTCACTGTCATTCTGCCTCTTTCCGTAGATGCTCACGACGGTAGCAAGTGAATACTCGACCAGCTTCGCCATTTTCCAGATACTCGTTCACAAGCTTTGCTTAGTAATAATGTGCCCTCTGTTGAAGTCAGTTATATCAGTGGATTTCCCCATTTGCAGCCCTGACCTTCGCTAGTGTGATCCACCGTCCGTGTCCCTCTGCTTACATTTTTTTTTGTTTTTTTGTTTTTTTTGTTTTTTTGTTACCGTGTCAGGTGTCCGCAAAGCCACCAGCCGGCATCCAACATCGTGGTGGGCTGTTGTCATAATGTTTTGGCTGATCAGTGTATACCAGTGTTGGTAATACAGTTCGACGTTCAAGTACCTTTTCATGAGTGTGATAGAACTGTTAAATGTTTAGCTAAAGTTAAGCTAATACGGTATGTGGCAATGGATAAAGATTTTAATTTGATGGAAGGTTCACTCGTTAACAGCACATTCAAGCACTGGTAACCGTAAATAACGTTTTCCATATGAAGTAAACCATTTTCACTGATTAACATTGATGATTCGTTTTAAGAGTTAATGTTATTCAAGGGACTTATCAACGATTGTTTTTATGAAATATGATGAATTATTAAGTCACTCTACTGAAAAAGTAACGTAAAATAGAAAGCTGAACTTTGTGTGTCTCCATGAGTGATTATGACATCGTAAAATATTACCAAGAAAATTGTGATTGAGATCAGCATCTTCTGCGGCAGTACTTTGTCTTTTGGCTTGCGGGCTAAGGAAGTACGGAAAGGGAAAAACATTTAAACAATCAGGGAAAGTCAGCCAGGGTTCATTTAACATCAGAAGGCGACGATAAATAATTCAAAATCTGTAGCACTGAGCGTTCATTGGCATGGCGGTGATAAGCTGTAGTAAAGCCTGTTACTGAAGTTCTGATCGAAACGAAGTTGTTCAATTAACGATCGTAAATTTTAGTTAAAGCTTCCAACTCTTAGACTAGAATGAGGTGTACTGGGAACCTGATGGTAATGTACAGTTTCAGCCATTTAATGATACATTTCTGAGTATATTTGAAAACAGTTTTCCTAAGAAAATAGTGAAACATAGTAGTAAGGAACCACTAAAAGGCCATTGCTTACTAAAAGAGACAAAAATATCAAATAAACAGAAAAGGTAAATGTATCTTACAGCTGGAAGAAGTAATGATCCTGAAACAGTCAAACATAAAAACTTCCGCACTCCATTAAGAAAAGTTTTTAAAAAGGCCAGAAATGCGTGCATGGTCTGAGATAAGCACCCCAGATGAAATACAAACTATTTCGAATATTGTTAAAAGGAAAACAGAACAACCGACAGCACAGGAACACTGTATTTCTATTAAATTCAATGAAAAGTTTGTCAACAAATGATCAGAAGTAAAAAATACTTTTAATAATCCTTTTTAAGAGACCCAGATATTCATTAGGAATACAAGGTTGTATAACGAAGAGGCAGTACCTACACAGTTTATAAAACTGGTATTCAACCCACCTCTCCCACTGAAATTTGTAAAATAATAATTCACTCAATAGTAAAAGCTCGCATGGAATTGGTGGCACTTCCAATAGAGTACTAAAGGCTTGTTCCCAAGAGATTTGAAGGAATCTCAGCCACATATTTAGTAGCTCACTGAAACTTGGCTTTTTCCACAAAGACTGAAATATGCTACTGTCTCATCGCACAAACAGCGGAACAGTTCTGATGGTAACAACTACTGCCCAATCTCACTTCTGACAGCTTTATATCAAATTCTTAAAAAAAAGTAACATCTTGAAGAGTAGCTTCACTTGCGTGTAAAAAAGAAGTACTAACAAAATGGCAGTTTGGTTTCCAGAAAGGCTTTTGAACAGAAAATGCCATATATGCTTTCACTGATCAGAATAAACGAACGTCACTCGTAGGGATTTTTGTGATCTCTCAAAGGTTTTTGACTGTGCGAGTCATAAAATTATTATAGATAAGCTTACGTATTGTGGTATGAGTAGGACAGTGCAGAAATGGTTTAATTCTTATTGAAATGGAAGAATACAGAAGGTTGAAATTATTACGACAGATAGCCTGCGTAGATCAACAGGTATTTCCAACTATGCAGGTATCAAGGACGGTGTTCCACAGGATTTAGTCTAGGGTCGATTTTTGTTGTTATTAATATATATAAATGACTCATCACTCGATATTCATGAAGATGTCAATTTATTTCCTTTTGCTGACAATACGGTTATAGTAATCACACCTAATAAACAAGAATCACCTGAGTAAATTTTTAATGATGTCTTTCAGAAACTTATTAAGTGGTTCTCCGCAAATGGAGTCAATCCAAATTTTAAGAAAACACAGTATATATAATTCTGCACAATAAATAGCTTAAGATCATTGATAAGTATAAATTTTAAGTCTGTAGTTATGCTGAATATTCAAAATTTCTGGGTGTGTGCACTGATGAAAAATTTAATTGGAAACGGAAACCATTGGTGATCTACTGAAACGTTTGAGTTCAGCTACTAATGATATTAGGATTACTACAGATTTTGGTGATAAAAATATCAGTTTGTTAGCCTGCTGTACCTGATTTCATTCACTGCTTGCATATGGCATCATATTTCGAGGTAACTCATTATTAAGAGAAAAAGCGTTCGTTGCACAAAAGCATGTAGTTAGATTAAAAGCTGTAGCCCACCGAAACTCACCTTACAGAGGAGCTACGGATATTCACAGCACATATATTCGCTTAAGAAGTTTGTTATTAATAACCCATGCCAAGTCAAAATTAATAGCAAAGTCCATATCTACAACACTAGAAGAAAGTGTGATCTTCATTATTCTGGGTTAAATCTGACTTTGGCACAGCAAGTGGTGAATTATGCTGCCACAAAAGTCATTGGTGATTTACTAAATAGGATTAAAAATCTGCCAAATAGCCAACCAGCGTTTAGAAAATTAATGTCTGAGTGACAACTACTCCTAATCAATAGACGAATTTTCACTTATGAAGTAATAATTGCAATAACAGTTAATTACATCGGGTAAGGAAACATTATTTACACATTCCACATAATTACGAAATGTATTCGTGATCTGTGGATCTATGGAACGTAAGGTAATGTAACGTAAGTAATTTGCGCCATCCAAACGTTCTGATGTAGTGCCCTTAGCTTCTGTCGAGGACGTATGCAGGCGCACCTCAAGCCTAATAAAGTTAGCATTTCTCTGGTAACATCGCTAGATACACCACGCATTAGAAAAAGAGTCGCGTGTGCCAACAAAATTGTTACCGAAATGAAAACAGTTTAATCATATGATGCTGTTGAGAGCCGGCCGCTGTGGCCGAGCGGTTTTAGGCGCTTCAGTCCGGAACCACGTGTCTGCTACGGCCGCAGGTTCGAACCCTGCCTCGGGCATGGTGATGTCCTTAGGTTAGTTAGGTTTCTGTAGTTCTACGTCTAGGGGACTAATGACCTCAGATGTTAAGTCACATAGTGCTTAGATGCATTTTTGATGGTGTTGAGAGAAATAGGTAGTGAATATTTTCTCAGTTATCGGAGAACTGATTACAAACAGTTTCCTATCTTGCTGCCTTTGGTGAATCCGTTGATTTCCAATTGAAACGGAGTGATGTGAGAAGGAGTTCCTTCAGAAAACAGACTAATTGCCACTTTTATTTTTGGCTACTGGAAGAAACTACACGGGTCTTACATACAGTAGTGCAATCTCTTCACACTAACTTTAGAAAAAATCCGTATAACGCGCGAATCAATAGGTGTAGTTATGAGAAACTAGATAGAGACAAGGAAATCACGTTCTGTGAATGTAATGGCATTATTTAGAATTTTTGCAGACGAGGAGACTTTCCTTGCGTACGAGTATTCACAAATACATTGAACTCACTTAGTAAGTACTGTATTCAGGTTCTCGTCTTTGTGCTTCACTTCGTGCTGCAGAACTGCGTATATTTAAAATAATTAGTTACTGGAAGAATTAAATCAGTGAATGCCTGATTGTGACGTTGAAGGTGGCGGTGAGGACGCGGTAATGGTATGATTTGTATTCGCTATCAATGACTGTACAATCAACTGTCCAAATTTTCCCTTAAAATTACGTCATATGCGAATTTTTCAGTAAAGCCTCATTAAACATCACTCGTTTCTCACACTATAGGTGAGCAGTCTGTCCATATGTTTCACCTGGGTTTTCTTCGGCTGAAAGTAATGATGAGCTATCTCGAATACTCCTACCTCTTTCCTTTTGAATTCTGTAGCACGTATTTTGCTGCATACAATAGATGGTTTTCCTGTTATCTTTGTTTCTGACGCCTGCAACAGAGAAGGATTGGTAAGAAACAGGAAAACATTGTGAATCATTAGGGCAGTTGAACAACTGCATCGATACTTCGGACGACAAACAAGTGTTAATACAGAACCCATCGGTAACTGAATCGCTGTTTTGCAACTACGAAAGAATTATCAGCGTTGCTATATTTGCAGTTGCCAAAGTTGATTACGGATATATCTCCCGTTTTAGACAAAGAAGTTGGTCATAGGTCGCCCGCTGGATGGACTAAGTCCAAGTCATTCACTTAAGGTGATCAATAAAACCGGCCACCCCCAGAGTTCTAAGTCCAGCCATATGCACGTTGTGACAACACTGTAGGGTACTAACCCGAAAGGAGAAGCAGTTGTTACCAGAAAGTGCAACAAGGAAGGTAAGAAGCTGACAGTAGCATGTAAGTTAAGGTCAAGTAAAACCGTAATTCATTTTATAAATACTGAAAGGAAGTATAATCTGCTGGTTATGATTACAATACATCCGCTGCTGATGCTTTGCCAAGAAAAGAGAGTAACAGATTATGAGCAAGACGTTCCATTTGCTTTTCACCTAAGACAGAATATCCATAAAAATATTATGGTCTTAACCAAATTGCGCAACGGGTGGAGAATCTACACTCACGCTCATAAATTAGGGATAAATGCAGAATGTGGTGCCACACAACGTGTCACTACACAAAACTGGCGCTAATAGCATAGGCACCCCGACATCAATATAGGATATGATCACCAGACCCTCTGCATAGGCCACACAACGGTTTGGCATACTCTGGATCAGGTGGCCGAGCAGCTGTTGGGACATAGCCTCCCATTCTTGCATCAATGCCTGTCGGAGCTAGGGGTGTGAAGACGCGCAGCGTTGCGTAACCGAGAGCATCCCAGACGTGTTCGATGGGGTTTAGGTCTGAAGAACAGGCAGGCCACTCCATTCCCTGCTATGTTCTGTTTCAAGGTACTCCTCCACGATGGCAGCTCGGTAGGGCCGCGCGTTATCATCCATCAGGAGGAAGGTGCGACCAACTGCACCCATGCAAAGGGGGACATACTGGTGCAAAATGACGTCCCGATATACCTGACCTGTTACAGTTACTCTGTCAAAGACATTCAGGGGAGTACGTGAACCGATCATAGTCCCACCCCACACCATCAAACCACGACCTTCATGCAAGTCACTTTCAAGGACATTAAGTGGTTGGTATCTGGTTCCTAGTTCACGTCAGATGAAAACCCGGCGAGAATCACTGTTCAGACTATACCTAGACTCGTCTGTGAACATAACCTGGGACCATTGTTCCAATGTTCGTGTACTATGTTCTTGACACCAGGGTTTACGGACTCTCCTGCGACCAGGGGGTCAGTGGAATGCACCTTGCAGGTCTACGGGCGGATAAACCATGTATGTTCAGTCGTCTGTAGACTGTGTGTCTGGAGGCAACCGTTCCAGTTGCTGCGGGAAGGCCCCGAGCAAGGCTAACTGCAGTACTCCGTGGCCATCTGCGGGCACTGATGGTGCGATATCGGTATTCTTGTGGTGTCGTACACTGTGGACGTCCCGTACTGTAGCGCCTGGACACGTTTCCTGTCTGCTGGAATCGTTGTCGTAATCTGGAGATCACACTTTGTGGCACACGGAGAGCCCGTGCTACGACCTGCAATGTTTGACCAGCCTCCAGTCACCCTAGTATTCTACCCTTCACAACGTCATCAACGTGTGTTCTTTGAGCCATTTTTAACACACAGGCACCATTAGCACGTCTGAAAACGTCTGCACACTTACTCGCTGCACCGAGCTCTGATATCCACCAACACACCTCTGCGTATGTGGACTGCAGCCAGCGCCACCGTGCGACGACCGCAGGTAAAATGCACTGCATGGTTAGATCCCGAAGTGATTTAAACCCGCAAACCGCCCACCGGAGCGTTGTTTCCCAATATATCAGCATTAACCTTAATTTATGAGCATGAGTGTACATACATTCTTAATTTAGTTCTCAGCAGTTTTAGAATAAAGGGTCCTTTTGACTGCTAGCATATTCACATGGGAATCATCGAAGTGCACGTGCTAGTACACGCAACTCCCTTAAGTAGTACTCCATTTTTGGTTGAATATGACACAGAGAAATCAGTTCCCCTGACGACGGCGACATACTTGTTCGCCGACATAATGTGCCCGTTGCACATTATGGACCAACAGTATCCCCGTGGATTATTCGATTAACAAATATGCTGGGAGACACGGAAAAATCAAATTTATAGGATCTTGACAGTATCAAATGTAAATGTGTTTAAGCGTTAACTAATACACCACATTTGTGCAAGGAACCACAATGTAAAACTAGGGAGCGATATCTTTACAAAATATCGGTGACAGTCACATATGCGTTCAACAATGAACCACATCCTGGATACTAACAAACACATTAAGAAAATAGAGGCTGATAGACAATCTCTTCAAAAGCCCTGCGCAAACGGCCACATCTTATACCAGCGTAAATAGGGCGTATTAACTGGCGCAGGAATCCACTACCCGTCGCCATATTCGAACGTGGGTTCTCTGCTGGGCGTGAGAAGGTGGAGGATGGGAAGGTTGTGTCCAGGAATGGCTCCTCAACCTTTATTGATCAACTGCAATACATTGGTTGACAGCCATCTGGGTTGGATTTGCTTCCACTCGTAATGTTCTTTGTGGCAAAGGAGGTGGCCAGCGGACGTTTACAGGTGCGCCTGCAGCTGCATCTGAAGCTGCCCTGGCGTAACTTGAATCTGCTGCCTCGACAGCAGCGCTCCGGCCTTGCACCGGCGTACTGCGGCAACTGAAACCACGCGCTACAGGCCTCTGTTGTGCAGGGGGGGGGGGGGGGGGCGTGGCAGCAGGACAGGTCATTGCCCTGCCTCAGCGGACATGCACGGCAGCGGCTGTCTAGCGTCGGCGGGCGAGGGCGGCGTTCGTGGCGGCAGCGTCCCACAACGATGGCGACAGTGCGTTACCACAACACACCCCAAGTGATGACTCCCATGATAGGCGGCTGCCTGTTGACGGCGTCCGATGATAGTTTCGGCGGCGGCGCCACTCTGGCGCCTCCTAGGCGACGACCTGCGTAACAGCGGGGACCATTACGATTATGGTGGCAGTGACGACTCCGAGCTGGTGGCGGCGCTAGATGACACAGGTTCTACGTCACTCCGCCGGCTGCTGTGGCCGATCGGTTCTAGGCGCTTCAGTCCAGAGCAGCGCTGCTGCTACGGACGCAGGTTGAATCCTGCCTCGGGCATGGATGTGTGTGATGTCCTTAGGTCAGTTAAGTTTAAGTAGTTCTAAGTCTATGGGACTGATGACCTCAAATGTTAAGTCCCATAGCGCTTAGAGCCATTTGAACCATCTGCGTCACTCCGACACCTCACGACGGACGATCTTGACTAGCTGGCTGCCTGTTCTTAAATACAGCTTTCTGTCACTGATGTCTGCTGTTCTTCTTCCCCAGTAGGTCTGTGGAACATTCTGGTGTTACTCGGCTGGCGTAGCTGACCCGATTACCACCCTCTATGTCGACAGCCTGGCGTGAGGAGAGCTGCTTCTCGTCACGTCTTCTGCTGAGCGGCGAGCTGCCCGTTGACACAGATTTCTCCTTAGTGTTGCTGGGAACGGCGCTCCACCGACCCAATTCCGCCGCGGTACCGCAGCACTGAACTGTTCAACCGAATGTATCACACATACGACTTCTGGCTCACAATATTGCTTCAAATTTTAACTAACTTTATTGCTGTAAGACTGCTACCTTTAAATAAGTTAATCACTCCTCTTTCGACCCAGTTAACATGATAGGACCTATATCCTAAAATGGAATAAAACCATACAAATCGAAAACTGTGCTAGCCAGAAATACGAACTACTGTGCACAACTAAAGTGTGAAAACGTTGTCTCAAGCACGAAGTAGTACAAAAAAAAAAAAAAAAAAAAATGGTTCAAATGGCTCTGAGCACTATGGGACTTAACATCTATGGTCATCAGTCCCCTAAAACTTAGAACTACTTAAACCTAACTAACCTAAGGACATCATGTGGTGTCACCGCCAGACACCACACTTGCTAGGTGGTAGTTTAAATCGGCCGCGGTCCATGTAGTACATGTCGGACCCGCGTGTCGCCACTGTGATCGCAGACCTAGCGCCACCACCAAGGCAGGTCTCGTGATACGAGAGTGGACTCGACCCCCAGTTGTACGAGAACCAAGCTACCGCCCAGTTGTACGCGAACCTAGCTATCGCCCAGTTGTACGAAGCCTTTCTCTCTCATTAGCCGAGAGACAGAATAGCCATCAGAAGTTAATGGCTACGAACTAACAAGGAGCCATTTGTATCAGTGCCTATAGCTTACGAGTATTCAAGAGAGATGTACTCCAAGGAAGCAATAAAAGTTAAGTAAAAAGCATCTACATACTTTAATTCTTATTCATTCATAAGTTCTCATGTTCCAGAATTCACGCCCGTCTGCATTAGTCTAGCGTGCCTTTCTTTTGGCTACTACCGTGTGGCGTAACAGTCTTGTTACGTCACTACAGACTGGCGACGAGAAAAAGAGTTTGTATTAATTCCTTTGCCACGTTGGCGCCGCTTTAAAGTTTTCTGCTTGCTTACATTTATTTCTGATTGCTTACATTTCATTGTGTCATGGCTTCGCCACATTCTCCAGATGTACTGTCCGAATTTTATCGCTTGCAGAATCAGCAGACGCAGGCGTTACTGGATGCCCTTGGACAGCTCGTCCAGGGTCAACGTGCGCTGCACACCGATGCGGCCGCAGCCGCTTCACCGCTACCGCAGCCACAACCTGCCGTTGCACCGCCTTTTAGGCACTACGACCCGAACCACGAGACCTGGCAAGAGTGGTCTCGTCAGTTCGCCTTCCACCTTGCTGCCTACAGAATTCAAGGTAATGAGCGGCAGCCGTTTTTGCTTTCTTGTGTCGGTGTGTCCACATACCGTGTGATAGTGAAATTGTTTCCCCGCCGCGACGTAGCAACTTTGTCATACGAGGAAATTTTGTCTGCATTAGATGCCTATTTTAAAGAAACAGTTAATGTGGTTGCAAAACGGTATACGTTTTTTCGTACAAAACGTACGGCCGGTCAAACGAATAGGGAGTGGGTAGCGACATTGCAAGGACTTACTAGGGACTGTGCCTTTGAATGTGACTGTGGTCTTTCTTATTCAGATACAATGGTGCGTGATGCAATTGCACAGAACGTTTCTGATGTTCGCATACGGGAGCAAATTTTGAAACTAGTTAATCCCTCCCTTCAACAAGTGATAGACATATTGGATAGACAGGACACACTGGACTGTGCTCAGGAATCTTTTGAAACTTCGCCAGCCGTGTGTAACATTAACCGGCCCGCTGGACGCGCTGTGCGACCCGGTAACCGGGCCTCGCGAACGGCGACACAGCGACCGCCGCGTGCTACGCCAGGTGTGCCGCGCCGGCACACAAATGCAGTGAAATCATGCCCGCGGTGTGCTACTAGACATTCGCGTGAACATTGCCCGTCACGCCAAGCTATTTGCTTTTTCTGCAATAAGAAAGGACATGTTCAAAGTGTTTGCCAGAAAAAGCTCAGCTCAGACAATCACAATCATTCCAGGCCCTTTGCTTCGCGCCGGAATCGAACCAAGGACACTCAGGCTCGTGGACCTTCGCCTATGGACATTCATGTCGTTAATTCCACTTCGTCCAGTGACACTTTCTCTAACAGTGACTGTGATCGTCCCACAAAAACTGTGCGTCGACGTCGCCGGAAATCACGTCAATTAGCAAGTGATTCTGTACCAGTGTCTGTTCCAATTGCACAAAACGGTCGCTCTTGTCGTCAGCAGGACAATAAACTTTTTGTGGACTTAGACTTTGAAGGCCAAGTGATACCATTCCAGCTCGATACCGGAGCTGCAGTTTCATTGCTCAATCACGACACATACAAACAACTGGGCGCACCTCCGTTGCGTGCCGCAAATGTTAAGCTAACTACATATTCCGGACAGAAAATTCCTGTGTTAGGACAGTGCAGCCTTCTTGCAACATTCAAGGGACAAACAAAACTTGTGTCATTTTACGTTCTTCGTTCTTCTTCTGCAGTGAACTTATTTGGTCTAGATTTATTTAAGTTGTTTAACATGTCTATTGTCAATCAGGTCCTATCAGTGAATCAGACTGTGCCTACAGACAGTGTTTCTCGGCTGTGTGACGAATTTGCAGACATTTTTGCACCGGGCTTAGGTTGCGCTAAAAACTATGAAGCACATTTAGAACTGAAGGTAAACGCGCAACCGAAATTTTTCAGGGCGCGCAATGTTCCCCACGCATTGCGTGATGAGGTCGCAAGAACGTTACACGATCTCGAATCGCAGGGTGTAATTGAACGTGTGCAAGCTTCTCTCTGGGCCTCACCCTTAGTCATTTTGCCAAAACCTTCCGGAAAATTGAGACTTTGCGTGGACTTCAAGGCCACAGTGAATCCACAGCTAGTGACTGCTACTTTTCCTTTGCCCCGCCCGGAAGATCTTTTTGCTAAACTGTGCCCGGGAAAATATTTTTCAAAGTTGGACCTAGCCGATGCGTACTTGCAAATACCGGTGGACGACGATATCCCAGCGCGTATTGGTGGTTAACACGCATCTTGGATTGTACCGCTTCAAAAGACTGCCATTCGGGTGTGCATCCGCCCCTGCCTTGTTTCAGCAATATTTACAAACTATTTGTGCGTCGGTCCCTACTGCAGCAAACTATCTGGACGATATAGTGGTCTCCGGACAGACAGAAGAAGAGCATCTTGCGAATTTACGAACATTATTTCAGGTCTTGCGGCAAAATGGTCTTCGCTTGAGGAAGGACAAATGTGTGTTTTTTGCTCGTGACTTACCATACCTGGGACATGTCATTAATGCCCAAGGCATACATCCGAGTCCAGAGCACCTCCGTGCCATACACGATTTGCCTTCCCCTCAAAATCTGAAACAGCTACAGAGTGTGTTGGGTAAAATTAACTATTATCATAAATATGTGCGCAATGCCTCTTCCATTTCAGCTCCGCTTCATCGCTTACGCCGTAAAGGTGTTCCGTTCGTCTGGACGACGGAATGTGAACGCGCCTTTCGCCAGTTGAAATCGGCGTTGCTTTCTAATACTTGCCTTACGCCTTTCGATCCCCAGAAACCCCTTTTGTTGATGGTAGATGCATCGGATTTCGGGATCGGTGCTGTGCTTGCGCACAAAGTTGGCTCCCATGATCGCCCTATTGCCTTTGCGTCCAAATTGCTCTCGTCTGCGCAAAGAAATTATTCACAGATAGAGAAAGAAGCTTTGGCTCTCGTGTTTGGTGTTACTAAGTTCCATGATTTCTTGTATGGTCGTCACTTTACCATCATCACAGACCACAAACCTTTGACATCGCTTTTTCATCCGACCAAGCCTGTACCTCCACGTACAGCGCAGAAATTCATTCGCTGGTCTATTTTCCTCTCGCAGTACCGCTACGATATCTTGTATCGGTCCACTGCTAAGCACGGAAACGCCGATGCGTTGTCCCGTTTGCCTGTTGCTGAGGATAAAGCATTCGATTCTTCCGAACTTGCTTGCATGTTCATTGATTCGGAAACCGATGAAGTGGTCGAATCGTTTCCGATTGATTTTCGTCGTGTCGCTACAGCCACAGCTGCTGACCCTGTTCTTGCTACTGTTTTACGTTTTGTTGCTACGCAATGGCCTTTGTCAAAGTCTCGGATCGAGGATCCGTTGGTTCGCCGATTTTTTGCTCACAAGGAGAGACTTTTTGTTCGACGTGGTGTTTTGTTGTTGCGTTCTGATAATGATCAGTCCAGAGTCGTGGTCCCACGTTCGTTACAGTCCTCTGTTTTACGGCTTCTTCACCAAGGACATTGGGGTATAGTGCGAACGAAACAACTTGCTCGTCAGCACTGTACTTGGTTCGGAATCGATGCTGCGATTACGAATATGTGTTCTTCGTGCCCGGCGTGTGCCGAACAACAGTCCGCACCGCCGCGGAAAGTCTTTGCGTGGCCAAAAGCCACTTCCCCTTGGCAACGCTTGCACATTGATTTTGCTGGTCCATTCTGGAATGCTCGATGGTTGGTTCTGGTCGACGCCTTCAGTAATTTTCCTTTTGTTGTCCGGATGTCTTCCACGACGTCCTCCGCCACCATCCAAGCGTTGTCTGCTATCTTTTGCATTGAAGGTCTTCCGCAGACTATTGTTTCCGACAATGGCCCACAATTCATGTCCGCAGAATTTCAGTCTTTCTGCCAGGCCAATGGTATTCAACATCTGACATCCGCGCCGTTTTCGCCTCAGTCCAACGGTGCCGCTGAACGATTGGTCCGGACTTTCAAGTCACAGATGTTGAAATTGAAAGAGTCGCATTCTCGGGAGGACGCATTGTTGCTCTTTTTGTCTTCGTATCGCTCTCAGCCCCGAGATGGTCGCTCGCCGGCTGAGTTGCTCCACGGTCGTCCTCATCGCACCTTGATGTCTTTGCTGCATCCGCCGCATCAGGTTCCTGCGCAGCGGCAGACTCCTGCTTTTGCTCCAGGCGACGTTGTATGTTATCGCAACTATCGAGGTTCACGGCGTTGGCTCGCAGGGCGCATTCTTCGCTGCCTCGGCCGCGCGATGTATTTGGTTTTGGGGGCCTCTGGTGAGGTGCGTCGGCATCTCAATCAGCTGCGCCTCTGTCGTCGCTCGGGTTCTGCCGCTCCCCGTCTGCTTTCAGCGACGGTGCCGTCCGGTCAGCGCCCTGGGGACCCATCTACTGGCTCGCCTCATCCCCAGGTGTTACCGACGATGCCTTCCATTTTGCCCCATGGCGACGCGCCGCCGCCGCCGCAGCAGCAGCAGCAGCAGCAGCCGCCGCCGCCGCCGACCGCATTCGACGCTTCGTTGCAGCCGCCAAGCGCCTCCCAGGGTCACGCGCCGCCGATCGCTTCCCGTGGCCAGCTGTCCTCCGCCATGGAACTCCAGCCCGCTCCGGACCACATGACGTCATCGCGCGTCGGCTACCCCGACGCAATGGAGATTGATCCTTCGGTCACTCCTGTCTCTTTACGGGCGCATACACCGCATGTTGACGTGCACCCTGGACTAGTTTTGCAGGCGTTTCCTAGCTCCCCTCGGACCGGATGGCCGGGTGCGGGTGGCACAGCCTCGCCTGTTGTTAGGCTCCCCACCTCATCGCATACGTCAACATGTGGTCCTCCCCACGGCGGGCGGAAGCCTTATTACACGACCGTTCGCCGATTTGCGGGGGAGGAATGTGGTGTCACCGCCAGACACCACACTTGCTAGGTGGTAGTTTAAATCGGCCGCGGTCCATGTAGTACATGTCGGACCCGCGTGTCGCCACTGTGATCGCAGACCTAGCGCCACCACCAAGGCAGGTCTCGTGATACGAGAGTGGACTCGACCCCCAGTTGTACGAGAACCAAGCTACCGCCCAGTTGTACGCGAACCTAGCTATCGCCCAGTTGTACGAAGCCTTTCTCTCTCATTAGCCGAGAGACAGAATAGCCATCAGAAGTTAATGGCTACGAACTAACAAGGAGCCATTTGTATCAGTGCCTATAGCTTACGAGTATTCAAGAGAGATGTACTCCAAGGAAGCAATAAAAGTTAAGTAAAAAGCATCTACATACTTTAATTCTTATTCATTCATAAGTTCTCATGTTCCAGAATTCACGCCCGTCTGCATTAGTCTAGCGTGCCTTTCTTTTGGCTACTACCGTGTGGCGTAACAGTCTTGTTACGTCACTACACATCACACAACACCCAGCCATCACGAGGCAGAGAAAATCCCTGACACCGCCGGGAATCGAACCCGGGAACCCGGACGTGGGAAACGAGAACGCTACCGCACGACCACGAGATGCGGGCCACGAAGTAGTACAAATTAGTAGTTTAAGTAGGTCAAAATTAAATTAAAGATGTTAAAACGTTTGTGAATTCCTAAGGGGCGAAACTGCTGTGGTCATCGGTCCACTACTTAAACTAACTTATGCTAAGAACAAGACACACGCCGTTGCGCGGGAAGGACTCGAACCTCCGGTGGGAGGGGCCGCGCAATCACTGACATGGCGCCGCTAACCGCGCGGCAAAATTAACTTAAAAACAATACGCGAAATAGGAATCGAAAATCGGGCGGCACTTTTAAAGACCATACAGCAAAATTTTAAAAAAAATGGAGGAACCTTACAAATTATTATAAAATTTTATATATTGGGAACATCATAAGGCGTACCCATAATGAATATTATCATATTATTTCTGTATCGCAACCTGTATATTAATGACCACAAATGGGAACACCAAACTGTCACGAACCTCAAAGGAAATTGATAATCTACATGTTACGCCTCAAACACCAGTCACTCGTGTGTGTTATGCACAGAACAGAGGTGAAGTGCAAATGTAGAGTTTAAGTGAACTGATTAAAACATAGCGAAATGGAACGATAGGCACCTTTGACAAGTCCGACAGAATGGACATGCTACCCAATTTTTAAACATTATTAAGATCGGTGGTACGATCTTTTACATTTCCTTTGTTATATAATAAGTTTTCTCCTCATGATCCGTGGAATAGGGAGTAGCGTCTTTCATTTACAGTTAAAAGTACAAGAATTTAATCTACGCTTAATTCTTCTTCTATAAAACCGATCAGCATTGATCGACGAATACATACGAATACATACGTTCGGAAAATAACATTGTCAAATACGGCTGAGGAGTGGACAAAGGTTGAAATGGCTCTGAGCACTATGCGACTTAACTTCTGAGGTCATTAGTCGCCTAGAACTTAGAACTAATTAAACCTAACTAACCTAAGGACATCACACACATCCATGCCCGAGGCAGGATTCGAACCTGCGACCGTAGCGGTCGCGCGGCTCCAGACTGTAGAGCCTAGAACCGCTCGGCTAGTGGACAGAGGTTCAGGTCACTCTCTTCACCTTGGGTGGAAACTGTCCATAAATGATAGATGAATCAGCAATGTTCAACGTTATGAGGATGCAAAAGTCAGTGCAAACCATTGCATTGCAGACACAAGGCATCTATAAATCAAGTGGTCTGTAACTGAAAAAAATTATATATGATGGTCTCTCCGTTGGCAAAAAGTTCAAGATTAGTTCCCCCATTCGCATTTCCGGGGAGAGACATCTAAAGGAAATCATTGTAGAATGAAGGAAGGAGCACTGTTTTACAAGTCAGGGCGTGGAATGTCAGAGGTGTGAAAGTGGTAGGGAAGCTTAAAGTCTGAAAATGGGAATGCTAAGGCTAAATCTGAATACAGCTGCGGTCAGCGATGTGAAATACAAAGAAGATGAGAATTTTTCTTCAGACGACTGGGGATAGTATCGACAGCAGCAGAATAGGAATCTTTAAGAACAGGAAGGTGGGGCAGAGAGCGAGTTACTGTGAACGGCTCAGTGATGCGGTTGTGCTCGACGACTCCACAGCAGACAACTGCGGACAACAATAGTTCAGGTGCACTTGCTGGCGTCGCAAGCGGAAGATGTAAGGATGTAGAAACTAAATGACGATAATTAACGAGCGATTCATTACTTAAACGGAGATGAAACACTAATAACCGCGGAAATTGGAGTGCAGCTGTGGGGGAAGGAGGAAATGAAAAGACTACGGGAGAATATGGGCTTGGTATTGCTAATGAGAGAGGAGAAGAGCTTAAAGAGTTCAGCAAAAAATTACAGCTAGTAATAGCCAGTAATCTGCTCGAGAATAACAAGAAGATGAGGTACACCTGGAGATGTCATAGTTGAATATTCCAGTTGATTTACATCATGGTCAGAAAGATCCTGAAATCAAATAGTGGATTCTAAGGTGTGCCAAGGAGAAGACACAGACTCAGATTGTAATATAGTAGCAATGAAGAGTAGAGTGAAATTTATGACAGTCAGTGTTATAGAAAGTGGGATGTGGAAGTACTAAGGAGCAATCAGACACGACTGATGTTAACTAAAGACACAGTTTCTCGCTAAGGAATAATACAAACGGCTGTTTAGTTGAAGAGGAGTGGTTATCTCTAAAGAGAGTGTTCACATATGTTCAACAGACAACCATAGGTGTTAGAAAGCTAACAGCTAAGAATCCTTGGGCAAGAGAAGAAATACTTCAAATTAATTGATGAAAGAAAGTACAAAAAATGTTCAGACACGTACAGGAATCCAGCAATATTAATCATCTAGGAATTAAAATTAACAGAAAACGCTGGGCAGGCAAGGCGACATGCTAAAGAACAAATATGAGAAAACGGAAAGGACTGACAAAGCGATAGGAGAGTCGATAAAACTCTGAAATTAAAATCAAGGACCGCAACGTCGACAGTGCAATGGGAATTCCACTGTTAAAATGACGTTACAGAAGAAAAAAGTGGAGTCGATGTGGGAGAGATAGATGGTCCAGTGTTAGAGCGTTGGCAGACTTGAAATCAAATAAGGGAGAAGGGATAGAAAACATTCGAGCGGAATGTCTAAAATCATGGAGGGAACCGATAACCAAACTACTATTCAGCTAGGTGTGCAGAAAATATAAGACTGGCTACATGTCAAATTTTCGGGAAGACAGACGATAGCAACAGCTTATAAGGATTCGAGAAGAATGGAGAAGAAATGATAATCGATAATGGAAGCAAGGCTGAAGAGAAATCAAGTCACGTTAATAAGATCTGGCGACCTGGAAAAGAGTTCGACTGTCTAAAATCCTTCAAGTAGTTCGAAATTGTGAGAAAAATGATAGTAAGTTAAAGGGAAAGAAGGGTTGCACAAAGACCAAGTGGGAAAAGTAAGACTGGAAGACCAAGAACTAAGTGCTGAGTTTAAAAAGGGTGTAAGACAGGGATGCACTTTTTCGCCCCCTACGATTGGATCTACACATTAACGACGCAAACGAGATTTTCTGTAGTCGGATTAAAATTTAGGTTGGAAGGATATCAATAATATGATCCGCTGACAACACTGCTGTCTTCCCTGAAGACAAAGGAGAGTTACAGGATCTGCTGAATGAAATGAACTGTCTAATGGGTACAGGGAACAGATTAAGATGAAACTGATAAAGATAAAAGTAATGAAGTAGCAGAAATGACAATAGCAGACACAAACAAAGACGATGATCAGGAAATGGATGAAATTAAAGAGATGATTACCTTGGATACAAAATAACTGACGATGGCTGAAGCAGTGAGGATATAAATAGCGGACTAGCACAGGCGGAAAGGGAATTTTTGGCCAAGTGTCATAACAAGGCCTTAATTTGAGGAAGACATTTCTTAGGTTGCACATTTCGTTCAAATTGCTTTGAGCACTATGGGACTTAACATCTGAGGTCATCAGTCCCCTAGAACTTAGAACTACATAAACCTAACTAACCTAAGGACATCACACAGATCCATGCCTGAGGCAGGATTCGAACCTCTGACCCTAGGAGTCGCGCGATTCCGGACGGAAGCACCTAGAACCACTCGGCCACCGAGGCTGGCTGCACATTTGGAGCATGGCATTGTGTAGTAGTGAATCGGACGGTGAGAAAATCGTATCAGGAGAAAATCGTTGCATTTTTTGGCCTTTCTAATATATATATAATGAAATGGTGTGTGGCCCTTAACTATGTACACCGCCCCCCCCCCCCCCCCCCCGCCCGACTCAGAGTTGAAACATTAAAAGTTTTGCCTGGTTTCGTTGTCTAAGGGCTGGGATACGTAGTTGCCACATAACAGGCCAAATACTGCTGAGTCTACAGTATACGATAAGAATACACACATGTATCGAATGGTCGAAAGTTTCTATCACTCGGCAATTGCGAATAATGAATGTAACATATAAATTTATAAATGAAAGATTACAATTAAATGAAACTGCAGGTACTATCTTAACGACTTTAAATGATGAGTACGATAGTAGAAGTACTTTTGAGAATGTGGTGTCAATGGTCCAGCAATTAAAGAAAATATAAGTAGAGTAACAGGGAAACAATAGATTCCTACTTTGCATTGTTAGTTACGAACGACAACATAGCTCGTGAGATATTTGGTTCTGAACGCATACTACGTCTTCACTGTAGAACGCTCGGAAATCTCACAAGTTCGCACTACGAAGTATTTCTACCTCTCGCGACCACACTCAAACCGCTCCACACTCAAAGTCTCTTGAAAGAAGATTACGGTTAGTGAAGTATAAGATCCGCGCAGTGGACACCAGATGAAAAAGCTACTCCTTATGTTTCTGATCTAGACTGCCATAAAAATGCGAAGGAACTGTTAATCAGAACTCAGGGAGAAGTTGTAGTCTAATTTACGATCGATTTATTGATCTTAAACAGGACAAGATAACAAAATTATTAAAGAAACATCATACAAAAATATTTATTTAACAAAAGCCTTACTAAAATGGGATCAATGGTGGACAAAGTGATCTGCTGGAGAGCAACACACAACACTAACCAGAACACTACTCGCTCTATCTCACTTCATACATGTGAATCCAGGTTATGGCATCAAGCTACGCCACCACCAAGCGTATATATTCTACCACACAAAAAAAGCAAAAGTATGGTTCGAAAGAACAGGGTGCTGAGAAATAGATATTATAGCCCTACGGTGCAGCAGCGAATACTTTACCATCCTACTGGTCAAGGCGCCACTCTACGATGCGTTCGGCGCCTGAAGTCATGGACGATGGCAATTTGTTATTAAATGCGCGTTCCAGAAAAATCCAAGTACGTGATCTCGCGTTTGGTTAATTCATACTGCAGGTACTTCCCTAGAGCCTATGAAACCCCGACGGATTCCAGTGTGCAAGAGGACCAGTTTGCTGGTCTGACAAACCAATCTGACTCCATGCCACGACTGTACGTGTCGGAATACGTCAAAATGTTTAGACGGCCGACTCAGGACAAAGAAGTACACCCATGCGTCACTCGTTTTGACCGTGATGATATAAGCAGTACCTCTGACAGTTCAGTGGGTGACTGGCACAGGCTCTAAGTCGCACCCTAGTAAGGGACACAAGTCTCACCGTTTAGGTAGAGACCTGCAGTTCTTTACTATCGAAGTGCCAGTACAAGAGACTTGCACAAGAGTGCAGATCTCACTTTCTCTGTGTTGCCTCCTCAGCTCTGTTCCAAAACCACATTTCTCTTTTTTGACTTCCCCCAATTTCGCACGAGCCCGTCACGAGCTGGAGCCAGGCATTCTAAGCTCGGTGAATGATCTTTGCACAGCAAACCAATATGACCAATCAGAGACTTAAAATTAATTGGCAGAAAACGGAAAAAAATTCGGCTTCACGACCATCTTTCCTACACATTTGCCGTGTCTTTTGCTAACACAATACAGGGTGGAAGCACAGCCCTCCATAAACAGCTTGTTATCTTCAATGTTGCGTCCATTTCAAAGTTTACAAAGAATGGCCATAAACTCGCATTGACAAAAGATATTTTCAAACAGAGTCTGCACGTCTGGGCGCCAGTTTTCCTGTCCCAAGGACATTTACAGGACGTTTACATTTCTTTTGGCGGCTTGCTCGGTAACAAGTCCTGCAGTGCGCTGTCGGCGACTTTTCGTCGCTAGGCCGTATACCTGTGTTTATGCACAATGCGACCGTGGCACGCGGCCGTCTGGAAATGTCTCCTCACGGTTCTCCAGAAAAATCGCGCTTTGTCGCCCCACCAACGCCGTGCTTTTACTGCAGTCGTTTAAGTCGGCACCCAGTTCCTTTGGATGCAGGAAAAGCTTACTGTATTTCTTTCCCTGGAGCACACAAACAAGACCATAAACTACTGCCCACCATTTCATCACAATGTATGAAGTGAAATCGCTGTAGATCCTATTCCCTACACCGAATCAGAAGTGAGAGTGCCCTGCAATCTCTCACTCTCTCGCGACTCTGCGTCTGCCACGCCTTCGCGTCCAGCACTCCGGTGTCCTGTCCCGTTCCACCCAGACCTCGCTTCCATCCAGTCTTCTCATTCAAGAGCACTTTGATTGGCTAGAGCGCTCGTGCCGTGTCTTTCATCCCACGTACACTCACAAACGTATTGAAACACATACGAAATACTGGAGTTACGTGTAAATAACCCGAAACTAAATAAATATTCCTATGGCTGGAACATAAATACGCTCTAACACACATAATTAGATACATAAAGAAATGTCTCTGTGCTTTCTAAAACACAGTAAATATTTAACCAATATCTTCATGAATAGTATATATCGGATATAAACAAAGACATAGATGAATAAATATATTTATAATCATGCTGCTACCGTTTTTTCGTGTCACTCTGGAGTACTTACGGCCTGACGCGATCGATAGTAATAGGCCACTTTGACCTCCAATAACTCATGTACTATTCAAGTTACATGCCTGTAATTCATACCAATTTAGGTTTACACTCACAGCTTTCTAAAGACGTGGCTATCGACAAAATCGGATGAAGCGTTTATATTTTGGAAATTTGTTGCTGCGTGTTACCTGTATTATTTACGGTCAGATACTAAACCTTAAACTAGTAAAGATATTGAAACTACGATCACACCATCAGAATAATGATAATGTATGTTTCTTTTTGAGGTATCATGATTCATCTGGCTACTATTAATTTCTATATGAATTGTGAAATGTCTGCCATTAAGGTTTCACCCAGTCCGCCATCTCTGGCACTCCCACCATGTCTTCACCAACACAGTGCCACAATGGAATTTCCAGCCATGCGGCTGGACCATGCGCTGCGGCTACCCATCTCATCTGGCTAACGTTCGCCACCGCGTGTTTGCTGCTGGGCCCCGGCTGGCCGAGCGGCCCGTGTGGCTACGCCAACTTAGAATATTTTCAGGGCGCCACAATTCGCCCTTTACCTCACAATTTGATATATAGTGCTAGACAATACTGCTGAAAACTAGGTAGAATGGTAAGGTAAGGATTGGGGAGTCCCTCCGAAGGATCGGTGAAGAGAAGAATATATTGAAAACACTGACAGGAAGAAGGGACAGGAAAATAGCACGAGTGTTAAGACATTAGGGAATAAAGTTCATGGTACTAGGAGAAGCGGCAGAAGGTAAAAATGGTTCAAATGGCTGTGTGCACTATGGGACTTAACTTCAGAGGTCATCAGTCCCCTAGAACTTAGAACGACTTAAACTTAACCAACCTAAGGACAGCACACAGATCCATGCCCGAGGCAGGATTCGAACCTGCGACCGTAGCGGTCGCGCGGTTCCAGGCTGTAGCGCTTAGAACCGCTCGGCCACTCAGGCCGGCAGTAGGAGGTAAAAGCTGGTGGAAGAAGACAGAAATTGGAACACGTAGGACAAATGAGATAGGATGTAAGGTGCAAGTGCTACCTTTAGATAAAGAGATCTGTACAGGAAAGGAATTCATGCAAGACTGAAAGAGAGAAGAAAGTCTTCCAAATTCGTTAATTTGAAACCTCGACTATAGGTAAATGCTCACTTTCACACATTTTAGTTGATGGGGAACACATACTCGTACATATTGATTAAAATATGCAGCATAGTGTTTGAGAACTAGAAGTCGTACGCCAACTGTTTGTTGGACCTTTCACCCTTTCCCCTTCAATCTTCTGGAAATGTGATCATATCAGATAGGATATACATGCTATTTAATCAGGCATGCTGACAGGAACTCGGATCTGGGATGCAAGTTATGACACGCAAACGCACGAAACATGCTATTTGACACTGCCACTTCAAATGGTTTCGAAACTTGATACCCATTACCCTCTCGTGAAGAAAAACTGAAACCGCTGTTATTCTCGCTCTCTGCCTTCCATTTCCCACATCATTCTCTTAGTTTAACGACCTCTTGTTTCACATAGCACATCCCGTAGGCTACAATACATACGAAGGTAGCCATTGAGACACTTACCTCTGCACTAAAACATCCCATTTAATGACCTCAACTATCTTGCATAGGTTACTTTAACCTTACGTCTTAATGGTTTAAACGAAGACTTAAATACAGCGTATCTACCCCTTCTATTGCAACTCTTTCCAACCGAAAGCAGGGTTTTTAATTATTGTGAGATATACATTACATATCCTGAGGTAATATACAGGGTGGTCCACTGATAGTGACCGGGCCAAATATCTCACGAAATAAGCTCAAACGAAAAAAGCTACAAAGAACGGAACTTGTCTAGCTTGAAGGGGGAAACCAGAGGGCGCTATGGTAGGCCCACTACATAGCGCTGCCATAGGTCAAACGGATATAAATTGCGTTTTTAAGAGTAGGAACCCCATTTTTTTATTACTTATTCGTATAGTACGTAAAGAAATATGAACGTTTTAGTTGGGCCACTGTTTTCGCTTTGTGATAGTCACAAACATTTGGCTCACAATTTTAGACGAACAGTTGGTAACAGGTAGGTTCTTTTAAATTAAATTACGGTACGTAGGTACGTTTGAACATTTTATTTCGGTTATTCCAATGTGATACGTGTACCTTTGTGAACCTATAATTTCTGAGAACGCATGCTGTTACAGAGTGATTACCTGTAAATACCACATTAGTGCAATAAATGCTCAAAATGGTGTCCGTCATCCTCAGTTCATTTGGAAATACGTGTAACGACATTCCTCTCAACCGCGAGTCGTTTGAATTCCGTAATGTTCGCACATGCATTGACAATACGCTGACACATGTTGTCAGGCGTTATCGGTGGATCACGATAGCAAATATCCTTCAACTTTCCCCACAGAAAGAAATCCGGGAACGTCAGATCCGGTGAACGTGCGGGCCATGCATGGTGCTTCGACGACCAATCCACCTGTCATGAAATATGCTGTTCAATACCACTTCAACAGCACGCGAGCTATGTGCCGGACATCAATCATATTGGAAGTACATCGCCATTCTGTCATGCAGTGAAACATTCTGTAGTAACATCAGTGGAACATTACGAAGGAAATCAGCATACATTGCACCATTTAGATTGCCATCGATAAAATGAGGGCCAATTATCCTTCCTCCCATAATGCCGCACTATACTTAAACCCGCCAAGGTCGCTGATGTTCCTTTTGTCGCAGCCATCGTGGATTTTCCATTGACAAATAGTACATATTATGCCGGTTTACGCTACCGCTGTTGGTGAATGACGCTTCGTCGCTAAATAGAACGCGTGTAAAAAATCTGTCATCGTCCCGTAATTTCTCTTGTGCCCAGTGGCAGAACTGTACACGCCGTTGAAAGTCGTCGCCATGCAATTCCTGGTGCCTGGAGATATGATACAGGTGCAATCGATGTTGATGTAGCATTCTCAACACCGACGTTTTTGAGATTCCCGATTCTTGCGCATCGTCATTTGTTGCAGGTCGTGGTTGACGTTTGACATGTGGCTGAACACTTCCTGTTTCCTTAAATAACTTAACTATCCGGCGAACGGTCCGGACACTTGGATGATGTCCTCCAGTATACCGAGCAGCATACATAGCACACGCCCGTTGGGTATTTTGATCACAATAGTTGTACATCAACACGATATCGACCTTTTCCGCAATTGGTAAACGGTCCATTTTAACACAGGTAATGTATCACGAAGCACATACCGTCCGCACTGGCGGAATGTTACGTGATACCACGTCCTTATACATTTGTGACTATTACAGCGTCATCTATCACAAAGCGAAAAAAGTGATCCAACTAAAACATCCATGTTTCTTTACGTACTACACGAACATGTAATAAAAATGGGGGTTCCCATTTAAAAAAACGCAGTTGATATCCGTTTGACCTATGGCAGCGCCATCTAGCGGGCTAACCATAGAACCATCTGGTTTCCCCCTTCAAGCGAGACAAGTTTCGTTCTATGTAGTTTTTTCGTTTGACGCTTATTTCGTGAGATATATGGCCTGGTCAATATCAATGGACCACCCTGTATAAGACGAAATCATTTAGTCTTAATATTTTCGACAGTATTTCATGACTGTGCAACTTTAATGAAGATGAAATTTCTAAACAATGAGTCTATTGCCAGACGTTAATTCCCTCGGGCCTGACTTAACACTGTTGTTAGTATTAATCTGTGGCACTATTGATCCTGTGATGCCGAAGCCACCAAGAATTTAACGTCACAAAATTCTAATCGTGAAATTAATCATTATGAATAGTTGAGTTTAAATCATTATTTCTTCTGAAACTTTCTTGAAACTGTGGCTATAGGAAATTTACGTATGTCAGTGAGAAACACATGTAGCCTCACAGAGTTTTCGCCTGTATGGAACAAATGTATTCACAGTTTCGTGTAAGCTGCCGTGAGACAGTCCGGGGTTGGAGATCTAAACTGCCTGATGTCTTTATAGCTTTCATAAATATTGTATAATTGGTATGACAGGTTTGTCTACAAAACGAGAAGAGAGTATTTTATGTATTTGTTCTCTGCAATAGAAACTTACAAGATACAAAACATGCCTCATTTTCTTCAATGAGAGCTGTATTGAACGTCATGAAAATGTGTGTGTGTGTATGTGTGTGTGTGTGTGTATGTGTGTGTGTGTGTGTGTGTGTGTGTGTTTGTGTGTCGGGATTAGAGAGAGAGAGAGAGAGAGAGAGAGAGAGAGAGAGAGAGAGAGAGAGAGAGAGAAAGAGAAAAAAACGGAGAATAGTGTAGTAAGAAAAAAGGAAAACAGTGAGAAAACTGGCTGACTGGGAATGATGGAAAATTTGGCCGATAATTATAGCATTTCATTCCGCAATTATGTCGTTCACAACTTCTACGATCAGGAATTTTACACAGTTCCAGTATTTTCTGTTACACGTTTGTCACGGAATAATCATACTTCTATACTCACTCAAATGAGGTTATAATCGAATGATGTTCGAGGCACCGGCAACTAATGAAACTCATGCCGAATTTCACTAGGAGACAAATGAGTGACCAACAAATTCTAAAGGAGAGGAGACACACATCGTTAGTAATCCACTATAATCAGTACCGCCTCCCTGTCCAGGTCATACATTTTTTAAAGAAGTTGGATTTTCTTAAATGTACTCGTTAAACAGCGAAATGAATTTCATGTGTATTACAAGTATTATGGCCAGTGGTGCACACTGCTGAACCTGTAGTTAGCATATTCATATTTTTCGTGAGAGACCATAATATATCGCGTTACTCCGTTCCTGATTTAGAGGTAAGACAATTTATTTGCTAAGTGCACAAGGACTAAGGCTATCAGTTTTGAACAGGGCTAGATAATTCAGCGCCTATGAGGCTGAATGTATTTTGCAGTGACTGTATTTCTTTATTGGTATTGGGTGTTGCATGGATTCGTGTAAAGTTTTGCTAACAGCAACACAGAGTAAGCACACCACTTGCAGTTACAACACGCCACACAACAATTCGACTTCTGTATCCATTCCACAGTTCACACTTCATTCAACACAAATGTAATCTTTCTCATTATTTTATTAAAGAAAAAACGTTACACCGTTATCACTAATTTGATTGACTCACAATTAAGACTACACACGCTGCTATTCAAAACAACATAACAGACTTTACCTTAGTCACGCTTGTAGACCTTGCCACGCACCGAGTTTTAAATGAACGACTATTACTGCAGCAAAATTTCCCGGTCGCAAGTTCTGTACAGTTTGAACAATTTGCACAGCTCTCATAAGTTAGACCCAGTAAATTATGCAATTGACGCGGGTAGTACTCGGATGCAAAGCTGCACCTACAGGGAGAGGAACTCCCACACACAAATCGCGACAGCACATTTGACGTTCCACAGCTCAACGCGAAAGTTGGGAAGAGCCCTCCAACAGTTAATCGTACAAGAACGATCCTGCATTAAAAAACAGCTTACCCAGCAGAATTAAAATAGCTGAAGATGGAAACGGCAGACAGAAGTCCTGGCACGGTAATAGGATGCAGACCGTTGTATTCAGGCCTCTGTGCGGCTACACTGTCCTCCAGAGGTAGCAAGGTCCCACTTCCGCTATTAGGGTGAAGTCGCACGCCACGTCATCCAATCGGGAGCGTTGATTCCCACTTGGCCAAAACAAACTGCCGGGTCGCACGGCCCACCACCGACCGCAGCAACGACGAGGACTGACAAGGTCACTGTCCTCTCCCGGTTACCAGCGTAATTTCCACTTCGTCTCGGTGATTCGCCAACTCCGTTTCGAATCTTTCTGGGCGCGATGCGACCAATCGCAACGCGGGCACAAGGAAGAGCAGACACATTAACCGCTCCAGAGATAAGGCTCACCCAGCACATTCCTCTGGTGATAGTGAAATATCACACATGACACTACTCGAATATGTGTAACTTCTCCTTGTATTCCTTTCCTGTATTAAAGAATATTCTTCGAGGATGTTTTAATAGATAAGAGGGTAGAAATGGAAAATAGGGTTCGTTGCTCCGGGTAAGCACTGAAGTACTTGTTTTTAAGTACCTCATCCAGGTAATTTTTATCCGACAGCAATTAGAACTACCGTTCTCCAGGGGAAATAACTGCAACTGAATAGGGCACCGACAAAGTCCTTGTCAAGCGCCATACAGTATTTGCAGCTGAATAAGCTCGTCTCTCTAAATACACCATAAGTTCGCTGAACAAATACTGTGGAAGAAAAGCACACGTCGCACCAGTCTACAGGTTGCGTAACACAAGTGATCCACAAAAAATGCTATCTATCTGCTGAAAAATCGTGCAACACAATTTGAGCTGAAATGTAGTACTGTGTCTGGAACAGAAGCATGGCTTTTATGCCAGCCAGTTCAGATTCCGTAAACGTTGGTAATCTGAAACCCAACTTATGCTTTCATCACATGACATCGTGAAAACCGGCAATCAGGTTAACTAAGTATTTCTTAACCTATCAAAAGCTATTTACTTTATACGCTCAGAAATGTAAAAAACGTAGTGTCCTATGACTACAGCATCAATAGCTCAGAACTAAAACAGTCCATTTATGTAGAAACCTGAGTATAACCATTTTTGGGGATACGAAGTGCAGTGATAACATAAGCTGAATACTAGATTAATGCAGTCAGCCTACAAAGAAGATTGCTTACGTAACGATAGTTCGAACCATCCCGGAATATTATTCAAGTCTGTGAGACCCATACAAAATCGGACTAGCAGTGCATAGTAAGCGTATAAAGAAAAGTCAGCACGAAGGGTCACAAGTTTCTTTGATCAATGCAAAACAAACAAACCTGTGCTGGCAGACGGAGATAGGAATGATGAAATATAATAGAGAACCCTAGGTATTGCACGTGTAGAGAGCGAGAAGTTAATATTTCACTAATTGTAGTGACAACAGAAGCATTTAAGCAGTCAACTTTTCCGCCCTTCACATGCGGATGATACACGAAGACACCCAATGTGGTATAATAGGAAAGATCCTCACCCATGCACTTCACAGTGGTTTCTTGGGCGTGGGTCCAGATGTAAAGATTGTTGATGCATTGTTTTAGTCTTAATATAATTCATTTTCACGTCTACTTTCAAACTTCAACAGTTCGGTTATTGTATTTCTCGGTTAAGTTAATCAGCATTCTGATTAGATGTAAGAGCGATACCAGGATTTGAGTATTGGGAGGGGAGGGTGGGTGAAACTCGGTTTCGTAGAAGATCGTTTTGAGGAAACGAACACAGTTTGTTGCAAAATGAGGCTCAAAAATATTAAAAAAGGTCTTTTGTTGTCACTCAACCTAATAATGTTGAAAACATGTCCACTAGCATAAGGGACGTATACTTCAGAGGAAAGGCGAAAGTGTGAAGGAAACCGGATACTGAAGAATCTTTTTTAAAAATCTGATGTAGAACTTCGTGCAACGAAATCCCATTTAGCCAGATGCATTGAGGCAAGCTTAAAAGCAGCAATTGTTCCTGAGGAATGACGCCAATGGTTGCTAATGGAGACAGTAAATGGAATCAATAGGGCTCAGCCAGCCAGCCAAAGATTAGCGACCCCTCGGCTAAAAGCAGCCTGCAAGTTTTGTAACTCTGCACCTACGTTCGCTTTAAGCCTTCGGAAAAGCGGGTTAGTTCATAAACAACTGTAGAGTGAGTAGATGGTAGTCGTCTCACGTGATAGCGGTTTTAGTAAAGAAATTGACTGACGTGTCAGAAGAAAAAACAAAATAAGAAAAAAAAAGCCATCCGCTATATCTAGTACAAGAGGTGGAATGTGTGCAGCTATGGCAAGTGACGCAGGATTACATCAGCCTTGGTGTAGAAAATTCCGGCTCTCATCTCTGCTTTAAATTTACGTTAACATTTTGGTCTTGACTATTAATGCAGTATCTAACAGACGCTACTGATATATTGTACTTGGCGTGGGACGCAGCTGGTACATCTTTGAGCGGCTTAGAATTCAGCCCAAATACCAACACGCTGAAGTGACTGTCCTCTGTCCAAAACACCGCCAAAACTGGTGCCACCTCCAGCTAATAAACTGTACAAATACGCATCAACTGACATGGATCTGCAGTTTTTATGGGTTCTGCCCGTTTTATTATATATATTTTTTTCATTTTGCACTTCTAATCTCGTAGGATGAGATTAAGAAGGAAATCTCAGTGACCATGGAACTAAAAAATACGTGAAATTACCATAAGAAAATTTAATAACAATTAAAATAAAATTTAGAAACATCCTATGCAAATAACACGTTGCTGAAAATATTAGGGTAATCAACAGGATAACACAGGATTTTGCTTAATGCTCCTGGTTTTCCCCTACTATAGGAGAAGTGAGCCATAAGAAAATTCTTCAATTTGGCCTTTCAAGTGGGAGGGTTGTTGCTAATATTTTTAATTCTTATAGTAATATACTGAAAATGGATTGTGCAGACTACAGCAAACCCTTCTGCACATGAGTCAAGGACGCGAGACTCAAAGGCAGAAAAGATTTTTGCCCAATATTAACCGACTGAAAGCTGCTAAATCTTGGTAATGAGTTCATATTGTTAACAATAAACCACAATAAAGAAAATAGGCAAGGTATTCGTTTTAATTGCAGACAACTAAGATTTTGAAAACGACGCATCGTAAAAAAAAGATATGTTATAGATGTACATTTGTTTGTGTTACAGCTGACCTCCTCCTAACCACACCTCCATCGTTGGAGGGGTCAGATTTCTGTTTTTAAATGGCAACCCTATATTCTTGTTGCATATTCGAATTCTACGCCACAAAATAGTATGGTTCACGCAAATCATTGTTTTCCATTCGTAAACAACAAATATCATCTGTGTCTATGTTTGCATTGGATTTACATTTCATTTATGATGTAAATCTTTATGTTCTAACGTTTCATATTGACATGAAGATGGTATGTCTGAAAAAACAGATACTATTAGTGATCTTACAGCTCTCGAAGAATTAAAAATACAATGCAATCCAGACGATTAGCTGTTTACAAGCGTTGATAAAAATCAACAGGAACAGTTCAACTGTGTGCCCCAACTGGGACTCGAACCCGGGCTCAACCACTTAAATGGCAGACACTCTATCCGACTGAGCCATCGATGACACAGAAGATGGTGCGACTGCAAGGACTTACCTCTGGCACGCTCCCCGTGAGATCCACATTTCCAACTTAATGTCTACACACTAGTAGTGCCCCTGCCCGCATTACTCGTGGCAGTCAATCTACAGATTCACGTAAGAGTTTGAGCAATGTGAGTGTATCCGCACTGAAGAAGATAATTGACCGGTTAGTCAGCGCCGATGCACTCACATTGCTCAAACTGTTACGGGAATCGGCAGATTGACTGCAGCGAGTTGTGTGTATAGTGGACAGGGACACTACAAATGTAGTGTATAGGCATTAAGTTGGAAATGTGGGTCTCATGGGGAGCGTACCAGAGATAAGTCCCTGCAGTCGCACTATCCTTTGTGCCCTCGATGGCAGTCGCCTTTCGGCGCGCTAGCGGCACGGAGGTCTTGTTTACGACCTCGCCGCGCAGCTCTCTCGCAGAGTTGTTTACGTGATTCTGCCGTCTATGCGCGTTGTATTTCCTTCGAACGAGAGTGGCTTATGCCCACAGAGAATCTATACTGAAGATTAGCTTTTCACCTGAATATGCCAGACCAAAAGCACTTGAAATCGAACAGTATCTCAGAGATGAAGTCAAGATTAATTGCAACGATCTTCTTGGCATCCACCTGTCTGTAGTGAGCAGTGCGGTATACGTGAAATTTGGTAACGAAGACATATGTGACAATATTCTAAGTGTAGCTCGAAGTGGTCTTAAGATCAGTCACTCTGATGGACCCATCGGTAACATAACTGTAGAACGTGCGGGACTTGGACTGTGGACGGTCCCTGCATTTGAACTCTCTTTCGAGGTGCCTTCAGAGCTAGTGGTATCTGCATTCCGCCCATATGGAAAGATGATTATTCATACAGCTGAAAAATAGGTTCAATTAACTACATACCCGGTTCTCAATGGAGTACGACAGACCCACATGGAGAACCAAGCATGTGTCGTCCTACTTATTTATTTGTGGCTGCCGTGCAATTATTATTTATGATGGCCAGCCGAAGAAATGCTCGAGATGTGGCAAAGAAGGACACTTCCACGCATAAAAAGTTCCCGGTTTATTTGCCGCGTCAAATTTGAATAAAATCCTGAGCTTTCGATGTCTACATCCATCACCTTCGTCACAGGTCAGTTTTACCTCTGAAGAAGATGATAGACGAGTGCTGCACTGAGGAGAGGTATTGATGCAGGTCGGTGAGGTCTGGCACGAAGTCGGCGTTCCAAAACATCCCAAAGGTGTTGAAAGATTCAGGTCAGGACTCTGTGCAGGCCAGTCCATTACAGGGATATTGTTGTCATGTAATCACTCAGCCAGAGTCCATGCATTATTAACAGGTGCTCGATCGTGTTGAATGATGCAGTCGCCATCCCTGGAATGCTGTTTATCAGTGGGAATCAAGAAGGTGCTTAAACATATTTGTAGACCTGTGTTGTGATAGAGCCACGTAAAAAGGAGTGCAAGCCCCTACCATGAAAAACACGACCACACCATAACACCACCGCCTCCGGATTTTACTGTTGGCACTACATATGCTGGCAGACGACGTTCACCGGGCATTCGCCATACCCACACCCCGCCATCGGATCGCCACATTATGTACCGTGCCTCGTAGCTACACTCACCGTTTTTCCACTGTCCAGTCGTCCAATGTTTACGCTCCTTACAACATGCGAGGCGTCGTTTGACATTTACTGGCGTGATGTGTGGCTTAGGAGCAGTCGCTCGACCATGAAGTCCAAGTTCTCTCACCTCCCACCTAACTGTCATAGTATTTGCAGTTGATTCCGATGCAGTTTGGAATTACTGTGTGATGGTGTGAATAGATGCATATTGCACATTACGACCCTCTTCAACTGTCGGCGGTCTCGTCAGTCAACATAGGAGGTCGGGCTGTACACTTTTGTGTTGTACATGTCCCTTCACGTTTCCACTTCACTTTCACGTCGGATCCAATGTACCTAGGGATGTTTAGCAGTGTGGAAATCTCTCGTACAGACGTATGATACAAGTGACACCCAATTACCTGACCATGTTCGAAGTCCGACAGTTCCGCGGGGGCCCCATTTTGCTCTTTTACGATGTCTAATGACTACTGAGGTCGCTGATTTGGAGTACCTGGCGGTAAGGTGGCAGCACACTGCACCTAATATGAAAAACGTATGTCTTTGCGAGTGTCCGGATACTTTTGATCACATAGTGTAGTTTCTAAGCAGACATTAAAGCTGCTAACCATGTTGTACATTACAATCTAATTTTCAACGCTGAATGAAATTACGAACATATCAACCGTCAGAAAACAAAGAATGAAATGCGTCGACCCTTAATTGAAAAAGCATACGCACTTGATATTTGTCGATTACGTCGCCATTTAACACGAATGGAAGACACAGGTTTCAGTAAATCGTATGTATTTTTTAGAGTCGAGTGCAAATATGCAGCAAAAAAGTGGCATTCCCGTATGAAAATACGAAGTTGACCCCACCCACGCTGGAAGGGTGGTTAGGACGTGGCCAATTGTAGAACAGGCTTGTCCCCTTCACTAAATTCAACTTCCCCCCTACATAATGTTTTCGTACGATGAGTCTTATTCGAGATATTTAGTTGTCTCAAGTTCACTCTGTATATGGAGAGGCCACTATCAGAATCTGTAGAACCCACAGGATTCTATGATCACAAATATTTGTTTTCTCGATGACCGGTTTCAATTGTAACGTTCATCCTTATGTTGATGTATAGTGGGTGTGCATATTTATGAATAAGGAGCCGTAACAAGCTGTCAACACTACAAGCTGCAGCTGACTCACGTGGTCCGAGATGGAGTACACGAACATAGCTGTGTCGTTGAAGTTGACGAAAGAGGTGAATAAAATATATACCCATGATAAACATGATTGGTCCGTAATGTAACGCCGTCGGTATCACACTGTGGCTATAGCTATGGTACAAAGAGATGAAGGGACTTGGCCACTAGGTGTCGCTGACACTAAACACTGTTTACAACAGCGTGTTACAAAGTCAGCGATATAGTCTTGAGCGTTATGCATGATGCAAAATGCGATACTTAAAATGTAATTAAAAAAGAGCTAGAGATTAAAAATGGGTCCATAGTAAAATGCTTGTTGAAATGTGCTTACAACACAGCTTGAACTTAACAATGTGTTCATAGCAAAAGCACTGGTCCACAGTAAAATATTTGTGGAAATTATTACTGCTACCTCTCGACTAAGTGTCTCTGATGTCAACGCTACACAACATGGATTGCGACATGCACGTCGCTCACACAGCGCCAAAGCGCCACATATGAACCCGGCGTGAATGAGGTGAGAAATTGTTACACCAGCTATGAGGTGGGTATGAGATACCCAAAACTCTGATGACGAATTTTTGTTACTATAATCGTGTATCAAATATTTTTTTTTATTTGGGATATTAATAATGGTATCTATTAAACAAGTGAGTCAATAAAATACTATGCTTAAGATATAAAACCTTTTTTATGGGGGGGGGGTGAATTAATGAAGTGTCTATATTTTCTCAGAAAAAGTACAAGTTTCAGAAGTTTAACAGCTTTCATACAAAATTCGAACAAAATTGCCGTTTCTTTGATTAAATAACACAATGATATTATCTTCTAATATCTTTTACGCCTGGAGAATTGGTAATAAAATTCTCTGAACGAATAAGAAAACTTTGATTAGGACAATCATTCATCCATTTTGAACCATATTCGGACGTACAAAAGATCTCGCGTACCTCAGGTTCACAAAAGTTCAAATGTGTGTGAAATCTTATGGGACTTAACTGCTAAGGTCATCAGTCTCTAAGCTTACACACTACTTAACCTAAATTATCCTAAGGACAAACACACACACACCCATGTCCGAGGGAGGACTCGAACCTCCGCCGGGATCAGCCGCACAGTCCATGACTGCAGCACCTGAGACCGATCAGCTAATCCCCCGCGGCGTACCTCAGGTGACTGACTAGGAGCGGCTAACGCAGATTTTGGCTCTTCCGAATTATACAAAATACCCTCTTGCTCCGAATCACTTTATTCACTTCCTTGAGGAACTTGGTCAATATCTTTTCCGCTCTCGGAGTCACAGGAACTAGCAATTGAACACTTTTCTAAAACTTCTAGTAGTTCTTGTAGCCGACGTTCTTTTTCTTCATAACACACTTGAGAAATATAAAATCTGAAAATAAATCAAACAATACTATAACTAACTATATATTTCATAAACTTGCTGACAGCTCAAAAATGTAACACCGACTACGAGGTCGGGTGTGACGTACCCTACCCAGCTTTGCACACGTCTACCTCCGTCTGACGCTGGCGCAACAATAAACTCAATACTGCATCTTTCCCCTTCTCCCTTACCTCCAGCTGCTGTGACAGCAAGATTTGTGAGACAACAGTGACATTCAATAATCAGCGCTTGAAAACACCTCGGGTATGACGTACCCGATCTCACACACGCCGGGTGAAACCTGTTGGAAGAAGTATCCACCAGATTACGAAACGTCATCCTGCGAAATATCTGACTGAACCACACGTACTCACACCTGGCGCCTTTTTCTCACTCTATGAGAGACTGTTGTAGCTCTTACATATCGCATTGTTTTGACCCTGTCCATATGTATTCAACCCTGGCTCTGCACCACCCGCGTATTCGTAGCCCTGTTTTCCGAGTCCTTTGTACCTGTGGCTATTTTCGTGTTTTGAGATGCTGCTTTAAGTTAAATTTATTGTTTGTTGGTCCCAGACGGCAGGTTTAAAGGTGGCATTTTTGTTTTTAACTAACATTTTACTATGGACCCATGTTCAAACATTAGCTCTTGTTTGGTTCAAATGGTTGAAACGGCTCTGAGCACTATGGGACTTAACATCTGAGGTCATCAGTGCCCTAGAACTTAGAACCACTTAAACCTAACTAACCTAAGGACATCACACACATCCATGGCCGAGGCAGGCTTCGAACCTGCGACCGTTGTGGTCGTGCGGTTCCAGACTGAAGCGCCTAGAACAGCTCAGCCACATAGGCCGGCAGCTCTTATTTAATTGCATTTCAGCTTATCCCGTTTCATGCCTAATGTTTATGATCATGTCCCAAGACTTCGTAAAACGCCGTTGCAAATAGTACTTAGAGTCATCGACACAAAGCGGTGAGTTACCCTCCCCCCTCCACCCCCGCCACTCCCAACCATATATTAAGAACACAGTTTTGTTTAACATTTCCTCTTAGTAACTATAAATCACGATTTCACTTCTAATACTCATAATTTGTTATTACGCTCTTATTCATATACACTGAGCAGAAGATGTTATTATGAATGAAACAGCTCATTGAATAAAAAATAACTGCGATCGTAGACATTAATTGTCAAATTTTAGGTCGCTTTCATCGTCAAAGTGGCCATGTCACCCATGATGAATATCAGAATTCCAAGACTTTTGAACAGAGGTCGATAAGAGTTCCGCACACATTCACCACATATTGCTCAAGCTGCTCGCTTGTGGCCCTATAATATCATTTGTGAATAGGAGAAGTTGCCTTACTTCGTTGGAGAATGAAAATTGACAAAGTGTACTAATTTTCACGTTGGACTATTTCTTATGGGAGATGCTGTTCTACTAGTAAATGTAGTAGAATCAAATTTTTGAACAAGATCCTCAACATTGGCATGGGCAGCTGTCATAACTGTCTGTCGTCTATCTTCAAACCTAGGAACTTAAAGTGTTCAGCAGATTGATTATGTCGCCATCCTGTGTATGCAGAATGTTAATTTTATTGGAATTGTGTGTTAGAAACTGGAAAACTATGTCACACTGTGATTTAAAGAATCCGTGTCATTTTACAATCCATCCGTCCATTTTATAATCACCTGTAATATTAGAAGTCATATATAGGAGAAATAGTGTTGGTCCGAGGAATGGCTCTTGCGGCCCTTCCACCGTGAGACCTCCTTTAAAAGAAACCTTTTATTTTACGTTATAATTTAAAAAGTTTGTAAAGTGAATGTCAAAGAATTAATTTCTACCTTAAAAGTAAGAGAATGTTGAGCCTTCAAATTTTTCGGCGTGGGTTGGGGGGGGGGAGGGGGGGGCAGCTGGACTTCTGCTTGCTGTTCTTCTTCATCTTCTGCATCTGACCAGACATGTGTGAACACTTCTTTCTTGTACTGCTGGGACTTCGTGGTTAATAATGATACTTGAAAATGATTTTTTCCTTACTCATTACGTTACCGACCAAGTCATTCTCTCCTAAATTTTCATCTATTAACTTGTCGGTTTCAGAATATTTTTCAGATGAATTCTGGACAATACGCAAGGAACTCATGTGGTTTCCTACACGCCATTAAAAGCAACATTTGTTAACTTGTTTAAAATTAGATTTTTATTGTAGAGTTGAACTTGCATCTTTAGTGACGAAGTTCGAACAAGTATCTCGATTATTGCAGTAATGGACGATTATCATGTCGGGATTTCTTATTTCACGAACTGCATTCTAAACTATGACGAACCACATCAGGAGCTTGCGTGTTTTCGAACAGCTACCTGAAATAACCACTAGCGAAATAGTAGAACTTCAATATGCAGCTCAATCAGAAAAGGATAATAATTTTATTTTATTGAAAGGTAATGTACATCACTTAACCTAACGCCAAGCGGACGCCAACTCGCTGCCGCTGAAGAATAACCTATCGCTATCTGTTCTTAATGTATGAGAGGAACCACTTGTGAGCTATTACTCGTAAACTGCAAAGGAGTAGCTTTCGCAGTAATGTTTTATGATCAACACAACGAAACGCCATAGTTAAATGATGGTGAGAATACTGGATCCCCTATCTCTTTACTATCGATTCCTATCTCTTTTTCTCTCACGTCATCAGGTAAGTGCTTCCTCTCACAGAAGCTCTCAATTTACTCTTTCCACGTTTCCGTTCCCGCCTTAACACATAACAGAGAAATTCCCATTTCACTGTTAACATTACAGCCCTTACTTTTAATTTCACCAAACTAACGGAAGTTTGTTTTGATTTTTTTATATGCTGAGTCCAATAATCATTTCTTCCAATAACCATTTCTTGTTGGATTACTTCACATTTTTCATTTACACGTTTCGCCTTACCTTCCCAGCACTTCCTATTTATTTCTATACTAAGTGACCTGTATTTCTGCATTCCCGAATTTCGATCAGTTGAATCTCTGCCTGACCATGATGTAATCTATGCGAAAACTTCCAGTACCTCCCGCCCTTTTCCAAGTATACCTCCCCCTCTTATAATTCTTGAACAGAAACATACGCTACTATCATCCGAAATTTACTGCAGAAATCAATTAGTCTTTCCCCACTGTCATTCTTACTATCAAGCTCACGTTATCCCGTATACCTTTGTTCTATTGCTTCCCTTCAACTGGATTCTAATTCCCCATGACGATTAGATTGTCCTCTCCTTTTTGTTTACTGAATTAAATTTTCAAGATACTCGTATATTTTCTCTATCGCTTCATTTTCTACTTGCGACGTCAACCTTTCGCCATGGTCGCATCCCCTTTCTCTGTCCTCTCCCGCAGATCCGAAAGGGGTCTAGTCCAGAATATTTTGCTAATGGAGAGATCATCCGCACACTTTTGCAGTTACAGTTTCAAAAGGCTCCAAGCACTATGGAACTTAACATCTCAGGTCATCAGTCCCCAACACTTAGAACTACTTAAACTTAACTAACACAAGGACAACACACACTTCCATGCCCGCGGCAGGATTCGAACCTGCGACCGTAGTAGCAGCGCGGTTCCGGACTGTAGTTCCTAGAATCGCTCGGTCACAGCGGCCGGCTCAATTACAGGTCACATGTCCTGTGGATACATATTACGTGTCTTTGATGTAGTGGTTTCCATTGCCTCTTGCATCCGTTGATCATTGGTGATTCTTCTGCCTTTTAGGGGTAGTTCCCCACTTCAAGGGCAACAGAGTACCCTGAACCAGTGTCCACTCATCCGTTGATCATTGGTGATTCTTCCGCCTTTTAGGGGTAGTTTTCCACTTCAAGGACAAGAGAGTACCCTGAACCAGTGTCCACTCATCCGTTGATCATTGGTGATTCTTCCGCCTTTTAGGGGTAGTTTTCCACTTCAAGGGCAAGAGAGTACCCTGAACCAGTGTCCACTCATCCGTTGATCATTGGTGATTCTTCCGCCTTTTAGAGGCAGTTTTCCACTTCAAGGGCAAGAGAGTACCCTGAACCAGTGTCCACTCATCTGCCCTCTTTGATAAGGCTGTTGTCAGAAGGAGGAGGACTTCTTATGTCGGGAGTCATCGGCCCCCATTGCTGATGATTTTTATTCAAAATTTAAGATGTGGCGGTGTTGGTACGTGGGGCCTAAGACGTTTAGATTACTAATGAAGGACGTTACGCCAAGTAATAAAGTGATTATACAGATAGTAACTCATGACGGGTGGAGCAAGGAGGATATCAAAAGCAGACTACCATTAGCAGAAAGGCATTTTGGGCCAAGAAAAGTTCCTGATATGAAATATATTCCTTAAATTAAGGAAGATATTTCTAGTACTGTACGTTTGGAGCACATAAGAGTACATCAGTGAAATGTAGAATCTGTAAAAACCGAAAAATAAGAGTATCGAAGAGTGGGAGATGTGGTGCTACAGAAAGATATTGAATATTAGGTGGGCTAAGGCAAGAGTTGAAGAGGTTCTCTGGAGAACTGGCCAAAACAGTAACATATGGAAATCTCTGGCAAGAAGAAGGAACAGGATGGCTGGATATCTGTTAAGACATCGCGGAATAACTTCCATGGTACTAGAGGGAGCTATATAGGGCAAAAACTGCAGAGGAAGACAGAGCTTGGAATACATCCAGCAAATGGTTGAGGATGTAGGATGCAAGTGCCACTCTGGGTTTGTTCAAACGGCTCTGAGCACTATGGGACTTATCATCTGAGGTCATCAGTCCCATAGAACTTAAAACTACTTAAACCTAACTAACCTAAGGACATCACCCACATCCATGTCCGAGGCAGGATTCGAACCTGCGACCGTAGCAGCAGCGCGGTTCCAGACTGAAGTGCATACAACCGCTCGGCCACAACGGCCGGCGCAACTCTGAGGTGAAGAGGTATGCTCAGGAGAGGAATTCATGATGGTCCGCACCAACCCAACTAGTCGGAAGACTGATGATAAACCAAAAAATTTGATCACCATTTTACTGGCTCTCTATGGCCTTTCTTCCCTGACCAGAGCATACCCACTACTTTAGCACATGCAAGGAATCGTCGCGGCATTCGAAAACACCACCATTCTGGGTTACTTTCAGTTGTGCTTTTTAATTTTTGTTTTCCTATTTAAGTAGGTACACGTTATTTAAGCTAGCAACGTATGCAGACCTGTCTGGTCTTTTTGATCCAGTTTAGTGCTTCAGCAGTGACCTGATATTGTATTGACTGAGTGTCGGTATAACTGAAATTATCATAGTTCTCTCTCACAATACATAAATGAACATTTAATAAGAAGTTCGCTGAAACATTTTCCCGGCATCTGTCTTCTACCATCCGTTAACTGCAATGTTAACTATAAATCATATCCCATTTTATGATTGTTGGCGGAGTGTCTTTCGCTTTCTTGTTAAGTAGAGTTCGATTCTGTTAGATGTAGAAGTGGTTGCAAAACGCGACAGAGAAATCACGATGGACCATGTTAATAAATTTGAGTTTTCTCTTAATAATGAAATGTGAGACATGATATATAGAAGGATTCTCAAAGATGTTAAAGCTGTTTGCTTTTCTCATAGCCACGTTGTGATATCTCGATAGGCGGGAGCCATTTGTGTATACAGGGTGTTCCGAAACTTTTCATTCAAATTAATACAGGAGGTAGACAGGATCAAAACAAATATACTTAGTTATGGTACATATTTCCCCCGACGGCAATTTCTGAAGCTAGGGATGATTTACATACATCGTAGTTTGGGCTGCTAATTATAGCAGTGACGTTCATAGGAACTGCTCGAATGAGCGACCACTGGCCTATGTGGACGCATTACATCGTGTGGACCAATGACTGTCGTGACTATTCGAACATTCCTGTCATGGCCGCAGTATAACTAGCATCACCGACAATTCTAGCGACGAGTCTTCTTCCGTTTCCACAACGGTTTCATAAGTTAGCTGTTTAGTTTGGCCCCAGAGTAAGAAATCGAGACACGAGGGGTGACCTAGGTGGCCACGTCAACGTTGCTGAATGTGCTCACAGGTTATTCCGCACAGCAATGTTGGAATGGGCTCGAAGCACATCCTTTGTCTAACTTTCAGACTTACATCCTCGAGCAGTTCTGACAACTCATGTTGCACGGCGATACAATAATGAGGCCAAATGGCTAATGAACGCATCACCGGGAATGCCATCCCAAAAATTAACACCGAATCGCTGTTGACGAGCACGAGGTCGAGTATTTCGTGAATTCACATGTGCCCAAACTAGCGAAATGTGGATATTTGAAAATCAGTAAACATACCAAGACAACGACACTGATAACGGCTTACGTCGAAACCTCTAATAAAATGTTCGCTGACATTATAAGTTGACATCAGAGTGCGTATGTTCCTTATCGAAATACACTCCTGGAAATTAAAATAAGAACACCGTGAATTCATTGTCCCAGGAAGGGGAAACTTTATTGACACATTCCTGGCGTCAGATACATCACATGATCACACTGACAGAACCACAGGCACATAGACACAGGCAACAGAGCATGCACAATGTCGGCACTAGTACAGTGTATATCCACCTTTCGCAGCAATGCAGGCTGCTATTCTCCATGGAGACGATCGTAGAGATGCTGGATGTAGTCCTGTGGAACGGCTTGCCATGCCATTTCCACCTGGCGCCTCAGTTGGACCAGCGTTCGTGCTGGACGTGCAGACCGCGTGAGACGACGCTTCATCCAGTCCTTAACATGCTCAATGGGGGACAGATCCGGAGATCTTGCTGGCCAGGGTAGTTGACTTACACCTTCTAGAGCACGTTGGGTGGCACGGGATATATGCGGACGTGCATTGTCCTGTTGGAACAGCAAGTTCCCTTGCCGGTCTAGGAATGGTAGAACGATGGGCTCGATGACGGTTTGGATGTACCGTGCACTATTCAGTGTCCCCTCGACGATCACCAGTGGTGTACGGCCAGTGTAGGAGATCGCTCCCCACACCATGATGCCGGGTGTTGGCCCTGTGTGCCTCGGTCGTATGCAGTCCTGATTGTGGAGCTCACCTGCACGGCGCCAAACACGCACACGACCATCATTGGCACCAAGGCAGAAGCGACTCTCATCGCTGAAGACGACACGTCTCCATTCGTCCCTCCATTCACGCCTGTCGCGACACCACTGGAGGCGGGCTGCACGATGTTGGGGCGTGAGCGGAAGACGGCCTAACGGTGTGCGGGACCGTAGCCCAGCTTCATGGAGACGGTTGCGAATGGTCCTCGCCGATACCCCAGGAGCAACAGTGTCCCTAATTTGCTGGGAAGTGGCGGTGCGGTCCCCTACGGCACTGCGTAGGATCCTGCGGTCTTGGCGTGCATCCGTGCGTCGCTGCGGTCCGGTCCCAGGTCGACGGGCACGTGCACCTTCCGCCGACCACTGGCGACAACATCGATGTACTGTGGAGATCTCACGCCCCACGTGTTGAGCAATTCGGCGGTACGTCCACCCGGCCTCCCGCATGCCCACTATACGCCCTCGCTCAAAGTCCGTCAACTGCACATACGGTTCACGTCCACGCTGTCGCGGCATGCTACCAGTGTTAAAGACTGCGATGGAGCTCCGTATGCCACGGCAAACTGGCTGACACTGACGGCGGCGGTGCACAAATGCTGCGCAGCTAGCGCCATTCGACGGCCAACACCGCGGTTCCTGGTGTGTCCGCTGTGCCGTGCGTGTGATCATTGCTTGTACAGCCCTCTCGCAGTGTCCGGAGCAAGTATGGTGGGTCTGACACACCGGTGTCAATGTGTTCTTTTTTTCATTTCCAGGAGTGTATGTTGTTCTACCTCCCGTATTAATCTGAATGAATAGCTTTTGGACATCTCGTATACTATAAGCTATGTTAATGTTTTCTTCCGTCACCATAGGTCTGCTTCGTGGTTGTCTATGAAACTCACTGCAGTGTTTATCTCTCTAACCGGATTTAGGATTACTAGGTGATCACCTCCGTTCAATTACGACAGTAACGCTATAAATTAATATTATTTGATATCCACAATTTTTGTTTTAATACAGAAATATTGCGAGTCAATTTCATGTTACAATTTTCACCCTGATTTTCATCTTCCAAGGAAGGAGCATTTCCTTCGACTCCGCCTGCTTCCACGTCTAGTTTTCTGCAGCGAGATTCAGTGATTACTCTTTCTTTGATGACCGTAATACTATAACTGCAATCTATTTGCTATTTGTCTCATTTTTAATGTCTTATTCCAAGAACCGTTAATACTTAATGTAGGTTGATACTTACAAAGAAGAAGACAGCAACTAGACACTATTAATACTGCTATTTACTTAAATAAATAGGGCCAGAACAGGTTTAGAACTGGCAAGTCCATCATCAAACGGCTGTTCACAAGATTTACAAGATGCACTTTACTTAATCGTCAGTTTTCGATTTTTATTCTTAGACTGTAGCGAAATATTCTTGGTTTGTTGGTGCCTTACGGTAGAAAACAGTGTTAGAAGCGCCCTATGTGAATATAACTAACCTCGAAACGATGAAATACAGAGTAAACAAATATGTGACGTTAAGTGGTTATGGTACTCATATGGAAAATTCCGCGCAAATTTGTTGCGATTTTGCAGGATTGAGTTTTTCAAATATTGGAAAATATATGCAGCACTTATACGATTTTCCCATCACCATATTGTGCAAAGCACCACACACACACACACACACACACACACACACACACACACACACACATATAAAGGTATTTACCACATGCGTAGTTTACACATAGATTGCAGTTTTACAAATACAACAATGCCAGAGATGTTATCTCTCAGAGATATTACAATATCCAGAGTGCTTAGATTTCACAATATGACTGTTTTTAAAGAATAGACATAACATAATGAAAATTAAAATACAAATACAAACCTTACATTACGAGCGTATAATATTACAGATGAAGTTGACAGATGTAGTACCCAGCTTGTGTGGATGCTACTTGCATGGTTTATGTAAATACTGTTCTATATACAGGGAGTAGCATAGAGGTGAGATAAAATGAATAATATGACAGTAACAATTATATTAACATCATATGACACACTGAAATTTTGAATCAAGTATAGTTTCACTAAAATATGACTAAGCCAGTAGCTATAATTTGGTGTAAAGCAGTGCCAAAGAAGTTATTGTATTACAATATATACATTGCTTTAGTTTGACAATGAATTTTTTTCCCTCAAAAAATCAACGTAACATTACAAGTATTTATATTACAAAGAATAAACGTTACTTTATGTGCATACCATATTCAGTGAGCATTAATTACAAATAAATTGGGAAAATGTGGTGGCCACTCGGTAATGGTCAGTGATTTATAGAGTTTAAAAACCTTTTCTATCTGTTCTGCTTAAAGTGCATTATCAATAACTCTACAGCATCCGCCTCTGGATCAATTGCGACCGCAAATCCAGGGACGTGAAGTGATTTGAAAGTAAAAGCAAAACTGCATGAAAAACATAATATGAATTTCACCTATATCTTACATTCACCTACGTCTTACATTCTAAACTACCTTATGCTCTGTCGTAGTAGTAGCAATAAAACTGCTCATGAATTTGGTATCAAATTTTTGTCGTTGTAGACACGATGAGAAAAATCTAAATTCTACCAGAATAACGAAGACAGCAGTAATTATCACGGGAAAATTGCAAAAAAATGTTCTACTCACACATCCTCTGAGCGATAGAAAAATTATTATTTCATTCATTCCTGAGGCAGTTCTTATGTTGCAAGGGCGTCAAGCAACCTGTGTGGTATTCCACTGTAGGAACTATGAACAGAACGTGTCCTCTATGCGTTGCTCCTTTGTCTTCAAATAACTCCTGCTAAATGAGAAAGGTAGATAGGCGTAACTGACTTGGGAACAGCACAAAAGGTGCGACAAAGAATTACCTGAGCAACGCAACATTCTAGAATTTTACTTTTATTAAGCTCGTCGTTATTTTTTGAATCGTACAGTCTCCTATTAAAAGTTGCTTCATATGAAAGTTTTTTCGGCATTGTACGTGGATATAAGATATTCAAAGGGGCGCGCAGAATAGTTCCAGTCCCAACGATCGTAACACTGTGAGTAATGTGTGCGTATACAAAGAGGAAACGTGTGATATACACACATTCAAGGCTGGCTACTGTTGCGGAGCAACGGGTATGCGAGAACGCCGGAGGTCTGTGAGCAGGAAGTTGCGGTGTTTCCGGCCATCAAGCCTACCCCTGGCGACGACAACGCGCTTAAGTGAATCACGGCGAAGCACTTTGCCAACGTGACGTAGACAAGGGTGGGAGGAAGCTGTTAGTGTCCAGGGAAACATGTCGGTGTTATCTCGGAAATGAAATGCCAAGCGCCTCTTAAAGTTTTGTTAATGTTGTTGTTGTTGTTGAAGTCTTCCATCAGGAGACATTTGATGCTGTTCTTGACGCTAGTCTGTCCTTCGCAACCGTATTTCTCTCTTCATTGTGAATATAGCTTACATTCATTTCAACATAACTATTTATTTAAGGCTGTGTCTTTTGCTACAGTTCTCGCCCACGCGTATCACTATGAAAGATTTCCTGGTTTTTTCTATAAAATATTCACATCTTATAGTTACTCGGGATTGTGAAGCATTTGTTTCCCCAATTTAATGTAGTACTTGTACATTAGTTACTTGATATCTCCATGCAGTCTTAGGCGTCCTTCTGTAACATTACCTTTTCAAAACTTTAATTCTCTTCTCGTGTGTGTTTACCGTCCAGTTTCTTCTTTGATATTAGGCTAGTGTTCAGATACACATATACACACACTCTCACTACTGGCCATTAAAATTGCTACACCACGTAGATGACGTGCTACAGACTCGAAATTTAACCAACAGGAAGAAGATGCTGTGGTATGCAAATGATTAGTTTTTCAGAGCATTCACACAAGGTTGGCGCCGGTGGCGACGCCTACAACGTGCTGACAGGAGGAAAGTTTCCAACCGATTTCTCATACACAAACAGCAGTGGACCCGCTATTCCTGGTGAAACGTTGTTGTGACGTCTCGTGTAAGGAGCAGAAATGCGTACCATCACGTTTCCGACTTCCATAAATGTCGGATTGTAGCCTATCGCGATTGCGGTTTATCATATCGCGACATTGCTGCTCGCGTTGGTCGAGATACAAAGACTATTAGCAGAATATGGAATCGGTGGGTTCAGGAGGGTAATACGGAACGCCGTGCTGGATCCCAATGGCCTCGAATCACTAGAAGTCGAGATGACAGGCATCTTATCCGCATGGCTGTAACGGATCGTGCTGCCACGTCTCGATCCCTGAGTCAACAGATGGGGACGTTTCCAAGACGATAACCATCTTCACGAACAGTTCGACGACGTTCTTGAAGCTGCATCACATACAGGAGCACCTGCGATGGTGTACTCAACGACGAACCTGGATGCACGAATGGCAAAACGTCATTTTTTTGGATGAATCCAGGTTCTGTTTACAGCAACATGATGGTCGCATCCGTGTTTGGCGACATCGCTGTGAACGCACATTGGAAGCGTGTATTCGTTATCACCATACTGCCGTATCACCCGGCGTGATGGTATGGGGTGCCATTGGTTACACGTCTTGGTCACCTCTTGTTCGCATTGACGGCACTTTGAACAGTGGACGTTACATTTCAGATGTGTTACGACTCGTGGCTCTACCCTTCATTCGATCCCTGCGAAACCTTACATTTCAGCAGAATAATGCACGATCGCATGTTACAGGTGCTGTACGGGCCTTTCTGGATACAGTAAATGTTCGACTGCTGACCTGGCCAGCACATTCTCCAGATTTCCCACCAATTTTAGACGTCTGGTCAATGGTGGACGAGTAAGTGGCTCGTCACAATATGCCAGTCGCTACTCTTGATGAACTGTGGTATCGTGTTGAAGCTGCATGGGCAGCTGTACCTGTACACGCCATCTAAACTCTGTTTGACTCAATGCCCAGGCGTATGAAGGTCGTTATTACGGTCAGAGGTGGTGGTAAAAAAAAATGAAAGGTCGTGTGGCTAGGGCCTCCCGTCGGGTAGACCGTTCGCCTGGTGCTGGTCTTTCGAGTTGACGCCACTTCGGTGACCTGCGGGTCGATGGGGATGAAATGATCATGATTAGGACAACACAACACCCAGTCCCCGAGCGGAGAAAGTCTTCGACCCAGCCGGGAATCGAACCCGGGCCCTTAGGATTGATATTCTGTCACGCTGACCTCTCAGCTACCGGGGGCGGACAGAGGTGGTGGTTCTGGACACTGATTTCTTAGGATCTATGCACCCAAATTGCGTAAAAATGTAACCACATGTTAGTTCTAGTGTAATATATCTGCCCAATGAATACCCGTTTATGATCTGCATTTCTTCTTGGCGTACCAATTTTAATGGCGAGTAGTGTATATATATCTACTCACAGGGTGATTATAATTAAAGTTAAACTTTCAAAACGCTGCAACGGAATGTTGTCGAAGAAGGTAGAAAACGCATGGCGGGGAAAAAAAATAGTGTGAAAATTGATCAATAGATGGCGCTATACAATTTCTTGCTCGCATGGAAGTGGACAATGATTGGCCGTGGTAGATTTTGTGGACGGACGAAGCACACTTTCATCTAACTGGATATGTCAATAAACAGAACTGTCGAATATGTGCAACAGAAGATCCACACGCAAATCAGCTGTACCACTTCATCCTGTATAGGTCACTGTGTGATGCGGGTTTACGGCATCATTTATCATGGGGCCATATTTTTTCGAAGACGCAGGTGCTTCAAGTCCTGTTACCTATACCGTCAGCGGTAAGCGCCATGAGTGTCTTTTGCGCAACCGCATCGTACTAGCTCTCCATCGTGGATGTGTGGATGGGATCATTTTTATGCAAGATGGCGCACCTCCGCACATTTCATATCCGGGTAAGCAGCTCCTGAAGCGCCATTTCGGAAATGCTGGAATTATCAGCTGCCATTTCCCTATGGCCAGGCCGTCCCGATGGCCTGATCTTAATCCGTGTGACTCCTGGCTGTGGGGATGTCTGGAAGATGTTCAGTTCAGTGTTCCGATTGCAAACTTAGCTGCATTGAAGGCACGCATTGCACAACACATTCCGAACGTGACCCCGGAAACACTTGGATCAGTTGAAATTACTAGACGGATTTGATTTTGATTGAGGTTTTTATACGTCGTTTATGGCCTCAGGATAATTAAAAACCGATGTGATTGATGCTTTTTATGCGATTTTTTGCCTCGGGACAGTTAAAAACCGACGTGAGTGTTGATTTTTATGCGTCTTTTGACCTCAGGACAATTTCCCATCCGATATTATATAAAATTACCGTGGGGGATTGGTATAAGTAACTAACCACATCACACCTGTACACCCATGCACACTGAGTAGCACAGTTTGTTTAACGTCAGACGTACACCTTAGGCATTGTTATACAATTCATTAATCATCTGTAGTCGACCACTATTAAATTATGATGCGTAGAGCGCCATCTGTCGCTTTATTTTATAATTATGTATTTTTCTTTTGCCGTAAATTTTCCCCCTTCTCCGATAATATCCCGTTGCAATTTGATGTCATTCCGACCAGTGGTGTTATTTCTACAGCGATTTGAAAGTTTAACTTTAATTACGATCACCCTATATATTCAAAACACCCTTTCCTCCAACTGCCAGTGTGCATTTGTGTCGTCTTTACTTGTACAATCGGCAGTTGATTTATTGTTCGATGTGCAATCCTGATAAAAAAATTTTAGTGCCTATTTTCCTGATCGAATTTCGCCTCTATCACCTGAATTAATTCGATTATACCGCGTTATATGACAAACGTTTAAGTTTGTAGAGCTTCTCCTTTGCTTCTACCGTCGGCAGTTGATTTGCTGCTCGAGTAGCAAACATGGTCTACAATTTTTAGAGTCTTATTTCCTTATCTAATTTCTCCGATATCACTCACTTCATTCAACTACTCTCCATTACACGGCAAACCTTTAAGTTTGTGTTTCTTCCCCTTGTGTATCTCCTTTTCAACAATTCTCCTTGGTTTCCTTTATTGCTTGTTCTATGTAAAAACTGGTTAATAGAGGGGATAGGCTCATATCTACCTCACTCCTTTGTCAATTACTAGGTCCCTCTCGTGTTCGTGACTTTCTTACTTGCATTCTCGTTATAGTGCAAGTTATAGACAGCGTTTCGCTCCAACGATGTGAGGATTCGCCACAACTACACATGAAACAGTTCCTGTTTCCCCGGTTGGATAAATGCCAAAGGTAGGGAGACCATAGTCGCCGAAGTAGCGTCCAATTGAAATATTTGCAGCAGGCCACTGAACATACGAAATTATTATTATTAATATCTTTAGTTCCCAGTATTTTATCGTCGATTGCTTCAGTCTCAGATACACAGGACATACAATAGATGTCAAATAGAACAGTGAAGGGAGAAACCGATTTACAGTTTCCCGTTTGTCGGCATCCAGTTCGGGTTGGCTCAAACATTAAGAAAGAACTGAGTAGCAGCCTTTGTCGTAGAACCAACACCATCTTAACCTGAAGTACTTCAAGAAAACGACCCAAAATACGGATCAGAATTATGGGATGACAATCTAAGAAGTTTTTTTGCGGGTTGGAAATGTCTTAATAGCTGAACTACCTTAGTCAGTTGTAGCTTACCTGAATATCTGATTGCTACTTAGTGTAGATTACGGTTCGTGCAAACATTACAACCTGAGGCATCTCACGTGAACGATGAATAAATGATTGTCTGAAGGTGAGTGTATCAAGTAAGTTGTCCCAAACCAAAGAATAAATAATCCATAACAATGTCAGTCTTGTAGACAAGAATTTCCCGGTATTTTCCATCGTTTTGTTTACGAAATACCAGTGATGAAAATTTCGTAACAAAAACAATTGCAATAATTGGTTCTCTCAGGTTCGTGTATGAACAAATTTCTCGAGATTGTTTGGTTGAAGGCATACGCGACACTCGTCGGTGAGAGAACGTGATGCCAATCTCGAGCGGTTCATTCCGCATGTTGCTGGGCCCATCTGTACCGTGCTGCATGGTGTCGTGGTTGTAAAGACGGACCTCGCCATGGACGTCTGGAGTGAAGTTTCGCATCATGCAGCCTATTGCGCACAGTCTGAATTGTAACACGACGTCCTGTGGCTGTGCGAAAGGCATTATTCAACGCGGTGGCGTTGCTGTCAGTATTCCTCCGAGTCATAATCCGTAGGTTGCGGGCATCCACTACAGTAAAAACCCTTGGTCGGCCAGAGCGAGGCATGTCATATACAGCTGCTGTCTCTATCTCCTCCATGTGCGAACATCATTTTGGTTCACTCCGAGACGCCTGGAGACTTCCCTTGTTGTGAGCCCTTCCTGGCACAAAGTAACATTGCGGACGCGATCGAACCGCGGTATTGACCGTCTAGGCATGGTTGAATTACAGATAACACGAGCCGTGTACCTCCTTCCTGGTGGAATGACTGGAACTGATCGGCTGTCGGACCCCCTCCGTCTAATAGAGCGCATCTCTGAGCGTGTTTAGTGACATCTGTGAACGGTCAAAAGGGCTGTTACTGTGATACAATATCCACAGTCAAAGTATATCGTCAGGAGTTCTGGGAACCGGGCAGATGCAAAACTTTTTTTTGATATGTGCATTATACCAAAAAATTAATCTACGATTTCGATCGCTGTCCATGAGAATGTAGCGCGCTGTAACGACACGACTGAAATTAGGTGCAGTGCGTATTGAAACAATGAATATTTGTCTTTAGTGTTCTTTAATTATGACATTAATGTGTTTGTCTGATACTTTAATTGGTAGAAGGAGCAGCATGAATGATTTTCGTATCTGAAAGACAGTGAAATCTTTATATTTATTCGATGGTTGACTAATGGTATACCATTTAGCTAAACTAACAAGAAATTTATTACTAATATCCTCTGCCAACGGATAATCAACGGAACACAAATAATGCCAAAGGGCGTTGAAAAACCTATATACATGATGGGTAACAACTCTAGCTCTTTGCAGCCACAATATTTCATCAGTTATACATTTGACGAGAGTCATTATACGAGTAAATTATTGGTTTTTGTGACACATACAGGTCCAATATTGCCTTTCATTTCCAGGAGAGAGATAGGGAATGAGGGCGATGATACCTGGATTCGTTGACACAAACATGCGTTGTAGAGAGCTACAAAGGTAGTGTTATGAAACTACCTCTTGTAATAGATTAAATCAGTGCAATGGAATTTGTGTGGGTAGTTGTGAAAGATGAAAACATGAAGGCAGCAGAGAAATAACAAAGCAGAAAGACATACTTGTGGAAATATTTACTTGGAAAACACAGAAGGCATTAAATTTATCTGATGAAAGGAGAAAATATAAAAAATACGGCAAATGCAGCAGGCAAAAGGGGATAGAAAACCCAAAAAAATGGAAGTGATCAGAGAGTGCAAGGTGAAGAAGCACAAACGCTTAGAGGACGGATCATCTAGAAAGATCACAGGCCAGTGCTAAGAAAATAATGGAAGGCTCCACGGTGGAAAGAATGTACTGAAGTTATTTGTAAGGGGAAGAACCGTGAAGACTGCATTCTACAAAGGAAACACAAAGTGGGTGGAAATGAGATGGGGATACGATACTGCAAGACGTATTTGATGGAGCATAAAGTACGAGTAGCTAAGTCAAAACAAGGCACCTGTTGTACACATTCCCCCATAGTTATTAAAATTCTGGGAAGGAACAACTACGGCAGAACTATTCCAGTTTGAAAGCTCCTGGCAAGTTAGAACTGTACCTCGGACCCAGCCTCTGATGTAGGACCTCTGTCTTTCGTGGACAAATGCTCCTTTGCCTGAGCTACCCAAACAGGGTCTCAGGTTCTGCATTCACAGCTTTACATCCGCCTGCACCTCATCTCCTACACTCCAAACGTGATTCCCGGCGGGGTCAGTGATTTTCATCTGCCTCGAGATGACTGGGTGTTTCTGTTGTCCTCATCATTTCATTATCATTCCTGAAAGTGGCGAGATTGGACTGAGCAGAGTTTGGAAATGTGTACGGGCGTTGATAACCGCGCAGTTGAGCGCCCCACAAACCAAACATCATCATCTCACCATCATCATCCAAACGTGAGCTAAGATGACGCACTGGTGGAAGCAAAGCAAAGCAGAGTCGAGCTTATGTTGCTCAGTCGGCAGGACACTTGGCCACGAAATGTAAAGGTCGCCGGTTCGAGTTCTAGTCCACCAAACGGCTTTAACGTGCAGGAACGCCCTAATCCGCGAACATACCGCTGCCGACTGAACATTTGTTTTGTTCCAGCTTGCATGCAGGGGAGGTGAAACATCATTGGATTTTAATACAAATGCTGTAACTCTGATACTAGAAAAGGTAGGCGAGTATTACATTTACAGGACAGATTAGCGTGTGGTCCACCACCATAACAACTATTGTACTAGTATAATTCACGTCTATACAGGTTAGTTCCTATTTATGCAAATGAACAACTTTATGAAATTGCTCTTGCTGCAGAAAAATAACTTTCGAATTATTCTCTAGCCGCTCTTGCCTGTAATGTTGCTCTACATGGACTATTGCAAATATCTTGAAAAGCATCGGCATATCGTCCATTTATCCGACTGTCCTCTCGGAGTCGCCCATTTTCTGCTGTGTCTAAAGTTCGTGGAGTAAAATAACTGCTGCTGGATGATTTGCTTCTTTCTAAACAATTGTGCAAACGTGCAGCTGAGCTTTTTCAGGTGCTAGTAGAAGAGGTTTTCTCAATACTCTGAACGCTGATGAAATGATTCAGGTTCGATCTGTAGTTAAATATTCCCTCATGTAATCGCTTCGGATGCACCCCTGCATATGGCTTCATAACTGTTTGGCTTAATAGGATAACTTCGTCACTAACCAGTACGTATTGGACACCTTACGCAATTGAGGAAGGGGCTTTGGAGGCGGTAATTTTAACGTTTGATACGCCCTTTTGAGATGTAACTTACTGTTAAGGAACACTCCTCCATTTGAAATCCGTCCTCGGAATCCACGTTCAACATATAACAAATTGTAATTTGCATAAGCCAGTGCGAAAAGCACAGTGCTGAAAAAGACTTTGTACTCTATGTATTCACTGCCACTATTAAAAGGCGCTTGAAGTGTTGTATGTTTTCCATTAAGTAATTCAAGACAGTTGGGAAATTGCCAGAGTCTTTCATAATCTTAGATATTTTCGACCAGTCTTCAGAAATCGTTGGCACCTGGAAAAGGAATGGTTCAGATAGGAAAGGAAGACAGTGTTGTTACAAAACATTAAATTTTGTAGAGAAGTATCCTCATTAGTTATCTGTTTTCCAAATACATTTTTTGTTAATTTTCATCACCATTTTGTATAAAATATTACTGTTTTAGTTAGTTTATAATCATATTGTTCGATATTAACTTTTCTTTACTTATTTGTTTGTATGAAACAGATACTAAAGTCAGTTTTCTGAAGATTCTGATAGAGATGCCACAGGACAGAGCGCCGAGAAATTAATTTTGCTTCCTGTAGCTCAGAGAGATAGAAGACTGGATCCATTATAAAACCTCAAAAAGACGAAATGAAAACGGATTCGAGACGAAGAGAATCCAAAGATTGAAATGGCGTGAAAAACATTCGCAACAGTCTGGGGAACCAGAAGATGCCACAGCAAAATACGGTAAATACGATGCAGAGAAACTGCATAATTTTGGTTCTCTAAGATTGTCAACTTTGATTCATAAATTTAACAATTTAATATATGAAGGTGAGATGACCATGTATTCGAATTCCCCATTTGCAGGTACCGGTACATCATAAAATTCAAAAACTGGATTGGACATAGTGAGCAATGAAGAATTTGTAAACACATCGATTTCAGTTTCGTTTTGGCCGGCTACCCCCTGCCCCCATGAACCATGGACCTTGCCGTTGGTGCGGATGATTGACTGATATGGACTTGCAACACTAACCAAAACGGCCTTGCTGTGCTGGTACTGCGAACGGCTGAAAGTAAGGGGAAACTACAGCCGTAATTTTTCCCGAGGGCATGCAGCTTTACTGTATGGTTAAATGATGATGGCGTCCTCTTGGGTAAAATATTCTGGAGGCAAAATAGTCCCCCATTCGGATCTCCGGGCGGGGACTACTCAGGAGGACGTCGTTATTAGGAGAAAGAAAACTGGCGTTCTGCGGATCGCAGCGTGGAATGTCACATCCCTTAATCGGGCAGGTAGATTAGAAAACTTAAAACGGGAAATGGATAGGTTAAAATAGATATAGTGGGAATTAGTGAAGTTCGGTGGCAGGAGGAACAAGACTTTTGGTCAGGTAAATACAGGGTTATAAATACAAAATCAAATAGGGATAATGCAGGAGTAGGTTTAATAATGAATAAAAAAATAGGAGTGCGGGTAAGCTACTACAAACAGCATAGTGAATGCATTATTGTGGCCAAGATAGATACGAAGCCCACGCCTACTACAGTAGTACAAGTTTATATGCCAACTAGCTCTGCAGATGATGAAGAAATTGATGAAATGTATGATGAGATAAAAGAAATTATTCAGGTAGTGAAGGGAGACGAAAATTTAATAGTCATGGGTGACTGGAATTCGAGAGTAGGAAAAGGGAGAGATGGAAACATGGTAGGTGAATATGGATTGGGGGAAAGAAATGAAAGAGGAAGCCGTCTGGTAGAATTTTGCACAGAGCATAACTTAATCATAGCTAACACTTGGTTCAAGAATCATAAAAGAAGGTTGTATACATGGAAGAATCCTGGAAATACTAGAAGGTATCAGATAGATTATATGATGGTAAGACAGAGATTTAGGAACCAGAATTTAAATTGTAAGACATTTCCAAGGGCAGATGTGGACTCTGACCACAATCTATTGGTTATGAACTGTAGATTAAAACTGAAGAAACTGCAGAAAGGTGGGAATTTAAGGAGATGGGACCTGGATAAACTGAAAGAAAAAGAGATTGTACAGAGTTTCAGGAAGAGCATAAGGAAACAATTGTCACAAATGGGGGAAAGAAATACAATAGAAGAAGAATGGGTAGCTCTGAGGGATGAAGTAGTGAAGGCAGCAGAGGATCAAGTAGGTAAAAAGACGAGGGCTAGTAGAAATCCTTGGGTAACAGAAGAAATATTGAATATACAGTAAATGATGCAGGCAAAAAGGAATACAAACGTCTCAAAAAGGAGATCGACAGGAAGTGCAAAATGGCTAAGCAGGTATGGCTAGAGGACAAATGTAAGGATGTAGAGGCTTATCTCACTAGGGGTAAGATAGATACTGCCTACAGGAAAATTAAAGAGACCTTTGGAGAAAATAGAACCACTTGCATGAATATCAAGAGCTCAGATGGAAGCCCATTTCTAAGCAAAGAAGGAAAAGCAGAAAGGTGGAAGGAGTATATAGAGGGTCTATACAAGGGCGACGTACTTGAGGACAATATTCTGGAAATGGAAGAGAATGTAGATGAAGACGAAATGGGAGATACAATACTGCGTGAAGAGTTTGATAGAGCGCTGAAAGACCTGAGTCGAAACAAGACCCCGGGAGTAGACAACATTCCATTAGAACTACTGACGGCCTTGGGAGAGCCAGTCCTGACAAAACTCTACCATCTGGTGAGCAAGATGTATGAGACAGGCGAAATACCCTCAGACTTCAAGAAGAATATAATAATTCCAATCCCAAAGAAAGCAGGTGTTGAAAGATGTGAAAATTACCGAACTATCAGTTTAATAAACCACAGCTGCAAAATACTAACTCGAATTCTTTACAGACGAATGGAAAAAGTAGTAGAAGCCGACCTTGGGGAAGATCAGTTTGGATTCCGTAGAAATATTGTAACACGTGAGGCAATACTGACCTTACGGTTATCTTAGAAGAATGGTTAAGGAAAGGCAAACCTACGCTTCTAGCATTTGTAGACTTAGGGAAAGGTTTTGACAATGTTGATTGGAATACCCTCATTCAAATTCTGAAGGTGGGAGGGTAAAATACAGGGAGCGAAAGGGTATTTAAAATTTTTACAGAAACCAGATGGCAGTTATAAGAGTCGAGGGACATGACAGGGAAGCAGTGGTTGGGAAGGGAGTGAGACAGGGTTGTAGCCTCTCCCCGATGTTATTCAATCTGTATATTGAGCAAGCAGTAAAGGAAACAAAAGAAAAGTTCAGAGTACGTATTAAAATCCATTGAGAAGAAACAAAAACTTTGAGGTTCGCCGATGACATTGTAATTCTGCCAGAGAAAGTAAAATACTTGGAAGAGCAGTTGAACGGAATGGACAGTGTCTTCAAAGGAGGATATAAGATGAACATCAACAAAAGCAAAACGAGGATAATGGAATGTAGTCGAATTAAGTTGGGCGCTGCTGAGGGAATTAGATTAGGAAATGAGACACTTAAAGTAGTAAAGGAGTTTTGCTATTTGGGGAGCAAAATAATTGACGATGGTCGAAGTAGAGAGGATATAAAATGTAGACTGGCAATGGCAAGGAAAGCGTTTCTGAAGAAGAGAAATTTGTTAACATCAAGTAAAAAGATTTAAGTGTCAGGAAGTTGTTTCTGAAAGTGTTTGTATGGAGTGTAGCCATGTATGGAAGTGAAACGTGGACGATAAATAGTTTGGACAAGAAGAGAATAGAAATGTGGTGCTACACAAGAATGCTGAAGACTAAATGGGTAGATCACATAACTAATGAGGAGGTATTGAATAGAATTGGGGAGAAGAGGAGTTTATGGCACAACTTGACAAGAAGAAGGGACCGGTTGGTAGGACATGTTCTGAGGTATCAAGGGATCGCAAAAATAGCATTGGAGGGCAGCGTGGAGGCTAAAAATCGTAGAGGGAGACCAAGAGATGAGTACACTAAGCAGATTCAGAAGGATGTAGGTTGCAGTAAGTACTGGGCGATGAAGAAGCTTGCACAGGATAGAGTAGCATGGAGAGCTGCATCACACCAGTCTCAGGACTGAAGACCACAACAACAACAACATTGGCCGGCTAACTTGCAAGATAACATTTTATTACAGTTAGGAAACTCTGTTCATTTGTCATCTACGCGTGCGGCTGGTCCCGGCGGAAGTTCGAGCCCTCCCTCGGGCATGGGTATGTGCGTGTTTGTCCTTAGGCTAATTTAGGTTAAGTAGTGTGTAAGCTTAGGAACTGATAACCTTAGCAGTTAAGTCCCATAAGATTTCACACACATTTGAACATTTTTGTCATCTACGCAAAAATATTAAACCAAAATTTAATCGTAGAAAACCGTAACTGACTATTACTCACTTTTATCTAATGCTTTAGTCCTTCAGTTAGAATTCATCAGACTTTTGAGCACAATGAGATATATATTTTGTTTCGATATTTTGAAGAGATACTGAAGGTTAGTAGATGAATCTCTTCTTGCTAGAAATCGCAATTTTAAATCCAACATTTGCTATATTGATACTGACACTCTAAATTTATTCTGTTTTGCAATTGTTGGTCCAGCGAAACTCCTAAGATTTTCAAAACCGTCTCCAGAGACACGTAAAAAAATTTTGTCACAGCTACTAGTTTCGTCTACAGACTTTATATTTAACACCCGAGCGCCACTTTTATTATTTCTTCCTTTTCTGTAGAGATCCTTAATCCAGTAGCGTCTATTTGTCTCGTTCTTCTGTTTTCACGATAAAGGTGCACACATTCTCCCTACTTCAGACACAGTTCTGTGCGGCAAAAGAAAAAAAAAAATGGAAACGCCCACATGTAGAGGTCAATGTGGCGCAGATTCCTTTGACGTTCGTCAGAAAACCGACCCAATCTGGAGCTCTAACAGACCTTTTCACACGTCCCTATGTAATGGGATGCAAGCAGCAATCTTCGTGTTTCTAGGTAGGACGTTGACTTCCTAGGTGTTGCCTTGTTAAAATAACAGGCGACTCGAATACTTTATCATAAATGAAATATATTTTACATATGTAGAATACATAGTAGAATATATAATTAGCTCTTAGAGGAGCAAATTTGGTAGACGATCGACACGATGCAGATAAACGAAGTAACACTTTCTAATACATTACATATACGTCAAGTTATTTAGATGAAGCTTTTATTTGTAACACCTGTTATGTTTGAAACAGCCGCCCTCGGATAATTGCCGGAGTTTTATGCCAACCGTCTTTTCTCCTCTTGGGCTAAAGACTTCTGAACTGTCTCCCTTCCCCCCCCCCCCTCCCCCCACTACCCTCTGGGAGCAGAATCGAGTGCCAGGCGAACGCTTTGTAACTGTTTGAAGGGGACCTCCGAGCTTCGTGCTGAACCAGTGGGGTCGTAATTAACAGTGCGACTTTATGAGGGCTCGCGCAATCAGCAACCGATTTTCAGTAGTGTCTCCCACCCTCGCTCGGTGGTTCTATTTAATTTTTACGGTCGCTTTTCTCTGTGCACGGAAACATCCCGTTTAATGGGACGCGCCCATCTGTGCAGGCGCCCGCTCGCTGTATTGTGGGCGCCACCTGTCGTGCCATCTGCAACCGGACGCGGTATCACTGAACTTGTCTCTACCGCGCAGTTCACTTTCGCGCTACACGTCATGCGAAAAGCAGTTAATTACTTCCGGAAGCTTTTGTTTCGGTCTTCTTTTGTCGTAGTGGAGGGCTTTTACCCAGCGTAACGTGTATGAGCCAGGCTGGCAACGTACTTGAATCGTGACAGAACTACCAATCGTTACTACATCTATATGAGGGCTCGTCTCCCGTACGTAACATTCCCTAATCACTGCTGGAGGTATGTACGTGAACGTTTATAATTTCGCAAACACTGATACATCATGCAAGGAAAACAAGAAGTCCAGATCTGATATTGTGAGTAGGTTGTGATTCTAGTTAGTCCGAAAGATTATAACTGTCCATTGAAGATTCCAGACGAAGTGCACGTTTGTGGGTAAGACGTACAAACCGGCCAGTATCCGAGGTATAGAGCATATAACTGTCAGGTCAACTATGACAATGGCATCGACACCGGTTGAGTCCGCCGAAGACCGACATCGACAAAAGACAGCCGTTCTTTTCAAATAAGTACGGCAGTACGTGCACGGTCACAGTGCAGCCGATCACATCGCCCCAACCTACAGACGTAAGACTACAATCAGCGACATTCACATCAGAGTTTTTTCTTCGGTCAATTAGACCAACGTTCTCACACGTGAAATATGAGTGTGTCAAACTGATAAGTATGGTCCAAGAGAAAGTGACTTACTGGCATCCTAAATATGAAAAATATCACTATCGGGTTATCTTTAGAAGCTTATAATCTAAAATAACAGGTTTATTGGAAACCACAAGTAGGCAAAATAGTTATCAGAAATTTTAATAGTAAATTAGAACCTTGAAAAATAATTGGTTCAAGTGAAAAGGGTAGCGTGTCTAATGTGTGTAGTTACTGTAATGGATCTTTTTGGGGTTGTAGTAGGTTGACATTGGCTGTCTATAAACTACAAATATAGCTCATCAGCCTATTTACGCCAGCAGGGCACGATTCTGTTGTATGAAGTGGTCTGCAAATGTGGGGTATACGCTTCCACTTTCCAGTGCTTTAGGTGTTTAGAGTATCTTATTCTAAACTTTGGGCTTGTTTTTCATACTTGTGCTGAATGGGAGTCGTTGAAGGTCAAGACGTATGTCTGCATAATTTTAAATAAATACAGTAAAATTCGTTGTTCGTGATCTTGCCATTCGAGGTCATCGCGGATCATATCGAGTAAGTGACAGGAGGTCTCTCCCATCATCATATTCATAAAACTTGTATGATTATTCCGATAACTGAGGATGGAGTGTTCAGTACTATCCATGTTCTTTCCTAGAGAGATATGGCTCATTCAGAATATAAAACTTCATTGTTTTGCTACTCCAGGTGTTACGGTGTGAGTACGTATAATGTTTCATGGGCGAGTTTTTCTTTTCTTTTCCTGAGAAACTGGTCTTATGACTGGCTTGATGCTGACCGTGATGAATTCGTCTCCTCTGCCAAACTCTTCATCTCATTGTAGCAGTTGCAACCTATGGCCTCAGTTATTTGCTGGGTGTATTCCACTCTCTGTCTTAGTCTACAGTTTTTATTTTCTACAGCTCCCTCTAGCGCCATGGAAATTAATACCTGACGTTTTAACACATGTCCTGTCATCCTGTTCCTTCTTCTTGTCAATATTTTCCGTATGCTCATTTCGTTTCCAGTTCTACGCAGAGCCTCCTCATTTCTTATCAGTCTAGCTATTTTCAAGATTCTTCTGTAGTACCACATCTTAACTACTTCAGTTCTGCTCTGTCCCGGTTTTTCCTCAGTCCATGTACAATACGTACATTCTCAGAAATTTCTTCCTCAAATTAATGCCGAAGTTTGATACTAGTTGCTTCTCTTAGCCAGGAATGCCTTTCTACCACTGCTAGTCTGCTTTTGATGTCCTCCTTCCTACTTCCGACATTGGTTATTTTGCTGCCGATGTAGCAGAATTTCTTAAATTCCCCTACTTCGTGATCATCAATCCTGATGTTAAGTTTCTCGCTGTTCTAATTTCTACTACTTCTCATTACTTTCGTCTTTCATCGATTTACTCTCAATTCATATCCTGTACTCAGTAGACTGTTTATCTCGTTATTCACCAGGTCATGACTTCTTCTTCGATTTCACTCAGTATAGCAATGTCATTAGCAAATCATACCATTGAAATCCTTTCACCTTGAATTTTAATTCCATTCCTGAACCTTTTTTTTTATTTCCATCGTTGCCACATCGATGTACAGGTTGAACAGTAGGGGCGAAATACTACATCCCTGTTTTACACCCTTTTTATCCCGAACACTTCGTTCTTTGTAGTCCGCTCTTATTATTCCTTCTTGGCTCTTGTACATATTGTATATTGCCGGTCTGACCATGCAGCTTACCCCTAATTTCCTCCGAATTTCGAATGTCTTGCACCATTTGACATTGTCGATCACTTTTTCCAGATCGACAAATCCTATGAATGTGTCTTGATTTTTCATTAGTCTTGCTTCCGTTATCAACCGAAACGTCAGATTTGCCTCTCTGGTGCCTTTTCCACTCCTAAAGCCAAAGTGACCGTCATGTAACAGATCGTCAAATTTCTTATGCATTCATCTGCATATTATTCTTGTCAGCAACTTGGATGCATAAGCTGTTGAGCTGATTGTGCGATAATTCTCGCACTTTTCAGCTCTTGCTGACATCGGTGTTTTGTGTATGGTATTTTTCCGAAAGTCAGATTGTATGCCACAAGACTGGGGTAATCGTTTTGTTGTCACTTCCCACAGTGACTTTGGAAATTTTAATGGAACGCTATATATTCATTGTACTTTATTTGATCTTAAGTCTAGCATAGCTCTTCCAAATTTAATTCGAATATTGGATCCCAAAAAAATGGTTCAAATGGCTCTGAGCACTATGGGACTTAACGTCTGAGGTCATCAGTCCCCTAGAACTTACCACTACTTAAACCTAACTAACCTAAGGATATCACACACATCCATGCCCGAGGCAGGATTCGAACCTGCGACCGTAGCGGTCGCGCGGTTCCAGACTGCAGCGCTTAGAACCGCTCGTCCACTCCGGCCGGCTCCTCGCCACAGATGAGTGAAGATGTATCGATGGCCGATAACATGGACTTATATCTTCTGCCACAAGCGGAAATATCAATTCCACATTACGAGGGCCATGCAAGACAATTGCATTACGAAATGGCAGTATAACTGACCACATGGTAACCAGAAGTCAGCGGCCTTCGGGTAGTCACTTCAAGTATAATGGTCTGGAAAACTTAACGACGAAACTAACTTTCTCACGATGTGACCCTACCAAGTAACATAGCTTGATGAACCGTGGACCATTCATGCAAGGAATTCCTACGGTATAGTACATGAAGTAACTGAAAGATTATAATAGTTACACTGAAATCGCCGCGACTGATGATGGCCTATGGATATTACAAGAGGGGGGGTTGGTTGGGTTATTTGGGGAAGGAGACCATACAGCGAGGTCATCGATCTCAGTGGATTAGAGAAGGATGGGGAAGGAAGTCGGCCGTGCCCTTTCAAAGGAACCATCCCGGCATTTGCCTGGAGAGATTTAGGGAAATAACGGAAAACCTAAATCAGGATGGCCGGACGCGGGATTGAACCGTCGTCCTCCCGAATGCGAGTCGAGGATATTACAAGAGCCGCGACGTGGTTTTTAATAGAGTGTTGTCACCAAGGCCGGCAATGCATGCTATACTATAACACCTGGACCACCACAAAGATCAAGTTCGACATTCTACCTGGGTGCATTTCGTTTTCCCAGCCCACGCCATATATGCAGGATATGTGCAGAGTCACCACTCACGATGTATCTCCTCTCAACCAAGAAGATCACGCGACCTCATACATTGTTTGTCCAGTCTCCATTTTCTTGGCACCATCCCAAATGGTGACCCCCGATGTGTCGGTCAAAAACTCCCATGCAGTCGCCGTGCAACATGTGCCTTGCATTTCGGTTAAATGTGGTTGCAGTTGCACCCGCCGTTTAACGTGGGGTCTTTCTTGCCTATTACACAACGTAGCCGTCACTCGCTACTGTACTCTTCATCTCGGAGTAGCACTAGCAATGTATGACCTCGATGATCTCCTGGATGCATTCCAATCTCTGCCATTCCCTACAGCTTTTACACTCTACAGTTTCCTCTGGTACCATGGACGTCATTCCCAGAGGTCTTAACTAAAGCCCTCTCATTCTGTCCCTTCTTCTTGCCACAGTTTTTCAGGCATTCATTTCCTCTCCGATTCTATGCAGAACCTCTTCAATCCTTACTTTAACGATCCACTTAATTTTCAACATTCGTCGGTATCACCACATCTCAAATGCCACAATTCTCTACTGGTCTCGATTTCCCACAGGCCATGTTTTACTACCAAACAACGCTAGGCTACAAACGTACATTCTCGGATATTTTTTCCTCAAATTAAGACTTATATTTGATATTACTAGACTTCTCTTGGACATGATTGCCCTTTGTGGCAGTGCTAGTCTGGTTTTGGTGTCGTCCTTGTTCTACCCGTCATTGGTTATTTTGCTGACAAGGTAGCAGAATTCCTTAACTTCACCTACTTCGTGATCATTACTCCTGATGTAAAGTTTCTCACTGTTCTCATTTCTGCTACTTCTCCTTACTTTCATCTTTCTTCGATTTACCCTCAGTCCATATCCTGTACCCAGTAGACTGTTTATTCCATTATTCACCAGGTCATGGACTTCTTCTTAACTTGCACTCAGTATACAATGTCGTCAACGAATGGTACCACTGATATTCTTTCACATTGAATTTTAATTCCACTCCTGAACCTTTCTTTTATTTCAGTCATTGCCTCTTCGATTTACAGATTGAACAGTAGGGGGAAAGACTACATCCCTGGCGTACACCTTTTGTATCCGGAGCACTTCGTTCTTTGTCGTCCGCTCTTATTGTTCCCTCTTGGCTCTTGTACATATTGTATATTGCCGGTCTCTCAATGTAGCTTACCCCTAATTCCCTCAAAATTTCGAATGTCTTGCACCATTTGACATCATCGATCGCTTTTTCAAGGTCGACAAATCCTATGAAAGGGTCTTGAGTATTCTTTAGTCTTGATTACATTATCAACCGCAATGTCAGAATTGCCTCTCTGGTTCCCTAACCTTTCCTAAAGCCAAACTGATCGTCATCTAAGAGATCCTATAGTCTCTTTTCCTTTCTTCTGTATATTATTCTTGTCAGCCACTTGGACTCATGAGGTTAAAGCTGATTGTGCGATAATTCTCGCACTTTACCGATTTTGCAGTTCTTACGATTTCGTGAATGGTTTTTTTTTGCAAAGACAGATGACGTAACACGAGACACATACATTTTACACATCACCGTGAGTGATGGTTTTGTTGCCATTTCCCCCAATGATTTTGCAAATTCTGATGGGATGTTATCTATTCCTTCTGACTTATTTCATCTTACGTCTTTCAAAGCTCTTTTAAATTTGATTCTAATACTGAATCTTTTATGTCTTCTAAATCGACTCCTGTTTCTTCTTCAATCACATCTGACAAATTTTCCTCCTCGGAGAGGCTCTCAGCGTAATCATTCCAATCATCCACCCTCTCCTCTGCATTTACCAATGGAATTTCCGTTGGACTCTCAATGTAACCATCCTTGCTTTTAATTTCACTGAAGGTTTTTTTTAGCTTTTCTGTATGCTGAGGCAGTCCATCCTACAATCATTTATTTTTTGGTTTCATCTCAGTTTTTCGTGCAACCGTTTCATCTTGTCTTCCCTGCCCATCATATTTATTTTATTCCTAAGCGCTTTTTATTTCTGTATTCCTTAATTTCCCCGAACATTTATGTGTTACTTCTTTGTTTCATCGATCAACGAAAGTATCTATTGTGCTACCCAAGGTTTCTTCGCAGTCACCTTCTTTGTACATAAGCTTTTCTTTACAGCTTCTGTGATTGCCCTTTTTAGAGATGTTGATTCATCTGAATTACCTACCGAGGTATTCCTTATTACTGTATCTGCAGCCTTAGAGACCCTCAAACGTATCTCTTCATTCCTTAGTCCCTCCCCTATCCAAATTATTTGTCTATTGATGCTTGCTGACTAATCCATGAAACTTCAGCCAATCTTCATCACTACTACATTATGATGTTGTCTATATCTGCTCCTGGGCACACCTTAAATTCTATGTCTTATATCCGTATGTCTGCCTGACGATCATGTAATCAAAATTAAATCTACCAATTTTTCCCGCCTTTTCCAGGTACACATTCTCCTCTTGTGATTTATGAATAGAGCGTTCGTCATTATTAGCTGAAATTCGTTTTACCAAGCCGATATTCTCCTATAATCCTTTCTCCTACGAATGCATTCCGCTCCCCCCTGACTGTTGGTTTTTATCTCCCTTTGCGTTCTGAATTACCCGTTCAGTGTCCTGATATACTTCCTCTTTCTGTACATCTTCAGCTTGCGACGTCGGTGTGTATACCAGAACGTTGTCATGTTGTTTTCCTGTCGATTCTGATGAGAACAAAACCTATCACTGTTCTTAGTATTACACTCTCTGCCCTGCCTTACTATTATTAACGAATGCTATTCACTTTATATCATATTCTACTAGTGTTCTTATTATGCGACACTCATATAACTAGGAATCCTCGTCTTCTTTAAACTTCACTAATCCCTACTATATATATAGCCTGAGCCTTTGCATTTCCCTTTTCAATTTGTCTATGTTCCGTATCACGTTCAAGCTTCTGACATTCCACTCCCCGACTCGTAGAACGTTATTCTTCGTTGGCTTTCATTTTTTTTCACAGGGTCACCTACTCCTTGGCAGTCCCCTCTCGGAGTTCCGAATGAGGGACTATTCCAGGATCTTTTGCCAGTGGGGAGATCATCATGACACTTTTTCAATTGCAGGCATGTGTCCACACCTCCGCCCTCTTTGACAAGGCCGTTGGCTGAATTAGGGTGGATTATTATGCTGGAAGTCTTCGACCACCAATGTTGTTTCTTATTCAAAATTTAATTGGGACGGGCTTCCAACCCTGGACCGCAGACGTTTTGATTACTAATCAAAGACGCTTCCCCTTTTTTTATTGTTATCAGTTCCACTTGGCACTATCATGAAAATTCAGAAGACCATGGTGAAATCATCAATCATCATGGAAATTAAGATGCAAATTTGAGAAAGGATTAATTATGGTAACAGAATAATAACTGAAAAAAGTAGATAAGTAAAAAGATCCTTGAGAACATTACCCACAAACCACTACCAAGTTCTATGTCACGTATCAACCATTTTTTTGTAACTTTTGATGTTTTATTAATTTATTTAAAATGTCGATTATTTTGTACTACAAATTTTTACAGACTCTAAAGCTAGAAATAGAATGAAATCAAATTATAGCCTAAATCGCAAACTAAGCCTTCTGTCTCGAGAATGCAAATGCAAATGTGTGTGCCGGCCGGAGTGGCCGAGCGGTTCTAGGCGCTACAGTCTGGAACCGCGCGACCGCTACGGTCGTAGGTTCGAATCCAACCTCGAGCATGCATGTGTGTGATGTCCTTAGGTTAGTTAGGTTTCAGTAGTTCTAAGTTCTAGGAGACTGATGACCTCAGAAGTTAAGTCCCATAGTGCTCAGAGCCATTTGAACCATTTGCACCAAATTTATGTGAAATCTTATGGGACTTAACTGCCAAGGTCATCAGTCCCTAATCTTACACACTACTTAACCTAAAGTATCCAAAGGACAAACACACACACCCATGCCCGAGGGATGACTCGAACCTCCGCCGGGACCAGCAGCACAGTCCATGACTGCAGCCCCTTAGACCACTCGACTAATCCCGCGCTGCCTCTCGAGAATAATTCTAATTTGTCTGTAAGGGTTATATACTCTCATGTGTATATGTACTTTATGTCTACAAATTATACAATAGAACTGGAGCAATATTGAGGCAAAACACAAAAGAAAACGAGCAGAGAAATTAGGAAGCAGGAAGTCAGAGGTAAAGAGATGGGAACATTCAGGACAAGGAAAACATCCACCATCAGGAAAATAAAAATAAACATCTTGCCGACCGAAAACAAGATTCAACATATGGTGAAGAGATGCCGATATCGACGCAGCCGCAAGCACGTCCAATAAGTCGTTATCATTTACCGAGTGAACGCCATGTGATCTTCCCCCTCGCTTTCTGCGATATAATGAACGAACTGACACAGGAACTAGACTACGGTATGGATTTTCGACTGTGAAAAGAAGGAAGAATACGATGTCCGTAGGGTATACACATTATATAATAGAACTGTAGCGATATTGTGGCAAAACACAAAGGAAAACGAGGGTGGAAATGGGAAAGAACAAGCCGGAGCAAAACAGACGGTCTAGGGGACAGATCCGCTGAAAAGCCGAGCGGGAAGGTTCTTGTCGATTTCACTGGCCGCGGCGTCGCTGTGTGACGTTTTCCTCGTTAGTGTTGTTCTGCCTGCCGAGTGAGTCATAGCGCCTCCACTCCGCCTTACTGTCTGAGTACTTCTACGTGCAGTGGCGTCCACCGCTCCGCTATGGCTACCATGGTTTCCACGTGTATTCCACGATAAGCTACTGTGAGCTTTACTTTCGATCAAACAACGCGACACGTGTATACCAGGTCTCCAGAAACCCACGATTGGCTTGTCGGTACAATTCATGTAAGCTCTGATCTGGTCCACAGAGCTTATTTTGATGCAGACGAGTGCGTGTTTTGTGTGAAATTAATGGATCCCCTTCAGGTTGAAAGATTACTGTCGCCACATGGTTCTCAAGTCCAGTTCAAGCATCGCGATGATTCCGTTAGTATGGTGTCACTCGCAGATGCTGAAATCGAATATACCAATGTTCGAGTGTTCAGTCTCCGGCCGGAAGTTAATGACAGCATTCTAAAGGACATATTGACACCTTATGGTAATGTGAAAGACGGCCGTTGTGAACGCTGGTCTGCTAAACTCGCATTATAGTGCTACAGTGGAATTCGTTCCATGGAAATGCATGTCAAACGCATTATTCCATCACATTTACAAGTGTGTGGTTACCGCGTCCGTGTCACGTATACTGGTCAAGAGGGAACCTGCTTCCTACGCAATGAAAGTGGACATATGCCCGCGGAGGGTTTTTGTATTAAAGCCATCATTAATGCAGCGTCGCAAACTGACGGTTGTTGATCTGGTTCCTTCCACTCCGGTCGTTGGACCTACCTCTGTTTCGGATCATAATGAATTAACAGTCGATTCTGATAATCGTGTCAATGAATTTCCGCCTTTACCTCCGCGAGCGGTTCAGAATCCTATTGCCGCCAGGATAGAACCTCTAACGGCGGAAAAACGAGCGACGTCACTCTGAGGTTATTAATAATGAAGATTCGGCTGTGCCTTCTGCGCCAACCTCGTCCAAATCTATTGTGTGCCCTGCTCCTCTCGATGCTACGATACCTCCCGTCCGTGGTACGGTGAGTGGCGAAGAAGTTATCTCCAGCATCCCTCCTGCTCGCGAAGTGGCTCCTTCTGAGCTACCTGTGTGTGGAGAGGGAGCGGAGTCCTCCACCCCCTTTCGTCTTAGTGTCCTCCGTTACAGTCCTAGACGATGCAGTGTCCTCCTGCTCCTTCCTCTTCAGCCGCCGATGGTTTCCTGAATTTGCCGACTACAGCAACTCCAGAGGAGAATAAAATTAGCGACCAAGTATCACTTGTTGCATTTGCAGTTCCACAGAATGGTTCCGCCTTACTGACTGGAACTACATTACATGACGCTAGTTCTGAGGGGCAGGAAACTGTGCCTATGACCCCTCCCACACCTCCGGCTGCAGAGGCCGCTATACCACCTAGCCTACAGAAACAGCGTATACAAACTTAACAAATTGACCGTGTGGTGACACGTAAGGAAAAAGGTTCCTCTGTGGATTCCACAGTGGACCTAGACCCTCAGTTGTCTATGTAATTCTGCTCAGACGCTCCGTACATCCGTGTATAGCTGTGATCAATGAACCAAGCCTAGACGCTCCTTTCCTTCAACGTTAATCGTGTGGAATCAGAATTGCGATTGGCTCCGCTGCGTCAGTTCATTTATGATTCATGTGTGGACACAGTCTTTTTACAGGAGGTATTATTTAGGCATTTCTCCTTACCTAGTTTTCGTGTGATCTTTAATGTAGCGACGGCCGTTGTGGCCGAGCGGTTCTAGGCACTACAGTCTGGAACCGTGTGACCGCTACGGTCGCAGGTTCGAATCCCGCCTCGGGCATGGATGTGTGTGATGTCCTTAGGTTAGTTAGGTTTAAGTAGTTCTAAGTTCTAGGGGACTGATGACCTCAGAAGTTAAATCTCATAGTGCTCAGAGCCATTTGAATTTTAATGTAGCACCCGAATATTCTACGGAAACCGCCTTATTCTTTCACGAAGGCATTCCTGTCACTGAGGTGGAGATGTTGGATTTTGGCAGGGGCATAGGTAGTCAGCTTTTTAATCTTACCTTGGTTCCTCTATGTGCTCCTCCTGGCACTGGTCGCGCAGTGGATCGTTCGCGTTTTTATAAAGAGGATATTGTTTATCCGTTGCGAAAGTGTCCTCCGGGTATTTTGTTGAGTAGTGATTTTAAGTGTGTGTTGCGCCCTGCAGATCAATCTCCGAATTTTAATTTATGTCGCAAATTACATGAATTGGACTGCTCCTTACGCCTGCAAGACGCCTGGATACGCAAATACCCAACGTTAGTTAAATTTACTCACTTTACTGCGACTTCTTGTAGCTGGTTAGGTAGGTTTCGCTTATCCGACTGCATGCGCGATTGCATTCTAATGATGAAGTCATCCCAGCGTCCTTTTCGGATCACTGTGCGGTGACTACAACTCTAAATCTACAATGGCAACCAGTAAAATTGTTTCGCACCCCGTGGATGTTAAACGTCGCTCACATAGCTGAACCCTCTCTCGATGATGTAATGCGAGCCGTGTGGGAGCGTACTCTACGGTCCACTGGGATGTACTCTTTCATCCCCACTGGAGGACACAGTTAGCCAAATCGAGACTCAGGCAAACTTTGATACTTTTCTGTGCTGCCAAAGCGAGAGACTTTCGGAGAAATTACGAATATTACTGTTGCATCCTGAATGAACTTTATGTTGCTGCGGACCACACCCCACTATGAATAGTGGATGTTAGGCGTGTAAAGGCAAACTTGTTGACTCTGAAAAGAATAAAAATGGAAGGATGGAAATTTCGATCCAAGCCACGATCATTGGTGACGGAAGAACAGACTTCCTTATAGCATTTGCTTCGGCATCAGACCCGTCACCGATGCGTTTGTATTCATTCTCTTACAACAAATAATGGACGTATTGTATCGGAGCAAGCTTATATACTGCGTGTATTACGCCAATGCTGTGTAGATAGTTACGACATCGATGCAAAACTTTACGACCCACTAGTCAGCATCTTGGATACGACAATAATACCCGAACATAATGAAACGCTCTTAGCTGTATTACAGCCTGAGGAACTTTACAAACTTATTGTGGGATCGCCTTCTCTAAAGTCTCCGGGTCTGGATGGACTTCCCAAGGAATTTTACGTGCACTTTTGGCCGCTGTTGGGTGCTACTCTTACGTCTCTCTTGAATGAAGCGTTACAGGGTAGAGTAGGGCATACCTCGTTCACCGTGGGACCGTGCGACTGTCGAGAGGGCAAAGTTGGACTTTAGGTCAAACAGTTCTGAGGCCTACAGCTCCCATTTCTCTGTGCGGGAACTCGAATTGGCACTGACAGAGACTTCTGACACTGCACCCAGTCACGACCACGTCCGTTACTGCATGCTAGCCGTCCGGGGTGGCCGAGCGGTTCTAGGCGCTACAGTCTGGAACTGCGCGACCGCTGCGGTCGCAGGTTCGAATCCTGCCTCGGGCATGGATGTGTGTGATGTCATTAGGTTAGTTAGGTTTAAGTAGTTCTAAGTTCTAGGGGACTGATGACCTCAGCAGTTAAGTCCCATAGTGCTCAGAGCCATTTGAACCATTTTTGAACTGCATGCTAGCGGCGTCAAAGGAACTCCTCATTAAATGCCTGCCTTATTAATAGGGCAGACATGCGTCTTCCCCAGCTAGTGGAGGGAGGCAATTCTAATCCCTCTCCTCAAATCAGAAAAAAGACCGCACATGTCCCGCAAGTTATCAGAGTATTGCCTTGACGAGCTGTGTAGGAAACACCCTGGAACGGAAGGTAAACCGTCAACTTGTCTGGCTGTAAGAGACCAGGCAACTCCTTAGTAACTCTCAGTGTAGATTCCGAAAATTTCGGTCGATGGTCGACAACCTGACCCAGCTAGAGGCGGCTATTCAGCAGGCTTTCCTCCATATCACTGTATTGGCATGCTCTTTGATTTCAGTAAGGCAAACGATACTACTTTGAGACACTGTATCCTCACACAACTGCATCAATGGAGCTATCGTGGCCACCTACCTATTTTCCTTCGGTCTTCCTTGTCTCAGTGATTTTTTAGGAACCGAGTTGGTCACACACTGCCTGATCGATTTCATCAGGAGAATGGAGGCCCCCAAGGCAGTGTTTTAAGTGTTACCCTCTTTGCTACAACCATAAACAGTATCACATCTATGGTAAGGAGTCCAGTACAGTCCTCCTTATTTGTAGACGATTTTGCTGTTTTCTGTTCCTCCTCCAGTGCTGCAACGGCGAGCCGTCGGTTGCAACTTACAGAGTGGCGAATAGAGCAGTGGGCTGTGAAGAAGGATTTTCAGTTTTCTGCCGATAAGTGTTTGTTTGTTTGTGTGTGTGTGTGTGTGTGTGTGTGTGTGTATGTGTATGTGTGTGTGTTCATTTTAATCGTTCTCGTCGTCTTTTTAATTTGCCTGCCTTGAATATGGTCACTATGACAGTATCCTACATTTTAGAGACACAGAGCAGTTTCTGGGCCCCATTTTGGACTCCAGATTGTCATGGTTGCCACACTTGCGAGACTTGAAAGCTAGAACCCTGAAGGCACAGAACATCCTCACGTGCCTCAGCAACAGATCTTGTGTAGTGGACAGGGCGCGTCTCCTCCAGTTTTATCAGGCTTTTATGCATTTGTGGCTGGACTACAGGTGCACGGTTTGTGGGTCAGTGAGGCCCTCTTACTTCAGGATCCTTGATGCTCTTCACCATGCGGTGATTCGCCTGGCTACGGGTGCTTATCAGACCAGTCCCATACCCAGCCTCTGTTTTGAAGCCAGGGAGCCGCCACTTACCATCCAGCGGCAGCTCCTTCCCGTGCGACAGGTGTGTAAGTTGCTCATTCACCTCTGGACCGTCTTTTTTCCCACCGTCCTAGTGGCACGATGCTGTTTGGGATCCGTGTGTAACGTGTGCAGGTGTCCCTCAGTGTGGAGCGCATATGGCCCCAAATCTAGGGTTCTAACCGCCTGCCACCCTGGTTACTGGAGAGGCCCAGAGTGATTTTAAATTTGGTACAGACCAAGAGAGATTGCACTCCTGCTTCCCTTTTTAATGCAACATTTTCTGCCATTTTATCTTAGCACCACGACTATTTAGCTGTTTCTACGGAAGGGTTGAAACAGGGGGATTCTGTTGGTTGCTCTGTTGTTTTTCCGGATCGTGTCATCAAGGTCCGACTGCCTCAAGTGTTTACCGTCTTTGACGCAGAATTGTTCAAATGGCTCTGAGCACTATGGGACTTAACTTCTGAGGTCATCGGTCCCCTAGAACCTAGAACTATTTAAACCTAACTAACCTAAGGACATCACACACATCCATGCCCGAGGCAGGATTCGAACCTGCAAAATTGTCTGCGATCTTGCTAGCACTGGAGCAGATGGACACTCTTCCCGTCCTAAATTTCTTGTCCGATTTATTAAGTGCACTTCACTCGTTGCAACATTTGTATCCAGCAGCTAAAACAGTCCAGACCATGCAGGATGCCCTCCTCCGACTACAGCGACTCAGGAAGGAGATGGCTTATTGCTGGGTTCCAGGACTCTTCGGCATTGCTGGGAACGAAAGGGCAGATATCGCAGCCAAGGAGGCGTGTCTCGATCCGCAAGTATTTCGGGATGCCACCGGTCTGCATGCACTCACCTCGTTGTTGAGCACACGAGTCTTGCGTCGGTGGGAGGATGAATGGCTGGAAATGTCAATAAGCTCCGTTCAGTCAAGCCCACAACGCGTGTGTGGTGTTCTTCCTTCCAGCCACGTAGACGGGACGACGTAGGCCACAGTCCTGTGACGCATGGCTTCTTGCTCCGGCGAGAGGACCCTCCTATGTGTATGAAGACGGTATCTGTACAGATATCATTGGTGATCTTGAGCGCGAGTAATGGGCAAGAGCACTACAAACGTAGTGTGTGGACAGAAAGTTGGAAAGTGTGGGTCTCACGAAGAGCGTGCCAAAGATAAGTCCCTGTAGTCGCACTGTCGTCTGTGTCCTCGGGGGCTCAGTCGGATGGAGCGTCTGCCATGTAAACAGGAGGTCCCGGTTCGAATCCCGGTTGGGGCACACATTTTTCAAATGTCCGCGTTGATATTTATCAACCCCTGTAATCAGCTAAAGGTCTGAATTTCATTCTTCCCATATGTGGTGGTTGTGGCGTCCAGATCACTGTGCGCCACGTTTTATTGGATTGCGTTTTATTTTCTGACCAGCGGGCCGCGGCTGACTTGCCGGTGGATCTGCCATCTCTTATAGGATATAATCAAACGAATGTGGTTAAAGTTTTAAAGTTATGTGACTTGTCCAATGTTTTTATCAAGATGTTAGGGAGAGACTCTTAATTTGTTCACAGGTTCACTGGCTCGCCCATATTTTACGTAAGTGACCAGCCAATGACCATTTCCTATGCCGTCCTTGACACTCCTTTCTCGTTCTACTTACGTTTTATTCTCTTATACAGCACATTTTATATTTTCACGCTTTCTTTGCATGTATGCTACCATTTTACTAATTTTTTCCACATTCGTTTCCCTTAATGGCTTGGTTCAAATGGATCTGAGCACTATGGGACTTAACTTCTGGGGTCATCAGTCCCCCAGAACTTAGAAGTACTTAAACCTAACTAACCTAAGGACATCACACACATCCATGCCCGAGGCAGGATTCGAGCCTGCGACCGTAGTGGTCACGTCGTTCCAGACTGTAGCGCCTAGAACCGCACGGCCACTCCGGCCGGCCCTTAATGTGTGTCAGGGCGCTGATAACCTCGGCCTTGAGCGCTCGTAATCCCTAACACACACACACACACACACACACACACACACACACACACACTAACACATACACGCACACTACAAGAGTCGGGGCGTGGAATGTTAGAAGCTTGAACGTGTTAAGGAAGGTAGAAAATCTCATAAGAGAAATGCAAAGGCTCTGTCTAGAAATAGTAGGGGACAGTGAAGTGAAATGGAAAGAAGACAAGGATTTCTGCTCAGATTAGTATAGGGTAGTACTAACAGCAGGAGAAAACGGTATAATGGGAGAAAGATTAGTTATGAATAGGAATTATTATCAGAACTGACAGCATACCAGCACCGAAAACGGTAGTTCAGATATACATGCCGACGTTGAAAGCTGAAGATGAAGCGATCGAGAAGGTATATGAGAATCATTAAAGCGTAATACAGTACATAAAGGAAGATGAAAATATAATAGTCATGGGGGACTGGAATGCAGTTGTAGGTGAAGAAGTAACAGAAACGGCTGTTGGATAATATGGCTTGGAACAAGGCAGGAGAGAGAGGAGAGGCAAATTGAATACCTGAATGGAAGAAAGTCCAGTGAAAAATCTGTTTGAAGAAAGGCAAAAACCTTTATAACTAGAGATGGTTTTGATGTATCAACGTAATTTTTAGTCTTCATTTACTAATTGCACACTTATATATTCCCTGCAATTTCAGGCACTTAGGATGCATACTTTAAGAGAAAATGATTAAGTTATAGTCATGAACTTGGGTTGTTTTTCAATGTGTGGTAAAAAAATAGATACTGGAGAAAGAAGAATTATTTTGAATTGTATTATTATCACATCCTAACACGGTTTATGAAAATGATATATCAATAAAACATCATAATGTTTGGAAATAAAAATATATAATGCATACAGTTTTGTCTGTATTGAAAAAGAACTTATTTATCTGTCATTATGTTGTTTCTTCTTCGTCTCCTGATTACATCGCTGTTACTTCGGGACGAATAAAAGGTTACACACTCTGGTGCTAAGGACGTTACAAGACGTTTCAGATTTTCCAGCTTTTTTGATATTATAGGCAGTGTATTGGCGAACAATGTCAGAGTGTTGAAAGTGAACTACTGGGAACGATATCTTATCAAGAAAAATATTATGAAGCCATTTAATTTGTGAAACAAGGCATAAAACGGTTTATTTAGTTACTATGAAGTATTTTTCTTCCATTGTTTCTGCAACTGCAACTTTTCTCAGATACTTGTGTTTATATTTAAATATTTTATACTTTCAGACAGAAAATTTCTGATCTCCACTTTTTACTGACATTTTGTTATACTTGCTTAAATGTCGTTTGAATTTCTGAAAATCACCACCAACCATCCGTATTACGTTGAAATTTCCCTCATTCTTGACAATATGTTCCCAATATTTAAGAGTGTCTACCTTTTCTTTCTTTCTTTTACTGCCGGCCGCGGTGGTCTAGCGGTTCTAGGCGCGCAGTCCGGAACCGCGCGACTGCTACGGTCGCAGGTTCGAATCCTGCCTCGGGCATGGATGTGTGTGATGTCCTTAGGTTCGTTAGGTTTAAGTACTTCTAATTTCTAGGGGACTGATGACCACAGTAGTTAAGTCCCATAGTGCTCAGAGGCGTTCTTTCTTTTACTTTTTCAATTTTTGCGAAGTTGGGGTCACATGGAGGAAAGCTATGGCCTTTCATGGTAAGGTAATAACCGGTGTACTTAAATTTTCCAGAAGCAGCTATAATTGCTAGGTAATGAACCATTGCCATATTTCTGATCTGGCCAATGCAGCCATTGGGTAACAAGTGAATTCCATCAACTTGTGGTGATAATGTACTTGTAATGTAGCTGTTTATGCGCCAAATAACTTCATTACCACCATTATGACCCTGTGATTTGTCTCCCATAAACATTGAGATTTTTGTTTTTCTTTCACTGTGAATACAAAAGTTAAATTTCCAAAGCTGACGGAGATGGAATATTTTATTTACAGAGAGTGAAGGATATGGCAGATTCTGTTGAAAGTCAAAGCAGAGAACGTCCATATTACCTTTTTTCCTCGCAAGATTAAGAACTTCTTCTTGTTGTCGTAAAAGACACAAAGTTTTCGTTTGTGAATTGATAATCTTAGTGTCACCGACCTCTTAGTCCATCATTTGCGGAGAATTTCAACTTGTTCTGTAACTGGGCACTTGAATTACGTACGTCTGTAGCAGGACAATCAAACCTATATTTAACATTGTCTGTTTACTATTTACGAAACCACCAGTATTTCACTTCTGCACTTACATTTTAGGGTGAGGTATTACATTTGATTTTTATTTAGTTTTCCGGCTTATGTTTCTCTAGATAGAGAGTATAAACTTTCATAATATCCGTATATGATGACAAATATCGCTTCTTACTTTTACTATGGCTCACTTTATGACGAAAAGATGGTGTGTGTTCATTCACCTGTTAGATTCCATAAAAGAAAAAAATTCTACATGCAGACTATCTGTAAATGTGGCGTCATAATAGTTACAGATAGTCTGCGTAAACCAGTTACTTTGGCCACTGATGCAGTGTATATATGGATCGTGATAACCCCTTCAGCATCAACTACGGCCTGAAGATAGCGCATTGAAGCTCCGAAAATGATAGCTACATAATAAATAAGATCATATGGATGGCTGTAGGCGTTTCTTTTTTCTTACAATAGTGAACGGCCGTGGTCCCCAAGACCTCCAGTCAAAAGGATGGACATATGAAAACATAAATTCCTGTCGGTAAGCCCAATACGGAAACGTCGTTCGTTCTTGAAATCATGTTATTTACTACCTTATACCACGAGGACGCTATGCGCATCGGAAAAGTTGGAAGACTGATATTGAACCATACTGTCGTCCAGGTGCTTTGCGGCGATCCTTTTCCAACGAGATTCTTGCAAAGAACTACTCCTTCGCAACGAGTTTTCAGGAACTTCACGGTGAGGACGGGTCTCCATAAAAATGTCGGCCCCTAAATTGCTCACTGCAATATAGAAGTCACGAATGTGTTTTAACTTGTAATTTATGCGACCAAAATCTCTTGGGGGTCAAGACTACCTGGATGAACATAGGAAAATAAACGGAACGTGCATGTGTTAGTTTGTTGAGTCATCGTTATAACAATACGTCACACAAATGGCTTCTGCGTCTTTCTTCGTATGTCAGCCACGGCCAGATCCCAAATGAACGAGGCTTCCGCACTACCTCATACCGTAAGCGAAAGATATGTCGTTTCCTTAAGAAACGGCCAGGCAAATGTTGTAACTTCATCATCGAGGGAAGTGGATAAACTTGGGCTACGTAATAAGCTTTGCATAAGACATGTGTATCCAATATTCGGACATTGTGGGACAGGGTAAGAGAATGCCTCTAAATTTGTAGCATCGCTCCCTGAATTTTGTCAATAACAGACTTCCAGTTGAGCGTCGCCATTTTGAGTGGACAACAATCAACGACGATATCGAGAGACGTATGCCGATCCACTGCAGTAGCCCATGGAACAACCGCGTCGTCAAAACATCACGAAATAAGAAGACCTTCACTTAGCACTGCACCAAATCTCCGACAATAATCATTGGTTACAGCCTTCACTCGAGGTCCCTCTGCAAGTCGGTGGAGTGGAACATTCATGTCCTCCGCGTAAGCACGACATGCTGTTGTGTCCGGAAAGCGTCCAAATTTCGGCTGGGATGCCACAATGAGAAGTAGGTGATCCATAAACAACACAAACTCATTGACAGTGGGCTTCCTTGAGCCACTCTCCTGCGAATGTTTATCGGGGGCGTCAGTTGGCCATTAACAAAACTGGTTCAAATGGCTCTGAGCACTATGGGACTTAGCATCTGAGGTCATCAGTCCCCTATAACTTAGAACTGCTTAAACCTAACTAACCTAAGGACACCACACACATCCATGCCCGAGACAGGATTCGAACTTGCGACCGTACCGGTCACTTGGTTCCAGACTGAAGTGCCTAGAACCGCTCGGCCACACAGGCCGTCGGCCATTAACAACAACCGAAGCTGATATATCTGTAAACAGATTTGAGAGCACTCGCCGTGTGTCAACAGTAAACCCAAGTCTCGAGAATCCGAAGCAAGATGTCGTGGAGTTGACGTCAAATGCCTTACCAAACTCTAAAAAAGCAAGGGCACGAAGGTCAGACATTGTGGTAGTGACCGAAACCACGTCACGACACTGGACTGTAGGGGTAAGAATGGTATGACCAGGTACACAGCTTTCATGTTTTCCAACAATCGTCTCCATCAGATCGACATCCTACTATTAACTGCCCGCACCACAGTCTTATAATCTAAGTTTAACAAAGGAATTGGGTAAAAGCTATCAGGGAGCCGTTAAAGGGCGTTTAGGGATTAAAACAATCCGCCCCACTCCGAAAGAGGTCGGCACTAATCTCCCCTGTAACACTTCATTCGAAAGGGATATAAAAGTACCACCAAACAGAGGGAGAAACGCACGCAAAATTTTTTGGGACTTTTTGTGAAGGTGATCCCATAATGTTTATAAATTTCCTCCGCCTGAATGGCAGTTAAGAGCGTTTCATTATGTTCAGGTTTAATTGTCATATCCAGCGTGTTGACTAGTGGATCGTGAAATTTATCATTGGACGCATCGACGTCGTAGATGACGACATAGTTTGGTGTAAGAGAACCACTATATTGGTTTGCCCCATTACGATACGTCTATCATTTGTCGTGGGAGAATGCCGAAGAAAATCGTACAAGGAACTCAGTTCTTCTGTGACCAAAGAACGTTGCTTGCTTGATCACAGTTTCGAATCTTCTATTTGTAGCTTCTTCAACCTCAACAAGTTCGCCTTTACACGTCTAAAGTGATCCATAGCATCATAACGTCCACGCAGGATGGAAAAGCAAAATTCCTAAGTTCTCTGAAAGTCCCGCGTTTTGGCAGCACAGAAAAGTATCAAAGCTTGCCTGAGCCTGGGTTGTGCCGATTGTGCCCACAAGCCAAGGATGGAACAATACTTCCAAGAGGATGGTGGAGTACGCTCCCACAGGGGTCGCATCACGTATCGAGAGCGACGTTTAACATCCATGGAATGCAGAACAATTTCTCCGCTTGCTGTCCACGATTGAGAGTTGCAGTCTCAACGCAGTGTTCCGTAAAGGAAGCAAGGATAATTTCAACATCAAAAATACTATCTCTCAGACTTCTGACAAATAAAACCTTTTCAATCTGCTACTAGAAGTCGCATTAAAGCGGGTAAATTTAACTAAGTCGGGTACTTACAACCCCAAACTTCTTTCACGAGTAAGGAGCGGACCAATTAATGTAACTCACAACAGAAATTAAAATTTGAAGATTGATCTGCAGTACACTGCACCCAGTTAAAGTCACCAACGAACAGAATGACCAGACAACACTTACGCAGCATATAAACGACTTCCTCATTATAAAAACGCGAACGATCCACTGCGCGACCAGTGCCAGACGGGACATACAAAAGAACCGAAGTAAGGTTAAAAAGTTGACAACCTCTGTCCCAGCGAGAATCCAACATTTCCACCTCAGCAACAGGAATGTTTTCGCGAAAGACTGAGGTGGACCCCGTAGATTATTCAGGTTGCTACATTAAGGATCATACGAAAATTAAGTAAGAAAAAATGCCTAAATAAGACCTCCTGTAAGAATATTACGTTCCCACATGAATCATAAATGAAGCTAGTCGCAGTTCTGATTCCACACAATTAACGTTTAAGGAAAGGAACGTATAGACTTGAGTCACTGGCCACACTTTTAGTAACTTCACTTATGTCTTGACCACACTTGGCCAAAATTATACAGGGATATACGGAGCGTACCGACAACATTTATGTAGACAGCTGATCCTCAAGGTCCGCTGCGGAGTCCACAGATGAATCTGAACTCCCGTCATCGTAACCTGTTTTTTCTACATTCCTTTTTTTTATGTCATCAGTCTACTGACTGGTTTCATGCGGCCCGCCACGAATTCCTTTCCTGTGCTAACCTCTTCATCTCAGAGTAGCACTTGCAACCTACGTCCTCAATTATTTGCCTGACGTATTCCAATTTCTCTCTTCCTCCACAGGTTTTGCCCTCTACAGCTCCCTCTAGTAGCATGGAAGTCATTCCGTCGTGTCTTAGCAGATGTCCTATCATCCTGTCCCTTCTCCTTATCAGTGTTTTCCACATATTCCTTTCCTCTCCGATTCTGCGTAGAACCTCCTCATTCCTTACCTTATCAGTCCACCTAATTTTCAACATTCGTCTATAGCACCACATCTCAAATGCTTCGATTCTCTTCTGTTCCGGTTTTCCCACAGTCCATGTTTCACTACCATAAAATGCTGTACTCCAGACGTACATCCTCAGAAATTGCTTCCTGAAATTAAGGCCGGTATTTGATATTAGTATTTGGCCAGAAATGCCTTTTTTGCCATAGCGAGTCTGCTTTTCATGTCCTCCTTGCTCCGTCCGTCATTGGTTATTTTACTGCCTAGGTAGCAGAATTCCTTAACTTCATTGACTTCGTGACCATCAATCCTGATGTTAAGTTTCTCGCTGTTCTCATTTCTACTACTTCTCATTACCTTCGTCTTTCTCCGATTTACTCTCAACCCATACTGTGTACTCATTACACTATTCATTCCGTTCAGCAGATCATTTAATTCTTCCACACTTCCACTCAGGATAGCAATGTCATCAGAGAATCGTATCATTGATATTCTTTCACCTTGTATTTTAATTCCACTCCTAAACCTTTCTTTTATTTCCATCATCGCTTCCGCGATGTACAGAGTGAAGAGTAGGGGCGAAAGGCTACTGTCTTGTCTTACACCCTTCTTAATATGAGCACTCCGTTCTTGATCGTCCACTCTTATTATTCCCTGTTGGTTGTTGTACATATTGTATATGACCCGTCTCTCTCTATAACTTACCCCTACTTTTTTCAGAATCTCGAACAGCTTGCACCATTTTATATTGTCGAACGCTTTTTCCAGGTCGACAAATCCTATGAAAGTGTTTTGATTTTTCTTTAGCCTTGCTTCCATTATTAACCGTAACGTCAGAATTGCTTCTTTCGTCCCTTTACTTTTCCTAAAGCCAAACTGATCGTCACCTAGCGCATTATCAATTTTCTTTTCCATTCTTCTGTATATTATTCTTGTGCCGGCCGAAGTGGCCGTGCGGTTAAAGGCGCTGCAGTCTGGAAACGCAAGATCGCTACGGTCGCAGGTTCGAATCCTGCCTCGGGAATGGATGTTTGTGATGTCCTTAGGTTAGTTAGGTTTAACTAGTTGTAAGTTCTAGGGGACTAATGACCTCAGCAGTTGAGTCCCATAGTGCTCAGAGCCATTTGAACCATTTTTTATATTATTCTTGTAAGCAGCTTCGATGCATGAGCTGTTAAGCTGATTGTGCGATAATTCTCGCACTTGTCAGCTCTTGGCGTCTTCGGAATTGTGTGGATGATGCTTTTCCGAAAGTCAGATGGTATGTCGCCAGACTCATATATTCTACACACAAACGTGAATAGTCGTTTTGTTGCCAATTCCCCCAATGAATTTAGAAATTCTGATGGAATGTTATCTATTCCTTCTGCCTTATTTGACCGCAAGTCCTCCAAAGCTCTTTTAAATTCCGATTCTAATACTGGATCCGCTATCTCTTCTAAATCGACTCCTGTTTCTTCTTCTATCACATCAGACAAACCTTCACCCTCATAGAGGCTTTCAATGTATTCTTTCCACCTATCTGCTCTCTCCTCTGCATTTAACAGTGGAATTCCCGTTGCACTTTTAATGTTACCACCGTTGCTTTTAATGTCACCAAAGGTTGTTTTGACTTTCCTGTATGCTGAGTGTGTCCTTCCGACAATCATATCTTTTTCGATGTCTTCACATTTTTCCTGCAACCATTTCGTCTTAGCTTCCCTGCACTTCCTATTTATTTCATTCGTCAGCGACTTGTACTTCTGTATTCCTGATTTTCCCGGAACATGTTTGTACTTCCTCCTTTCATCAATCAACTGAAGTATTTCTTCTGTTACCCATGGTTTCTTCGCAGCTACCTTCTTTGTACCTATGTTTTCCTTCCCAACTTCTGTGATGGCCCTTTTTAGAGATGTCCATTCCTCTTCAACTGTACTGCCTACTGCGCTATTCCTTATTGCTGTATCTATAGCGCTAGAGAACTTCAAACGTATCTCGTCATTCCTTAGTACTTACGTATCTCACTTCTTTGCGTATTGATTCTTCCTGACTAATGTCTTGAACTTCAGCCTACTCTTCATCACTACTATATTGTGATCTGAGTCTATATGTGCTCCTGGGTACGCCTTACAAACCAGTATCTGATTTCGGAATCTCTGTCTGACCATGCTGTAATCTAATTGAAATCTTCCCGTATCTCCCTGCCTTTTCCAAGTATACCTCCTCCTCTTGTGATTCGTGAACAGGGTATTCGCTATTACTAGCTGAAACTTGTTACAGAAGTCAATTAGTCTTTCTCCTCTTTCATTCCCTGTCCCAAACCCATATTCTCCTGTAACCTTTTCTTCTACTCCTTCCCCTACAACTGCATTCCAGTCGCCCATGACAATTAGATTTTCGTCCCCCTTTACATACTGCATTACCCTTTCAATATCCTCATACACTTTCTCTATCTATTCATCTTCAGCTTGCGACGTCGGCATGTATACCTGAACTATCGTTGTCGGTGTTGGTCTGCTGTCGATTCTGATTAGAACAACACGGTCACTGAACTGTTCACAGTAACACACCCTCTGCCCTACCTTCCTATTCATAACGAATCCTACACATGTTATACCATTTTCTGCTGCTGTTAATATTACCCGATACTCATCTGACCAGAAATCCTTCTCTTCCTTCCACTTCACTTCACTGACCCTACTATATCTAGATTGAGCCTTTGCATTTCGCTACCACGTTCAAGCTTCTGACATTCCACGCCCCGACTCGGAGAATGTTATCCTTTCGTTGATTATTCAATCTTTTTCTCATGGTAACCTCCTCCTTGGCAGTCCCCTCCCGGAGATCCGAATGGGGGACTATTCTGGAATCTTTTGCTAATGGAGAGATCATCATGACACTTCTTCAATTACAGGCCACATGTCCTTTGGATACACGTTACGGGTCTTTAATGCAGTGGTTTCCATTGCCTTCTGCATCCTCATGTCGTTGATCATTGCTGATTCTTCCGCCTTTAGGGGCAATTTCCCACCCATAGGACAAGAGAGTGCCCTGAACCTCCATTCGCTCCTCCGCCCTCTTTGACAAGGCCGTTGACAGAATGAGGCTGACTTCTTATGCCGGAAGTCTTCGGCTGCCAATGCTGATTATTTATCGAAATTTAGGCAGTGGCGGGGATCGAACCCGGGATCGAAGACATTTTCATTATGAATCAAAGACGCTACCCCTAGACCACGGGTATCCTTACTTGTCACCAAACGGTCGGGTTGTATATCCTATTTCTGTCTGCTACGTGGCATGGCGGCCTCTGCAGACGCAGGTGTGGGAGGGGTCATAGGCACAGTTTTCTGCCCCTCAGGACAAGGTACATGTAATGCATTTCCAGTCACTAAGGCGGAAGCATTCTGTGGAGCCATCAATGCTACAGGCGACACTTTGTTGCTAATTTTGTTCTCCTCTGGAATTACTGAAGACAGCAAATTCCGTAAACCGTCGGCGGTTGAAGACGAAGGAGCAGGACCACATTTCCGCGTCTCAGACTGTAACGGGGCACTTAAGGACGGGTTGTGTGTGTGTGTGTGTGGGGGGGGGGGGGGGGGGTTGCCCCCTTCCTACACGGAGACAGCTCGGAAGGAGCCACTTTCCCGAGCAGGAGGGATGCTGGAGATAACGTGTTCGCTACTCACCGTACTACGGAGGGAGCATCGTATCAATGAGGGGAACAGTGGCAAAAATTGATGCGGAGTATGTTGGGGCAGAAGAAGGCACAGCCAAATTCTCATCGTGACTTCATTTGTGTTTCACTGATGCAGGGCAATTTTTTTTTTTTTTTTTTTGTCGTCAGTCTACTGACTGGTTTCATGCGGCCCGCCACGAATTCCTTTCCTGTGCTAACCTCTTCATCTCAGAGTAGCACTTGCAACCTACGTCCTCAATTATTTGCTTGACGTATTCCAATCTCTGTCTTCGTCTACAATTTTTGCCCTCTACAGCTCCCTTTAGTACCATGGAAATCATTCCCTCATGTCTTAGCAGATGTCCTATCATCCTGTCCCTTCTCCTTATCAGTGTTTTCCACATATTCCTTTCCTCTCCGATTCTGCGTAGAACCTCCTCATTCCTTACCTTATCAGTCCACCTAATTTTCAACATTCGTCTATAGCACCACATCTCAAATGCTTCGATTCTCTTCTGTTCCGGTTTTCCCACAGTCCATGTTTCACTACCATACAATGCTGTACTCCAGACGTACATCCTCAGAAATTGCTTCCTCAAATTAAGGCCGGTATTTGATATTAGTATTTGGCTAGAAATGCCTTTTTTGCCATAGCGAGTCTGCTTTTGATGTCCTCCTTGCTCCGTCCGTCATTGGTTATTTTACTGCCTAGGTAGCAGAATTCCTTAACTTCATTGACTTCGTGACCATCAATCCTGATAAGTTTCTCGCTGCTCTCATTTCTACTACTTCTCATTACCTTCGTCTTTCTCCGATTTACTCTCAACCCATACTGTGTACTCATTAGACTGTTCATTCCGTTCAGCAGATCATTTAATTCTTCCTCACTTTCACTCAGGATAGCAATGTCATCAGCGAATCATATCATTGATATCCTTTCACCTTGTATTTTAATTCCACTCCCAAACCTTTCTTCTATTTCCATCATTGCTTCCTCGATGTACAGAGTGAAGAGTAGGGGCGAAAGGCTACTGTCTTGTCTTACACCCTTCTTAATACGAGCACTCCGTTCTTGATCGTCCACTCTTATTATTCCCTGTTGGTTGTTGTACATATTGTATATGACCCGTCTCTCTCTACAGCTTACCCCTACTTTTTTCAGAATCTCGAACAGCTTGCACCATTTTATATTGTCGAACGCTTTTTCCAGGTCGACAAATCCTATGAAAGTGTTTTGATTTTTCTTTAGCCTTGCTTCCATTATTAGCCGTAACGTCAGAATTGCCTCTCTCGTCCCTTTACTTTTCCTGAAGCCAAACTGATCGTCACCTAGCGCATTCACAATTTTCTTTTCCATTCTTCTCTATATTATTCTTGTAAGCAGCTTCGATGCATGAGCTGTTAAGCTGATTGTGCGATAATTCTCGCACTTGTCAGCTCTTAGCGTCTTCGGAATTGTGTGGATGATGCTTTTCCGAAAGTCAGATGGTATATCGTCAGACTCATATATTCTGTACACCAACGTGAATAGTCGTTTTGTTGCACTTCCCCAATGATTTTAGAAATTCTGATGGAATGTTATCTATCCCTTCTGCCTTATTTGACCGTAAGTCCTCCAAAGCTCTTTTAAATTCCGATTCTAATACTGGATCCGCTATCTCTTCTAAATCGACTCCTGTTTCTTCTTCTATCACATCAGACAAACCTTCACCCTCATAGAGGCTTTCAATGTATTCTTTCCACCTATCTGCTCTCTCCTCTGCATTTAACAGTGGAATTCCCGTTGCACTCTTAATGTTACCACCGTTGCTTTTAATGTCACCAAAGTTTGTTTTGACTTTCCTGTATGCTGAGTCTGTCCTTCCGACAATCATATCTTTTTCGATGTCTTCACATTTTTCCTGCAGCTATTTCGTCTTAGCTTCCCTGTACTTCCTATTTATTTCATTCGTCAGCGACTTGTACTTCTGTATTCCTGATTTACCCGGAACATGTTTGTACTTCCTCCTTTCATCAATCAACTGAAGTATTCCTCTTCAACAGTACTGCCTACTGCGCTATTCCTTATTGCTGTATCTATAGCGTTAGAAAACTTCAAACGTATCTCGTCATTCCTTATTACTTAGGGCAATAGGTTTGTTCAAAAATGGTTCAAATGGCTCTGAGCACTATGGGACTCAACTTCTGAGGTCATCAGTCCCGTAGATCTTAGAACTACTTAAACCTAACTAATGTAAAGACATCATACACATCCATACCTGAGGCAGGATTCGAACCTGCGACCGTAGCGGTCTCGCGGTTCCAGACTGTAGCACCTAGAACCGCTCGACCACTCAGGCCGGCAATAGGATTGTGTTCATGTCGGGGAGGTAAACGAGGAAGTTCATTTGCATGGTTATCAGAACTGTATTTACGGTCATTATGATCCATAGCAGAAGTAGATCCCACCCACTTCGTGAGTGGAAGGAACAAGATCAGCAATCGTTCATTTACAGCGCTGCACTAATGACAGCTTTAATACAAGCGTCATCAGCGGGGAATTAGACTGAACGTGTCCACTTTCACAAGATATGAAGTGCGTTCCTTTTGCCCGGTATACATGACATGAATTCGGTGAACACATACTTGTAAATGTGTAGAGTATTGCGTTTGATATGCAATTCCGCAGAACGAATTCCACTATCACACTGTAATCTGTGTTGAGTAGACCAACGTTCACGACTGATGTTTTCCGCGTTACCATAATCAGTTAATATATCCTTTAGAAAGTTTGTTCGGCGGGAGGCTGAACGCTCGAACATTGGTGTAGTCTCAGCAGTTTGGCCCCATAGGAACTTACCACAACATTGATAGAGTCAATATCGGCATCTGCGAGTGGCACCATGCTGACGGAATTATCGCGATCCCCGAACGGGACTTGAGAACGATGTCGCGAGAGTAATCCTTCAACGCGAAGGGGATGCCTAAATTTCTTGTAAAACTCGTACCCATCTGCGTCAAAATAAGGGGTGTGCACCTGATAATAGTTCACATGAACTATATCGACAAGCCAGTGGAGGATTTCTTGAGACCCGGGCTGTAAGTGTCGCATTGTTTCATGGAATGTAAACCACACAGTACTGTTTCGTGGAATGCACGTGGAAAAAATGGCAGCGATAGCTGAGCGGCCGACGCCGCTGCAAGTAGATGAACACAAACTATCATTACGGTGGAGCGGGGGCGCTACGATTCACTCTACAACCAGAACAACACTAACGAGGATAACTTCATACAAGCGAAGCTGATTTAAACAAGAACGGTTCATCTCGGCGCTCCAAGCGAAACTACCCCTTGATCTCAGGTGTCTCTGAGTATTATAGGATATTAATTACAAAAAATTATTTGTGACACATTGCGTATTTCTTTTAAGTTTTATTAATGGGAAATGATACTGAGAGAGGTTTTTTCTACTGAATTTCTGTTTACAAAGGAAGTTCTCACACTATTGCTTAAACTCCCTTAATATAAAGCATAAGAAAGAAAACGTCTTCATGCAGGGGAGCGAAGTTTCGAGTCAAATAAATGTGGCTTTGCACACAATAAACTTCTTAAAGTAATAAATAAAAGGTGAATGATGACGGGCTAATCTCGAAAGAATTTAGCGAACACAGTCGACAGCATGTAAGCAGATGTAGTAAAATCACTGACTCTCCCTTCAATATGTGCATTTCGCATTCTGTCAAAGATCTTTCTGTTATATTTAGTTGAAAGTGGAAATATTATTTGGATATAAATTGATGGGCTGAGAAAGGTTTCAGAATCGTCTCATAGTAAAAAAGGTAGTCACTGCCTACTTGAGAACTCCTTAACTGATGTTATGGTATTATTTCTAGTCTTTACTTCATTAATGTGATCTTTGAGGATTGGGACTGTTGTGGGATGTAACGGACGTCATGAAGTAGGAAACATTGCCATGGAAGCATAATTTTGTGGGTATAGCAGAGCGTTTTGGTATGAACTACCGAAGCATGAAAAGATGTGGTGTGTGTGTGTGTGTGTGTGTGGTAAGGCAAGAAGTAGTAAATTTACTCAGGGACACGGGTTTGCCATATCACTTTATATGGCGAATTCCAGGAACACTGCTATTCTTCACACATTTTTGGTACGTTATGAACACTTCAGCATTCCCAGAATTTCTCATTACGGACATAACCTACGGTACGCCATCTCCTGTTGCGAAAAAATAGACATCGGAGACTAGAAATGAAATGAACGCACACGTCAGAGAATTTCATTATTTTACACACTGAAAGACACTGTTTTGTACTACTTTATGACTGTGCATAGAAAAAAACTCAGGAAATGATTTAATTTCACTGCTGTAGAAATACGAGACCTGCTTATTAAAGCATAACGAAGACTGTATACAAAACTGCGTGAGAAATTCACACGATAAAACTGCTGGACTTTCCGAGTGTCGCTTTAGATCGAGATTACAGGAAATTACATAATGAATGCATTATCATCTGACATTAATGCTCCGGCAGTCGCACGTTGTTAGAGTTGAGCTGTTACATGGCTACATTGATGTATTTAAACTTTTTATCGAGAATACTTACAGTCTTATGGAGAATTTACTACCTACATAAGAATAAATCCCGTTAGAACAGGGGCTACTATTGTTTTCGATAGAAATAACAGTGTCGGTTATTTTAGACTTTTGTGGTAGGTGTGATATTTGAAGCACATGTTTTTAATGCAAACAATTGTAAAGCATATATGCCAGGAGTTTGTGTTATTTTGCTTTAGAACTGTGTAATTTGTGTCCCCCCTGAAATATGAAGAAAGTACCAGAATCAGAGAAATTTTTAGTTTCTTATTTCTTGACCTACGATTGTCATCACGTATGTTGCAATTTGATACACTTATGTAAATTACTTCTTGCATAATTGGGACTTGCTTTACACTGGTGAGTCTCAACGCCTTTGATGTTAATGGGACGTTCCTCAAGACATAATTTTATACTAAGAAATATCTTACTTCACACAGAATCCTTACTTTAAAACACGACTTAACTGGTAGAACCCCGATTATGTGTCAGGCTCCAGTTCAGAAGGTTCATTTGCAGTTGAGAAGTTTCACTTTCAGTTCCTGGACAGACCTGTATTTCCCGACACGCCATGTCTAACTGGCCATCTGGAGTTGAAATTAAGCTTCAGACTGTTAACATTGCTTTACTTACCTGGTAAATTACTGGTACAGTGGCACATAAGACGTAATTAAAAATTGGTCGGTACAATACAATAACGAAATACTTGGAAATTAACTGCCAGTAAATAACCATGTGCCAATAATAAATACCAAAATTCATGACAAAAATGATGAACTAACGATTCTCCAGGACAAACATGATCCTGCTCGTGTAATCCTAGTTAGAGACTTTACATCCATGATTCTCGGTTGAGTTACTTCAAAAAGCTGACCAAACCTCATAACCATACTCCTAACACTGCCATTTCCCGCATAAAACCAGATACATCAGGCAGGAATGAAAGGAGTAATAAGAACGTTTTCTAGAACTATAGGCGATAACTTTTCACTACAATAATATTTAAGAATGTTGCAAAGGGCTTAATATCAATAGAAACAAACATTTTTAAGTTTCACCAGTTAGCAGGGTAAATCCTATTCAATGAAAACAAAGCATGAGCCGACATACCAGTAATAAGGAAAAATCAAAATGTGTTTGCGAATCAGCATTTACTTCAGCATCACATGTATGACTGACGATTAATTTTTACATATTTAGTCGTATTATTCTATATAACAACACCAATCAGGTTGTCGTATGACACTGTACTAGCTATGGTAACTGGTCGCTTGAAAGATGTCACAGACTTCCATGAGACCACGTTATTTGACATCAGACCTCAAAAAGCTTCGAACAGTGACGAATTTGATATACCGCTCAACTAAATCATGCAGCTCTTTCCTTCAATTGATTTGATGAAGAAGTTTAAAATATTCTTATCAATAAATACATTTGAGTAGTTGAAACATTTCTTGTTATAAACTGTGTTACCGTATTTACATTCATAAGGGACTATCACTTGCCTAGGTCAAAATTCGTTCATTCAGATTACACCAGTAGTTAAGCTTTTTTTCAATTGTGAATTTAATTCAAAGTAACAGTAGTACTGCTTTTATTGAAGTTTTGGACTGTAAGACTGTTTATCTTGCTCGCTTCAAGAATTGTTTGCCTAAGTGGGTGGTAGTTAAAGAAAAAGTTTTTATAACTTCTGTAACCACGAATATACGGCCGGCTGCTTATAATGGCATTATTCTGTAACTTTGTTGTTACCAGTGTTTGCATCTCGATTTTGTCAAATTAATCTCTTTTTTTCTACTGTATCCCCAAATAGTGGCTCGGCTTTTCACTCCAGCAGACTTGGGCCCTGATACCTACCTTAACAAAGTTTGGTCGGGAAGTAATTCCACGCCCAGATTATTCACCTGATATTGCGTCCTCAGACTTTCACCTTTTCCGCTCTGCGTCGAACAACCTTAAAGGAACTTCCTTCCCGGATGAAAATGCGCTCCGAACATGGTTCGACGAGTTCCTCAGCTCAAAACTGACTTGATAACCACAGTTGTGGAACCGGAAAGCTACCGTCGCGTTGGCAGACTGTGTAAATAGTCTAGGAGAATATATTATTGATGACTAAAGTCTCTGTTATGTGTTCTGTTGTGTTTATTAAATTTATGGAAAAACGCGAACTTATGCAATAACCCAATGTAAACAATTTACACTGTGATATGTGTCACAATCATGAGGTACCTGAAACGAAATCTCATTATAAATGCCTTAATTCTTTTTTGTTTGATGGCGCTTGTCAGTACGTAACAGATGTGGCTCGTAATCATACTGCGGCTATCTCATACGAATCGTAAAACTTTCTGGGTTAGCATGACTGTAACGATATTTAAAAGTATAGTCATTTAAACACCATTGAAAGTACGTAATTTTAGACCTATATATGCGAAGGCAGTTACAATTAAATTTAAACAGAGTACCAGATAAAAGTTCGCAGAATCTGAAACCAATAACTGTATAATGTGGAATTTTAATTGCGTTGCAAGGGCAATTAACTTTCATCTCCCTTTCCATAAAACGTATGTTCACAGAAAAAGAATAAGTATATTGCTGAAAATGCAACACAGTTTGTACAACTTAATTATCTGCGTGTAAATTAATTACCTTTAAAAGTCGTCCTTTTAACACAGTTACTCAGTTCGCGTTTAAAAGTCTAATAGCAGGGTTCTAAAATGTTATTTACAGAAAGTATTTGAACCCGACAGGTATATTTAACACATAGTAACTATTTGATAATTGAATTAACTGTCGCTGTTGGTTGGAGGAAAACCATTTGTTTATTTTAACGGACTGGTATCAAATAATTTACTGACAACTCAGATCTTTCTGTGATGATTCATTTGTAGAGTCGACTTTCGAGATCATTAAACGGTATGCGGGATCGTTCAGAAAGGCCAAGCTACATCGGCCAAAGCGCGTGGAAATCTGGGGGTCGTTGCCTGGAGGATATGAAGGATGTGTAAGACATCCCCCTGAAATCCCTTCAAGGTATCCGTCACTTGATTTGCAACATCTGGGATTCTCATGAAGCATCACAAAACAGTCTCCGAGTAGAGTATACTACAAGCGCTCTTTTCCTTTTCTTTTAAGTGCGCGATTTCAGTTGAGTAATTGTGCTACATAGTGTCCAAAATTCGCTGTCTGACCCGGTTGCAGCAGATAATTGTAAACCACATCGACTAGGACGCATTTTGTTACTCACCTCAGAATCGTTGCCTCTGGATCGGCTTACCAAATTACCCAGTCACCGCACGTTGTCTCTGAATTAGCTTGCTGCCGGCCGCTGTGACCGGACGGTTCTAGGCGCTTCAGTCCGGGACCGCGCTGCTGCTACGGTCGCAGGTTCGAATCCTGCCTCGTGCGCGGATGTGTGTCATGTCCTTAGGTTAGTTAAGTTTAAGTAGTTTCTAAGTCTAGGGGAAAGGTGGGAATTTAAGGAGATGGGATCTGGATAAACTGAAAGAACCAGAGGTTGTACAAAGTTTCAGGGAGAGCATAAGGGAACAATTGACAGGAATGGAGGAAAGAAATACAGTAGAAGAAGAATGGGTAGCTTTGAGGAATGAAATAGTGAAGGCAGCAGAGGATCAAGTAGGTAAAAAGACGAGGGCTAGTAGAAATCCTTGGGTAACAGAAGAGATACTGAATTTACTTGATGAAAGGAGAAAATACAAAAATGCAGTAAGTGAAACGGGCAAAAAGGAATACAAACGTCTCAAAAATGAGATCGACAGGAAGTGCAAAATGGCTAAGCAGGGATGCCTAGAGGACAAATGTAAGGATGTAGAGGCTTATCTCAAGAGGGGTAAGATAGATACTGCCTACAGGAAAATTAAAGAGACCTTTGGAGAAAAGAGAACCACTTGCATGAATATCAAGAGCTCAGATGGAAACACAGTTCTAAGCAAAGAAGGGAAAGCAGAAATGTGGAAGGAGTATATAGAGGGTCTATACAGGGCGATGTTCTTGAGAACAATATAATGGAAATAGAAGAGGAGGTAGATGAAGATGAAATGGGAGATATGATACTGCGTGAAGAGTTTGACAGAGCACTGAAAGACCTGAGTCGAAACAAGGCTCCGGGAGTAGACAACATTCCATTAGAACTACTGACAGCCTTGGGAGAGCCAGGCCTAACAAAAATCTACCATCTGGTGAGTAAGATCGAACTTCTTATGGACGCACGTATTTCTAGTAACCTTTTCCTTTCGACATTTGCACGTTCTTTTTTTGAACCGCAAATGCAACATTCTTTGCTTCTTCAGAATTTTTCCGAATTTTATTATTAAACCATGGTGACGTTTTTCCACTTTTAATCCACTTACTTGACAAATTCGCTTCCACAGCACGACTTTCAAATAGTATCCCATAATTCTTCTACGTAAGTGATATTGAGTACGTTATCTAATTGGTTGCCAACAACTGTTTACCACCTCCTTCTACCATAAATACGGTGCTAGCCTTGTTGTAAAACGAAGAAAGACGAAGGTAATGAGAAGTAGTAGAAATAAGAACAAGTAGAAACTTAACATCAGGATTGATACTCACGAAGTAGATGAAGTTACGGAATTCTGCTGCCTAGGCAGTAAAAAACCAATGACGGATGGAGCAAGGAGGACATCAAAAGCAGACTAGCAATGGAAAAAATAGCATTCCTTGGAAAAGAGAAGTCTAGTAATATCAAATATCGCCCTTAATTCGAGAAAGAAATTTCTGAGAATGTACGTCTGTAGTACAGCATTGTATAGTAGTGAAACATGGACTGTGGGAAAACCAGAACAGAAGAGAATCCAAGCATTTGAGATGTGGTGCTACAGGTGGACCGATAAGGTAAGGAATGAGGAGGTTCTGTGCAGAATCGGAGAGGAAAGGAATGTGTGGATAACACTGATAAGGAGAAGGGACAGGATGATAGTGTAACGCCGGAAATGCATATCCTCCTATTTCCGTCTATTGTACTATAAATTTTTTCCTTATTTTGTTACCTGAAGATATGACATTTCTGTGTCTTAATTATTATAATTGGTTTACTATATATATATATATATATATATATATATATATATATGTATGCATTTATGTCGATGTGTAATTGGTTTGTTTTGTAAATATTATTTGTATTTTTACACTGGGTCTTGCCTAGGGAAAACTATGCTATCGAACGATGACATCGATAGGTCGTGTGGAGAACCAAAGTGTTTAGGATCTTTGGTAGTGTTGGCTCTGCCACGTGGAGCGCGGGCAGAGCAGAGTCTGGCTGGAGTAAGGCGGTGGAGCAGGTGTGTTGAGTGACCCTCCCGCGAGTTGCCGCGCTTTCGGGGTTTGGCAGCATGTAATTGCGCTCGACTTGCTATGATAGTTTCTGTCACGGTGTCGAGGACGGGAAACATTAGCTGGCACACATCAAGAGCCCATTTCGCCTGGTGGCCGTGTCGAGAAGAAGGCGCGCCAACATCCAGCTTCTGCAACGGCTACGGTCGACAATAAGTGATTGCCGCCACCTCCTCTATCGACGACTTCAAACCTTCAATCAACTAACAAGGAAGACTGACAGCACGTAAAGTTTTAGAACTGTATGGCAGACCTCAGCTTTTCAAACTGTTCCATTTGCACCACTAAAGTACAGCAACTTAGCATGAACCTTTGCTGCTCATTGTCCCAATTGCATTACCAAGCAGGGTCCCTTCCTTTTCCGAAATGAACTCGAGTGTCGTTGAAATTCAAACGCCAGCATTAAAGTAATATCATTCCATTTCACTGCTTTAATGTCAAAGTTCAGTTAAAGTATTCATAGCTGGCCACAATATTTAGATTACACAAGCACAAATTAAGAGTGCGAGTTTTGATACCATATTTTAGCTTACCTCTGACTGCAGCTCATCTTGGTACGTACTAAATTTTACTATTGTTAATTGTTCAGAATCATTTAATTCAAGTTCAAAGATAAATCTCTTATTTCTTAATTGCGTAGATTCAAGTAAATTTTGAGATGATTGTTGAGGTAGCCCAAGATTAACCATATTTTATTTAATTTCGTAGTGCTTCAGAAGCAAAGTTCACTATTAATTTCAGTCACTAAATTAACTTTCAATTTTCCGGTTTTATTAATTCTTTTGCTAAATTAAGTCAGAGTGTAGCGAAATTTATTACTTCTGACAAACATTCGGTTTTCACACAACACGTGTCAACCTTCAGCTCCCACGCTTTTAGTGCTAATTATATATGCATTAACCTTTATTTTTCAGTTATTATAGTAGTTGTCCATAGGACTGGCCACCGTAATTTTCCCCAAACCTCAAATATCTTATTAACGCCAGTTAATTGTTAACGTAACGACCGCACATTTACTTTCTTCATTAACTTACCCTTCTTCAAAATTAATTTCACCAGTTTCATTTGGATTTTTCTTTTCATTTAGATGTAACCCTTTCCTCCCTCTTTACCGACAGATTAACTTCGGTGACGATTGCTTTTCCCAAATTTCCATTAGGCACACGCGGTTTAATTTTTCACTGTCATTAAGGTCTATACGTGAGGGGGAGGTTACAATAGGATACCCGTTAAGACATGAGGGAATGACTTCCATGGCACTAGAGGGAGCTGTGGAGGGCAAAAACTGTAGAGGAAGACAGAGACTGGGATACATACAGCAAATAATTGAGGACGGAGGTTGCAAGGGCTACTCTGAGATGTGTAGGATAGCGTAGGAGAGCAATTCGTAGCGGTGCAAACCAGTAAGAGAATTGATGCCAAAAAAAGCCTTCTTGTTGGATTTATTAGTACCTATCGTCGCTATAGTAACATCATGATCTCTAATCTTCGTCTCTATACTGACACTGTCGATAAGGTCAGGTCTGTTTGTAGCTACAAGATCGAAAATATTTCCATTGTGTGTGGGATGTCTGACCAATTGTTCAAAGCAATTGCAGAGAAGGTGTTCAAAAATACTTCACAAGGTTGTCTGTCCGTACCACCAGGAATGAAATTGTTGAAGTCGGAGTCTATACTTGGTAGATTAAAGTCACGTTCAATTATTATTGCATTATCTGAGCATTTCCGTTCTACTGAAGTTGGACTTCCTATGAATTATTCTGCAACTGTTAAGGCACAGTACGGTGGCTGGTAAAATCATCCGATATGTAACTAGATTTCACACTGGTCTGTTATTTGGGTCCAGATATCTTCAGAACCAGACTCAATTTCGACCTCGACAGAAAAAGTATTATTATGGACAGCAATGAACATCCTTCCTCTCTTCCGGTGCTCTCTTTTCAGTATACGTTCCATGCCTCGCTGAATACTTCTGAGCTTTACGTGAAGGGTTTCACGCTGCTCCTCATCCGAGAACAATTTGATTGTGAAAACTTTCCTGGAGGACAGTAAGTTCAGTAAGGTCGTTACGAATACTTCGATAATTTACTGTTAAATTTTAGGAATCTAAATGTCTCTACTTTTTACGGGATTTGGTTTGGCTCTCTGCATATCGAATGGCGAGCGTTGATCATAGAACCTTAAACCACCGTCTCGTGTAAAAGAAACCATGTGGTCTCCACAAGTACTCTGCTACCCGAGTAGCTATTTACTTTGTGCAGTGGACCCCAGCCTATGAAGGGAAGGGTCACAATTCTCCACTGCATAAAGTTGGTCCAGAAATCTGGGGGCGCTGACCTGACCGTCAGAGGATCGATAGTCTGTGGTTGAGCTACTTTACTCGGCTTGAAACTAAAGGATCCAAATCGACAGTGGCAGCGCGATACTGCAAGTAGTGAGCTGTGCTTGCAATCCACGGGCGGTCCAAACAGTCTTCAGTACTTCAATCAGCAGTCTGTAGGAACTTTGGGTGGCCTCAGGACACAAGTGACAGTTGTCACTGGTGCCGACATGATCAAAATCTGGTAGACTACTCCTCATTCGCGATCCGTGGCCAGCTCCTCCTACACAGTACGTGCCTACTGCTCCAAACCTAAGAATTAAACTATGAAAATTAGCAGAGATAGCTAAATAAACGACTTACTGGTCTCCTGGTGCTTCAACAACAGAGGCTGACGGTCGACTGAGCTGTGATCAATGGTCACTCACCCTCCAAGACAAACAAATAAGTGATTTGTGCTACAGGCTGAAGGAATGTACATGCTACACTTACTATGTACTACTTCCCACACAACGGTAAGGGGAGGTGGGCCACAGAGCGGCAACTTCTATCGTCATAGGGACGCTGGAAAGGAGCAGAAATGACGAATACTTAAATACAGAAAACAGAAGTTTTACTTAACTACTAACTTTCTTCAAGCGTTGTCAAAACCTTTGCACAACAGCAAGGTCAATAACGTCCCGCTAAAGTAAACAAGGGCCGTACAGTGTGAGGCTCCCATTAAAAATGAGCGAGCGAACTGAAGACTGCCGAGGCTGCCAATCAGACTGGGGGCAGTCGAAGACTGCGACTGAGAGTGGGCTGGGTAGCTGTCGCTGACTGTCCTGTATAGTGTGAGCAGAGGTAGCTTACAGCTGGGGACGCTAAAGATGTGGCTCAGTGGGAGCACATCATTGGATGTACCGGGTCCCTGAGCGACTGCTATCGGCGTCTGTTGGAAACATGCGTTTCCGTTGCGAAATGTGACATTCCGATGAGGGTGGTTTCGATCTATGACACCAAAGCACAAAAATTTGATGCAGTACCTGTTAAATACTAAAATACGCAGGGGATTTGAGAATTAAACTACAGTACGCAAGTACACTAGAACAGGAAAACAAATTTAAAATTAAACTGCGAAACGGACAGTAAAGAAAAATATGCTACTTGTTAGTTTCATAGTGTTTCAGTAATGGAGGTTGAGATCAATGGAAGTTCGTCATAGCTGCTTGTCACAGTTCTCAAGCTGTTGCAGCACGTTTCTTCCTCTTTTGAGTCCTCCTTCTTCTAAATGATTTAATGCGGCCCGCCAAGCATTCCCGTCCTGTGTCAACCTCTTTATCTCAGAGTAGCACTTGCAGACTAATTCCTCAACTATTTGTTGGACGTATCAACCATCGTCTAGGGATGGCTTCATTGATTATTAATCAAAATGTCTTTGGTCGAGTCCAACCACAGCTTAAATTTTGATTAATAATCAACATTGGCGGCCGAAGACTTGCAGCTTAAGAAGTAACCCCTCCTCCCAACGGCCTTGTCAAAGAGGGCGGAGGAGCGGACAGAGGTTCACTCCTCTGTCTATGGGGTTGGAAAGTGACGCTAAAAGCGGAACGATTAGCAACGATTAACTGCATAAAGATGCAGAAGGCAATGGAAACCACTGCTTTAAAGACAAACGAAGTCCATCCACAGGATATATGGTCTGTAGTTGAAAGAGTGTCATGATGATCTCTCCATTGGCAAACGATTCCGGAATATTCCCCTATTTGGATCTCCAGGAGGGGACTGCCAAGGGGGAGGTGGCCATGAGAAAAATATTCAATAAGTAACGAAAGATTAACGTTCTAAGAGTCAGGGCTTGGGATGTTAAAAGCTCGAACGTGGTAGGGACTCTAAAAAAAAACTGGAAAGGGAAATGCGGAGGCTCAATCTAGATAATGTGTGGGGCAGCGGGGTGAAATGTAAACAAAACAAGGATCTGTGGTCAAATTAGTATAGGATAATATCAACGTCAACAGAAAATGATGTAACGGGAGTAGAATTCGTTATGAATAGGAAGCTACACATAGAGTGTGTTACTGTGAACAGTTCAGTGACAGCGTTGTTCTTATCAGAATCGACAGCACGCCAACACCGACAATGGTAATTCAGGTGTGCATACCGACGTCGCAAACTGAAGATGAAGAGAGATAAAAAGTATTTGAGGATATTTAAAGAGTAATACAGTATGTAAAGTGAGATGAAAATTTAATAGTAATGGGGAACCGGATTGCAGTTGTAGGGGAAGGAATAGAAGAAAAGGTTACAGAAGAGTATGAGCTTGGGACAAGGAATGAGGGACGTGTGTTAACGTACCTCTGCAATGCCTTTGCGACGTGTTTATTGTCACCGTTGGCGGCACTGTGTTCCTGTGTACAAGTCTTTGAAAGCAATAGACAACGACCTTGCTGACCAATTCAATAAGGAGCAGTTTATTGGTGGTCCAAATGTCTTTCGTGGACTGAGAATGCAGTTCACATGTGATGTTAGTGCTATGTTTGGAGGCAGTACATGGTTGACCTTGGATATTTTATGGGGGAACCACGCAGACTATGGTGGCCTTGAGCTTTCCCAGGTGGAAACATTTTGACTTGGAAGACTTGGAGTATAGCGGAGAGTACATGACTACTAGCGTAGTTTCCCTATGGTAACTTGATTCCAGACAAGCCGTTTAATTTGTCCAGTACATTGGGTTTTCCAACAATTTTCAGTTAGTAATAGCGAATACTCTGTTCACGAATCACAAAAGGAGAAGGTATACTTGGAAAACGTCGGGTGATATGGGAAGATTCCAGTTGCATTATATCGTGCTCAGACAGACATTCTGAAATCAGATATTGGATTGTAACGCGTACCCAGCGGAAGATACATACTCAGATCACAATATAGTAGTGATGAAGACTAGACGGAAGATTAAAAGATTAGTCAGGAAGAATCTATAGGCAAATACGTGGGATACGTAAGTACTGAGGTATGACGAGATACGCTTGTCCTCGAAGGCTATAGATATAGCAGTAAGGAGTAGGTGAGTAGGCGATACCGCAGGAAGTCTTCGGCCGCCAATTCTGATTATTAATCAAAATTTAAGCGTTGGTGGGATTCTAAACTTGGCCCGAGGACTTTTGAGTAGTAACCAAAGGTGCTACCCGTATACCACGTGTGCAGCTCTCAGTCTACAAAATACGTTGTTTCTCCGATTTCATGTTGATAATCTCGATTTCCTCTCTTGAGGCAACCTCTTCACTTCTTAGCAGCACTTACAGCGTATGTAGTCAATTATTTCTTGGATATATTCCAGTCTCTGGATTACTCAACAATTGTTGCCCGTTACGGGTCTCTCTACTTTTTTTTACAGTAGGCACACTTAACAATGGAGACAGTATTGCTTTGCGTTTTTCTGTGATGCTGAGCTATACAGGGTGATTTGACTGCCCCTACCCATGGGTCTTAAGCAAACTACAACGCCTTCAAAATCATAGCGCGAAATTTTCATGTGCTCTCGCTCGCTGTGCACAAACAATTAGTCGTAGACAAGAAATGAACAGGTTCTTTCACGTAGAAAATTTAATGTATGTACATTTTGTACTAGGACACGTTTTCACTACAGACCATAGTTTTCGAAATATTGAAGAACAACGTAGGAAAGTGACCTTCAGATGTGTTATTCTTGAATAGCTCGATAACTGTGGCCTCTTGCGCAAATGTAATCAAGCTCAAAATTTAACTACTTTAATTTTTCTAAAAAAAAGGTCCCATTCGTTGTCTCTGTAGAGCAATAGTATGCTCGTAGCGAGTGTGAGAACATTAAAATCTCAAGTGTGGTTTTGAAGGTATTTGGGTTGCATAAAATTCATTGATAGAGGCAGCTGAATAACCCTATATACACTGAAGAGCCGAAGACACAGGTATACTACGGAAGTGCTACAACACGACGTCGCAAGGACTCGACAAATGTCTGAAGTATGCTGGAGGAAACTGACACCATGAATCCTGCAGGCCTGTCCATAAATCCGTAAGAGTACGAGGGGGTTGTAGATCTCTTCTGAACAGCACGTTGCAAGGCATCCCACATATGCTCTGGAGAGACTGGTGGCCAGCGGTAATGTTTAAACTTAAAAGTGCGTTACTGGAGCCACTCTGTAGCTATGCTGGACCTTTGGGGTATCGCATTGTCCTGCTGGAATTGCCGAAGTCAGTCGGAATGCACAATGCACATGAATGGATGCAAGTGATCAGACAGGATGCTTACGCTCGTGTCACCTGTCAGAGACGTATCTAGACGTACCAGGGGTCCCATATCATTCCAACTTCACTAGCCCCACATCAGTACAGAGCCTCAACCTGCTGTCATACGGGGTCCATGGAGTTATGAGTGTGAAAGCCCACATGGATGATGTCTCGTTGAATGGATCGCACGCTGACACTGGTTGATTGTCCAGCATTGTAATTCAAATTGCTCTAAGCACTATGGGACTAAAGATATGAGGTCATCAGTCTCCTAGACTTAGAACTACTTAAACCCAACTAACTTAAGGACGTCAGCAGGATTTGAACCTGCGACCGCAGCAGCAGCACGGTTTCGGACAGAAGCGCCTAGAACTGCTGGGTCACAGCCCAGCATTGTAATCTGCAGAAATTTGCCGAAGGGTTGAACTCCTGTCACGTTGAACGGTTTTCTTCAGTTGTCGTTGGTTCCGTTCTCACAGGGTCTTTTTCCGGCCTCACCGATGCTAGAGATTTGATGTTTTACCGGATTCCTGACAATCACGGTAATCTAGTGAAATCGTCGTACGGAAACATCCCATCTTCATTGCTACTTCGGAGATGCTGTTTCCCATCGCTCGTGCGCCGGCTGTAAGACCACGTTCAAACTCTCTTAAATCTTGATTACCCACCATTGTAGCATCAGTGAGAGACCCATCTAACAACAGCGCCAGATACTAGGTGTCTTATATAGGCGTCTTAGACCGCAGAGCCGTATTCTACCTGTTTAAGTGTCTCTGTATTTGAATACGCATGTCTATACCAGTTTCATTTGCGCTTCAGTGTACGGTGAGAGCAATCTTCTTGGTAGAAGCAAGCAGAGTTTAGTGGTGATGGACTTAGTCTCTGCATATCAGTAGTATTTTGTAACGTCGTGCTACGTCAATAGGACTGATCTCACTGCAATATTCCATACTGAGGGGCGCAGCTATGTATGCTATTGCTTAAGAGCATGCGCTGGCCAATTAGAGTTGCAGCAGTGACTTCACGTCAATTTAACATCCTGTGTTGATGAGAAAGCGTGGCGCCATCCGGCGGAGAACAGTGAGCGATGGATAGAGAGTTCGATCAGCGGCGTGATGGCTGCGGTCGACGAAGATGATGCCGATGCATCATTTTCCGTATATTTCTTTCCTCATTCTTTGTAGCACCTCCTCATTTTTATCAGTCCATCTAATATTCAAGCTCCTTCTATACCAAACTCAGATGCATCGATTGTCTTCTTTTCCAGTTTTCCAACAGTCCGATATGAACTTCATTACAATGCTGTGCTCCAGGTATGCAGGGTGAATCATAAAAATCTTCCACAACAAATACTGCGGAAACAGAAAGTATTGTTGATGTGCGGTTTTCACAGAGTGGATTGGTGGTTAGTGGCGTCTATTGTTAGCTAATCAACAGATTGTAATAATATTTATAAAGTGTATTTTGTGTGCAAACATAAACTTTTTTAAGTGGAACAGTGCCTATTAACATTAACAAACTGCCCTCAGAGCTCCACCATTCGTTTTCTGGGTAATGGCTAGGCGACCACAGGGTTTCTGAGCCAGCGGTTGTTAAGCGCTGCCAGTCTTCCGTCACCGCAAGCTCTGCGCATGCTGCAGCGACCACCGTGCGGCGCGGCGATGAAACTTTGTGTATCACAGGGAATTGGGATCCTGGTTTGACCGCCTGGGTCGGAGGGGTGATAAATGCTCTATTAACAACCCCCCAATCTCAAAGTGTGCTGTGTGCCGATTCGATGGAACAGTCGTTAGTGGGCAATATCTGGGGAACCGACCGCACTTCAGCAGTAGAAGTTTTACCTAGGCACGTGGGGCTCTGTGTAGGTGGTATTTTATTTCCCTAGTTTCTCGTGGGACCAGGATGGTTCCTTCGAAATCTTTTCTTCCTCCTCCATGCGGAAAGAGTGGACTGCTGGTAGGTACCAACATCCAATGAAGCAAGATGTCTCGTATAGTCAGTCTTCTCGACTTGGGGATTACAGATCCTCTTTCAGTATTGCAGTACCTCGTAACAGAACGCATTCTAGTGGCCACAACGTGTTTCCTATAACTGAATGGAAAGACCAGAGCTTTGAGACAATGTCATCTTTTTACATTCAAAAAGGTGTAGGGACATTCTCTGGAAGTTTAAAATCTGTCAGACGCTTCAAAAACGGGACGCTGTTGGTACAAAAATCCATTTCACAAGAGGTGAAGAACATGCAGAGAGATCAATGACTCGGCGAGTATGCAATAGAAAGTGAACCATGCCAGTGACTTGCAGACCTGGTTAAGATTCTCTGAGAAGAACTGAAAGCAGTTGACCCAGGAAGGCCTCGTTGCTGACAGGACATAACGAAATAGGAGGATAGCAATCTCGTAAAATCGGACTCTTTTGCACTGACTTTCAGCAGCGCGAAACTTCCAGAGCACGTTAAGGTATGTTTATTCACCTCAACTTGCAGCCTTATTTTCCTAAACCAATGTGCTGTTTTACAAGCGAACTCTTCGGGCTCACCACCTTATGCGAAATGTTGTAAGGCCACTAAAAAAATGTTTGTTTCTCATCTCCTCCAAAGTGTGTAAACTGCTCTGGGGATCGTCCTGTCTGGAGTAAGGTCTGTAGAGTCTTCCTTGAGAAAAGTAAGATACAGGAGATAACAAAGCGTATCTCGTATGGCGAGGCCAAATTAATCTCTAAGGCCATGCAGCCCCTGAAGTTTTCTACCTCCTTTGTGTATTCTTAAACACCCAGTTCAGACTAGTGCTGGTATCTAAACGGAGGTTGCTAGCGTCAGCACTAGTACCTTCGTTTCGCAGTGCACTTGGACTGTTACAGGCCTCGAGATTTGGCCTATACTTACATCCGGAACACTAGACAAGTACGTATTCGAAAACATTGTGGAGCTTGCTTTTCCTCGAAAGGTTGAGTCTGGTCCACCATCCAGTTCTGTCGCTACCACTGCCGCGATCGTGGCTCCAGAGACTACCCAGGACAAAAATTCAAATGCCAATCGTACACCACTGATAGCATTGGGAAGTAAACAGCCCGACGATGTCGACTTATTCCTATCGTCTCTCTTGACTCTTCATTAGAGCTAGTGCGCCCTGATATCGGACTGGGCGATCATCTCATTCGAAGACTCGGTCCCACTATTTACAGGCTCGCCCTCCCCGCGGAAGGACAGAGTGAAACTGCAACTCTCATGATAGATGGCGTTCACATTACATTGGAACTTGAATGGGTGCAGAACACATGTGAAGGAAAAGAAAATCATTGCACGGGAACGCCCCATGTGCTTGGGTTTTGCAAGGAAAGGACTGATGCCACTGTACTATGGGGAGTTATCCTGTATCACAAGGATGACCAGACTGAGGAAAGGGTCAAGGGAGCGACCACTTGTTTCATCAATAACGAATACTGTGCGGTCCCCCTGGCTACTGACCTGCAAGCGGTTGCCATTGGAATTCATGTTCATTAGAGGATCACTTTTTGCTCCATGTATCTACCTCTGTAAGATGCAGTAGACTCTGAGGCCCTCAGAGATCTTATGAAACAATCCAACCATGTCTCCTACTGGGAGACTTCAATGGACATCATGTTTAGTGGGCCTTGACCCCTATTCGCCCACAAAAATGGTTCAAATGGCTCTGAGCACTATGGGACTTAACATCTGTGGTCATCAGTCCCCTACAACTTAGAACTACTTAAACCTAACTAACCTAAGGACATCACACACATCCATGCCCGAGGCAGGATTCGAACCTGCGACCGTAGCAGTCGCGCGGTTCCGGACTGAGCGCCTTAACCGCGAGACCACCGCGGCCGGCTATTCGCCCACAACTAACGAGCTGTGCACCCTTAACACAGATACTTCCACCCATTTCTGTGCTGCCACTGTGTTATTCTCCGTTTTTAACCTCACTTCCTGCTCTGCAGCCCTCGCAGGCACTGTCCAATGGGAGTTGTAATATCCTTGTCGCCACTGTAGGGTCTTGTACCATAGGAAACAAAGGGGACTATGTTGTTTGGTGGCTGGTATCTTCTTTCTACAACACAGCTGCACACATGTATTAACAGGGTTCGTTATTTACATGAACAGGGAACTACTTGTCTTTAAGAGAGTCTACGAGTTGTGGTACAAGTTCTTCAAATAATAGTCCCCATTACCCTCACTGCTGGTCAAGTACAAGGCCTGCTATCAACACTATTCCAGTCGCTATACACTCTCATACCAAGTGTTGTGAACTGACATACATAAAATTTGATAGTGATTGAGTTAGTGACTGAGAGACTGAGTCTGAGGCTGACTGAGCTAGTGACTGAGACTGAATCCTCCGGTCCACGGCGGCGATCTAAATACTTGAGGTCGAGAGGGCGTTGGCAGCGTGTTGCTTGCTAGTCTGTTTTTGGCCTCTCTCTAATAGGCGCGTTTGATCCAGCAGCTAGTATTGATCACCTTGCTTCAGCTTTGACGAACGGTCTTTTGGAGACAGCTTAACCCCAAAATGCTGCACCCTTGTCTTGTAGGGAGGATGCAAACAACAATGGGGAGGGACGCGGGATGCTAGACGTTGATATGAGCTGGGAGTTATGAGCGGTATACTCCCACCTTACTCTGCCATCTGACTTGCGAGGCAACATGAACACCCACTGGAAATCTGCTGCCAGGGCACATGTCCAGGCCTGATGACGGCGACGGCGATGGCGACGGCGACAGCGATGGCGGGTCCAGGTGCATCGGGTCGGTGAGCTCGGATGAGGGGGGAGGGGGGCGAGAGCACTTCGTCCATCCGCTCCTCCTGGGGTGCCTGGTGGCATCAGCGTGTGGCTGCGAAGGTCATGCGGTCCCAGAAGGCGGTGAATCTGGGTTAAGGAAAGCAGCAGAATCACAGGGCAAATGACAAGTACGAATATGGTTCTGGTGGCGGCGCTGCGAACCATTGGGACCTGCAATGAGGTAACAAAAGAGCCAGTACGTTCCTGAATCACGCCTCTCTCCCTGCGGCAACACTTGCCATAAATCCTGAAAAGAACGAGATCGCGCGGTGCAAAGTGATACTTGCGGGCCATTGGCGTCGCTGGATGCTACAGTGGGTGTAGCGGCGGCCATGCAGAAGCTCCGCCGGTAATGGTCCGTCTCGTGGGTGGGAGCGGTAGGAGGCGAGAAAGAATTGCAGCGCATGTTTCCGTGTTTGGGTAGTGCGAAGCTTCACCATCTATTGTTTGAAAGAGCCAACGAAGCGTTCTGCTTCTTCGTTGGGCTGAGGTTGAAACGGAGCACTTGTTAGATGACGAATGCCATTTCTTTCAGAAAGCTGTTAAAAACCACATTTTATGGAAAATATGGAGGACATCGCTTGAATGTTGGTACGTGATGTGGTAGAAGCCATAGGTACTGCAAATGGAAACCTGCTAAAACAGTCTACCACTATAAGCCAACGAGTGTTCCAAAATGGCCCTGCAAAGTCAATGTGCATTCGTCGTCATGGCGTTTGAGTCTTAGGCCAAGCTGAGACTGTCTATGGTGGAGCGGATTGGTTTTCTGCGCATGTGTGACACTGTGACGTCATCTGTTCAATGCGGACGTCCATGTCAAGCCAAGTACAGATTCCGTAGCGCTAACTGTTTAGTGCGAACAGTTCCCCAACGCCCTTTGTGAAGCAATGGCATCCTTTAGCAACACTTTGGGAATAAGCATACGCGATTGTGCATTTCATATTGAAATAGAATCATACCCTGTTGAACTGAAAGGTTATGCCAACGCGCAATGCTTAGCTCTGAATACTGTTCAGTAAACGAGGCCAAGAAGTGCGAAATGTAATGCAATAAAATTTTGAGGCCTGAGTCTGCTTCCGTGGCCTGTGCAATCTTTCTGTACTGCAAGAGAAAAGATTGCGGCAATTCAGATTCCTGGCTATCGATTTGGCAACAAGATGCGGCAAATGCATCAAAATCATTGTGTGGGCAAATCGGAAGGCGAGGTAGGGCATCTGCATGGCCATGCTTTGCCGTAGGTCTAGACGCAATTTTATACCGATACTGTGAAAGCAACAAAGCCCATCGTTGCAATTTTTGAGCAGTGCGTGTAGGAACCGGCTTTGGCGGATGAAACAAAGACTGCAAAGGCTTGCGATCTGTGACCAAATAGGACTTGCGACCATAAAAATAGCTATGGAATTTTGTCACAACGTACACAATAGCGAGAATCTTTTTTTCAATTTCAGAATTATTACACTGAGTTTCAGTTAACAAGTCTGAGGCGAAAGCATCTGACTTGTGCACCAATTGTTTGCGAAAGTACTACGCCGATTCAAATGGCTCTGAGCATTATGGGACTTAACATCTGAGGTCATCAGTCCCATAGAACGTAGAGCTACTTAAACCTAACTAACCTAAGGACTTCACACACATCCGTGCCCTAGGCAGGATTCGAACCTGCGACCGTAGCGGTCACGCGGTTCCAGACTGAAGCGCCTAGAGCCGCTCGGCCACACAGGCTGGCACTGCACCGATTCCGTAGGGTTAAAATGTACTAAACATCTATCACTAAGCAAAGCATTTTTGAGTTTCTGAAATGCCTCTTGATGCTCTTTAGTCCATTTTTGCGACGCAAGGGCTTTAATGAAACAGCGATCAGAGCGGCATTCGGTATGAACCGAATGTATTATGTCATGTTGCCTAGCACTGACTGCTGTTCAGACGCACTGCGAGGAACAGCCAGGTCAAGGATTGCAAGCAAATTAGATTGAAGAGGGTGCACACCTGACTGTTCATCATGTGGCCTAAGAACTGTACTTCGCTTTTGAAAAATGTCACACTTTTCCGGACAACACTTGAGTCCTCCTTGGACAGCACTCGAGTATGCAAATTGACAGTATGTTCCTTTGCTGTATAACCTAAGACGACAACAATATCAAGGTAGTTTGAACAAAATGACACTTTTGGAATCAGCTGTTCCAAGTAACGTAGAAAAATGGCGGGTGCAGAAACACTGCCGAAGGGCAAACGGAACTACTTGAACAATCCTATGGGTGTATTAAAAAAAATTGGAATCCGCAGGTATGCATCACGAAAATCTATCTTAGTATAGGAACGTCCTGCACCAAGCCTGTCCAAGAGTTCCTCAGGGCGAGGTAACAGATATGTGTCAAGCACTGTCTGTGGGCTGATTGTAGAGTTGAAGTCAACACAAATGCCAATGTGGCCAGAAGGCTTAGGCAAGAACACTATAGGACTTGCTCACTGACTAGCTTGAATTCTTGCCCTTCTCTCAGTTCGCTGGCTACTGTGTCTCTTAAAGCAATTGGAATGGGGCGGGCCCAGAAAACCTTAGGCTGTGCATTGTCTTTCAATGTAACACGCGCTAGAATGTTATTAGCTTTTCCCATTCCTTCTGAAAATAGTTCAAGAAATTCTTTAAGCAAGCTAGCAACACTGTATTTTGTTACAAAAGTCTATACTGAAAGTATATTGTCATGGTTGGTAAGGCCAAACAAATCAAAGGCATCTTAACCGAATATGTTCTCACTGTCTCTTGATTTCAACACACTAAAATTCACCTTCCTGGTGTGATATTTGTAAGTGACAGGGAAACTACACTGTGCAAGCACTGGAATCTCCAGTCCGTTCTAAGCAGTGTGGTGCCTACTGGATTTAGAAAGGCGTGGTAAGTCTAAATGTTCATACGTGGCTCGATTAAGCAAAGTTACTGAGGCACATGGCGTCTAACTGAAAGTGCATAGGACAGCAAGCAGTTCGTAATGAGACAAATAGTGTGTTAGAATGACGTTGAACAGCACTAGGGCAAAAAGGAGGCACAATTTTGCTCTTACTTTTGCCAGAACCTGTTAGGTTTGAAAAACACGTTCCCTGCATGTGCACGAGCCTGTTTTTTCTGGGGGGGGGGGACTGGCATTTTTGTGCCGTTGCAAACAAATCGCTTGATATGGCCATTTTTTCCACACGTGTAACACGTTGTGTTACATGATGGGCAATCCTGTCTTTTACGGTGAGCAAAACATCTAGGGCAACACTTCACTAAATACACAGGCCATTCGGGAGGATGACGGTTCAATCCCGCGTCCGACCACCCTGATTTAGGTTTTCCGTGATTTCCTAAATCACTCCAGGAAAATCCCGGGATGGTTTCTTTGAAAGGGCAGGGCCGACTTCCTTCTCCGTGCTTCTCTAATCCGATGAGACCGATGACCTCGCAGTTTGGTCTCTTACCTCCAAGACTCCAACTCAAACACAGGCCTTTCTACACCTCTACTTGGCTGTCCGCGCGGCTGTTTACACGCTAGTAGTTGTGGCTGCTTGGGCCGGTCGCGAGTAAGAGGCCACTCGATCCGACAAATATGGGCCTGGTCAAACTTATCGGCCGCTATGTACCCGAATCATATTACGTTAAAATTTGCAATACTTGAGGAAATGACGGATCAGAGTACTTTACGATCTGTTCCCGTATTCTAAATTATGGGACATTGAATGGTATATCATCACGTTTAAATTTACACTTTCTAGTCATACCTGTTAATTCTGTGTACCATTGATGGTTCGGCCGGCCGAAGTGGCCGTGCGGTTCTAGGCGCTGCAATCCGGAACCGCGAGACCGCTACGGTCGCAGGTTCGAATCCTGCCTCGGGCATGGATGTGTGTGAAGTCCTTAGGTTAGTTAGGTTTAAGTAGTTCTAAGTTCTAGGGGACTAATGACCTCAGCAGTTGAGTCCCATAGTGCTCAGAGCCATTTGAACCATTGATGGTTCGCCTGTTCCGGCATTTTCTGCAAGCAGAAGAACTGAAATCTGGCTGCAGCTAGTTGGACTTGCTGGTCAAGTGCTTGGCTAATGCAGCGATTAGTTGGTCATCGTTGAGTTCATTGGGTGACGCTGTTGGGGATATTTTTTGTTTTAACGTGCAGACTACCCCACAGTCGAAAGGAAATATTGTAACTTTACAGCACCTCGCATATTATGAGTTTGACAACGTGCTCCGAACTGCGTCAGGTGTTCGAACCATTCTTCTTCGGTGTCGTTAAGGTATGGTGGTCGGCTGCACTTGTTGGACCGGCTGGTTGGTCTGTCATGTGGCTGACTTAGCTAGTGCTGCCAGTAGTTGTACCGTCGTCAGTAGGGTACCGGTTTGTTGGTTAGAACTGGAAAACTTGTATTACATCTATCACATTGGCCGTCTACAGCTGGGGCGCGGGGGTAGGGGGTGGAGGGGGCGGAGTAGCCATGGTTTACACACATACGTAGTACCAAAAAGCAAGCAAAGCGTTGGAAAAGAGAAATTTGATTAGTCCTGCAGCTCCTCTCCTGGAATACATGCAAGAAGACAACAACAAATTAGCAAGTAGAAACGAGCAGCCCTGCAAGCTAAAAAACATGAGAAGCAAGCAAAATCTTCGACCAAGTTGATTATCTTCGATCGCCATTGACTTATCCCATCCTCGTCGCCACTGTAGTATCAAAAATGGCTCTGCGCACTATGGGACTTAACTGCTGAGGTCATCAGTCCCCTAGAACTTAGAACTACTTAAACCTAACTAACCTAAGGACATCACACACATCCATGCCCGAGACAGGATTCGAACCTGAGACCGCAGCGGTCGCGCGGTTCCAGACTGTAGCGCCTAGAACCGCTCGGCCACTCCAGCCGGCTCACTGTAGTAGCCTTGTCGCCACTGTAGAATCTTGTATCAGAGGACTCATGGGATAGGATGTTGTTTGGTGGCTGGTATCCACTTTCTACAACACAACTGCACACATGTATTACATTACCGGGAAGCTACTTATCTTTAAGAGAGTCCATAAGTTGTGGTACAAGATCTTAAAATAATAGTCCCCATTAGCCTCACTGCTGGTCAAGTACAACTTCCACAGTAAACACTACTCCGGTCGCTATACACTCTCATAGCTAATGACATGAGCTGACAGATGACAAATAGGATAGTGACTGAGCTAGCGACTGAGAGACTGAGTCGGAGACTGACTTAGCTAGTGACTGAGCCCTCTGTTCCGCAGTGGCGATCTAAATACTTGCAGTCGAGAGGGCTTTGGCAGTGTGTTGCTTGCTAGTCTGTCTTTGGCCTCTCTCCTCATAGGCGCGCTTGATCCAGACCCTAGTATTGATCTTCTTGCTACAGCTTTGCCGACCGATTTGCTGGCAACAGCTTACGCTAGCACACATTGATGACCTCCACTCCAGTGACTCCTTCCCACTCCACATTCTCCTACTGGTGGGAACACTGCCTGAACAGAAGCCACCAAACTGGATGGTCAGTAGTTGCTGTTCAGCCAACTGGTTATATCTGAACACTGCGACAATGACCAGGAATGTGTGGACCACAGTAAATAATTAATCCATCACGTCGCTCGCTTATCCACCCTAAAGTCCTCAGGTCATCTTAGGTGGCAACCTTTACCTTGGTAGATGCAAGAGGGCCGCTCAGCAATTACGACTAGGTGTGCAGCTCTTCGATGGTTTACGTGCCGTCTGACAGCAGAGAATCTTACAGCATTTTGTGTCTTAAAGGCAAAGCCTTGAACCGTAGTTGAGGAGAGCAAGGAAAGGTCATGACATGCGTTCCTGGACTCCAAAAACCGTTCACTTTGCATTACGGAAGTGTGGGAAGCCATCCAGAGGAATTACGGTAAACACAGCCGTTTACCAATAGCAGCACTGCTGAAACAGAGGTGTTTCCAGACAACGTCCAGTGACATCGCCAGCCATGATGCAGCATCTCTCCGCTACCATGCGACTATAGAGATGGTCAAGTTTGTTTTCAGATCCACTATTCTGAACCTTGCTACTTCCCTTTCTCTTATGGCAGCTGGAATCGGTATTTTCTCATACATTTGACACTGCATCCGGTAACGACCAAATCAGGCACTACATGCTTCGACGTTTGTCAGTGGCGTCAAAGGACGTCCTACTCGAATGTTTAAATCTTACATGGGAGGCAGGAAACTTCCCTGACTCGTGGGGAGAGGCTATTCTGATACCTATCCTCAAACTAGGAAAGGATTATATATGTCTCAGTTATTACCAGAGCGTGTAGGAAAGGCACTGCAGCGGATGGTTAACTATCGCCTGGTTTGGTTGTTAGAGATCGGGCAACTTCTTAGCTGTTGTCGATGTGGATTCTAAAGATTTCGGTCCACTGTCGACAACCCGACCCTACTAGCGGCGGCTGTTCAGCAGGATTCCCTACGTAAACATCACTGTCTAGGTATAATCTTCCATATCAGTGAGGTGAATGATACTACTTGGAGAGACAGCATTCTGGTGCAATAACATCAATTGAACCATCATCCCCACCTCACCAATTTCAGACAGTCGTTCCTGTCTAAGCGCTCTTTTAGCTCTCGCGTTGGTGACCTGCTGTCGTATTGTTTGCAGCAGGAGAATGGTGTTCCTCAAGGCAGTGTTTGTTACCCTCTTTGCATAAACATCAATAGTGTCACGCCTAAAGTAGGGAATCTTGCGCAGTACTCCATATTTGTGAACGATTTGGCTGTTTTCTATTCCTCTTGAAGTATAGCAACAGCGAACCATCAGTTCCAACAAACAGTGCAACGGTTGGGGGAGTTGCCGGCAAAGTGGGTTTGCAGTTTCGTACAGAGAAATTAGTGTGTGTGTTCATTTTAATCGTTTTTATAATTTACCTGACTTGCCTATGAGGACATCATTCTACATATAAAAGACTCAGTGAGATTCCTGGGCCTCATTTTTTACTCCAAATCGTCGTGGTTGCCGCACCTGAGCTATCTGAAATTTAGAACCCAGCAGGCACTAAATTATCAAGTGCCTTATCCACAGCACTAGGGGAGTAGACAGGGCACATCTACTCCAGTTTAATAGGGCTTTTGTACATCAGCGAGCCTATATTACCTGAAGATAAATGGCGCTATCCACCATGAGGCGATTATGTTAGTCACAGGTGCTTACAGGACCAACCCAATATCCAGCCTCTGTGCTGAGGCGGGGGAACCAAGGCTCAACATCCGGCGACAGCTCCTCATGCTGCATCAGGCATGTAAGTTCCTCGCGGCTCTAAATTACCCTGTATACCATACTGTTTCTTGTCCACATCTGGAACGCCTTTCCTCCAATCGTCCATAGCAACACTTCCGTTTGGATCCATGTGTAGCGTGTGCTGGATCATTTGGTGTGGACCACGAATAGCGAAAAGTCCAGGCTGTAATCGCCTGCCACCACGTTTATTGCAGAGATGCAGTGTGATTTTAGATTTAGTGCAGTACAGGAGAGATTGCCCCTCATGCATATGGTTTTAATACTTGTTGCCTGTTTAACAGAGCACTACGTTTTTACAGCTGTCTCTGCGGATGGTTCGGAAGAGGGGTACTCTGTCTGTTGCGGGCACTGGAGCAGATGAGACGTACCCAGCATATTAACTAGTCCAAAATCAAACCGTCCTCCTCAAACTACAACGATTAGGAAAAAAATATGCGTTTCTGCTTAATACCAGGGCACGTGGGTATTGTTGGGAACGAAATAGCGGATGTAGCAGCGATGGAGGCGTGTACCGATTACCCGTTGTCTCAGTGTGCTATCCCCCTGCATGCTATCACCTCACTGTTGAGGTATGGAGTCACGCGTCGATGGGAAGACGAGTGGCTGGATATGACTGATAATGAGCTGCGGCTAGTAAAGCCCACTACACGGCCGTGGCGTACTTGTGTTCAGTCACGAAGACGGGATGAGTTGCTGCTTACTCGTATGCACATAGGCCACAGCCCTATAACGCATGGCTTCTTGCTCCAGCGAGAGGACCCTTCAGTGCCTCCGATGTACAGGTCGCTATGCACCACATTTAATTAGAATGTTCAAAAATGTTCAAATGTGTGCGAAATCTTATGGGACTTAACTGCTAAGGTCATTAGTCCCTAAGCTTACACACTACTTAACCTAAATTATCCTAAGGACAAACACACACACACCCATGCCCGAGGGAGGACTCGAACCTCCGCCGGGATCAGCCACACTTTCCATGACTGCAGCGCCTTAGACCGCTCGGCTAATACCGAGTGGCTTAATTAGAATGTATTTAATTTTCGGATGAGAGGGCAGTGGCAGATATACCAGAAGATCAGCCCTGCATTTTAAGAGTTGTTGAGTTGTTCAAAAGAGCGTGGTTAGGCTTTTAAGGTTTTGGGATTTGTCCAACTTATATCTGAAAATTTTAGGGAGATGTTCTTTATGTGTTAACAGTGTGACTAGTTCATCCAATTTTTTCTTTTATAAGTTGTATGTCTTTGTTTTAGGTTTTCTATGGTTTTAGATCTGTTTTAATGTCAGGTGTAGCACTTTCCTCCCTGTTTTAGCTGTCCGTAGGCGTGTGAGACAGAGTGATTTTTATGGCTCAGCGCGAGTGAGGTGGAAGCGAGTGAATGAGTGGTATTTAATAGGTCTCCTCCTCAATGTGTACATGAATTTTGGGAAATTTTACCAACATTCGTTTGTTTCATGAGTGTAAGGGCGCTGATCGCATTGTCGTTGAGCACCCGAAAGCTCCAAACACACAATCACACACACACACACACACACACACACACATTAACAGACTAAGCTCTGATTAAATTAGAATGACATGGTGATTATTGCAGGGTTCTAGTGCGAGTCGTTTACGAGATATGATATTTTGAAAACTTCCCGTAACGACACTTGCACAATTCCTATGATAGCACACACTAAACAACAGCACAAGTGCACACACTAGTTATGCGGATTCTGCCCAGTAACGAGACAACTGACCATTACAGGTTGTGTTCGAAATGACCGCCGGGAGCAGCAATACAAGCATCCAGTCTGGTATGGAACGACTGTTGCACACGTGCTACCATTTCAGCGATTACCGAGCCGGCTGCAGTAATACGTCGTTGCATGTTATCGGGTGTAGTTGATATCCTTGTAGACGCCGTCTTTCAGCTTACCCAACATTCGTGGAATGGGCCGACCATGGCACAGGTCCTCTGCGTGCAATCCAGCGATTTGGAAACAATTGTTGTAGTACTTCGTGCACTATGGGCTCGAGTGCTATCATGTTGTGGCCATAGATTTCTCCTAGTCTCTAGCATACGTGGAAAGTACTCTATTAGGAGACTGAGATACTACTTTTGCGAGTTCAATGTTCCGTCTACGAAAAACGTGCAAGTGAGCTGATAGTTCGCTACCCCAGACCACACGTTTACACTCCATGGACGCCGACGTTCCACCTTACGAAGGCAACGGGGATTGTCAACAGACCAACAGCGCATGTTTCGGTGGTTCATGTGGCCATAATTGGTAAATGTTGCTTTATCAACAAGCAAGACACATGCCACATCTGGAGTATCCTGTCTTAACACTCATATACAGAAGTTACACGATTCTCATTATCGTTTCCATACAGCTCTTGATGGAGAGAGATGCGACAGAAATGGAAAGTATGTCGATGGAGAAAGTATATGAGGTGTGCCTGACTTATTCCACTTTCACTTGCTATTGCACAGGTGCTAACTTGCGGATTAACTGCAACAGCGGCAGGAACATTACTTTCCCCGTCTTCTGTCGGAACCTATTTCCTTCTGTTGCTTTGTCTAGGTGTCACACTACCACTTTCACGTAACTCGTTGAAGAGTACGGTTAATAACTGCAGTGATGGTTAACGTATATTGGGCTACCTTGTCGCATACGCCTTACAAGAAGAACTGCATTCTTAGTAAACTCTATACACCAAGAGCGTGTTGGCTTTTTCTGCATTGATATATGTAATTGTCCACTCATGACCTACTGCTTGGTGTGCCCCACACTGACTGACTAGCAGCTTGCGATGCACTCAAGGAGTACACAAGTACACTGTAAGCAACTACATAGCAACCACGCAGATCGAATGGCAGGAAAAAGTGTTGGTGTGGAAACCTTTCAAAATATGATATCTCGTAAACGACTCTCACTGGAATCCATAACAATTACCACTGATATTCGAATTTACCCTACTTTTAGTTCGTTAATGTCAGTAGTTGCTGTTCAGTTAAAAAAAACGTACTTTTACAACAACAACAACAAAATCCCGTTGTAAGTAGTATTAGAATCGGTTTATTGGCAGACAATATGAGCTCCTGACTACCAATCTATTTTGTGTAAATTGAATAGCAATAGTACTTTCCATTTCCGAATTACAGGTGATTCACGCTGTATATTCCCAGATATTAATTCCCCAGGTTAATGCGAAGGTTTGATACCTGTACACTTCTTTTGGCCTGGAATACACATATTTGCCTGTGTGAGTCCCAAATTTCATCTGTATAATATTCCACTCCATATCGTAGGGTATTGTTGCTTGTAAACAAAGCTTATTACAGTTACAGACAAGCTAAGGTTGACTGTCGGCTCTATGAAATCCTAGAGATTTATATATGATGTACAATCTTCACACGTGATTCAAAAAAGGGTCCCAATTAAAGAAAGTCATATTTACGAATTCTCCATTGGTTACTGTGTCTTATAGCTCGGAAATGAAACAAACTGATGGAAAAGTGATGTACCTATCATAAGATAGGTAAAAATGGGTCTTTCCATTAAAGAACGAATCTGATTCCATTTTTACCAATGCCAGCTTCATCAATGTTGAAGTGATATTGTTATGATGTCATCCACATTGTCCACGAAATGAGTTATTTGACCACTTTCGTTTTAGGGAGTATACTGATTGAAACAGTGTTTTCAAAACTATTCGACAATTACAAGGTGTTTGACAATGTTTTGACGATTTCATATTTAAACGACGCGCTTTAATACAAGATACAGCGATGGTGGCGTCGTCTATTAGTTGTGAGTAGTGTCAAGTTTCATCTCACATATACTGGTCAGTAATCATGACGTACTGGTAGAATTTACGCAGTGCGTTCGCGGTGGAGTAGTATCATCGCTACGGTGATTACGTCATGCGTGTGCAGCGCGTGTTTCGTTAGCGTTTCAGTATTCAGGCTTGCTATCCAATTCATGCTCATGATATAATACTGATGAGAAGAAGAAACGTACGTAGAACTGGCAGTGCATCGAATCGGAAGTCAACCGGCTCTCGGAAAACCGGCCAATCTCCGAAGAACATCGATCGTGTGCGTTGCAGTTTGCAGGCGAGCCCTCGTCGTTCGTTACGAAATCTTGATCCCAACGAAACGGCGCGACATGCTACACATCTAATAACGTCTTGCAACTTCCCCGGGACGTGCTTGGTAACAGCATAATTTCCAAACGCTCTTGAGTCGAATGTGGATCTCCCTTGCTTAATTTGGCCGTGCCAGACTTTTACCTGGGAAAAATACCTCGGCTATTGCATAGCCGTGAGTAGTCATCTTTTGCCCGATGTACTACTTCAGAAGTAAACTTGAATTTTTCTTGTATAAAATGTTCTACTCTCTTTTGGGATTAATTTGTGTGTTATTTAAATTAGAAATCGTCAAAACATTGTGAAACACCCTGTAGCGAGGTCTATAGTACCACTATAAACGAGAGACGTGGATGCACGTTCCCTATTACCGGCTGAATACGTGGTATAGACACGAGCTGGCGCAGACGTGTGTCAGAGCTACGTGAGGAACACAAACGCGCGAGAGGTGTGTGGCTGGTGCTTGAGGTGCAGTGCTGGTTTCTGGCTAATGAGGTGGCTGTGTCGGTGTCAGCGCCGCACTCCACCTGCCCCTCTGCCCCTACGTGACCGCAGGCGTGGCACGGGCTCCACACTAGCACACTCACCGACTGCTCCTGAGACTAGCGGCCACTGCACCTGCAGTCGAGACACACGTGCAGCGCTCTTAGCTGTGGCGGAGAGTCGCTGCACTCGCTGCGACACTACTGCATTTTCTTTGGACTGCTTTGCAATTGTCTGACTAGAAAATGTCTCTGTGGCATCTCAGAAAGAGGGACTGTATCTCGAAAATGAAATATGAATACCCCAAAGCAATACTGTAACATGTTGTTGTGGTCTTCAGTCCTGAGACTTGTTTGATGCAGCTCTCCATGCTACCCTATCCTGTGCAAGCTTCTTCATCACCCAGTACCTACTGCAACCTACATCCTTCTGAATCTGCTTAGTGTATTCATCTCTTGGTCTCCCTCTACGATTTTTACCCTCCACGCTGCCCACCAATACTAAATTGGTGATCCCTTGATGCCTCAGAACATGTCCTACCAACCGATCCCTTCTTCTGGTCAAGTTGTGCCACAAACTTCTCTTCTCCCCAATCCTATTCAATACTTCCTCATTAGTTATGTGATCTACCCATCCAATCTTCAGCATTCTTCTGTAGCACCACATTTCGAAAGCTTCTATTCTCTTCTTGTCCAAACTATTTATCGTCCATGTTTCACATCCATACATGGCTACACTCCATACAAATATTTTCAGAAATGACTTCCTGACACTTAAATCTATAATCGATGTTAACAAATTTCTCTTCTTCAGAAACGCTTTCCTTGCCATTGCCAGTCTACATTTTATATCCTCTCGACTTCGACCATCATCAGTTACTTTGCTCCCCAAATAGCAAAACTCCTTTACTACTTTAAGTGTCTCATTTCCTAATCTAATTCCCTCAGCATCACCCGACTTAATTCGACTACATTCCATTATCCTTGTTTTGCTTTTGTTGATGTTCATCTTATATCCTCCTTTCAAAACACTGTCCATTCCATTCAACTGCTCTTCCAAGTCCTTTGCTGTCTCTGACAGAATTACAATGTCATCGGCGATCCTCAAAGTTTTTATTTCTTCTCCATGAATTTTAATACCTACTCCGAATTTTTCTTTTGTTTCCTTTACTGCTTGCTCAATATACAGATTGAACAACATCGGGGAGAGGCTACAACCCTGTCTTACTCCCTTCCCAACCACTGCTTCCCTTTCATGTCCCTCGACTCTTATAACTGCCATCTGGTTTCTGTACAAATTATAAATAGCCTTTCGCTCCCTGTATTTGACCCCTGTCACCATTAGAATTTGAAACAGAGTATTCCAGACAACATTGTCAAAAGCTTTCTCTAAGTCTACAAATGCTAGAAACGTAGGTTTGCCTTTCCTTAATCTTTCTTCTAAGATAAGTCGTAAGGTCAGTATTGCCTCACGTGTTCCAGTGTTTCTACGGAATCCAAACTGATCTTCCCCGAGGTTGGTTTCTACTAGTTCTTCCATTCGTCTGTAAAGAATTCGTGTTAATATTTTGCAACATGAAATAACCTAAATAAACATACACTACTGGACATTAATATTACTACACCACGAAGATGACGTGCTACAGACGCGAAATTTAACCGACAGGAAGAAGATGCTGTAATATGCAAATGATTAGCTTTTCAGAGCATTCACACCGGTGGCGATACCTACAACGTGCTGACATGAAGAAAGTTTCCAACCGATTTCTCATACACAAACAGCAGTTGACCGGCGTTGCCTGGTGAAACGTTGTTGTGATGCCTCGTGTAAGGAGGAGGAATGCGTACCATCACGTTTCCGACTTTGATAAAGGTCGGATTGTAGCCTATCGCGATTGCAGTTTATCGTATCGAGAGATTGCTGCTCGCGCTGGTCGAGATCCAATGACTGTTAGCAGAATGTGCAATCGGTGGGTTCAGGAGGGTAACACGGAAAGCCGTACTGGATCCCAACGGCCTCGTATCACTAGCAGTCGAGATGACAAGCATCTTATCCGCATGGCTGTAACGGATCGTGCAGCCACGTCTCGATCCCTGAGTCAACAGATGGGGACGTTTGCAAGACAACAACCATCTGCACGAACGGTTCGACGACGTTTGAAGCGGCATGGACTATCAGCTCGGAGACCATGGCTGTGATTATCCTTGACGCTACATCACAGACAGGAGCGCCTGGGATGGTATACTCAACGACGAACCTGGGTGCACGAATGGCAAAACGTCATTTTTTCGGATGAATCCAGGTTCTGTTTACAGCATCATGATGGTCGCATCCGTGTTTGGCGACATCGCGGTGAACGCATATTGGAAGCGTGTATTCGTCATCACCATACTGGCGTATCACCCGGCGTGATGGTATGGGGTGCCATTCGTTACACGTCTCGGTCACCTCTTGTTAGCACTGACGGCACTTTGAACAGTGGACGTTACATTTCAGATGTGTTACGACCCGTGGCTCTACCCTTGATTCGATCCCTGCGAAACCCTACATTTCAGCAGGATAATGCACGACCGCATTTTGCAGGTCCTGTACGGGCCTTTCTGGATACAGAAAATGTTCGACTGCTGCCCTGACCAGCACATTCTCCAGATCTCTCACCAATTGAAAACGTCTGGTCAATGGTGGCCGAGCAACTGGTCCGTCACAATACGCCAGTCACTACTCTTGGTGAACTGTGGTACCGTGTTGAAGATGCATGGGCAGCTGTACCTGTACACGCCATCCAAGCTCTGTTTGACTCAATGCCCAGGGGTATCAAGGCCGTTATTACGGCCACAGGTGGTTGTTCTGGGTACTGATTTCTCAGGATCTATGCACCCAAATTGCGTGAAAATGTAATCACAAGTCAGTTCTAGTATAATATATTTGTCCAATGAATACCCGTTTATCATCTGCATTTCTTCTAGGTGTAGGAACTTTAATGGCCAGTAGTGTACTACACTATGAGCCATTACAATTTCTACACTAGGAAGGATACAAGTAACGGATTTTTCTTATCGTACGGGCGACGTTCAATAAGTAATGTAACTCATTTCTTTGGCTCGGCCAGTTTCGGCTGAAAACATGCGGAAATTGTTTGGGGACTTAATGGAATATTTCTGCTTCCGACAGGTGGTGGCACTATACGTAGCCTTCATAATGGTGCCTGCAACGAAGGTCCGTTCGAAGCAGAAAGCTTTCACTAAGCTTCGTTTGGCGTAAAACTGGAACATCTCAGAGATTCATAGGTGCTTGTGGAATGTCTGCGGAGACCTGGCAGTGAACAAAAGCTCAGTGAGTCGTTGGGCGAGGTGTCTGTCATCATCGCAACAATGTCGCGCAAACTTCTCCACCGCCCGCGTACCGGCCGGCCACACACATCTGACACTCCTGCAATGTTGGAAGATACGTACACTCTCATTCGAGATGATACAATCGAAACTCTCCTTCTCCATGTGAACGCAAGGCATCACCCAATTCCCGAGAGGATCTCAGAAACTTAGTTGGACTGGTCTTCCTCATCCACCCCAATGCTGGAGCTCGCACCTTCCAACTTCTATCTGTTTATCCCAATAAAGAATGCAATCATCCAGAAACAGTCCGTGAATGATGAGGAGGTTATAGATTCAGCAAAAATGTTGGCTCCGACGTCAACCAGTTGTGTGGTACCATGCATATAAGCACCGACAGTAAGGTGGCGTAAGGCTGTGTCATTAAAATGAGGTTATGTTGAAGTGTAAGGATTTTGTTGCCCAAGGGGTGATTGCAGTCCTGACTAATACCAAGCTACCTTTTCTTTAAAAAAAGTGTTGCATTACTTACTGAACCCTCCTTCCTCCCTGTATATGCGTAATCTAATAGTAAGGCCACATGAGTAAATGTATAGGTGGTGAGCCGTGGCGGCTTCCATAAGGACGTACGCTCGATCCTATTGGCGCCACTTGTACGCATGATCCAACGACTGTAGCTCTTGTCGTATCATCTTTGCTGGATTCTGGGTTCCCTCTGGGGCTGTGTGGTGGTAAGTGGACACGGAAATCGACGGGTGTGTTTGAGTACTCGGCGTCCTGCCGATTGCAATGAGTTAACGCCGTTGACCACTGGCTATGGGGCTCCACGTTTTCCTGCAGCGTTGGTCGTTGCTACCGGCGACTTTAGTGGGCAAGGTGCTGCTCTCGCCACGTGCAACCTGCATACGACACGCCTCAGTCAGTTTTAGTGTGCTAAATACGCCGAGACGTATTGATCAGTTTGTTAGCAGCCAAGAGCAGCAGGGCGGTAATATCTGGTGCCTTCTTTCTTTGAAATTGGTACGTACTGTACTTAAAGACTGTTAATGTCGTCTTGTGTGAGCTGGCCAGGAACCCAATCTTAATGCCTTTTGGTGACCTCATGGGGACTGTGTGTCTCAATTTGGAGATTTCTGTATGTGTCAGGCTAGTAGTTGGAATATTTATCTTGTACTTGAATTCGTGGTTTGTTATTATTCAGTTTATGATACTACTGATAGTAATTTCTGTTTGTTGTAGACCCCATGGCCCTTTCTGGGGCAGGTTAATAGAGTTGAACCGTAACTAAAATTGTGTGCTCTCAGCCTAAAAGTACGAACGTGTGGGTCATGTGCGTATGCATGCTTGTATTTGCACACTCGCTTATTCCGTGCTGAGGAGCCCTTCGCGTTGTGGGTGTACAGCTTAACCAGGCCTCTGCCATTACATTGTCTATTAGCTTCGAAAGCAAAGATACATCTGGATTTTTTAAAATCTAGTTTTAATTATTATGTAATTATTCTTTTTGAACGACCTTCTACATTGCTTCTTATTATTTCTGGAAAGATTAACTTGGAATGTTATGAACGGGCCACTCCCATACTGGAGTAGTAATAATGAATTTTCAGTCGCCCTTTAAGCATTACCGTGTATGTTAATTTTAACCAAATCTGTTTCGCTGTTTGTTGTTTCGGAATTTGGTGACAGCCTTGTATCGGCAGCGGTTGACGTGCTGCTATTCTGCTGATTAGGGGCAGGAACACCTTTTCCTGCTGCTTCGGCGATTGCCCCGTCATCGTCCAGGTCTAAGTGTTGGCAGGGCACGCGTGAGTCTGTGAACCTCCCGTTCCAGCCCCAAGTTAGGTAGTTTGTTGTTATTATTTTGGTATCGTGTCACGGAGGGTGTGTCGCCGGATTAGGAAGTTATTGACTCAGTAAGTCTTTTATTGCAAGACTCTTAGGAGCATGTGATGAAAGTATCTGGGCACACGGAGCATTGAGTTTCTTCATTTCTTTAAAAAATTAACGTTGTAATTGTCATTATCATTTCAATTGTGTTTTAGGGGCCCAGTAGTTTATTTAAGTCGTATTTAACATGATTTATTTGGAACAGTCTTGTAGCCGGTCTGTTGCTTCAGTGTCACATGTGGGTTGCCTTTGGGCACCTTGGCCGTATATTGTCTATATGAGAACAGAATAACCAGCGGAGATGTATGCATTTTAATGTTTTTTAATTTAATGTTTGCTGAACTTATACGCAGGACATGTTGTGGGTACTCGGGCCACCTTTGCGTTGCACAGTTGACATTTTTTAGTACGTCCTTACATCCTTACATATTGTGAATTTAATTTAAAAATCTTAACTATCTGAATTGTATTTCGTAACAATCTTGGTAACTGTCAGTTGACTCATGACTGAATTGCGCTATTAAAGTTTTTTTTTTTTTTTTTTTGAAGTAATAAATGACGCATCATGATCGGCCACACCCGCACTTCTTTTCGTTAAATGAATCTCTATCCTTGTTCTTGGTGTCAGGCGGTCTTGGAGTATGCAAAGTTCAGTACCCAGAGCTGCTGCCTCTGGCACTGGCCTTTGAGTACTTCATACCATGCTGCTTCAGCTCACAACGTATATTTACGAGGAAGTGATGTTCTAATAAAATGTGTGCTATGCTGGTCAGGGCAACAGTTAAACACCTTTTGTATCGAGGTAGGTGAGGTCATCAAGGACGACAATCATTCTCGCGCTATCTAGATGAAACATAATATTTCGGAGACGTCGAAGAGAGGGCACAGCCACCGGCACGTGGCAAAAGTGAAACTTGCATCTACTCGTACGTCTACACCTACTCCAATATCCACACTCTGCAACCCACGTTACGGTGTGAGGCGCATGGTACTTTGTTTTAGCCTACCAATATCACTTCTCCATTTTCCTTTTATAGTTGCATGCGGTTCGTGGGAAGAACGATTCCTGATTAGCCTCCGTGTGGCCACGAATCTCTCTAAACTTATCTTCATGGACTTTTCGCAAGATATATGTAAGAGGAAACAATGTATTAGCTGAATGTGCTAGGAATGTACGCCCTCGGAAATTTAAGAGTAGACCATAACGTGATGCGGAATGCCTCTCCCAGCGTCTGCCACTGGAGCTGGCTGAGCGTCCCATGGCGTTTGCACGCTTGCTAAATGAACGTGTAACTAACGGTGTTGCTCTTCTATGGATCTTCTCCATTTTCTCTATCAGCCATGTCTCGTACGGATTCCATACTGAAGAACGATATTCAAGTACTGGTTGAACAACTGTTTTGTAAGCAAAATCCTTAGTTGATGGACTACATTTCCTGAGGATTCTTCCAGCGAATCTCAATCTGGCATCTGCCTTACTCGTGGTTAATGTTATGTGGTCCTTCCACTTCAGATCTTTTGGTAGGCGTAATACTAGATATTTTGTGTAAGTAACTGCTTCCAGTGGCTGTTCTGCTATTTTTGTAAACATTCGATAAAGAATCTTTCTGTCTAAGTGTTCTTAATACGTTACGTTTGTTTATGTTGTGTATGAATTCCCACTCCCTGCACCAAGTGTCGATAGTCTACAGGTTTTCCTGCATTTCGCTACAGTTATGAAGTGTCGCGACTTCTCCGCATGCAACACCACCACCCGCGAAAAGGCTCTTGGAAGTGCTGAAGTCATCGACTAGGTTATTTATATACACTGCGAAAAGTAATGGTTCTATAATCCTCCCATGGAATCGTCTCAAGTTACTTTCGCTCCTGGACATTCCCCTCCTTTCAGAATGATGGGCTGTTTGCGAGAAACTCTTCGGTCACTAAATTGCTACGATATTTCATGTTCTCGTATTTTCTTCATTAGTAACAAAGCGGAACTATATCGAATGCCTTTCGGAAGTCAAGGAACACGGCATCTATTTCGGCTCCTGCATCTACTGCTTTTTGCGTCTCGTGAACCAACAGAGATAGATGTGTTTCATACTGTTGTTTTCGGACCTCATGATGGTACCTACAGAAGGGATTTCCGGTCTCCATAAATGTCATAATGCGTGAGCCTGAAACAGGCCTCTCTCCAAATCACCGGCTACGAGAACCGGAGATGATAGTGTCGTGTGCGGAATGGCACCACATACCGTCCCTCTAAGGCACTGGCAACGTTCGTTTTCTTCAAAGGCTCCGCCGATACGTCCATCATGAGGCTGGAGATGAACCGGGAGATATCTGAAAAGACGACAGGGTACCACTACTGTTTCCACTGTTGTTGGTTTGATCATTGTTGGCATGCGTCTCCCTGCTGGGCTTCAAGGTAATATTGTAGACTCCTCATACTAAAGAAAAAGTAATAGACATGACATAATAACTATTCACTGAATTTATTAATTAGACTAAAGCAGCTAAGCAGTCACCAAAGACTGCTCATAGGTTCTCTCGTTTCATCACAAATTAACAATCTGCTGTTAGACGTGCAAATTGATAATGAGTTCACCGAACCAAATACTAGGCATCCCAATGCGTACACACAGAGGAATCGTTAAGCTTTTACACATGACTCAGCAATCGGGTCAAGTGCTCAATCGCGCGCACACTGCCTCTAGGAGAACATGAGGCAGCAGCGATCAGTGAGTCATTTATATTTCGAGCGAACATTGTACGTTAACATGGGTAAACGTAATGGCGTGAGCGAGTGGCAAAACGTGGCAATTGTGTTTGGCCTTGACCATGGCCATGAGGTGTGTCTAGTTTCTGCATTTATTAGTGTTTCCGGGCGGACAGTCTACAAAGAGTGGTGTAACACACTTGACCACAAAACAAGGCGTCAGAATTGTGGTCGGAACAAGATCCTGACTGTCGGGCACCGGAGACGCGTTTCACGGCTTCTCGCTCAAACTCCTTTTCAAATTCAACAAGAAGTGTCCCAGTCAGTGAACGAAGATCAATCCCCACTTATTAGCGAGACAATATTGCGGCGGGAATTGCATGCAATGAGTATCTGGAAATCTTAAGCCATTGCTTACACAGACACATAAAGACAATAATAGCGAAGTTCATTGGGATGAATGAATATGTGACTGATTTTCTGAACACATCAAAACCCGCACCCCTCCCCCCCCCCCCCCCCCGCCAAAAAAATTGTTACATCTCGGTGGTGTACAAAGTGATCTGACTTGCAACCCCACGCAAAATATGAGGGACTGGGACCTGTTGGGACTATGAGTAGATGGTTCAAATGGCTCTGAGCACTATGGGGCTTATCTTCTAAGGTCATCAGTCCCCTAGAACTTAGAACTACTTAAACCTAACTAACCTAAGGACATCACACACATCCATGCCCGAGGCAGGATTCGAACCTGAGACCGTAGCGGTCGCGCGGTTCCAGACTGGAGCGCCTAGAACCGCTCGGCCAACCCTGCCGGCACTATGGGTAGGACACCGACATCAGCATCGCAGCAAATGGGTGAAATTTTGCGGTCAAGTCCTCAGTGAGTGGCTTAATCTGGATGCAACATACCTGGACAGCTTTGTAGACTGACCTCCTAACAGAATCCAGGCGGTTATTTAGTCCAGGAGCGGAATTGCGCGGTATTGAATGTTGCTTGTAATGATTTCTCTAGAGGCTGCCCTACACCCCCCCCCCCCCCCCCCCCAAATCCCCGGGATATACGGGGACAGCCACAAAATATATAACATAATTTCCTAAACAGATAAAAAGCAAATATGAAATAATGAGTACATTGTTATGGTGGTTGACTGACAACTCGTTCCTTACGTTTCTCTTTGATCTTGTCATAATTGCATTCATCAAAATGAATGTACATCAGTGCCTGTGCACCAAGCCTATCAATATAACATTTAAAATCAGTTGAATTCTTCGTCTACCATTAACGTAGAGTAATGACAGATTCTGTTCTGTTCGCTCAAGTACCAACGTGAGGAGAACTGCGCACTGAATGAGGTTTTAAATAATTAGTAGTTTGACGCTACAAAGTGAAACTATGGTGGCCATGCTGACAGCCCTTTGTGCTCCAGACGGCGTCCCACTGTCTGCATGGACTGTATGGACACCTATCTTTCTGCAAACAAGGTCATTTCCTGATTGCAGTTATGTGACATGGCTGTAGGGACCCGTCTGGCGAAGAGAATGATATGTCTATCCTCTCGGGTGCTAGTCGATTGAAGCCATAGAGGCTTGGAGTCGGCTACGGGCTCCTGAATCCACCTGTTCCACATTCAGAAGACATAACTGGCACGGTGGCCAACACAAATAGCAACATCGAGGAACGATAAATCACTGTCTATATAGACGCTATCGAACTCTGAATCAGGGTACAACAAAATTTTCTCACAAACAACCAACAAATAAACGTTTTATCTCAGGGAGAAACCTGCTTTGCAATTTCTACACATGTAAATAAATGCATTAGCTTCACGTACTTTCGGAGTAGCTGCGTGGTTTTGGGCGCCTTGTCACGGTTCGCGCCGCTCTCCTCGTCGGAGATTTCAGTCTTTCCTCGGGCATGAATGTGTGTGTTGTCCTTAGCGTAAATCAGTTTAAGTCAGATTAAGTAGTGTGTATGCCTAGAGACCGATGACCTCAGCGGTTTGGTCCCATGGGAACTTACGATAAATTTCTATTTCACTTACTTTCTACAGCTCCAGTGAAATACGTATCCAAGCAAGTAGCTTATTAGACGTTTGTTACACCCTGTCTTTATGTTACTGCAAATTATAATGTCCATTAATGTATACAGCAAGCAGTATATCGATAAAAATTATAGAAGTGGATTTACGTACTTACACCTTCAGTCCGATTTCAACCAAACTTGGTACTCACATTACTTACTGCCTTAAAATAATCACTGTGGGGTAAGAACCACTTACCTGTCAAAGGACTGGATATACAGCCCACGACGCGCGACTACCAATGATTTAGTTGTATAGTATCTGAGAATGAGAGCACTTAGAGACATGCTACAAGCTTTACACATAATTTCAAACATTTTTGAAACCTTTTTTTGCTAACGACCTCCACAAAATGATGAAAGGAAATAAGTTTATTGCTTACTACGTTTTCACAGTTCATGCAGTAAACCTGTCACTTGAAGGATGACATTTCAATTTATTAATTCTTTACTACTAACTCTAGTCACAACACGTTTCGCACACAGGAGTCAGATATACTGGATGTACCTGAAAATTATATCATTGCACGACACATAGTTCAGGGCATACAACGTAACAAAAATTGAACTCGTGAAAATGAAACTGCAGGGCAAAATTCGCTAGAGGTACAAATGAAATAGATGTACAAATACGTGTGAAACATGCTGACAAACTCATGAGTAAAAGTCTGTTCCTAAGCCCGTAGATCGGTTTCAATCAAATTTAGTATACGTATTAGTCACAATCCAGAAAGAAATAGTGTGTGTGTAAGAACCACCAGCCTTCTATAAGGGTGAGCGTGATTATGTGGAGAAAGAAGGCGGATGAGGAGATGGACAGACAACGAAGGGGGAGGGGGGGGAGAAGATGAGCAGACAACCAAGGGGGAAGAAGGGGATAGGGGCCAGGTTTTTCCGAGATGGACAGAGATGCAGTAGGAGGAAACAGGCAGAGAGAGCTGAGAGGAAGAGATGGACAGAGAAAAGAGAGGATGAGATGGACAGGGACAGAAGAAGGAAGAGAAAGACAAAGAGAAGGGGAAGAGCAGGTTCAAAAATGGCTCTGAGCACTATGGGACTTAACATCTGAGGTCATCAGTCACCTAGAACTTAGAACTACTTAAACCTAACTAACCTAAGGGCATCACACACATCCATGCCCGAGGCAGGATTCGAACCTGCGACCGTAGCGGTCACGCGGTTCCAGACTGTAGCGCCTAGAACCTGTCGGCCACCCCGGCCGGCGAAGAGGAGGTGAACCGACAGAGGGGCAAGACGATATCAGCAGAGAAAGGTAAAAGGAGGAGGTGGGCAGAGAGGAGACAGGTGGACACATGGACAGAGAAAGTGGAGTTGATGGAGAGTTGGGAGGAGGGGAAGGACAAATCGAGGCGGAGGACGAAACAGAGAGAGGCAGGGAGGAGTAGATGAACTAGTAGAGGGGGAAAAGAAGATGGAATTAGAGGGGAGGAGAAGACGGACAGAGGAGGGAGGAACAGATGGACTGAGCGGAAAGAAGCAGATGGATGGATTGCACAGGAGAAGATGGAGAGATAGAGGGGGAGATGGACAGAGAGTGAGGGTGAAGAAGGATATGGACAGAGAGAGAGGGGGTGGGGGTGGGGGCGGAAGGAGATGGTCTAATAGAAAATTGGAATAAATACGTACCTGTGCAATGCCAGGTACCTATTAACTATATTATATAAGAGGAGGTAAGTGTACTAGAGAGATTTATGCGTCTATTGGAAGGTTGCTGTTGGTTCCGTACCTGTCATCATAAGAATGGTATAAGATACTAACGTCTGTCGACTTACTGCTGACGAAATGACTATCTGCGTCTGTTCCTTTCTCACTCTTTCTTGCTCTGTTAGAGTTGCATTCGAAAAGTAACGATCCCTTTTGCAAGTGAAGGATTTTGTTTTTCGATAGTTTCTTGATTTTACATCACGCGTACTGTAGGCATATAGTTTCTTTCCCTTCGGCAGAAAACGCTCTGGAGTGGGCGATTAAACAAGGAGAATGCAACTGACTTGGAGTAGGGTCAGCAGCATGTGGGTGGAGCTTTGTTATACTGTTTCCGCCAGTCGTCAGGTACGTAATCCGCGAAATTGTTCAGAGTACAACAGTAGAGTGCTCTGTGCTAACATTTCCGCTGTTAAATGCGTTTGTGTAAGCTTTACAAACTGTAGAATGACTAGAAAATGCACTCGGTGGTAAGAGCAAAAGGATCCTGAGTAAAAGTTTAGGTCATGCTCTTAGTGTGTTTCCTGGTAAAATGTCTAGCGCAACATTTATAACTAATTTTCTCTGCCTCATCCAACTGTGGATTACATATCTGAGAGAATTTATCTCTAGCATTTACACACGAGGTGGTCGCTTGGCAATTACATCTTGAGCCCTCAGCAGTTGACCATTGACATTATCCGCTCGGCTAGTATATATTTTCTCTGTGAACTGTGCAGGCCCTTGATAGTGAATATTAAATGCATGTGTTGAAGAAAGGTAAGGACTTAAATTTCGATGAAAATCGCTCTCTCTCTCCTCTTTGACAATTCCCGTGGATCATCGTTCTTTTATTATAAACCATTTTCTATTTGTTTATGACTTATCAACGTGTGTTTCAGCTTTTAAGTCAGTTAATCCACGTATTGATGAAGTCGCAAATCGATGACAACAATGGCAGTCAGCTCATAATCATTTTTACATTACTGATTTCTAGTGTACCCGCTACACATATATCATTACAAGGACTTAAGAATACAAGTGTCACTGAAGGGCAGTAGAAAAAGAAACTGCATTTGACTCAAACCTGGGGAAGAATTTGCAATGTAGTTATGAAACTAATGGTACGTGTCTTAGTGATAGCTATTATGTTCAAGTAATAACAAAGAATTTGATACATCATTATAGTTAACAAGTTGTTATACGTAATAGCTGTAGTATATGTTATTTCTTCATGCCTTTCATGTACTTAACACGCAGCACCCTGAGTACTGGGCTAGCCACGGGAGACGAATATCTTAGAGAAATAAATGAACAGTACAGGTAAGTACGTTTAGTGCCGCTCTTATGAGGGTAAAGCATAGCTCCAGGAAGTGATGACAATACTAACACAAAGAACGGACCGTCTCTAATGACCTATACGGCGATAGGACGTTTCATCAACACGCAGCAGAAGTGCATGGATATTTATAGTATGGTTTCAAGAGCTCTGCATTTATATCGCAGAATCCAAGTGGTATAAATCAAGATGACGGTTGCGGAAAATTATAAACTGCAAGAAGGCGGAATCAACCCAGGTGTTTCAGTGGAAAATTATAAAAAAGCGAAGATGGTGGAACTAGACCAGTTATGCTTCGTAGCCCCTCTGAGATCAAAATCCAAGTTGGTACCATGTTCAGTAATTTCCGAACGACGTGATTTGCTTAAATTGGCGCCATTTTCAAATGTAACCGAGCGACCTTAATTATTTATCAAAAATACCTAGGGATAATGTTGATACTAATGTAACTTACTCGTATATTATTTTCACATCTGAAATATCTGTATTATTAACGAAAAATACGTAAACATCACAAGCAACTTACACAAAAAATATTTATAATAAGTGCCCCAATGTTATTTCCACATTTAAGATCTCCAACATAATTCACTCCCATTCTGCAAAAGGCCATGTCAAAGAGAGCGGAGGAGCGAACAGAGGTTCAGGGCACTCTTTTATCGGTGGCGTGGGAAACTGCTCCTGAAACGTGAAGAAATCAGGAATGATCATCGGTGTGGGGACGTAGAAGGCAATGAAAACCACAGTATTAAACAAACATAACTTGTATCTACAGAACATGTGGCCTGTAACTGGAAAAGCGTCATGATAAGCTCTCCATTCGCAAAAGATGGGGAACTAGACCCCCACTCAAATCTCTAGGACTGTCTTCCAAGGGGGAAAGGGGATGGGCTGCAAGTGATTATGACAAAAAGACTGAATAACCAACGAAACGATAAAGTTCTTCGAGTCGTACAGTAGAATGTTAGAAGTTTAAATTTAGAAGCGAAGCTAGAAAATACAAAAAGGGAAATTTTAAAGCTAAATCTAGATATGATGGACGTTAGTAAATGGAAGTGGAATGATAACAAGGATTTCTGGTTAGACGAGTAAAGGATAATATCAACAGCAGTAGAAAATGGAATAATGGGAGTAGGATTCCTTATGAATAGGAAGTTTAGGTAGGTAGGTCAGAGACCGCGTCACTGTGATCAGTTCAGTAATAGGGTTGTTCTCCTCCTAATCGACAGCAAACGAAAACCGACAGCAATAGTTGACGTATACATGCCGACGTCACAAGCAGAGGATGACGAAATAGAGAAAGTATATGAGAATACTAATCGGGTAATTTAGTACATAAAGGGAAATGAAATCTAATAGTCAAGAGGGAAACTGTAGTAGAAAGTACATGAGAATACTGATTGGGTAATGTAGTACATAAAGGGAATGAAGATGTAACAGTCAAGAGGGAAACTGTAGTAGAAAGTATATGATAATACTGATCGGGTAATTTAGTAAATAAAGGGAAATGAAGATCTAATAGTCAAGAGGGAAACTGTAGTAGAAAGTATATGAGAAAACTAATCGGGTAATATAGCACATAAAGGGAAATGAAGATCTAATAGTCCAGAGGGAAACTGTAGTGTGGTCGTAGGGGAAGGGATGGAATAAAGGTTTACTGGAAAATATGGGCTTGATAGTTATAATGACGGACGAGAAAGACTAATGAAGTTCTACAATAAATTTCAGGTTGAACGAGAGAATAGTATGTTCAAGAATCACAGGATGAGGAGGTATAATTGGGAAAGACCGGGAGATACGGGATTTGAGTTAGATTTCATCATTGGTAGGCAGAGATTTCGAAATCATATATTGGATTATAAGTTCTACCCAGGGGCAGAGATAGACTCACATCACAATTTGGTAATGATGAAGAGTAGGTTGAAGTTTGAGATTTATTAGAAAAAATCTGTGTACAAAGAAGAGGGATACGGAAGTACTAAGGACTGAAGAGACACGCTTGAAGTTCTTTAAGGCTATAGATATGCGATGAGGAATATCTCAGTGAATCAGTTGAGGAAATATGGACATGTCTAAAAGGGCACTCACAGAAATTGTAAAGGAGAAATATAGGTACAAGGAAGGTAACTACGAAGGAACCATGGGTAGTAGAAGAAATATTTTAGTTGTTCGACGAAAGAAGGAAGTGCAGTGAATTAAAAAATAGAGAAATACAAGTCACATAAGAATGAAATCAATAGAAAGTGAAGCTAAGCAAGTAGCTACGTGAGAAATGTGAAGAAATCGAAAAAGGAATGATTATGGGAAGGACTGACTCAGCATGTAGAGAAGTCAAAACAACCTTCGGCGAAATTAAAAGCGAAGACGGTACCATCAAGAGCACAGAGAAGATTCCACTGTTAAATACAGAGGAGGTAGCGGACAGATGGAAAGAGTACACAGAGGGCATCTATAAGGGAGATCTATGTGGTGTCATGAATGAAGAAGAAAAAAAGAGTCAATTGGAAAGAGATAGTGGATCCAGTATTAAAATTTAGAACAGCTTTCAAAGAGTTGAAAACAAATAAGACGATAGGGATAGATAACATTCCATCAGAACTACTACACTCATTGGTGTAAGTGGCAAAAAACCGCTATTCAAGCAGGTGTGTATAATGGAAGGTACTGTCGTTATCAGATTTTCGGAAGAACATCATCTACACAATTCCCAAGACTGCGGGAGTCGACAAGTCCGAGAATTATCGCAGCAGCAGCTCAACAGTTCATGTATCCACGTTGCTGGCAAGAACAGTATGAAGAAGACTGGAAAAGCAAATTGTGGATCTGTTAGATGACGATCAGTTCGGCTTTAGGGAAGGTTAAGGCACAAGAGAGGCAGTTCTGACGTTGCAGTCGATAATGGAAGTAAGACGAAAGAATAACCCAGACACCTTGATAGGATTTGTCGACCTGGAAAAAGCGTTCAACAATGTTAAATGGTGGAAGGTGTTTGAAATCGTGTGAAAAATAGGGGTAAGCTATAGATAAAGATGAGTGATACACAATATGTACAAGAAACAAGAGGAAGCAATAACAGTGGAAGACTCGGAATGAAATGCACGGATTAAAAATACGTAAGTAGATTTTTCACCCCTGCCGTTCAATCTGTAAGCCGAAGAAGGTATGACGAAACAAAAGAAAGGTGAAGAGTGGGATTAAAATTCGAGTTGAAAGTATATCAATGTTAAAATTTGATGATAAAATTGCTATCCTCAGTGAAAGTGAAGAGGAATTACAAGATCTGTTGAATTCAATAAACAGTCTGTTGAGTGAAGAATCTGGATTGAAAATAAACCGAAGAAATACGGAAATAATGAGACGTAGCTGAAATAATAACAGAGATGTATTTTACATCATAACTGGTGATTACGAATTCGATGAAGTTAAGGAATGCTACCTAGGAGGGAATGTAACACATGACGGTCGGAGCAACGAACACATGAAAAGCTAATACTGGCAAACAGGGGGTTCCTGGCCAAGAAGAATCTAATAATGTCAAATGTATGTCTTCATTTTAGGAACAAATTTCTGAGAATATACACTCCTGGAAATGGAAAAAAGAACACATTGACACCGGTGTGTGAGACACACCATATTTGCTCCGGACACTGTGAGAGGGCTGTACAAGCAATGATCACACGCACGGCACAGCGGACACACCAGGAACTGCGGTGTTGGCCGTCGAATGGCGCTAGCTGCGCAGCATTTGTGCACCGCCGCCGTCAGTGTCAGCCAGTTTGCCGTGGCATACGGAGCTCCATCGCAGTCTTTAACACTGGTAGCATGCCGCGACAGCGTGGACGTGAACCGTATGTGCAGTTGACGGACTTTGAGCGAGGGCGTATAGTGGGCATGCGGGAGGCCGGGTGGACGTACCGCCGAATTGCTCAACACGTAGGGCGTGAGGTCTCCATAGTACATCGATGTTGTCGCCAGTGGTCGGCGGAAGGTGCACGTGCCCGTCGACCTTGGACCGGACCACAGCGACGCACGGATGCACGCCAAGACCGTAGGATCCTACGCAGTGCCGTAGGGGACCGCACCGCCACTTCCCAGCAAATTAGGGACACTGTTGCTCCTGGGGTATCGGCGAGGACCATTCGCAACCGTCTCCATGAAGCTGGGCTACGGTCCCGCACACCGTTAGGCCGTCTTTCGCTCACGCCCCAACATCGTGCAGCCCGCCTCCAGTGGTGTCGCGACAGGCGTGAATGGAGGGACGAATGGAGACGTGTCGTCTTCAGCGATGAGAGTCGCTTCTGCCTTGGTGCCAATGATGGTCGTATGCGTGTTTGGCGCCGTGCAGGTGAGCGCCACAATCAGGACTGCATACGACCGAGGCACACAGGGCCAACACCCCGCATCATGGTGTGGGGAGCGATCTCCTACACTGGCCGTACGCCACTGGTGATCGTCGAGGGGACACTGAATAGTGCACGGTACATCCAAACCGTCATCGAACCCATCGTTCTACCATTCCTAGACCGGCAAGGGAACTTGCTGTTCCAACAGGACAATGCACGTCCGCATGTATCCCGTGCCACCCAACGTGCTGTAGAAGGTGTAAGTCAACTACCCTGGCCAGCAAGATCTCCGGATCTGTCCCCCATTGAGCATGTTTGGGACTGGATGAAGCGTCGTCTCACGCGGTCTGCACGTCCAGCACGAACGCTGGTCCAACTGAGGCGCCAGGTGGAAATGGCATGGCAAGCCGTTCCACGGGACTACATCCAGCATCTCTACGATCGTCTCCATGGGAGAATAGCAGCCTGCATTGCTGCGAAAGGTGGATATACACTGTACTAGTGCCGACATTGTGCATGCTCTGTTGCCTGTGTCTATGTGCCTGTGGTTCTGTCAGTGTGATCATGTGATGTATCTGACCCCAGGAATGTGTCAATAAAGTTTCCCCTTCCTGGGACAATGAATTCACGGTGTTCTTATTTCAATTTCCAGGAGTGTACATTTGGAGCACTGCATTGTGTGGCAGTGAGACATAGACTGCAGCAAACGGTAACAGAAGAGAACCGACGCACCTGGGAAGTGGTGCTATATAAGAATTTTGAAAACTGGGAAGACTGATGTGGTAAGGAAATAGGAGAATTGGGACACACTTGCAGATAGACGGCGCACTAAATTCCGAAATCCGATCTTCACCGAGGATGCATTATTACCAACAACTTTCAAATAGCGCAATGAACACTATTCAAGTACAAGGGAAATAAGAGCTCGTTCTGAGGCGTTCAAACAGTCGATTTTCTCCCTCGCGCAATGCGCGAGTGGAACAAAAGGGGGGAAATATGACTCTGGCGCGAATTGTGCCCTCCGCCACACACCGCTTGGTGGCTAGCGGAGTATATATGTAGATGTAGATTCTCTGCAGGATCGGCTAGGAAAGGACTATAGGGAGAACATTAACGGGAAGAAGGGACGGGATGATAGGACATCTGTTAAGACATCAGGAAACAAATACCGTGGTTCTAGACGAAGCTGTAGAGTTCAAAAACGATAAAGGACAACAGAGATGGGGATACATCAAGCAAATAATTAAGGACGTAGGTACGAAATGCTACTCTGACATGAAAAAGTTGACATACAAGCGAAATCCAAGGTGCACCGCGTCAGAACCAGTGAGAAACGATACCGGCAATTAATAGGTTGTAATAGGTAGTAGGCTGTAATGCGATTTTTTATTTAATGATGCGATTAGCCGATTTCGACGGCGTGTCATTCTCAGACACCTGTAAAACCAACATGGAAAAGCACTACATTGTCTGCGTACATCGCTATGTATAAATAACACCTTACACACATCATAACATTACTGCAGAAATTTCTTACAACCACATTGTTCTAGATGGACTACTCGTAGTACTATGGAAGTCAGTCCTCTGGTTTCATGGGATTTTTTTACGAGCAGCGTCCGCAATGCTCGACGGTCGCTGTCCGAGAGTATAAGATGCCATCAAAAAGATCCCTTTCAGCACGACTCAGATAAGCGTATATAATCACCAACATGTTAGCGAGGTAATGGCGTGACATTCGTGACTTTTCGAAGTGCGTGCGGTAAATGCGGAAACGTGAACTATGCGACGTTATTACCAAGCGCGTCCAAATAGGACCGACGTGCCGTTATTCTTTTCTCAGATGCCTAATAACGAACACCGGTAGACATCCATTGGAGAATGAAAAATGTGTATAGAATAGCGTGTCTATCGTAAACCATTGTTGTATGATGAAGCGCGAAGTTGCTGGCTGGTCGCGACAAGGGGTACTGCTGCCAGGTTAAAGCACGTTCCCATATCGCAAATGCTGTAATGCAGAATTTCCGCGACGCAAGTGGGAGGAACTCGAGTACGCACCGTACAGTCCCGATCTCCCCCCAACCGAATACCACACCTTTGGTCCCTTAAAAATGTCCTTGAAGGCTTGACGATACCTGTCGCACGATGACGTGTAGCATGTAGTTACAGAGTCCTTCACACAAATGGACAGGGTTTTTACCAAATGTGGATCTACGACCTAGTGCGTCTGTAGGATGATTGCCTCAATGCTCTGAGCTACTCTTGAATTATGGCCATCGAACGGAAAATTTTTGACTTCCTGTTTTACATGAGGTCATCCTGGTCTCGGTTTTGCTGTGGCTGTTCCTTCGCGTTTCCACCTCACAATTAGATCGCAATCAACGTAGGCAGTTCTAGTGGGGCTGAAATGCCCTTGATGGATTTGTCACTGAAGTGACATCCAATGAGTGGCCCACATTCAGAGTAAATGACCTCTCCTCACTGGGTTTTTCCACTGTTAGTGGCCGAGCGGTTCTAGGCGCTACAGTCTGGAATCGCGCGACCGCTACGGTCGCAGGTTCGAATCCTGCCTCGGGCATGGATGTGTGTGATGTCCTTAGGTTAGTTAGGTTTAAGTAGTTCTAAGTTCTAGGGGACTGATGACCTCAGAAGTTAAGTCCCATAGTGCTCAGAGCCATTTGAACCTTTTTTCCGCTGTTATTGCTTTTCTACTCACAATACTACCGACAGACTTCCAGAAACGTATCATTGTTCCTATACCAAAGAAGGTAGTAGCTACAAAATGCGAACAGTACCGAACTCTAAGTTAATATCATACGCATCAAAAATTCTCATAAAAATAGTTCTGAAGAGAATTGAAGAGAGGGTGGAGGATATGCTGAGTGAAGATCAGTTTGGCTTCAGAAGGGGATTGGGAACAAGATAGGCGATTCTGGCACTGAGACTCTTTATCGAAAAGCAATTACAGAAAAATAAACCAAGTTATGTTGCCTTTGTGGACATGGGAAAGGCATTTGATAACGTTATCTGGCAAGAGATGTTCAGAGTGCTGAGGAAAAGTGGAATTAAGTCCAAAGACATCCGTGTGATACTCAGCTTCTATGAGAATGAGGTGGCAGTGATTAGGAACTGTCATCATGAAAAAGAAGCAAATATTAGAAAAAGGGTAAGGCAAGGATGTACTCTCTCTCCTCTTATATTCAATGCTTGCATCCAGGAGGCTATAGACCAAGTTCGAGAAACAACTGAGGTTGGGCAGAGGATAGACATGCTACGTTATGCAGATGATATTGCTGTAGTCACGGAGACAAAAGACGATCTAGTGGAAGTCCTCAAACAATGGAACAAATTCTATGGAATGAGAATAAACAAGAAAAAGACTAAAGTGATGGTATGCAGTACAGGAGCAGAATATGAGCCTTTGAGAATGAGAAGAGAGGAGCTGGAAGAGATAGAGGAGTTTACTTACCTGGGAAGCAAAATCACAAGAGATGGTAGAAGCCGGAAAGAAATTGCGATCAGAATACAAAAGGCCAAAATTACATTTACTCGGAGAAGGAACTAACTCACCAGCAACATCAGTCTGAAAATAAGTAAACGTATCAGGAAAGGTTTCGTTTGGAGTGTGACCCCATACGGATCTGTAACGATTGGAAGAGAAGAGAGAAGACGGCTAGAGGCCCTGGCGATGTGGTACTATAGAGGGATGACGAGGATCAGCTGGAAAGAGGTGCTTAGAGGAGTACAGGAAACCAGATCTCTGTGGAGGCACATCCAAACAAGAAGAGACAAACTTGTGGGGCACATCCTATGACGCCACAACATCATTGGAGCAATAGCAGAAGGAGCTATTGAAGGATGGAATCGGCGGGGGCGACCAAGGATATCAGGCACGCAACAGATCATGAATAACGTTGGATGTAAGACATGTGGAAATGAACCTCGGGGTTGAACACTAAAAGAAAGAGACTCACATTATTCGCCACCTGCTTTCACACAGGAAGTACCGCCTTTCGTGACGTCGAATGGTCAGTTCCGCCAGTATATAACAGTCTCGGGCCAGATGTTTACCTGTGCCGCAGTCGCTCAGTAAGGACGTCGCGTAATGGCGTCGTGGCCTTCCGTAACCTGGTCTGACGGCTGCCCCGGCCACTACCGCTGGGACGCCAGGCCTGCACGTCGGCTCGGCTAAACACCTAAGTGGATTACGTCTCATTATGCCAAGCAGGCGCGGGCGGAAGGATCCACCTTGGCTGCGGACTCCAGCAACCCGGCCCTTCCCTCGCAGTGCAGCAAGTGGCGGGCTGCGAGCCTACCGCGGCCCGTAATGAACTGGCCGGACCACAGCACCGCCGCGGCCTACAAGCCGGCTCATTCTGCGAGTTACGACTGGCCGCTTCGCCACACTGCGCTGTGTAGGCCGGAAACTAACCTTGCCCCCGACCGGTCGGTGACAAACCCGGTCGGTGACAAATGCTTCCGAAACGTACGAGACTGATGGTCATTAAAATCGCAATGCACGGAAACATAAAAAATTTGCGAAGTATTACTTGTTGTGCATATACGGTATAGAATTAAGGATACAATGAGACGGCAACAATCATTGGACAGCGAGAGGCATGCATGAGTATAAAGATGGCGCTAGTGCCTCGTGCACAAGGTATCAAAGGACAGCGCATTGATGAAGCTGTCATTTCCACTCACATGATTCATGTGAAAAGATTTTCGATGTGATTAAGATCACACGATGGGAATTGGTAGAACTTGAAAGCTGAAGGGAGCTAGACGCAAGAGGCATTCTATTTCGGAAAACGATAGGAAATTCAATATTCCAAGAGCCACACTGTCAAGAGTGTGCCGAGAGTGGCAAATATCGGGTATTACCTCTGACCACGGACAACGCAGCGACCGACGGGCTCCACTTACCGAGAGATGACGGCGGCGTTTGCGTAGAGTTGTCAGTGCTAGCAGACAATAACACTGCGTGAAATAATCGCAGAAATGAATGTGGGACGTACGACGAACATAACCGTGTGGCGAAATTTGGCGTTTATGGGCTATGGCAACGAACCACCGACGCGAGTGCCTTACCAAGCAGCACGACATCGCCAGCAGCGCCTCTCCTGGGGTCGTGACCATATCAATTGGACCCTAGACGTCTGGAAAAACGTGACCCGTCTAGATGGTTCCTGATGGCAGCTGGTAAGAGCTGATGCTAGGGTTCGAGTGTGGCGTAGACCACACGAAAGCATGGATACAAGTTCTCATCAAGAGACTGTACAAGATGGTAGTGGCTCCGTAATCTTGTGGGCTTTGTTTGCATGGAATGGATTGGGCCCTTCGGTCCAACTGAACTGATCACTGATTGGAAATAGTTACGTCCAACTACTTGAAGACCATTCGCAACCATTCATGGTTCAAAACGGCTCTAAGCACTATGGGACTTAACATCTGAGGTCATCAGTCCCCTAGAACTTAGAACTACTTAAACCTAACTAACCTAAGGACATCACACACATCCATGCCGGAGGCAGGATCCGAGCCTGCAACCGCATCAGCCGCGTGGTTCCAGACTGAAGCGCCTAGAACCGATCGGCCACCGTGGCCGGCCAACCATTCATGGATTACATCTTATGGATGACAAAGTTGCATCTCACCGAGCTGCAATATTGTTCGCGATCGGTGTGAAGAACATTCTGGACAGTTCTAGCGAATGATCTGGCCGCCCAGAACGCCCGATGTGAATCCCCTCGTACACTTATAGAACATAATCGAGAGGTCAGTTAGTGCGCAACATCCTGCACTGACAATACTTTCGCAACTGTGGACGGCTGTTGAGGCAGCACGTCTCAGTAGTACTGTAAGGGACTTGCAAAGACATTTGAGACCTGTCACGTCGGGTTGCTGCACTACGTTGGGCAAACGGTGGCCCGACCTAATATTTTGAGGTATCCCGTGACTACTGTCACCTCAGTGTGCAAATTTACATTTATGCTTGATTTGGGGTTACACAGGGAGAAACGTGTAGAATTACAGTCGGAGGACACTTGTGGATAAGTAATTACATACTGCTACGGCTCTGTGCTAGAGTTTATCAACTGTAGTGGCTGTGGTTGGTGTGGTGGTCAGTTCATAACACGATGTTTCCTGTAGGTGAGAGATATGTAGCACATTCTGGTCTCCACCATCTTTATCGAGATATGTCTGGACATTCGGTCTTCCTTTTTCCTGTTGGAAGATAACGTCGAACATAGTGTAGGTCACAGCAACCATCTGTAACATGTCATACATGCAGCTGGCTATGCAAACCAGAAGAGATCATGTGGTTCCAACAGCATTTCATGCTATTACCTTTCATTCTCCTCGTAGCTTCCTTACATGGAAACGTCATCGTGAAGCTGTCAACACATCTGAACGGAAATCTCGGTGCAATTCACAGTTCTAGTTTCGTCGCTTGGAGCATCACTATCGGTGGACCTCTCTCTGCTGCTGTATCAATCGAAGTCGAAACCACTCATAGTCTGCGGTGCTCCCTACAATGAAGAAAAAATTAATTAATGTACCCTGTTGTCTTTTCCTTTTTTACGCTTTCACTGCTTGAATGACTTCTAAACTTGGTACTTTTGCTCATTCAGTACGTTATTTTTGTTATTTAAGATTCTCGGATATTGTTTCTTTCTGGTATTTCTCTCATTTCTGTAATCCATGCTAAAACTGATTTCTTTTTCCACAAATACAGGAATGTTTATTGTTATGATGTTCTTATTCATTAAATAGAGGTGTACAAAGAAAAATTAAACTTCACGTTGCCATTTCGTCTGACTTTTTGGTTGATCTCCTCATTACTTCCCATTTTCGTAACATTTACTGTTTAAAATGTGTCCACTATTTTTCCATTGTCTTCCTTCAGGTATGTTTTTTCTACGCTGTCAACATTTCATTGTTAGAGATTAATAGGATTATAAAGATTGGAGTCTTACCACAGTGTTAGCGGTTTAGCTTTGTACGAGGACGTAGTGAAAAGCAACGCCTACGCATTGTTTATATGACAATTCTTAAGGCTTTTAAATAAAACAGATGTTATTAACTTCCTACGCAATTATTCTTTTCGTCTACGTACCTGCAGGCGTCTGCTGCTGGAGGTCCAAATTGTAGTGTGTAACTTGGCGTTAGGAACAGCGTGCTGTTATCGAGTTTCGAATTAGAGGAGTTCGTCCACACATCAATCATACCGCACACGAACGATGCGACAGCAGAAACAATCTGACGCATTTATACAGGAGCGACTTGGTCTCATCCGTTTGTCATCTGTTTCCTAAACTGAAAGAGCACCATCGGGATCTTCACTTTGATAGTGATGAAGTCGAACATGAAGCAACTACACACAGTTACACAGTGCATACAAACGACAGACGGATATCACTTGTCGGACATGGAAACAGACTGAAAGTGGGTTTAAAACAAGAACCTACGCTGAAGCATTTGCAGATGGTTAAGGAGATCTAAGAAGGGGGAAAAGGTTGTTAGATTTTGTTTATGATGACAATGTACAGGAGGTCGAGCGGTCAGGACTTGTAAGCGGGCATGTGGGCTGTCGTTAAATGACAGAACAGAAAAATAGGTAAAATACATTGAATGTATTTTGGATTACGGAATACAAAGGGCGTCCCTAGGCAGGAAGTTCCCAGGTGTAGGCCAGTCTAGGAGGTTGAACATCTAACTGAAGTGGGCAACGGAATGGGAGGTTCATGTTAATTAACGTCGGTGGTCGGTCGTGAAATACATAGCCGCCTCCCACCAAAGACGTCGGTTTTGCTCGATGTCTGGATCACAGTAGAGCGAGGCAGCTGTTTTCTGCACTGCAGAATCCCCCAGTGACCGCACACGTGACCTGTATCCAACGCACACTATTGGCTTAAACCGATGGCGCGAATTTGCTATCAGTTTCAGCGGAGAGCTTAAGGTGTCGCTGGACAGAACTGCCTCTGGTCTGACAGGCAGGCAACTTGGGTTACGTAGGCACAGCGGAAGTTGGTCTGGTAGAAAAATAAAATTTTGTAAATGAGTTCCCTAAAATATTCCTTAACTGGCTGCCACCTTGTAAGTATTTGTCGCCGTAACTAGCAAAACTCTGATGATTTTCAATGCTTGTCTGGGCCTTAGCGTATCACTCGCACTGCAGTAACAACAGAAATACGTAATAGATGACCACAAACTATTCCCAGTATACAACGCCAAATAAATATCTATTCCAGTCGACAACCAGTCGCTGAGCGCCCGTTTGTTAGCACTATTCTCGAACTTAAGGTGAACAAGGCCATTTACGGATTGTAGCAACCAGCGATGGGAAATACCCAATATTTATCAGCGGTTCACTGAACAACAACGGATGGCTTCAGATTATGAACCTTCCCGTTCTATCGTTGTTGTTACAATGTGATGGACGTGTGCTTTAGCAGCTGTCACCCTGATCACTTTCAACACCTCAGAGGTCATCCTCATGGCGAAAGTGAAGACTGCATTGAAGCCAGGCGAGCCTGTACAGCCGGCCGAAGTGGCCGTGCGGTTAAAGGCGCTGCAGTCTGGAACCGCAAGACCGCTACGGTCGCAGGTTCGAATCCTGCCTCGGGCATGGGTGTTTGTGATGTCCTTAGGTTAGTTAGGTTTAACTAGTTCTAAGTTCTAGGGGACTAATGACCTCAGCAGTTGAGTCCCATAGTGCTCAGAGCCATTTTTTGAACGAGCCTGTACTAGACACTTAAACGATTGTTCAACATGCGTTGATTGCACGCATGTCACCTTTACAATATTTATTTATTACGAGATCCACGCCGTACCTTACACAAAACCTGTGTTTCACACATGAGAATCGTATCACTCTTTCACTGATTCCTGATGTTAGTCATAAAATTATAAATAAGAATTACCACGCTAGTGACAGAAGTGGGAGGACGATTCGCATATAACCCCAATTATCTGCAATAATAGTACTAACTAGGAAATAATAGTGATAATAGCAATAAGACTACAACTAATACCGATAGATAATCACAATAATTATAATACAATAATACATAGGGGTCCAAAACAATGCATCCACTGTTTAAAAGTCCATAACTTGCAAACTAATTGATGGAGTTGTCTCATCTTTGGTAGGGTAGTAGTTTGTAGTCGGATCTGGACGACCTGTAACACTAACATGTCCAGCTAACTCCCGTCGTGTGTTACAGCAATTCACTCGCGCACCACAGAAGTCTGTGGGACAGTGTGCCCGTGAAACTGGAGTGAGTCGCTCAAGTGTTCGGCGAATTTTGAAGAGAGAAAAGTGGAAGTGCTACATCCCACGATTGTTACACGCAATGAACGAGGACGACCGACATCGTAGAATGGAGTACTGCGAGTGGTTTAGTCCGAAGCTCGTGGTCATATGGTAGCGTTCTCGCTTCTCGCGCCCGGGTTCCCGGGTTCGATTCCCCGCGGGGTCAGGGATTTTCTCTGCCTCGTGATGACTGGGTGTTGTGTGATGTCCTTAGGTTAGTTAGGTTTAGGTAGTTCTAGGAGACTGATGACCGTAGATGTTAAGTTCCATAGTGCTCAGAGCCATTTGAACAATTTTTTTGCGAGTGGTTTACTAACATGGTGCGCAACGATGAAGATTTTGAGGGGACTGATGACCTCAGAAGTTAAGTCCCATAGTGTTCAGAGCCATTTTTTGAAGAGTTTGCAGAGATGATTGTGTGGCCTGATGAGGCACAGTTCAAACTCAATGGTTCAGTAAATCGCCATAATTGCATCCACTGGGTAGCCGAAAATCCTAACGTCCATGTAGACAAAGCCGTGAATTTTACAGAAGTAAATGTGTGGTGTGGGTTGTCTTACCGGTGCTTCATTGGGCCATTCTTCTTTTACGGCACAGTTTTCGGTGAGGTGTACCTTCAAAAGTTTCAGACATCCATTTTACCTGCCATCCGAGACTTTTATGGAGACGGAAGAGTATACTTTCAACAAGATGGTGCCCCAGACCACTACCAAAATCGTGTTAGGGCGTATCTCGACGAAAATCTACCAGGAAGATGGATAGGCCGTAGAGACGCTGTAGAGTATCCACCACGTTCCCCAGACCTAACCCCTCTGGACTTTTACCTGTGGGGAACACTAGACGTCGTTTATCGACAAAAGCCACGCACATTGGATGAACTTCGAGAATCCATCGTACATTCATGTGTAAATATCCAACTGAACACGTTGCAGTCAGTAGTTTGTGCTGCAGTTCGGCGGCATCGTTTGTGTGTGGATGTTAATGGTGACCATTTCGAACACCTACAGTGATATCTTCAATGGACTTTAAGCTACACTTTCACCAAAATGGTGATGGATGATGAAGACGACACAACAACACCCACTCATCTCGAGGCAAGCGAAAATCGCTGACCCGCCGGGAATCCGCGCTCGGGAAGCTAGAACGCTACCGCGAGACCACGAGCTGTGGACTTCTGCAGCGACGTCACCGTCTTATCTGAAACAGAAGCATTCATACTGCACCCAGGAAGTATGCACAGGGCCAATAACTTACCGCTATATAAACCTGTACTATGTGTTCTTTTAGGTTATGTCTGTCAGAGCAGACATCATTTTCGATTTAGCGGTCATATACATGGTGAATCACCTAAAAGAAGCACCGCAAATATTGCGGAAGCGAAAGTGCCATTGACGTACGGTTTTCACAGAATGGAGTGGTAGTCAGAGGCTCGTCTTGAGCCAGTGAACAGATTGAAATAATGGTTGGAAAGTGTACTTGTTGTTCAGGCATACCCTTTTTTTGATAGAAACAATGCCTGCTGATGTTAACAGTCTAAAAGTAGGATAAATGAGACTGTCAGCGGTGTTTGTTGCTGGATACTAGTGTGAGTCATTTACGAGATAACGTATTTTGAAAAGTTCTCACACCGACACTTGTAGACAAATTTGAGAACAACACCTGAAGTTTACCATATGTCTCTATTATAATCTCACCGAAACGTTTTAAATCAGTTGAAAAGTTTCACACATACAAGACTGAAAATCAGAAAATAACTATTTTAAAACAGAAACTTTTTAATATAAAACTGTTTTAAAACGGACAAATAAATGTCATAATCTGTCATAGCCCTATACAGATTTCCTAAGGTAATACAGATAGTCCTTAAAATCTGTGCTTGCGAATTTTCAATAGCTGAGAAACTATCCGTAAATCTGAAGACGTCGGGGGCACATAAGTAGGTGGCGACGAAATTTTCTGTAGAAAATATTTACTTTCCACACAAATAAGTGGCTGAATATTCAAATGATTTTGCATTTATGGACATCATCACACATCGTCTATAAAACAGAATGCGGACGGTCGCTAAAACGAGGCAGGAGTCCTCTCTTCTTCATATATCATTAAGAGAACCATTACGCCGATCTTTGCATCCCCAGTCGCTGCTCCCATACGTCCGGATTTCTCCGGATTGGTCCTAGTTTTGAGGGCGTCGAGAGGCGTGCTGGAGTGATTTTTATAAAACCGTCCGATGTGATAGTTCGATTGATAGGAAATAATCTGTAATAAGCCTTAGTTAAAATTCATTAAAGATGGATCGAATCATAGATACTTTCTTGGATCTAGTCTATTAAAAACGCAGTGGTAAGCACGCTTGGACGCTTTCCTATGCCCATACAATACGTTCCAAAATGATGTTTAAAACTTTGGTCTAGCATATTTTTCTAATGGGAACAGGTGTAAAGGTGTAGTTTACGGCATAATGCTCACACACATACCTAAAGCTGATTTTCGTTCTTATCTTACCATGTTAGCTATTAAATGGTCATCCTCCAACAGTTGGGACAATGTGTGGAATGCTTGCTATACACCAAATCCAACACCCAGGCCCTGCGGAACCCCATTACATTTTTTTCTTCGGCCGGAAGTTGCACGATCTGTGAAGTCGTATCACAGCAGCAATAGCACGCTTTAAAGAGGGTATCCTAGTTCGTATATGGAACTGGAAAATCCCTTAGATATCCTGTGTACTACAGACGGCGCACTCAATTTATGTGACCATCCTTCACTCCGTCCCCTTTTTTCTCGTGACAGTCACGATTTTTCTAGCTGTGTCCCGAATGTTTTCGTAAGTAAATTTGGACACCTGTTTTTAATGAAACGATTTATCCAGAATGATATGTCCATTTCACCTGTATCAGTATGCTGTTACTGAAAGAGTATTTTCCCAAATGAATAATGTATGAAGTAGTAACCAAACACAGTTCGTTGTAGAAACTATGAAAGCAGTTTGAGTGGCTAGAGTGAATTGTGATGAAACTGCTGTTGAAGAATACAGACATGCTGAAAAAAATTACAGCAGTGATGAATATTATATATCTCCTAGCACTCCATCTTAAAAACTACTAATAAAACATAAATAAAGTGTTTTTGTAACAAATTAAAGTGATGGTTTGCATTTATTATATTCAATTACGACTTTTTTGCATTATGACAGTTTTTTAATGTGTCCAGCATTTGTATCAAGTAAATGTGTTCTCCTTAATAAACTGCTTTTAGGGACTACTAGAACCTTTATGAACATTATACCGGGAACCGTGGTTTCCTACCTATCCCCGTGTCTGAACTAGAGTGTTGCAGCGCTCTGTGTTTGACCGGTCACGGCTCGCCTGTTGACGCGGGGACCGAGCCGCTCGTGTCCGGCCCCACACGACTCGACTCGGTCACGTATTCGCCCCATGTCTGTTGTCTGGATTCCGGACTCGCGGATAACCGAGCATGACCGGTCACCGCTGACGTCTCACTTCGCTCCGCCCCGGCTCGCTGCACTGTACTGTACAAATCTCTCTCTCTCTCTCTCTCTCTCTCTCTCTCTCTCTCTCTCACACACACACACACACACACACACACACACACACACACACACATATATATATATATATATATATATATATATATATATATATATATATATAACACACACAATGTATTTATCTCTGTCTCTTTCTCTCTTTTAATAGAAAAGTAACGTTTAGTAGAACGGGTACGTGACACAGCTAAATTGGAAAGTAAAACGATATTTCAGTACAATCGCGGATAGAAGACGAATCTCATTTCCAAACAGAAGATTTATTTTTCCTTTCATTAACAAGAAACATTAAATAAGTGCTTTCCCTGTAATCTAGAAGACAACGATCTTCATAAAGAAAGCGTATAAAGAACATTAAATATTTACAAACGTAACTTGTCATACTTTTTACTTGTTTGCAACAGAAACAAAATTATAGTTATTGTTGATCAGCAGTAAATCACTAAAGCGTTCCGGATTTTACTGGCTGCGGCGATTTGTTAGTAACATGCCGGCTTTACTAAAGCATCTTTCACTAAGTGCGCTTGTTGCTGGGATACATAAAATACGTCTTGCAATTGCAGCCAAGCCTGGCAGATATGTTTCATGTCTGCTCTACCCCTTAAGATGTCATCCTCATCTTCGAGGTGCATTAAAATGTAGAGATCTACTTCATCTGCTGCGGATGATCTGTTGTTCCTTCATTCCTTGAAACGATCTCTCTTTCTGGGTGGTGATGACACAGTACTTGAAGGATGTATGACAATAAACAAAAGAGACAAGTACTACAGAACTTATGTGGGAATCATCGAAACGTCCCCGTGAAAACGAGATGTTTTACGTTAATGAAATATTATACAAATTATAGCATTCCCATTGCTGTGTAATACACTATCCACCAACTATGCAAAAACGATTATGTTAATGATTGCATGTTGTACCGGCGTAAGTAGCACACATTCGTCGCACATTGCTAAGAATTTCCTGCTTTTCATTTATTTCAAGCATATTAAGATCACGGAAAGACGGCCAAAGAAACGAAGCAATTTTATCTCTGGAAGAGTTCATAATCTTCTGACAAACGAAAGTCAAGGCTCGATTTTTAATCCTTTGTACCTCATGTTGAAAAATACATATCTGTTAGTACACATCTATTACGGTAGATAATTATAAATCTATCACGTATCACAATGAAACAGTGCTTTTAACTGCAGTAATTACTCACCTGACAGACAATGTCATAGACACTGCAAATTTGTTGCAGTTTGTGAAACCAAAAAAGAAATAACTGGACTGTCGGTTCTTTTTCGCCTTCTAATTCATCTGTGGCCTCTTTAAATGGTCTCAGAAATTACGCAATTTTTCAATCTCTAAGCGCCGTCAGCAAAGCAGCAACTTCGTTATACTGAGTGTGTAAGGATTCCAACATAGTGTACAAGCTGTTCCAGAGTGTACAGACCTCTTGTTTCAACGATGATTTCAAAGACGAGCAGAGGCCACTTTTCTTAATGTACCATACGATACATTTTGCAGTATTTATTGTTGATGCGATGTTCGGGGCATGATTTAACAAGAAGTTATCTTCATCGAAAATGTGGCTAAGTGCTGTGTTTATACAGTGAGCAGCACAAGGAATCCTTTAGTGATTTTCCAAAGCCTTTATCACATTGGCACCCTGGTTGGATGTTTTATTACTGCCGGTATTCCTGAAGGAGGTGTATCTTTGTGAGGTTTCTTGCAACTGTGTTTCTTTAAATGAGTGGTTCCCGACTGGAAACACAATAATGTGGAGCAGTTTAGGCACGATGCGTACCCAGTAGACGCACTGTTTTCGTCTACAACCAACAGAAATGCACTCCATACTTGGCTTTTTAGACCTTCCCGTTTCTTCAATGTGTAAACATTGGTTTCAATCTTACGTCTCACTGCACTGGTTCCTCGCGCTGCATGATTCCATAGAGAGACACACCACAAATGAGAAGCCCGTACTGGCTGCAATGTCACACAGATAATGATATGTGTAATATGTTTGAAGTTACGTGCTACGTATTCGGTCACGGCTTCTATGCTCGGTCACAAGAACTAGTGCGGGCAGCCTATCCAGTTAGGGTGTGCTCGCCCCACCTCGTATTTTGTGCTCGCTTACTCGGTCATGCAGGACTCTAGTCTGAACTATATGTGATCAAAGTTGTAAATACAATTTTGGAACAGCCTGTGTTTTCCACATCTCTTCATTGAGATAATGCGAAGCCGCGACAACGAGAAGCCGTCCCTCCCAACAGACAACTGAATATCTTAAATGTAATTTGCCTTCTACTGATTGATCTATGTAACACTGATTTCATTTACGTTCGTATTCCTAACTGCAAACTAGTACTACGCCTGAACATCAACGTCTCTATTATGCGCTTTCACGAATACTAGTCACTCTCATCTGCAATTTATATCTGCTGGTCGGATGGAGGCGTGCGATCTCTGGCGTTGTCAGCATTGAAATGCAAGCGAGAAAACATTCCCACTCTCATGTCCCAGCTCCCGGCGCAATCCCGTAGCCATCGACCACTTATGATCTACATACTGTCTGTGTCCGGGGAAAATAATCCGATTTGACCCAAATGTCCAGGGTTTCCGAAGTTTAATGTTGTGTCGGCAATTTAAGTGATGGCAGGCATCCCAGTGATACACCAGGTTAATTAGCACCGTTGTAATGACACCTGGACCAATTCAATCCACAACAGTATATGAATCACTTTTAAATGATGAAAAGAAAACTAATTAATTCAGTTCATAATTAAATGAACATGTGTACTGCTGATTTTAACTTTGGCGTACCCCTGAGATACGTCACTTAGGACCACCGCATGTCAATAAAATGTAGCACTGCTTTAGTTCAACTACTTAAATTATTGCATGCTGGTTTCACTCAGAAGAATGAATGGACAGCTCGATCATATAAAACGCTACAGAGTGGTTTCATTTAAGAGAATTGAACACATAGTTCAACTGACAGAAAAGCCACTGACTGTTTTCACTTGAAAAGAAAGAATAATAATTCAGTCAATATGTAAAGCTACAACGGTGTCGAGTCTTTTCATTCGAATGATACTAGTGACTGCTGTCCGCCGCAAGTAGCTGAGTGGTCAGCGCGACAGAATGTCAATCTTAAAGGCCTGGGCTCGATTCCCGGCTGGGACGGAGATTTTCTCCACTCAGGGACTGGGTGTCGCCGAAGTGGCGTCAAATCGAAAGACTTGTACTAGTCGAACGGTCTACCCGAAGAATGGCCCTAGTCACACGACATTTACATTTTACTGACTGCTTTTACTCAAAGAAACAAAATGAATGATAATCCAACCGAAAAGTAAGACTACAGCCAACTGACATCATTGCTTTTATTCGGTTGCTCCAACATACTGGTTTCATTCAAAGGAATGAATGAGTAGTTCAGCCAGCTGAACGACTGTTTTCAGTCTATTGATCCCATTGACTGGTTTCTCTCAAAAGAATAAATGTGCAATCCAACCGACTGAATCGATTGTTTTCAAGGGGTTTGCTACCACAGACTAGTTTTACTCAAAATAATGAATGAATAATTCAATCCATAAATGTAACTAAACCTGAATTAGTCGATTGTTTTCCAGCAACTGAATGAATGGATTGTTCTCATTCGGTTGTTCCCATCACTGCTGTATAGCCTTCATGTTGCTACCACAAGGTTCCTTCTAGTCTACGGATAAATGTTCAAATGGCTCTGAGCACTATGGGACTTAACTTCTGAGGTCATCAGTCCCTAGAACTTAGAACTACTTAAACCTAACTAACCTAAGGACATCACACACATCCATGCCCGAGGCAGGATTCGAACCTGCGACCGTAGCGGTCGCGCAATTCCTGACTGTAGAGCCTAGAACCGCTCGGCCACCCAAGCCGGGGGAGGAATGTCTCCTAGTACCCGTGGAAGACGATCTGCTAGGAGCCTGCGATACTTGTTGATGTTAAGTGTTCTGTCTATGAAAAAGAGGCCTCTGAGTAAATGGTTTATTATCCCATACCACACGTTTACATTCCACCTACGAAGCCAATGGGGATGTTTCGGTGGTTTACCTAGCCATGAATGGTTAATGTGGCTTGATCACTACATAAGATATGTGATACATATGGAGTATCCTGTCTTAATGCCAATGTACAGAAGTTAATACGAGCATCATAGTCGTTCGCATGGTCTCTTTGGGAGAGAAATGTGATAGGGATAGAACCTATGTCAATGCAGAAGCCGTAGGACATTTTCCTGGCTTATGCCACTTCCTTGCGTGGGAGCTTACGTGAAGATCAACTTCAACAGTAGCAAGAACATTATTCTCCTCTCTTCTGTCGTCGCTTTTTTCCTTGTGTTGCGTTGTCTAGCTGCTTCATGTAAGTGGCTGAAGAGGTTGATTAATTATTGCTGAGATGGTTAACGTCTATTGGGATATCTTGCCGCACACACTGTGCAAGAATGGACTGCATTCTTCCTACACTGTCTGTACACCATGAGCATGTCGGCTTCTTATACTGTCATAAATCCCATTATCCACACACAACCTACGGCTTAATCTGTCACAAACTGACTAGCAAGTCGCAGTGCACTCAATGAATAACCAAGTACGTTGTCAGCAAATGTAATAACATCGTACCTAGCAACTACGCAGGCTGAAGGGCACAAACTTGTGTCGGTGTGGAAACTTTTAAAAATATGGTACCTCGTAAACGATTGTCATGCAACAAACGCTACTGGTATTCTAATTTACCCTACATTTAGTTTCTTAATGCCAATAGGCGTTGTTCCATTTAAAAAGTGTATGCTTGCAACAAATATATTTGCGATTCAAAAAGAAATGGTTCAAATGGCTTTGAGCACTATGGGACTTAACTTCTGAGGTCATCAGTCCCCTAGAACGTACAAGTACTTAAGCCTAACTAACCTAAAGACATCACACACATCCATGCCCGAGGCAGAATTCGAACCTGCGACCGTAGCGGTCGCGCGATTCCAGACTGTAGCGCCTAGAACCGCTCGGCCACTCTGGCCGGCATTTGCGATTCAATTTGTGGGTGACTCACCCTGTATATACATCACTTAGAAGAAACTCAGACCTCAGTCGCAAAAGGCCATTGGAATAAATCCAGTTGTGACAAGCGAAAATTTGCGCTGTAAGGGGAGTTGAATCTAGATTTCCCACTTTACGCAAGCGGTGGCCTTAACTGTTTGGGCAGTCCACCAAGCACCCTTTCTGTCCGACAGAAATTCTCATCTTGTCGTACTCAATACATATAGCTGTCTATTGTTCTCATTGCTCGCAGCTTCACCTGGTTCCCGCAAGAATTTGGGCGCAGCGGGAATACATACTTAAGGTATCAGTATTCGCCGTTGGAGCCTAAAGAGCAGGCTCATCCAAGGATTGCTCCCGGCGGGCGCTGCCGCGCCGCGTGGGCGCAAGGCAGTGTAGTTCAGCACCGCGTCCGCGACCGTGCGTCGGTAGTGTCGGCACAGGAGCGAGAGAGACAGCTGCGGAGCGAGTGAGACCGCACACATACTGCTCTGAGCTGCACTGTCCCGCGGTCAGGTCCAACTAAACAAAATAACAGAGGAAGCGCTGCTCTGTAAAAGTGGTCGATGAGCTGTAAAACAAGCAAACCATCAACTGTTTAGGTAACAATTAGCTTTCGTGTGGCAGAATTACTACGCAAAGCGGTGTGTTCCACCGCGAGACCGCGGCGCGGGGCGCGGACAGCGGAGGGAGCGCGCCGCGGGCGGAGGGTATTTAAAACGGCCGCCGCCGCGACCGAACCCAGTTCCCTCTGAGCAGCCTTAGCGTACGCATCTCCGTGCCGGCACGTTCACAGGAGCTCAGTCCGTCAGTTCACCTGATGATGGCGACATGTATGATCGCCGAAATATTGTGCCCGTTGGACACTATAGACCGGCAGCACACCCGTGGATACTTTGATTAATATCCAAACCAATAATCGAAGCACAACTTAGTAGTTTTCTGTCCCACAGGTTGATTCTATTAGTATTGCACATGCACACTCGTCATAGGTACAGTAGGCATCTTCTGTAAGATGTATCAGTTTCTTAAATGAACTAGTATCATAAATATTCTGTTTTAGAAATAATAGGGATACAGAGTCTCATTCTTACTGTTCGTAGTTACAAGTAAATGTTTTTTGTTGTACTTCGTGCTACAGCTTTTTGTATACCTTTTCAGAGTTTAGACAACGAATCCGTAGTTTTCAGTTTAGTAAGCAGTAATTTTATTTGACCAAGTTTGAAAATTACGAAGAAAAATATAATTATGGTTATCAATACCTTTAATCTTACAGTAAACATTTTAAAAGAAAACAATTAACATTTCACATGTTTTTCTTTTTCGAGGAAATGATTTTGTCAAGGTTTGGAATAATATTCCGGGAGACGGCTAATCTCAAAGAATGAGTCAAATTTTTATCGCTAAGTAGTGAACGGTTCTTAGTTTTAGCAAGCTGCAAAAGGGAGAAAAAGCGCTCACAAATACCAAACATTGAGAGAACTTTGGCCGCCTGTTTGTGCAGAAGAGGATACTTCTCTCGTGGAAAACAGCTGCAAAAGTCCTCCTAAGTTTTACACATATGAAAGAGGTCCTTCAGGTGGATATCGCACTGCAAGCCAATCAGCACTACTTGAAACACTTGTGAGATGTTCTCTCCCCGTTTGAAGCTCGCTTATCTTCAAAAATCTGTTTTCAAACTCTTCTTGTAATTCGCAAATAATTTGAACATAATCTGAAATGTTCACATCTCCTTTAAGGCTGTCTAATGAGGGTAAGTATCCACATTTCTTCTCGCGCAAGTATTTTTCCCACAAAACAAGTTTTTTTAATGCTTGAATCGTCTGTACAAAATCAACAGCTGAGTGATTTTCGCCTTGGAGTGAAATGTTCAAAGGATTTAAATAACCAGTTAGGTCACCCAACAAAGCCAAATTCCCCACCCACTTAAAATCACGAAGTAATTTTTCTGGATGTCCTTGCATTTCCAAAAAGGTAGTGATTTCGTCCCTCGAGGACAAAAACCGATGAAGCACCTTCCCTCTGCTCAGCCATCTTACTTCGCCGTGGTAGGGTATGTTCGGGTATTCCGCTTCGATATTAGACAGAAATTCTTCAAACTGGCGATGGGTGAGTCTATGCGAGCGAAGATAATTAACCATTCGAACAACGGTGTCCATAACATTTTTTATGTTGACAATCTTCGTACAAAGTGCCTCTTTGTGTATCAGCCAATGGACTGCCGCGAATACGGAACAGCCGACTTCAGCCAATTTTGACCTGACCTAACCCAGGAACTCTGTGCGTATCCCTCGTAGCGCGGGTGCTCCATCCGTTATTAGACTGGTCAGGCATTCCTGTTTTAAGCCCATTGACTCGAACGCGTTTTCCACTGCTAGAAAAATATCCAAACCCATGGTTGTGTCTTTTAATGGTATGAGGGGAACGCAGAATGTCGTCGACGTCCCGAATAAATATGACGAGCTGAGATATGTGCGCAACGTCCGTGGACTCATCAAGAGCGATAGAAAATGATACGAAGTTTGCTGCTCTCTCCATTAATTGTTGCTACATGTCAGAGGCCGTATCTTCGACTGGGAGAGCAACAGTTTGAGGCGAAAGAGCTATTTTTTGAAATTTTTCCATTAGGATCCGGCCGCTGTGACCGAGTGGTTCTAGGGGCTTCAGTATGGAACCGCGCTGCTGCTACCGTCGCAGGTTCGAATCCTGCCTCCGGCATGGATGTGTGTGATGTCCTTAAGTCAGTTAGGTTTAAGTAATTCTAAGTGTAGGGGCTGATGACCTCAAATGTTAAGTCCCATAGTGCTTAGAGCCATTTGTCTCCTGGACAAATACAACCCGCCGTGTCGACCAGGCAATCCTTGATGAGATTCCCAGCCGCAAAGGGTTTGCCAGCTTTCGCAATTCTCAGCTAGTGTTTGTAACTTGCACGCAAACTTTGTCCACCTGTTTCCTGCTCCTATCACAAAAAAAAACCTTACACTTAATTTTGTACAATCTTGCTTTTAAAAAAATTGTGTCATTCATTGAAAACCAAATAAAAACTAGCAAAAAGAATTGGTTTAAAGCGGTCGTAGGTGCTAGCAAGGACAGCGAAATGTAATCGCAAAATAAATTTTCATCTGTTTGAATATTTATGTTTTAATTAATTGAAAACATAGATAAAACTACAACATATGTTTTCCCATACATCAAAACACAAATACACAAAGCAAATCATGACTCTTAATGACACTTCGCTGCCCGGAAAAGCTTCGTTGCCACGGTAGTGGCAGTGACGAATGAAAAGTTCCTCTGACCACGTACCGTGTATTCCTCGGGTGTCGCAGGCTGTGTGATTAACGCAGCGTACTGTGGGTTGCAGAAAGGTCCCGTATTCATGTTGGGAACTAGCCGAGATGGTGTCTGTATACGGCCAACAGGTGGAAACCGTCGAGAGGTAGCTCGTCTATAGCAAACCAAGTACACTCGCAGACACCAACAATTTCACACATTTCAAGCCGATTTTTGGGCGTTTGTGTGAACATGAGTGCTTTCAAACGGACGATTGTGCAGGGAGTGTCGGGCAGTCCGTACACCAGATTTTGAGGACTATGTTCTACAGGATATGGAGATGAACCCTTGTACAATCTCCAGGCAAGTGGCCCGCCAACATGTTGTAAGCCAAAGTACGATTATACGTATCCTGGGATACAACCACTATTATCTCCATCACTTGCAAGGAGTGCAAGCATCATCAGCAGTGGATTTCCCTCTATGGGAAGGATTTTGTCGATGTTTTCTTGCACCAGACCATTACAATTATGGGATTTATGTCATCACTCCTCTTTAGCAACGAAGCAACCTTTACCAGCAGTGGTATCATGAATTTGCATAATCGTCATTTGTGGGCTACAGACAATCGGTGGGGAATTGTTGAGGCGTCTCATTAGCATCGATTCAACATCAGTGTGTGGGTAGTGGTTCTTGGCGACTACATACTTGGACTGGTTATTATTCCATAACTCAAGGGAGAAACGTACCTGGACATCGTATGGAATACTCTTCCTGGATTGCTTGGGAATGTGCCTTTGGCAATATGGCAGGTTATATGGATTCTGCATGATAGAGCACCAGCCCACTTCCGCGTTACTGTCTGTCGACACCTCAACATTTTCCCCTGACACCGGAGAGGATGCGGAAAACCCTGTTGGATGGTCTGCTAGATCACTGGATAGAAGCCCAGGATTTTTACCTCAGGAGGTACCTAAAAATCATCGTGTTTGCTGAACCACTTCCTGACGTGGAGACGCTTCAACAGCGTGTTCATGACGCCTGTGATGCTATTCAGAGAGAGGCCAGAACGTGCGGAAGAGTGCAGCTATCCATGATGTAACGTGTAAACGCGTGAATTGCATCCCATGGAGACCACTTTGAAGGTCTCTTGTAAAATGGATACGATGCAGCTCTGTACTGTGTTCCAGGATGATTTGTTGTCGTTGCATGCACACCGTGCATTTCTCTGCACATGTTCATTGTCCCTTTTTTCCTCCACTTGCAGTCACGAATCCGTCCCTGCAGTTTTTCATTTTGATAATGTTCGCTCTATACAGGGTGCAACGGGTATGAGTGCCGATACGAGAGTTGCATTGTGTATAACCCGTTGCCAGCGATGTAGAAGTCGTAGGACAATCTTAGCAGTGCCAGTTGTGTTGACAGTTCGAGCGGCGCGGTCTGTTGCCCGACGAATTTACAGCAGTTCTGAAGCGAATGCCATGAAGTGTTTCCTTCAGTTTAGAAATCGATTTGAGTCAGGGGCATTCAGTAGGTGGTATAGCACTTAGCAGCCCCATCAGTCACACAAATCAGTAACAACTTGCGTGCTTGAGCATTGTCCTGCAAAATGATAGTCAGGTCCTGCAGAAAGTGTCATTTCTTCTGTCTCTATCTGTTCATTTTTGGAACACAATCTACGACCAGCTTAGAGACAGAAGTGATGACTCTTCCTGCAGGACCTCACCATCATTTGGCAGGACAATACTCGAGCACGTACAATGCAAGTTGTTACTGATTTGTTTGACTGATGGGGCTGTTAAGTGCTATAGCAGCTACTGCACTCCCCTGACTTAAGCTCTCGTGAGTTCAACTCGATTTCTAAACTGAAGGAAACACTTCACAGCATTCGCTTCAGAGCTACATTATTATTTGGGCAAAAGACCTCTCCACTCGAACTGTCAACACAAGTGGCACTGCTAAGTGTATCATACGGCTTCCACATCGCTGGCAACTGGTTATACACAATGCTTGCGACTACATCGAAGGTCAGTAAGACTTTGAAAAATGTATCTATATTGTACGAACTGTAAATAAAAAGTTGCTATTATTAAAGTACCAACCCTCGTATTTTTCTGTGTGGTACCTTAACATGTACACACATCAGTGTGGTATTTTTTTTTCTCTGTGTCTTTTCATGGTAAACAGATCACGTAATTTACTACGTGATGTTTTCTGCACAGTCGTAACTTCATCAGTAAGTGGACTACCCCCGTCAGGACAGACTACCGTTCTGCATTCAAGTTTCAACACTTCAACACCTGATCTGATGCCCAAGTTAAAATAAGCATTAGTGGCTTGGTGTTGCCGTTGGAGGTACCAATCAACGTAAAAACATATTACTTGTAAAGGTAAAATAATTAGTATACAAATGATGTAAATACGAAATACTGATGTGATGTTGATTACACTGTACTGTCACCACTTATAACTGTCCCTTCAGACTGCACACACACACACACACACACACACACACACACACACACACACACACACATATATATATATATATATATATATATATACAGAAGTTTCTGTGCGACGAGTTGAGAATTTAGGTTGGACGGAAAGCAAGCTCGGATAGCTGACATGTTTAAGGCGACCGCTCGGTTAAAGTCGGAAATCTGCATTCGACTCACGCTCGAGCACAAATTTTCACTTGTGGCCATCGGATTTATTTCAGTGTCCAATTGCGCCTCAAGTCCGAGATTCTCTTGCGTCATTACCGACATGTGGGCTTTGGCATTACGGAACAGAAAATGCGCAAAATTATTTACTTGTTGTGAATATGCTGATAAAAAGGCTTGTTTATATATCTGTGGGCTGTGCAAGTACAAATGGAGGATCGACGCACATTTCAGTTCGTCAGCTACATGACCAGTGGCTAAAAGCATACAAATACGTAACAACATGATATTTAAACACAGTCTGCTTAGAATTATTTAAGTTATTAGAAGTTTCGGTAAAAAACTGCGATGGGAAAGGAAAGAAATATGAGACCAGTGGCTAAAGGCATACAAATACATAACAACATGATATTTAAACACAGTCTGTTTAGAATTATTTAAGTTATTAGAAGTTTCTGTGAAAAACTGTGATGAGAAAGTAAAAGAAAAATGAGAGGTAAGAATGTCTGACTGAGCCTGTGTTAAGACTGAATTACCTATCAATTATTCCATAGGTTTAGATACAAGTTCCTGGCACTTAATCAGTAGGTTCTCGCATATCTGCAGCGTGACTAACCTAGGGGAAAAGGATATATGCATAGTTACTGCTGCAATCAAACACAGAATATCGTTGAATAACACTCTACGTGTTCGCAGAGAAGCAGTATGAAGAAAGTTGCGAGTATTGTGGTGTCTAATCTCGATATTTAAATTCTCATCTCCGTGCTCGAAAATTAGGCTGGAGGCCGTCTCGACCAGCACGTAATAATTTTGTTACCAGTTCCTATGCTCGTGGTCGATCAGCATTACCTGGGCTACGTGAAGACTCTCTTTTTCCAGACCCGCACACGAGAGTGTCCCAGTTCATGAAGCATTTTCCTGGCAAACGTTCATTAGAAGCGGACGTCGCCTTCCTGTCCATCTGAAAAACATGTGGTCAAAAGCCGAGGACTTTTTTTCCTTCAGGTGCGTAAAAGCACATCTCTGTGTATTTCCGTCTATTATTTGTTCGAACAGAAATTGTAGCAATAAACGCATGTAAATTTCACTGTATGGGAAATTGTTCAGTGGTGAAAATATGTTTTTATATGTGCAGATGCCCATCACTACCAGAGAAAAAGTTATGTGGACCACCATAGTTAGGGACTTCGGGAAATGGAAAAGAGTTGGGGGGAAAAGAAGCTCATTAGTTTCAATGCTGTAAACGGTGCGCAAAAAATTAAGTGCGTTTCTATAATATTATGAGGGAGATTATTCCAAATTTGATTTTCTTCTACACCAACGTACTTAGAAAAGGTGTATATGTAACAGCGTGGGACCGAACAGGTTTTTCTGTAGCGGGAACGAGTATTTGTACTGTGCTGTTCTGACAGTTGAGCCACGCAGAGTGGCAGCGCGGTTTCAGGTGTCATGTCACGGACTGCGCGTCCCCTACCGCCGGAGGTTCTAGTCCTCTCTCGGGCATGGGTGTGTGTGTTTTTCTTAGCATAAGTTAATTTAAGTTAGTTTTGGTAGTGTGTAAGTCTAGGGACCGATGACCTTAGCAGTTTGGTTCCTTTAAGAATTCATACACATTTGAACATCTGACAGATAAGGTCGAGGAGGGGGATATCAGGCACTGTTCACCTTGATCAGACGACGTATGAAATTTTTCTAGGACAGCAGCGTGTAAAATGATTAAATATATTTAAAACGATGAATATCACATTGTATGGTACTCAGACTTCCAACAGTAGCTCCAACAGCTGCGAGATTTCCTTAGGAAAATCTTGCAGGATATTTTATCACTGAAGTTAACAATCAAAAATACACGTTGTTTCCAGGTACAAACGGGGGATTTTTTATGCTTGTATCGTGAGGGGATAGATTATTACGGCTTCTGGCAAGGCGTATCTATGATTTTAGGCCAATTTAGGTTTTCATCCAATGTTATGCTCTTTTTACGGTTTAAAATGTAAGTGTAACGTCATTCTTATAATATGACTGTGTCAGATGTTCCATTTTCGTCTTCCACTGTTGTATTTCTTCTTCAGTGGTAACGACTTCGGCCTTGTAAAATAAGCAGTAGTGTAGTAATGGTTAAACTATGTTTATCACTTCGTATGTTTATGTGTTGCGTCATTATGTGGTACGGAGAGCTGAGCAGGCAGTCCCAGGAGGAACGGAGGCCGAGCGAACGCTATTTGTTCTCATTTTACCGGCAATTTCTCACAAGTACTGGATTACTGTGGCTCGTGTACGGAGAATACTCTTGCGGAAGAGCACTTGGGCGTTAGTTATTAGGTCGGAAACGGATTAGGCCCGGGGATTAGCTGCCATTAACGAGCCAAGTGCTCAGCTAATGGCTGACAGAAAGCGCTCATTTCCAGGTGCAGATCTGAAATCAGTGAATTATGACTGCTGCCCGCTTTCCGCCGGAGTAATCTGCAACAAGCCGCGGCCTGCTGCGGCCCATTAAACAGACTGCAGCGGCTTAAATGTGGCCTTCAGCCTGCACTCGAAACAGCGTCGGTTCAAGTTCTACGCGAGTTGCCACACTACAAGTGGTTCTGGTTGTTGCGACGTGAAAGTTTAAAGAAGCATGCGCAGGCAGTACCCATTAGCGTGAGGAAAAATAAAGAACGAAATGTGTGATGCCTCCCGGCAGACGTGTTACGCACGGGTCGCCACTAGGTGACCTCGTATGCTCAAGCCTCTGTGTAGCTACTCGAACAGTGTGTGAGCCAGCTGATCCACAACATCGTTTGGTTAAACATTTCACAATCTCCGGCCCTCGTCTTGGATGTTATTCATCTAAGGAGTTACCATGGTGCAACGTAATTAGGAGACTTACACACTCGTTTATCTTTGGCAAAAATACTGAACACTGCAATGCAGACTTGAATACACTTGTCTACTAATACTTGGCTTCATCTCTTTCGTTATTTCTCTTTCATTTGGCCTTATTCTTCGCAAAACAGTTAGGTTTTTACTCAGAGACTGTTCTGCTAGCGAAATACTTTAGAAATAGGCCTTGCCACAGCGGTAACACCGGTTCTTGTCAGATCACCGGAGTTAAGCGCTGTTGGGCTGGGCTAGCACTTGGATGGGTGACCATCCTGTCTGCCTAGCGCTGTTGGCAAGCTGGGTGGACTCAGCCCTTGGGAGGCGAACTGAGGAGCCACTTCGTATCCGCATTCAGTAACGCCTATGATCTGAGGACGGCACGGCGGCCGGTCAGTAGCGTTGGGCCTTCATGGCCTATTCGGGAGGAGTTTTTTAGATTTTTAATATTTTTATAGTAACATTTCTGGCTGTACCAGTAATATTGTCTGCAAGGGTCTTCAAAGTGGTAAGGCACAAACTTTTCTGGTGTGGCTGATTGGCTCGTTCTGTGTACACACTCTCATTAGTGGCATAACCAGTTTCAGCTTTGCGCTTCCAGAACATTTTCATCCATGCTTTCCATGTTTATTTGGCATTTATAGCACAACTCCACCACAGTAGATATTATTACTCTCCTGTACTGTCCTATAACATAAATATTTTTCATGCGTAGCATATAGCAGCAAGCTTATCAGACTGTAAGGTTGCCTCTCTTGACCCTTCGTCATCAAATGTATTGAACCTTCTCATTGTATCAAATTTGTAACTTTCTTTATAAAAACGAGAAGTAATGAACTTTGCGATTAAGTTGAATGAAGTCTGAATTGTGGAATGGGTACTGAACTCCAACTGTCGTGTGGCGTGTTGTAATTGCAAATGGTGTGTTTACTCTGTGTTATTGTTAGCAAAAATTTTCACGAATTGATTGGGCATTGGAACTTTAATACAAGTAAAGAAATACGGTCACTGCAAAATACATTCACCCCTTAAGGGGGGTAGGACGTCAAACGGGCCGACTTCGAGCAGGAGAGGCACCTCAGGACATTTTAATTTACAGTGTCTATACTTTTACAAACAAATTCATAAAACTTTGTCAGCATCACCAGGAAGCATTCAGGATTCACACCCATGCAGTGTAAGTTCGGAAACATAACAAAACAAATTTCTTTAAGTGCGAAATTTCATCATTTTTTCACTTACTAATGGCTGCATTTGTAGCTACAGGTACACTTTTCTTCATAAGTTAGAGAGATTCTTCGATGAATTTTGCACAGCATACAAACCATAATTACAGGCGTATGAAACTTTAGAATTTATTTAATTTATGAAAAAACGAAAGAGCTGTTACATTTTAAACTTCATGTTTAGAAAAAACACAAATTTTCTAGTTAATTACTTCAATTTTTATCACAGTTTTTAATAGATTTGTTAAATTCTAGAGTTTCATACACCTTTGAGTATGGTTTGTATGCTGTCCAAAAGTCATCGAAGAATCTCTCTTACTTACGAAGAAAAGTGTACCTATAGCAACAAATGCTGACATTAGTAAGTGAAAAAAATGATGAAATTTCACGTGTAAAAAAAATTATTTTGTTATGTTTTCGAACTTCCACTGCTGTGAGTGTAAATTCTGAATCCTTCCTGGTCATTCTGACAAAGTTTTATTAATTTATTTGTAAAAGTAAAGACAGTGGAAATTAAAATGTCCTGTGATGCCTCTCCTGCTCCAAATCGGCCCGTTTGACGTCCTACCCCCCGAAGCACTGAATCATAAGGCCTTGTTCACATATGAACTACATTACATTGTCTTACCTCTAAAGCAGCAACGGTGGAAGGCGATATATTCAGGTCTGTCATAAAAAAATATGAATATGCTAATTACAGGTTCAGCAGTGTGCAATGCTGGCCATAATACTTCAAATGCACATGAAATTCATTTGGCTGATAAACGAGAACATTTAAGAAAATTCAACTTCTTTAAAAATTATATGACCTGGACTGGGAGAGGGTACTGATTATGGTGAATTACTAACAATCAGTTTTTTTAGCAAAATTATATTGCAAGTTAAGTTTGGCTTTTGAAAAACATCTGACAATTGAAGTTACATTACTCACAATTGATTCACAAACAAGGAGATTGAAACAACAAGTATTGCCTAACTTCATTAATCCAACATAAATATAAATCATCAGATTACATAAAGTTCTGTTAACAAATCTTAAAGGCATTACAAAAATAATAATCCTAATTAGTCGTTATCTAAAAAAAGTTTATGTACATTCTGTGGTTATTCAACAATTACAAATTATCAATCAACTCATCTATACTAACGCTCTGTCAAAAACAAAAACCATAATTATTTAAATCATTACCTTATTTGCCGGAAGACTTCTGCTTCCATGTTCAACGATATTGAAGTACCTACATTAATCTAACACTTGGTGGCATCGCACAGTACTACTCCATCGTCTTTCCCTCACAGACAGCTAGCTGCAACTGTGCGCCCAGCGCTCTCTAGCTCCAACAAAGCAGTACAGCATCTTCGGCTTTGTTGTGACGCAGAGTCAGCGATCCACATTATCGAGCCTATCAGAGACATTCATTGTTTATAGTACATTAGTTTCATTTTAATTTATTAATATTGTTATCTTATTCTGGTTCCATATACAACTCTGCCCCAGTGTGCTTTCAAACTGACTCACATGCGTTGTAGCATTCTATCTCGAATTGGAGAACTTTCCCCAAAAATAGTTCCCGGATTGTAACATCCCAGCTTTTATCTGCTCGAATATAAAGCAAGATTCCGCAGAAGGCGAAATTTTATTTCTAGTTAAAGACGAAATTTTATCTCTAGTTACATCACACCAGTGTATTTTTCTTGGTATACAGCCTTCTCTTGCCTCTAGGTTTGCGCATCTGAAATTTCATGCACAATGGCTAGAGGAACAAATAAATTCCAAACATTTGTTGTGACGTAAGTGATTGCTTCTCTTGCTGGTCCTACGACAAATTTCATGAAACTGTGTGCAGGCGTTTTGTTTTGTACTGAGTGGTGGGGTGGCGGTGCGCCTTCCACACTATAGCATACCATCCGGAGCAGTAAATACGTTATCAGTTCCACTCCTTATTGTCCAAAGATTATATTACGTACATCATCGTCTTCATTACCATCACAACCACTACTTTACACTACTTTACTCTTTATCCAAATAGTTGCCTGTCCCTGCCAGAGGAACAACTTCATGGCTATCATGTACTTGTATCTGAAAGGAAATGGCCATGTTCAGCTGTCCATTGAGTAACAACTGACACAAAATTTTCGCTTTGAAAAACGTATTCTATTTTATTTCCTACAGTCTAGCAGGAAAAGAATGCGAAGAAGTAACCTCAATACTCGCACCTTCTACGGAGTGTACGAATATCAGTGCAGTTCTTTTTATTCTTTGGGATTACATTGACCATTAACTTGCTTCCGAACGAATATCGAATGTCAAACACAAAATTGCTGTATAACAACCTCTGTCAGCTCTATACCGTATACCGCTTCCCACATATGCAACTATCTACCGCAATATTTCACGCTATTAAACAACACTGGGGTACAGTACCTGAAAGTGGAATAGAGTTTCATATTGTAAGAACGTATTTTCTGCAATCACAACAATGCCTATGTGTGGCAATATTGTATTCTCTAAATTTAATCCGAAGGTAATTGATATGACAGAATCTATTTTAATGAAACTACTATACAAACCGCAGTGTCCATGGACGCATGTTCTGCTAATGTGTGGCGTAAAGAAGAAAATTTGTATGACACATTAAATATTTCTAATAGTACCTTTAACATGTTACTTAATACTGCAAGAAAGCCTACCTGATGAATGGAGTTTCAAGTTTAAGTCTGCCGTACGGTCATTAACCGTTGAAAATATTTTCGTGTAGGCTTAATGAGTAACAAGACCTGTATCACTCATTCAACAACTTGGGAGTCTAAAGCGTAAAATACACAAGTTTGTATTTGTCTCTGGGGCACAGCCATGCGCAGGCGCAGAGCGAGCCTTGTCCGAAAGGTCAAAGTTTTGGCATCTTTTAGTGGTCGATAAATTATAAGAAAGTTTATTCTTTGCACGTAGTACATTTGGGCACTTCCAGTCTGGCTAGCAAGACGCTGGACAGTCATGGCGGAACAAAAAGATGATGCTTCATAAATGTAAAAACTAAAGTCCACTAAGGAGTTTGGAAAGAAACAAGTCCTAGTTGTCTGGAAGCCGGTTACAGGGAGAGCTCCTTGGCGAAGAGCAGCAGCTGATATTGTCCCTCGATCACTATTGCCTACACACGTGCACAGAGAGCTGATTGCCAGCAATTCACGTTCCAGAGAGCGAAAAAGCTGCGCTGAAGTGAGGGTCTTACTTGGCACGTGAGCCTCAATGAATTTTACTTGAACGTTACAAGAATGTGTCGAAATAGAAAAGTCGAAATAAATACCGGAGAGGTTGGACGACCTGTACATCAGAAACCAAGTGAAAGCTCTTAATCCGGTCTTTCTTCTTAGTTATTTATTTGCAGTGTGCTTTAATTTTTTTCTAAGTACTTCCCATTATTTCCTTAAACTAGGCGAGATTACAAAACATTTTATGAGGACACGGTGAATGCCATATTTTAGAAACGTCTTTCGTATTGCGTATCGACAGATGAGTTTCGAGCCATTCAAATCTCTAGTCTCTGTGGAAGTAACATCTTTGGTTGGATTGTAAAGCACTGTATCTTCTCATTGTCGTCGTCTGCTGCTTTTGACATCTCACTACTTGTTACGAATTTTCGTTTGGAAAAGCGAACAAAGCCATCAACGTAAATCGTTTTGCACATTACATATCGATTCTTGGACAAAATTTTCTAATTTTTTAAGAAATTCAGTCATCATTAAGGTCCCCATCCGAGGAGTTAAAGTTGCTCTGTTTAAAATGAGATACCTCCATGACGGAAGTTCTGTATTCTGCAAAACCTATATGAAATACGCTATATCTCAAGCTGACGGAATGAATAGCGGAAACACTAATGAAGGTAACATTCTGAAATTTGGTGATTACTCCTCTGGCATGTATTCAAGGGGCAATTGATTAATTTTTTTATTTTAATTCATTAGCTGCTGCTAAAAATGTGACGAAAGACACAAGACAATGCTACGGATTGCTTGTTTTCTGATTTCGAATAACATTCGTAGACTACCGAATGTCCGTAATGGACTCAACTCATTTTGGACAGCCGGCCGGAGTGGCCGAGCGGTTAAAGGCGCTACAGTCTGGAACCGCACGACCGCTACGGTCGCAGGTTCGAATCCTGCCTCGGGCATGGATGTGTGTGATGTCCTTAGGTTAGTTAGGTTTAAGTAGTTCTAAGTTCTAGGGGACTTATGACCACAGCAGTTGAGTCCCATAGTGCTCAGAGCCAGCCATCATTTTGGACAGAGCAACATTAACTCCACAGAACAACTTCAACTCATCGGATGGGGAGCTAAATGATGACTGAATTTCTTTAGAAAAATGAGAAAATGTTGTCCAAGAGCCGGCCGGGGTGGCCGAGCGGTTCTAGGCACTACAGTGTGGAACCGCGCGACCGCTACGGTCGCCGGTTCGAATCCTGCCTCGGGCATGGATGTGTTTGATGTCCTTAGGTTAGTTAGGTTTAAGTAGTTCTAAGTTCTAGGGGACTGGTGACCTCAAAAGTTGCGTCCCAAAGTGCTCAGAGCCATTTGAACCATTGTCCAAGAGACCATAAATAATGCGCAAAAATATTCACGTTGGTTACTTCATTAGCTTTTCCGAAAACAATCGTGAAAATCGCTTGTTTTATAGGCTGACTGAAGAGAATTGGACCCTTAAGTCCAGGCTTTTTTGTCTTGTGCGTTGCTGAGATGGGCATTTAGAGTCTGCAGTATTCTGTGAGCGTTGCTTGCTACCGTTGCATTGGAATAATTCTATATTGCGTTGTATTTCTATGTTTTGTTTTCAAATATGCAGATATGTTTTCATTATAAGCAATGTAGGCCATTGGCCTGAACGCGCCTTTTTCTTATAGAGTGAGGATTAGTATCTACTTTTGTTCCAGCCATGTGCAGGTATTAGTCGTTTTCCTTTTCATTTTCTCACTCACAAAATAGTATTACGGTGACTCGAACAGAATGAAAATTTTCTCTCATTGACAATACATGGTATTGTATCTCCATGTGGCCCCTTCGGCATGTATATCTGATGCTCAAGATCCTTCGCGCTTTTTCATTGAAAAAATAATTTGATTTAAACTCAGGTTTCCCTGAAATCATTTTTCAGTTCTACTACTTTACAGTTTAATCTACATGTGTTCGTTTACCTTTTAATCGTGTCATTAGTTGATACGAGCAATAGAAACAATAGAAACAAGTCGACTTCAGCACAATAATCAGCATTATGAACCACTTTCAGCAGACAAAATATTTTCTTCTTTACAAGCAATTTTCAGCCAGTTAAAGATAGGTGTGGACAGCAGAGAACTTCGAGAGACGTATTGCAGTCCTGAAAGCTGGCACTTTCGATTTGTATTACAGGTGCGTCGTAATTTGGTATTTCTTTAAAACATGTTAAAGACACCTTCATACATTCCTCACCTCTATGAAAGTGTGTCTGTTAATTAGCATTGCGTTAACATTAGTGAGATAGCGCTGTTGCTCATTCAAGGGTTAAACCTTTGCACAAGAAGGAGAATATTTCCAGGTAGGAATGGTGAATATCGCTGTTAGAAGTGGTTTTCGGTTGTATGAATATTTTTTCTACCAACTTAGCATGACTGATAAAACCGCTCAAAATTACCTGTTTCTGAGATAACCGATTTCTGTTTTCTTTATTCCTATTATTTCCTGTAGTAAACTCAGAAAACAAATGAAGACTGAAAAAAATTAGCTGTCTCATTTTTAAGACAAACAGAATCAAAATATTAAATTACTTAGCAATTAGAAGAAAACTTCCACCGTCCACTAGTTGCTGTTTTTCTCGAAAAGTGATAAGTGGTGAGTACTACAAAAGTAACACAGTAGTCTCCTGATAATTCTAATGTCTCGAAAGTCGACTCAAAAATCATGTTGTAATCGAGGATCACACCAGTGTTGGGCAGTACGAATAGTCAGTGCTTGAGGGTGAAAACTGAGATTGAATAACTCTGTTTTTCTTGTTCATTTGTCCATGTTCGAGGCCTACAAGCAGATGTCATGTAGACACAGGCAGCAGATCAGCTACATTCTATTTTATCATAAACCTTGAGTGATTTGTTAAGTTTTCTCCTCATATGATGTTGCAAATCTCTTGTGGATCCTCCCATTTTTAACCTTTTAAAGCAAATGGAGCATTGTACTTCATTGATACACGACTTCACAAAATACTTCCAAACTAACTGTAAGTATGGCGTAATTCTGTAATACAACTGATGTCCGAGACGACAGTGAAAAGCATTCCGTCTTCAGGCCACAATTGGCCCATCGGGACCATCCGACCGCTGTGTCATCCTCAGTTGAGGATGCGGATAGGAGGGGCGTGTGGTCAGCACACCGCTCTCCCGGTCTTATGATCGCTTTCTTTGACCGGAGCCGCTACTATTCTGTCGAGTAGCTCCTCAATTGGCATCACGAGGCTGAGTGCACCACGAAAAACGGCAACAGCGCCATGGCGGCTGGATGGTCACCCATCCAAGTGCCGTCCACGCCCAACAGTGCTTAACTTCGGTGATCTCACGGGAACCGGTGTATCCACTGCGGCAAGGCCGTTGCCGAGACGACAGCGAGATAGTAAGATATAGATCAGATGAGGCAGTTCTTGAACACTACATGTGATGATAGATACACTATTATCTCAGCAACGCTGTACCACTTCTTAGGCCATATGTCTGTTGTTCGTTTCTGTTGACAATGTTATTAAAATAGCACTGATTACTTTTCCCATCTTATGTTATAATGTAATATTTCGAAACAATGGAAATGTTACGAATAAAAATTACTCGTTTCTCGTTTTCTTAAAAGTTGTAGTTAAAAATAAAAAGTTTTAGCTCTTCTGCTATGGCTAATTGGTATTTTGATTTTTTTCACCTGGTAAAACATAAATAACATAACTTATAACCGAGGCACGATAAATACTGAAAAATACCGGTTATTCAGACAAATTAATTTAACCGATTGGTTTTCCGCGTCCCTGTTTCCAGGGCATTGATACCAGAGCCGTAAGAGCAATGCACTCAGATTTAAGTCTAACAGGCAGCAGCTAGATTTCAACAAGTTCAGCATCTTAAAAAATGGGCGGAATATGTGGTTAAATAACGTTTAAATGGCTTACCTTCCATTCTTTAAACATCTATCATTCACACACTATGTCGCTTAGCAAGAGTATATGGCGTCCTCTGTCATCAAATGGCAGACAGACGTTAGTAAAGTAAACTGTCTTTTTTCTGAGCTAATGTAGGTACCGAGGCACAGAAGCATCGATAACCACTTCACAATATGATAGTTCATCAGTTAAGAAAATCTACCTTTAGTTGTAAATACCATGTTGAAATTCAAACTGAGAAATATTTAGAGACACTAGCACGGAATAACTCCCATCTAGGCAGATGACAGGGTACAGTTATAACACAATACTTTAAAAAGAACAATATTATGCGTTTTCTTTTATTAACAGACTATTTATAATTTGAAAAAGAAATTTTTGCTCACATATAAAATTCATATGTCGATAGGGGAATTCGTCTCACAGTAGAATATAATTTACAGTCAATACACGAAAACGGGATTCAAATGAAACAAATACTTAACTTAGTAATAAATGAAAGAAAGATGTTTAACATTGATTCGTTAGGTATTTTTCATTGGTTGTACCTTGATTCTGTGTGATGCTGGACGTTTAGTCAAGAAATCTTTTGAAATGGTGTTACAAACCAGTAATGACGAGCCAAAAGGCAATGAACACTGCTCGACGTGAGATTTGATGCCACTGATGGCGTTACGGTCACGTTACGTGAAAGTAAAGTATATAAACGGAGCAAGAGCCCAACCGACGATAGGGGACGCAAATGCGTAAAACCCACTGACAAGCGAGAAACGGAGGAGTGTTATCGCTCAGCACGGACGAGCAGCACAGGAATCCCAAAGCTGGTGGCTGCTCGCGTGTCGTGAGAATCTACAGAAAGTTTTTGAACAACGGTGAAACTGCGGGTAGATGACAAAGCGTTGGACGTCCATGCCTCGTCACAGACCTTGGACGTCGGAGGCTGGCCCGCTCTTCAAAGCAGAATTGGCAGCAATCTGTACCATACCTGATATCTGATGACAAAGTAAAATGCTGATGTCGACACAAGGATTTCGGAGCTCACCACCGCTGAACATTTCCCCATATCGCAACAACCACATCGTCGATTACCATTGCAGTGTACACGGTATCATCTAGATTGGATCGAGGTTCAGTGGTAACGTGTAGCATGGTCGGAGTTCGTTGTTATTGTTAGACTTACTTGATGGTCGCGATCGATACGCCGCCATCCAAGCGGGAAACTGCTCGAAACATGCACCACGTCACGGACGCAAGCTAATGGGGCAATATTAGACTTCCGGGGACTTTCACCTCCTCCATGGGACCTCTGGTTATATTGGAAGGCACAAGTGTACATTAACGCAGAGCTCATCCATCCTTTCATACTTGATGCCTTCCGTACCAGCCAACAGTGGCATATTCCAGCAGGATAACTGTCCATGTCACAGGGACAGACTCGTGCTATAGTGGTTTGACGAACATGGTAGTGAGCTCAAGTTCATGTCTTGCCCAGCGAATTCGGCTGATCCGAACCCGAAGGAACACTTCTGGGATGCTGTTCGACGTCCACAAACCACTGGCTTCTAATTTACGGGAATAACATGACCTGTGCATACTCGTCTACTGCCACAAACCTCCAGGACGCTATCAAGCCCTTATCTAATTTATGCCACACAGAACTGCTACTGTACTGCGTTCCAAAGCTATACCAACACGCTATTACTCGACAAACGGTATCGCAAGCCTGGCTATGTAGGGAACTGTGTTGGGCACAAGATTAGGTACAGCCTCTTTTTCGACACTCGCGCGCACACACACACACACATACACACACACACACATACACATACTTCAGGGTACGAAACTGTAGTGTCTGTGTTGTGAAGAAGTACGATGCACGCACGTCTGAAGGAATATTCCATCACACTTCTTCAGTACCCCAGCACTGCAGTTACCTATTTATCGGCCGTACCAGGCCAGCCACTTACTCTAATAAAGTGTCTACCCGGTTCGAGAATAACATTAATGGGATGTACAGGTACAACACGTGGGCTACCACATATGGAAATTTGAGTGTGGCCTGAGTCGCGCTCGTATAGCCGAATCGGTTAAGGCTATCACTCGCTTAAAGCGGGATATGCAGGCTCTAGTCCAGGCCTGGCACAAATTTTCACTGTCGTTGTGCAGTCCTAAAGAATCGACTGCACCGTAGCGCCGCGAAACGCCATCAAGATGGCGCTGACCCACGCGCTAATGGAAAGAGCGGGCAGCGCCACACCTCCAGTGTGTGTTCAGCGCCATTTGTCAACACAGAGTTAACCAGCCGCCTATAGCTGGTCTGCCTTGCTCGGTCACATACTTCCAGAGCAGAGAAGCCTAGTGTACGTCGACATGTATTTTTTCCTGTGTATACTGAATAAACTCAGTGACCTTCCCGACGTGTAAAATATACCTGACGTGACACAACACGACTGCCAATTATCACATTCTACGCCAGCAATTTCTCTGTTTGGAGAGAGAGTTAACATCACGTATTACTATCATTTTCCTCATGTAGCGTACGACATCCGTGAATTTGTTAAAGGACAGTGTCACAGTGCCACCTCCACTGTAGCTTAATTAAGGAGCATTCATTTTATTACATTTCTCACGGTTAGCGAACTGCACTCTTACAGCCCACACTCGTGTGCTACGGAAACCGATAACATGTAGTATACCTGACTGTGGTAGTTCCGAAAGGGACAACATACTTGTGCAAACATCAAGTTTGAAATGTAGTAATTGCTGAATACAGTAATGGTCATCGTATCTAGATAGGAGAGGGCACGACGTTGGGATCACAGATCTACTTCAAACTTTGTACACCTTTAGTAGGCCATTAAAACAACATAATCTGCAAGTAGGAAGGTGTAATACTCTGGTATTTCCGAGAAAATCACAAAAGAAATTTTACTCATCTATTATGTGGCTTATGTATCTATGTGTAGGTGCTAGAAGCTACTATTATGGGTAAAGTGATTAGCGTTCAAGTTTCCTAAAACGAGAGTATATGAGGAGACGGTTCGACGTCCTTTCAGAAATAATTTTCAGTCTATATTTGCTTTCATTACCGGTCATATTATTTCATGCGTACGGCATTTGAAAGGTAATACAATTAAAAAAACACGTGTATTCGCATGAAATTTTAGTGAATTTCATGTTATTTGACTACTAACTATTTTTGTTACGTTTAATTATTAGAACAAACATATTTGTAACTGAGTAAACGAAGAAACGCATAGAATTTTCCTGAAAACGTATGTTTGTCATGATTTGCGAAACCCCTTATACATGCAGTCTGGTAAGGTACCGGGAATTACTTTGCATCTCGGTGTTTCGAGTTGTAGATAAAGAGGCAGGCCCCAGTTGGCAGTTAACCTCCGTAGCGGTGAGACATTGCTGATGTGGAAAGTGTAGTTGCAAATTTTTTGAATAGCACACAAGTTATATTTGTGCAACAAAAATAAAGGTGACTTCCTGTTCTTAGAGTACTGTAGATAATGAATGTCACGACGATTCGAACCATCGTCTTGTTCACGACTCTCTTGCAAAACTCGAACGCTGATCACTTGACCACCCTGACTCGTTACGGCCGGAACCTTCGCACAGATACATCAGTTGCAGAATAGTAGAGTAAAACTTCGGTTTCTTTTTTCACGGAATTGCAAGAAGACTGTATCTTACTACTTGCACGTTATGTTGTTTTCGTGATCTATTAAAGGTGTACGAAGTTTGAAATCAATCCATGAATCCAACATCGTAGCCTCCACTTGTGGGTAATAGGAAGACGTTACTTAGCCTGCGTTCTGCGTGTGGTAATAAAGAGTAAAGTAGTTGTATGTAGGAGGCGCAGAAAGCAAGTCAACTGATTTTTGTTTTCTTTTTAGAGATAAAATGTGGAATTCATCTTCAAGTTAAATGTATAGATGATTTTGGATTCCCGCCATTGCCACGCCGCACGATCCTATCGTTAAACACAAGAAAGAACATATATTTTTGACAGTATCATATAACAATATAAAATATATGAATCCTTTTGTTTTTTAGTAATGTTATGCGACTTACAACTACTTGCTGTCCATGTACCGTGTGTCGGAGGAAGATCGATAGTACGGCCTCTAAACCACTGTATCATCGCATCCTACTTACACAGTCACAAGATACTACTTTTAGTGTAATCGATAAAATTCCCATAGAAATAAATTTAAACAGTTGCGATACGCCAGTCCGACAAAGTTCGAAGTCGTTGCTAGAAAGGATACCACTACTGTCTTCAGTAAATATTGCATTTCAAACTTCACGCTTGCGCAAGTATGAACTCCCTTTCGGAACTACCTTGTCTGCTGCTCATAGTCGGATATATTACACTAGTGGCCATTAAAATTGCTACACCAAGAAGAAATGCAGATGATAAACGGGTATTCATTGGACAAATGTATTATACAAGAACCGACATGTGATTACATTTTCATGCAATTTGGGTGCTTAGATCCTGAGAAATCAGTACCCAGAACAACCACCTCTGGCCGTAATAACGGCCTTGATACGCCTGGGCATTGAGTCAAACAGAGCTTGGAAGGCGTGTACAAGTACAGCTGCCCATGCAGCTTCAACACGATACCGCAGTTCCTCAAGAGTACTATAATGGCGCATTGTGAAGAGCCAGTTGCTCGGCTACCATTGACCAGACGTTTTCATTGGTGAGAGATATGGAGAATGTGCTGGCAAGGGGAGCAGTCGAACAGTTTCTGTATCCAGAAAGGCCCGTACAGGACCTGCAACATGCGGTCGTGTATTATCCTGCGGAAATGTTTCGCAGGGATCGAATGAAGGGTAGAGCCACAGATCATAACACATTTGAAATGTAACGTCCACTGTTCAATGTGCCGTCAATGTGAATAAGAGGTGACCGAGACGAGTAACCAATGGCACCCCATACCATCACGCCGGGTGATACGCCAGTATGGCTATAACGAATCCTTGCTTCCAATGTGCGTTCACCGCGATGTCGCCAAACACGGATGAGACCATCATGATGCTGTAAACAGAACCTGAATTCATCCGAAAAAAATGACGTTTTGCCATTCGTGCACCCAGGTTCGTCGTTGAGTACACCATCGCAGGCGCTCCTGTCTGTGATGTAGCGTCAAGGGTATCCGCAGCCATGGTCTCCGAGCTGATAGTCCGTGCTGCTGCAAACGTTGTCTAACTGTTCGTGCAGATGGTTGTTGTCTTACAAACGTCCCCATCTGTGGACTGAGGGATCGAGACGTGGCTGCACGATCCGTTACAGCCATGCGGATAAGATGCCTGTCATCTCGACTGCTAGTGATAAGAGGCCGTTGGGATCCAGCACGGCGTTCCGTATTACCGTCGTGAACCCACCGATTCCATATTCTGCTAACAGTCATTGGATCTCGACTAACGCGAGCAGCAGTGTCGCGATACGGTAAACCTTAATCGTGACAGGCTACAATCCGACCTTACACGAGGCATCACAACACCGTTTCACCAGGCAACGCCGGTCAACTGCTGTTTGTGTATGAGAAATCAGTTGGAAACTTTCCTCCCGTCAGCACGTTGTAGGTGTCGCCACCGGCGCCAGCCCTGTGTGAATGCTCTGAAAAGCTAATCATTTGCATATCACAGCATCTTCTTCCTGTCGGTTAAATTTCGCGTCTGTAGCACGTCATCTTCGTGGTGTGGCAATTTTAATGGCCAGTAGTGTACATGTTATGGGTACCAACAGAATTTGAGTGTGGCTAACCGTGAGAATCGTAATAAAGTAAATACTTCTTAATCAAGCAACAGCCCTGGTGGGACCATGACACTGTCCTTTAACAAATTCACGGTTGTCATACGCTACATGAGGAACACGACTGTAAATCATCATGATTACTCAAACTCCAAACACTAAAAGCAATAGCGTAAAACGTGAAAACGAGCAATCCTTTGCGCCACCTCAGTTACATTTAAATGTCGAGCAACTCATCGACATTATTCTGTACAAACAGGAAAAAATACACGATCAGGTATACTAGGCTTCATATTTTTCGTATGGGACATATCGTCTCCGAATTAAATTAAAAGCTGTCCGTATACTCCAATTCTGACCAAAGTCTTCGGGAGGTTTGCCTTGGTGGTGAGGCAAATGCCTGAAGTGAAAATCCCAATTGGCGTTCCCTCTGCGCTACTACCAGGTCGCACGGTATGTGGTTAGAAAGTGACTTTTCACTGGTTTATTACCTAAAAAATCCACCGTGCATTTTCGTGTAGAGAATGGAAGATAATAAAAAATCTCACGATGCACTAAAATATTGAAATTACTCCGAGAATTATCACATTAACTCGTATGTCGAGTGAGTTGAGGTTTCACTTGGTAGCAGGACAAATGCTGGAACTGGTAATGCCGTCCCAAATACTCCCAATTAAGGGTCCCTTTGCTTTACTATTGCGGCGCGGGATTATCCGAGCGGTCAGGGGCTCTGTAGTCATGTACTGTGCGGCTGATCCCGCCGGAGGTTCGAGTCCTCCCTCGGGCATGGGTGTGTGTGTTTGTCGTTAGAATAACTTAGGTTAAGTATTGTATAAACTTAGGGACTGATGACCTTAGCAGTTGAGTCCCATACGATTTCACACACATTTTTTGCTTCACTATTAGTTCCTAACTCTTCAACGAGTCATTATTCGAAGGGTGCAATGTACCTTTTGATATAAGAAGTGAAAAGTATTTAATAGTAGTTTTGATGCCTTGCTGTTAACGTTATTATAATTATTAACGGTAGAAGGATAAGAGAATGACATTACTGATTAGGACGGGTGAACGAACGTTCAAGCAAAATGTTATATTTGTATGTTAGATGGTATGAAAAATAATGCCTCTAACCACAAGTGGAAGAAGAAATAGAAGAAGCAAATCACACACGATAAATAAGCAACTGACGATATAACAAATTACCTCAACAATTTCTGTGATATGAAAGCTACTGAGAAACACCAACCTTACGAAAAGTACGCAGTTTTTATCGCAGCGAGAAATCAGCGCTAACAAGGAAACTATGAAAGAAATTTATTGTGCCTGTGGTCTTACAGAGAACATTTCTCTCGGCTATCGGACGTAAACTTTTGACCACGTTCCACCTCAAAATGCGAATCTGGGGCGTTAATCAATGTTGCATCTCACTGGGTGAAATGTTCATATGGTGGACATATAACGCTTGTTACATCCTTCACCGTTGGAACGCAGTGGGTATGTAGGAGAATCATTTTCTTAGTGAGAATCTGACGAAGGTTCGAATACATATCCTACAGATAGCAAATTCCGTCATTAGGAATAATGCCTCACATGATTACATTCTATAAAAACCCCAACCTTATGCTGAAATTTCACACATAGTTTTTATTGTCATCGTTCTCTAGCATTTGCTTATCACACTGCACTCAAAGTACACACTGGCATCGGTAAAGAATGTCGAGTTAGTAAACTCTTGCGGAAGCATAGTGCAACGTGCTGTATTTAACGAATAGTTCATAAAGCCGTATGTCACTCTTGCTGTGGTTCAAGCAACCAATCTGACAAAGGTTTCAGTGGTTTCTTTGAAGCATAACTGAGTGCCCAGTAAATACATTCACATTAACTACAGAGAAGGAAACACTACGTTAATAAACTTCCTGACTTTATTTATAGTATTAATGTCTTTCATCACCAGCTGGTAAAATAGCGTATGAACAACACATCATATATTTTTCATAGCTTCTAAACATAAACTGCGATCCGGATATGAGTCGTAGCCCTATATTTAACATCCATGTCAGGTAAAAGTATCAAACACAAATCATCATTATTTAATCACTGTATTTTGTGGAAAAGGTGTAAGCATTTATCGATACCTGTGGAAGCAATAGCTGGGTCTCAGTTAGTTTTAATTAACACAACGGAACTTCCTTTATAATTGAGACATGGGTAATTATGAATAGATGAACTGTATTACGATAGAGGTATTGTCGCTATAAGATTTAATTATAGAATTCTGAAACTTATATTTTGTTTGTTCGGTTTCGAAATCCTGTTTTACTATGTATTATGTAGCTTTTCATCTTACTGTTACGAAGTCCGCCATGGGAGGTTTCTCGATCATAAACAGCAACCATTCATAAAGTATCTTTTATGTAATTTCTCACCTACGTTATCTATTGAGGATTCGTCTGCCAGCTATAAATACTATACAGATCCCAAGTATTGCATTACTAACAAAATGCTACTTCGGTGAAAATATTATTGTAATCATATAGATGTTTAATAGGAAATAACTGGTGGCAATTTCATATTTCGCTCTTATCCGTCACTGTTTATTGGGCGACTGACAGAAATATTTTGTATGGCCGTACGCCTTCGTAACGGATAGTCACAGTGTAATACAGACGTACATATGGATGAAAGAGGCTGTAAAATTTCTAGTACTGTAATCATTGCTACCCCATGTAAGTGCATGGGTGTCGAATGAAAATAATAGAGACACCCAGGACATTCCGGAAATTGCGCATCGCAACAAGTCTTGACGACAAAACAGTGTTCTTCTAAATAAGGAAATTGCGTCACTCTTCACAAAGCGGCGTGGCGAGTGAGACGAAATGGAAAGCATTTTCATTTCCTAAGCAAGAACTGTGGTGGTGGTATAGTCATCTTAGCTACTATCGTTGTACTTTATATATGGCCTGCGGGAGTGGCCGAGGGGTTCTAGGCGATACAGTCTGGAACCACGTGACCGCTACGGTCGCAGGTTCGAATCCTGCCTCGGGCATGGATGTGTGTGATGTCCTTAGGTTAGGTAGGTTTAGGTAGTTCTAAGTTCTAGGGGACTGATGACCTCAGAAGTTAAGTCCCATAGTACTCAGAGCCATTTGAACCAACTTTATATATGTTTATTAGTTTCCATGTTTATTAGTTTTATTTTAATACAAAACATTTATTTCACTTTCCGTGTAGATGTATATATTTTAAACCAAAATAACAAAAAACACAGTTTATTCTCGTAATTGCGAAAAGCAATAGCTGGCCAGCGTACTGTAGTAAAGGGGTTTGCAGCTGTCTAGCTCTAGCATATGACCGGGAACTAACAAGGAAATAGCATGTAGCTCTTTGATTTCGGTTGAAGTATATATAAATGTTTATGGCCTACAGTTAAATCACTTCAAGATTAAAATATAGCTTCATCGAATTACGTGAATTTTCCATTGTAGCAAAAAAGGATTACATTTTGTTAAGTTAAATTTGCAAACAGCACTATGTAATTCTTACAATAAAACAAGTTGCGATTAATTCAGCAACTTGTTGAATAGTCCAAGTAAGATAAAAAGTACCATTTTTAACTCTTTTCTTTCATAAAGCTGTTATTGCTTGTAATTAGTCCATCTTTAGAAGTCATTAATACTCGTGTGTTGTGAGGTGAAATGATAAAATTGTGCTGGTTTCTATTAACAGTAATCATGTAGTTTTATTCCCTGTGACACTTTAATCAGGATAAGTTGCAATAACTGAGGCATACAGGTTAGAGAGTTATAAATATTAAATCAACGTTGGAAACGTCTGTTCTTAGGTAAGAAATTATTTAAGTGCTGTGAAAATGGATAAGATTACACAATGATAAGGTGGATGCAATGTATAACACTATAAACACAATGATACAAATAAGTCGGAAATTCTGTATCTCATTTTCTGTCGATATTAACTGAGGAAAACATTTGAGGAAATACTGCGTGGTAAGCTTTTTCTATTTGCTTTTCGCTTTTACCTAACAGACTCCGGTACATTTTTATTCGTTTTTATTACCTGTTAAATGAATTGGCTTAGATGGCTGCTTTAACTATAAACTGTAAATAAAATTGATTTATCGGATTCCACATTTGCTGATTCTGCAAATGTATGTTCAATTAATGAGACTCAGCTCCAGAGGCTGCTGAAAACGTTGTTGAGTGCATTAAAAGTTCTGGTCTTTATATCAGACCATTTTCAAATTATCCTGAAAATTGCCATTAATATAATAAACATATGGACAGTGTGTATAACATAAAATGAGAAAGGAACATATGTGTAATATAAGGACACATCGAGTATAAAACTCATATAATGCAATAAATTTTACAGTCATTAGAATCTTGACACTAGTTTGGACATTTTCTTTGCAGTATATTTAAGCTTTAAGCTTTATCTGTACTTTTGTACATGTAATTATTGTTTTCTGATCAACGTTTTTTCGTCTTCTATTGCCTATAATGTTCGTATATCTGTCATACACATGAAAGCTTTCAGAACCACTAATAGAAGCTTTACCGAAACCTCAGTAAAGTTCCACGCAGCACCTGGAGAGATTTTTCATCAATCGATAAAAGTAATTGGTTTAAATCTGATATTATATTTATGGGACCGTTGTGGACACTCTCATACTGGCAAATTTGAAATAGGTCACTGATAAAAGAACGTAAACTGAAAACTATAAAATACCCAGTGAATTATAAATGTTTTTCACAAAGTTTTAACAAATTCATGCAGTCAACTGAAAATATAAAATGATAAGCATACCTGCTCTACCTACACTTCCGTCTGCATAACAATGCAGTCAACTAACAGAGTTGTAGCAGCATTCTATAAAAAATACTGTTTTGAAGGAATGTAGTAATGTACCTCACGAAAAATAACAATTTTATGCAGGAAACTAATGAGACGTGTAGAAGAATGGCCAGGCACGTGTAGAACTAGTCCTCTGTGTCTTCTGTACTGACTTAATTACGTATATAGACAGTTCATCCATCCCGGAAATAGAGATTCTTGGCAATTTTTGCCTGTTATGGAGACTGTTTTCAAAGTCGGTATTTCTTAATTTCAGCTTGTGGAAAGTTGCAAACTGCGTGAGTTCCTCTCTACTTTTATTTACTGTGACATCCCCGAAAGTTCACACAACATATATGTAGGTTTTGTGGCTATTCAACCATTTAAATTTCCGCTGGTAATAAGTTGGTCACATTTGATAAATTTATCTACTAGTACGTGAAGTATTTTATAAAATTTTTCTGTTCACCTTTTTTCCCCTCTTCAGGAGCTTACACAGCTGTAACTTACGTATCTCTTCGTCCTATTTTACATTGTGCTGTCACTATTTTTCTATTTAAGTAACTTTCTAATTACTTGTTCCACTTTTGATCTAACAATATAGGTATTCCACAAGGAGCACTTTCTTATTGCACTACTCCATTATGTATTTTACTGGTTTAGATCTCTGGTTCCTTTCAATTTAATTTTTATCCAGTTATAGTAGCAATATTTACTTATTTCCTCTATAATTCTTCCTCTTACTCTTCAAGATCCAGAGATGGTTCTTTTGAAGTTGAGGCCGGTTTCGATTACATTCGTCCGGCTTTATACCATGAAGTGACTGATGAGACTTGTTGTACGTTCTAGAGATACCAGCAGTCCCAACAAACTCTACGCCGGTTGGTCGGGGTGGCCGAGCGGTTATAGGCGCTTCAGCCTGGAACAGCGTGACCGCTACGGTTGCAGGTTCGAATCTTGCTTCGGCATGAATGTGTGTGATGTCCTTAGGTTAGTTAGGTTTGAGTAGTTCTAAGTTATAGGGGACTGATGACCTCAGCAGTTAAGTCCCATAGTGCTCAGAGCCATTTGAACCATCTGAAACCCCTACTGGAAAGATAAGGTTTTCCTTCGGAGCTCCTTCTCCTAGAACACGTAGTTTCACCACAGCTGACGACTGTGTACCCGGGTTTCTCTATTAATAAACGCCAGCAGAGATGGTCGTTTCTTCTGCTCTCCAAGTCTACACGTTGCTTCTCGATCGTTGCTGTCTTCACCGTAGACTTGGCAAGGGAACATCCGAAAATACTACCATCTATGCTAGGTGAACAAAGGCTTTTAAGGACATATTGCTACTACCACTCTTCCTTCCGCAACAGGACTTAGCTACAGCTATGTGGGAGTGATATCACCACGATTTAGAATTACGACGGTGACGCCTCGTACTGTGTGCCATGTCAACTAAGCTGCGCCTTCCAACACGCCGACCACAGCGTCACCGACTGTCTCGGCAATCATCACCACAGAGCAGTGTTTCAAAACATTTCCTCCGTTGGAAATCTGATAATCCAGGTACTTTGATGGAACACCTTATAAAATCTTAAAACCGAGAAGAAAACTTGTTTTATTCTGTGAGTACTTCAGTTTTAAATCATAACTAATGACACAGATAACATAACAAGGTTTTTAAAAAGTTAGAACCGTCAAAATGTCAAATAGTAGTATTTTACGAAGCACTTATTCACTTCCCGCAGAACACCCTGCTTGGGAAGTCCTGGGGATAGAGGCATGGTTTTAAAAGCCATTAGCGACATGCAGAGCCTCAGCATTAAATCTGATCACCTGTGTTGTCAGCTACTCACCATACTCGAGTGTATCAGTGAATTCCTTCTCCAGTTAAAATTACTACACCAAGAAGAAATGCAGATGATAAACGGGTATTCATTGGACAAGTATATTATACTAGAACTGACATGTGATTACGTTTTCACGCAATTTGGGTGCACAGATCCCGAGAAATCAGTACCCAGAACAACTACCTCTGGCTGTAATAATGGCCTTGGTACGCCTGGGCATTGAGTCCAACAGAGCTTGTATGGCGTGTACAGGTACAGCTGCCCGTGAAGCTTCAAACCACTATCACAGTTCATCAAGAGTAGTGACTGGCGTATTTTGAAGAGCCAGTTACTCGGCCACCATTGAGCAGACGTTTTCACTTGGTGAGAGATTTCGAGGATGTGGAGGCCAGGGCAGCAGTCGGCCATTTTCTGTATCCAGAAAGGCCAGTACAGGACCTGCAACATGCGGTCGTCCATTATCCTGCTGAAATGTAACGTCCACTGTTCAAAGTGCCGTCAATGCGAACAAAAGGTGACCGAGACGTGTAACCAATGGCACCCCATACCATCACGCCGGGTGATACGCCAGTATGGCGATGACGAATACACGCTTACAATGTGCGTTCACCGCGATGTCGCCAAACACGGATGAGACCATCATGATGCCGTAAACAGAACGTGGATTCATCCGAAAAAATTACGTTTTGCCATTCGTGCACGCTGTTTCGTCGTTGAGTACACCATCGCAGGCGCTCCTGTCTGTGATGCAGCGTCAAGGGTAACCGCAGCCATGGTCTCCGAGCTGATAGCCGATGTTGCTGAAAACGTCGTCGAACTGTTCTTGAAGATGGTTGTTGTCTTGAAAATGTCCGCATCTGTTGACTCAGGGATCGAGACGTGGCTGCACGATCCGTTACAGCCATGCGGATAAGATGCCTGTCATCTCGACTGCTAGTGATACGAGGCCGTGGGGATCCAGCACGGCATTCCGTATTACCCTCCTGAAACCACCGATTCCATATTCTGTTAACAGTCATTGGGTCTCGACCAACGCGAGCAGCAATGTCGCGATACGATAAACAGCAATCACTATAGGCTACAATCCGACCTTTATCAAAGTCGGAAACGTGACAGTACGCATTTCTCCTCCTTACACGAGGTATCACAACAACGTTTCACCAGGCAACGCCGGTCAACTGCTGTTTATGTATGAGAAATCGGTTGGAAACTTTCCTCATATCAGCACGTTGTAGGTGTCGCCACCGGCGCCAACCTTGTGTGAATGCTCCGAGAAGCTAATTATTTGCATATCACAGCATCTTCTTCCTGTCGGTTAAATTTCGCGTCTGTAGCACGTCATCTTCGTGGTGAAGTAATTTCAATGGCCATTAGTGTAAGTACAGTTTAACAATCATTTTCAGAGCATTGCTGATGAATTTAATAAAACTTTAGCTTTTACAGAGAATCATAGAGTCATATAACTCTCTTGGTAAAGTCCTTTCCGAGATTGATGCCTGAAATACTCTTCTGTGATACAGACAAGTGGAGGATTGAGTCAATAATTAAATCACTGAAGAACTCTCGTGGACATGATGGAGTTCCTAGAAGAATACTAAAGTACTGTGCTGCACATGTTAGCCGCATATTTCGCCATATTTGTAGTTTATCCTTTAGCAATGGTCAGTTTCCTGAACGACTGAAGTACTCAGAAGTGATGTCGCTTTCTTTAGAAAGGGAGAAAGGGATAATGTAGACAATTTTAGACCTGTTTCTATGCCATCAGTGTTTTCTAAACTTATTGAAAAGGTCGTGTATGTAAGGATAATTGATCAGTATACAGGGTGATTCAAAAAGAATACCACAACTTTAAAAATGTGTATTTAATGAAAGAAACATAATACAACCTTCTGTTATACATCATTACAAAGAGTATTTAAAAAGGTTTTTTTTCACTCAAAAACAAGTTCAGAGATGTTCTATATGGCCCCCTCCAGACACACGAGCAATATCAACCCGATACTCCAACTCGTTCCACACTCTCTGTAGCATGTCAGGCGTAACAGTTTGGATAGCTGCTGTTATTTCTCATTTCAAATCATCAATGGTGGCTGGGAGAGGTGGCCGAAACACCATATCCTTAACATACCCCATAAGAAAAAATCGCAGAGGGTAAGATCAGGGCTTCTTGGAGGCCAGTGATGAAGTGCTCTGTCAAGGGCTGCCTGGCGGCCGATCCATCGCCTCGGGTAGTTGACGTTCAGGTTTCATAACTAACCTTTTTCGTAGGACTCTCCATACAGTTGCTTGTGGAATTTTCAGCTCTCTGCTAGCTCTGCGAGTCGATTTTCCTGGGCTGCGAACAAATGCTTGCTACATTTTCATCACTCGTTCTCGGCCGTCCAGAACTTTTCCCTTTGCACAAACACCCATTCTCTGTAAACTGTTTATACCAACGTTTAATACACCACCTACCAGGAGGTTTAACACCATACTTCGTTCGAAATGCACGCTGAACAACTGTCGTCGATTCACTTCTGCCATGCTCAATAACACAAAAAGCTTTCTGTTGAGCGGTCGCCATCTTAGCATCAACTGACGCTGACGCCTAGTCAACAGCGCCTCAAGCGAACAAATGTACAACTAAATGAAACTTTATAGCTCCCTTAATTCGCCGACAGATAGTGCTTAGCTCTGCCTTTTGTCGTTACAGAGTTTTAAATTCCTAAAGTTGTAGTATTCTTTTTGAATCACCCTGTATATAACACGATTTGCTATCAAATGTACAGTCCGGCATTAGAAGTCGCTTAACAACTGAAAATGCTATATTCTTTTTTCTATGTGATGTACTGGTTGGGTTAAGCAAAAGGTTTCGAACGCTATGCATATTTTTTGATTTAACTAAGGCGTTTGATTGTGTTGATTACAAAATATTGCTCCAGAACTTGGACCATTACGGAATACGGGGAGTAGCTCACAACTGTTTCACCTCTTACTTTAGCAACAGACAGCAAAAGATAATTATCCACAATGTTGAGAACGGCTGTGATGTTGGGTCTGAGTGGGTTGTGGTCAAGTAGGAGGTGCCCGAGGGATCAGTGTTGGGGTCCCTCCTGTTCCTCATTTATGACCTAAATTCATGGCTTGTAGAAAATAAACTAACGCTAAATCCTAGTAAGACTAAGTTTTACGGTTTCTAACACAAAATTCAACAAAACCTGATCTTTTAATTTAACAGAGTGGGCATGTGATTAGTGAAACTAAACAGTTCAAATTTGTAGGTGTGCAGATAGATAGAAAACTGTCGTGGAAAGCCCACGTTCAGGATGTTGTTCAAACACTTAATGCTGCCATTTTTACTATTCCAACGGTTTCTGAAATGGGTGATCGTGTGACACAAAAATTAGACTACTTTGCTTTTTTCATTCGCTTATGTCGTATGGTATTATGGGGTATCTCTTCCCATTCTAAAAGGTTTTTTTTTCTCAGAAACAGGCCGTTCGGGCAATATGTGGTGTAAGTCCTCGTGCCAATATATATATATATATATATATATATATATATATATATATATATATATAAATCCTTGCACTCATTTCTTGTTAACAATGTTAGCTTATTCCCAACAATAAGCGGCTTTCACTCAGTTAATACTCGGCAGAAATCAAACCTGCATTTGGATCGGACTTCCTTAACACTTCTGCAGAAAGGTGTGCAGTATAATGCTGCATCCATTTTCAATAAGCTACCACTCGAATTCAAAATCTTAGCAGTAATCCATGCTCTTACAAATCGAAACCGAAGAGTGTCCTCACGGTTCACTCCTTCTATTCTGTCGAGGAAATCCTTGAAAAAGTAAGCTGATTCTTGCTGTACTGTTGATTGCTTTTACTTAAACTTAGGGATTGACTTTTTTCTGGTTCATAAACATTTTATTTTTATCTGTTATCATATTTATGTTCTAATTTCATGTACTGACACGTTACATGACCTTGGAGATTTGCTCCTCATCTTGGGCCTACGGAACTTGACGTGTAAATAAAAGAAAATAAATAAATAAATGGATGGGACTGTTTCAAAATCTGTTCTTGAAGTCTAACATCAGTTACATTATACAAGATCGAGTTATTCCGCCCATACAAACTAGTGAATGGGCAACTCTACTGGTTTTTCTCCCCAACTTTTCAGGTACCTCATGGACAAATTACGCGCTGGTCGTTATTTTTCAAAAATTTATTTGTGCGACGCATATATTCAACTCGTACTAGATGAAGAATTTGTTGTGAACACTCATTTGCGCTTGTTTAAATATTTGCGTTTGCTTTTTGGTAGTGCCTCCATACCTGCCCTTTTCAAATGTTATTTGGAACAGCTGACTGCTCAAATACCAACTGCTCGAACTATTTGGAAAATGTTCTCATAGTAGGCCATACAGCTCAGCAACACATTGAGAAAATGTCTGCTTTGTTTTGTGTGTTATCTGATGCAGGACTAAAATGTATCGGACAATTGTGATTTTCTTAAAACTGAGTTGCAGTGTCTTGGTCACCTCAAAAATAGTCAAGGTGTACATCCACGTCAGTCACATTCGTTAGGTATATAGGCCCCACCAGTTCCTCTCAGTGTCACAGAATTGCAGCCAGTCATAGAGAAACTGAACTATTATATTCGTTTCGTACCGAATGCTACACAAATGGTAGCCCTGCTGCATCGCTTGTGTCGCAAAAACGGTTCTATTGTTTGGACAAATGAGTGCCAAGGTGCTTTTCAGTAACTTATATACGCATTGCTCAGTGATCGATGTTTGGTTCACTTTGATCCTGACAAGCCAGTTGTGTTGCAAGTTGACGCTTCCGCTCATAGAATCTGTGCAGTGCTTTCACACAGAATTGATAATAAAAACAGGCCCACTGCATCAAAAGTATTGTCCAAAGCTCAGTGTAACTATTTACAAACAGAGAAAGAGGCACTGGCTATTGTATATGGTGTCATCAAATTCCACCACTATTTGTATGGCAGAAAATTCTTCTTAGTAAAGGGTTACACTCCACTGTAGTCCTTTTTTCATCCGACGAAACCGGTTCTTGTACGAACTGCCCAAAATTACAAAGATGGGCATTGTTGTTATGTCAACACGAGTTTGTGTATCGTCCGACAGCTCAACATGGTAATGCGGACGCCCTGTCACGTCTTATGATTGGCTCAGATACAAACTATGACGCTTCTGCTGTATCTTTTTGTCACTTCGATGCTCGGGGTTCTGAAGTGCTTCAGTCCTTTCCACTGAATTAGCAAATCTCACAGGCCACGGGAGCTGATTCAGATTTGACTATTTTGCTGAAATACATTCGCATATCTTGGCCTCACTCATTGCACAACATAAAGAAATCTGTAGTGCGCCCATACTTTGCACGTCGGCATAGCCTTGTTGTACAGCAAGATGCGGTTCATGTTCAAAATGACAGTGGACAGTCACGTGTGTTGATTCCCAAAGATTCGCCAGAAGGAGTGTTGCAGTTAGTTCACCAAGTGATGATGCTTCGAATTTTACTGGGAAAGTTTGACGCTCATTTCTCTTTGAACATAAGATCAAGCAGAATTTAATTTTCGTTTCCATCAGGAAAGAAATTTTACAGGAAGCATTTCCAAGGAATTCAACGATTTTATTCGCATTCGTACTCCGCATAAAAGACGTGAGTTGACTTTGTCAGACTCCTTGAGAAAATGGTGGATGTTCTTTCACATCTTTCCACTGGGCACACACAAAACGAGACTATTTTAAACAACGTTGAGACAAATGACTGCGTGGCTGCACTTCCACTCGCCCCGAGACGTGACATCTCATGGGAATAAATAACACGCCAAGTGTTTGTGTCTTTTAATACCAGCGCTGCGACACGAAAGACAGCTTGTATTAAAATTCTGGGTGACACGCAGTCGTTTGACCTGGACAAGACGGTGCCACTTAGGCCTCATACTAGGCCATCTCTTCTCAAGAAGTGGAACAAGAAGTGGTAGTTATTGTATACCGTATACCGTATTGTGAAAATTCCCCACGATGGACGTTTTCTCTTGGGGTATCCGAATTCGCGTAAATACAGAGGGCTTTATCACCACAGATATAAAAAAAAGAGAAATTTGTTTTTAACTGCACGTAGTTATGTCTTTAATTGTTTTGTTTGCGATGTATATGTGCATGGTAATGTAAATGTGTATGAGCACTTGACATCTTGTCAAATAATGCTTGACGGAGAGAGCCCATTACTCAAATTTACCGTACGTAAATGAGGCGTGTGCAAAGCTGTGAATTATTCAATTAAATGGTACCAGACTTTCTGATAATTTTTGGTGTTCTAGAATTCAGATTCATATTTTGAGGATTGTGTTCACTACACACTAGTTAGTGCCTCTGAATTTTAGTAATTTAAGCGAGTGTAATCTAGTAGTTAGTATTTTATCTTGTAATTTGCCTAGCATGTTATTTCATGTGAGTAATAATCTGAAATTTAGTTACTGACGCTGTGTACCCTCTCTTAAATGCGTAGTCTGTGAAATTGCAATACAGTTACCTATACAGGGATGATATTTGTGATTGAAGCACGTCCCATGAGTACATTCATGATCAGTCATTACATGGACTACTCATTGCAGCACGCATGGACGTACCATTGGTCGCTATTCTACTATTTTCAATGAGGTATGGATCTCTATGATCAGGTTGTATGTAGTAACTATAAGACTGATGAACTGAACACTTCAACGGTAGTAACCTGTAGTGTCTAATTAGTAAATCAAATTTAAATTCACTGATTTTTTGGTGTGGCTTACACGTATTATACAACATGTTTTTTCAAGTGTATTTGTATTAATGATTTGTATCTATGTATAGTTTGTGTATGTCCTGTACATGAAAGTGAATTGTTGGTTGTATTCTTATAGCACACCATGTGACGTTACCTTCTGTCGTGTGGCCATGGTGGCATTCGTGTTCGCGAGCCTTCTTCTTTTGCTGGATACGGTCGTTTTGCATTGTTTCTATAACCTACAGGCTTAGGAAATTGATATCGTAACATTTTATTCACATTCTCTTATCTGGGGCACCATGGGCCATTTGCTTGTGTCTAACTGGTATATTTCAATCTTGGACAATATAGACGAATTTTACTCACCCTTTATGATTGAGGATCGATAGTTTCTAGTCAGATGACTAATTGTGATTGACTAAAGTATGATCTTACGTATGAGAATCTAGGAAAGACTATTGTCATGATCCTGGGTCTAGAATCCAAACATTACCCACAGTTGTAGTGCACACATTATTTATATACTTTGTGTGCCTAGCAATGAGACATGGAGATATTCTAAAGCGAATAAACAGCAAACTTTGTCACCTCTGTGTGTGATCAATAAACATGAAACAGAATAATGTGTACAATACTGATGTTTACTCAGCCATGCACGGTGAATCATTGGAAACTATAATCCAGTATCCCTGCAGGTAGTGCACTTTTCAAAAACACTACCACAAATGAAATACGTGTGTGAGGAGCTTAGAAGCTTTGAGAAATTAAGAATTACCTGCCTGTGTGTGGTAACCAACGATCTCAGAATCAGCTATCAACCTGATTGTTGACACGGCGTGTACTTTCTGCGAGGGCACTTAAAATGTACGTGCATACCATACATGGATACTCGAGAAGTCCTTGTGGTATCACTTTAATATGAATGTGAGTTTCAGAGACCTTTCTGCTCTGTCAAGCAGTGTTAAGTGGTTTGAACACTAATAACTGTCGAGCCAGCAGACAGACTGTTTAGTACCGACTTACAGACAGTGTGTATAAAAAACGAAGTCCCCAGCGCAGCTTATCGGTACCGACCTTTTGTGCAGACCACGATTGTGTTTACTGTGAGAGGCCTCAGTCCAGAACATTGCGTTGTCAGCATTGCGTGAATGAGCCTTGATTTGACTTTGTTTCAAGAATCCAGTGAAGTAATGAGCAAACACCTGGCGACATTTAAAGTGTCTTCTGACGCGCGGCTGCGCACTTGGGGTACGTTGCCTCGGCATTCCGCCGCTAACATGGTGGGGTGCGATGGGGCGGGGGCTTCCTGCAGTAGTCTACCAGAGGAGGTGGCCACCAACCTCTCTCTGTCTCTCATTTCTCTCCTCTATACCCCTACCACTCGAAGCGTTTTTCCGCAACTGTGTAGAGCATATAAACAACGAGTCTTCATTGAGTATATACCGCCTAAATATATTTTCATAAGCTAATGTGCTAGACGACTAACAGTCTTTAATATAGTTTAGATTCATTTTCTAAGACGATTTCAAAACTGCTCACTATGAGATAACTATGAGTCTGCTGTAGCTTTGTACAAATTCACAACATTTTGGCTTTTTTTTCTTTGACTATCATCAGAGGTCTGTGAGTCAACTTTGAATTTATATTAATTCATCTCTCTTTGAACGAAATTCCTAATCCATCCACGAAGGTCATCGCGCATACATTACGTTTATGTAATTTTAACATTTTCCGTGGACCATCGCTGACAGACAAGTCATGGAGCCGTCAAGTATACTTAGCACTGTATCAAGCCAAATTTCTAAAAATAGTAATCATCTGAACCACAATTAGTCCAAGATTTATTCTACACGGACTTACCATATGAAATTATTGAAATCTCCTGGACTAACTGCATTTCACAACCGAGCGAATTGTTGTTCATCATTTGTTTTAAATAGTCTGTATTTCTGCTAAAATTTTGACCACTTGAGTCTGTGATTGACCCATGGATCCTTACCTCATCTGTAAAGAAGCGAATATTCTAAAAACTTGATGAATAACAGTTACACTACTGGACATTAAAATTGCTACACCAAGATGAAATGCAGATGATAAACGGGTAGTCATTGGACAAATATATTATACTAGAACTGACATGTGATTAAATTTTCACGCAATTAGGGTGCATAGATCCTGAGAAATCAGTACCCAAAACAACCACCTCTGGCCGTAATAACGGCTTTGATACGCATGGACATTGAGTCAAACACAGCATGGATGGCGTATACAGGTACAGCTGCCCATGCAGCTTCATCACTATACCACAGTTCATCAAGAGTAGTTACTGGCGTATTGTGGCGAGCTACCATTGACCAGACGTTTTCAGTTGGTGAGAGATCTAGAGAACGTGGTGGCCAGGACAGCAGTCGAAAGTTTTCTCTATCCAGTAAGGCCCGTACAAGACCTGCAACATGCGGTCGTGCATTATCCTGCTGAAATGCAGGGTATCGCAGGGATCGAATGAAGGGTAGAGCCACGGGTCGTAACACATCTGAAATGTAGCGTTCATTGTTTAAAGTGCCGTCAATGGGAACAAGAGGTGACCGAGACGTGTAACCAATGGCAACCCATACCTTCACGCCGGGTGATACGCCAGTATGGCGATGACGAATACACCCTTCCAATGTGCATCCACCGCGATGTCGCCAAACACGGATGCGACCATCATGATGTTGTAAACAGAACCTGGATTCATCCGAAAACATGACGTTTTACCATTCGTGCACCCAGGGCGTCGTTGAGTACACCATCGCAGGCGCTCCTGTCTGTGATGCAGCATCAAGATTAACCGCAGCCATGGTCTCCGAGCAGAGAGTCCATGCTGCTGAAAACGTCGTCGAACTGTTCGTACAGATGGTTGTTGTCCTGCAAATGTCCCCATCTGTTGACTTAGGGATCGAGACGTGGCTGCAGTATCCGATATATCCATGCGAATAAGATGACTGTCGTCTTCACTGCTAGTGATACGAGGCCGTGGGGATCCTGCACGGCGTTCCGTATTACCCTCCTGAACCCACCGCTTCCATATTCTGCTAACAGTCATTGGATCTCAACCAACGCGAGCAGCAATGTCGCGATACTATAAACCGCAATCACGATGGGCTGCAATCCGACCTTTATAAAAGTCGGAAACGTGATGGTATTCATTTCTCCTCCTTACACGTGGCATCAAAACAACATTGCACCAGGCAACGCCGGTCAATTGCTGTTTGTGTATGAGAAATCGGTTGGAAACTTTCCTCATGTCAGCACGTTGTACGTGTCGCCACCGGCGCCAACCTTGTGTGAATGATCTGAAAAGCTAATCATTTGCATATCACAGCATCTTCTTCCTGTCGGTTAAATTTCGTGTCTGTAGCACGTCATCTTCGTGGTTTAGCAATTTTAATGGCCAGTACTGTATCTGTGTCATTCTGAATATTTGTATAGTAGCTAATGAGCTTTGTATGTGATTCTACTATCTGTTATACTTTCTGAGTTTCTTACTGAACGTGTATATTTAACAATTACCGATTGCTGTTACATGCTAAAGTAAGCTGTAAGATGAAAACGATGCAATTTATGGTACCGTGGCTTTTATGCTAACGTTGGTCGTAGATTTGTAAGTATTCTGTGTTTCATATACTATCAAGCCTTCGAGTGTGTCATTATATGTTGTTTACCAGAAATTGCACATATGAATTGTTCATACAGTAACTAAGTAAACTATGTACCTGGGTAATTACTCTGAATTTACTGCATCGATCGTTAAAACCACATGTCTGCAAGACAAAAGTTACAGGCTGGATGAATTTCGTACGTCCGCTATATTTGTTCTTCTGGTGCTCCGAATAATCTTGTTAGAGTCGCCTTTCATGTGTTATCTTGGTAAGATGGCAGCCATTCTACGGCGCTCTAGTAAAGATTCATCTGAAAATCTTATATAAAATTTCTTAATATACTGCAATGTCAAAATTGTTCTGTCTTTCAATTATGTTTCAAACTTCTTCACTCCCCATGCTTTTTAATTCATATGACGTGTCCTCAGCGAGGTGCATCTGGAACACAGGAGACGACTGCATGTTATCAGAGGACGTTAATGACCGAACATCCATCGTGTTTCATCATTGCTTTTCACTGCGTATTACACAGTACGTCCCTGATACATCTGTATCACTCATATCTTCTATCTTGTGGAATTATTCTTGCAAGCCATACATTGGTTGAGTCGGTAATTCACCCTCTGCTAATGATGTTGTCTTATTGTCTACACGAGTCGGACACAAGCCTCCATGATTAACTGAATTTGATGGTGGCTGTATTGGCTTCTGAATTGCGTTTCCCACTGAACTCGGCACGAAGCGTTGACTGATACGTTTTTCAGGTGCTTGCTCCACCTGTGCCGCGTAACGTGTCACAGACCACACGAGCGCTGCGACATCTCCAACAATGCGATCCCTTGTGTTCCCCATCGCCAATCATTGTCGAAAGAGGCCCGATTTGGTATCATCCGATGTTTATATGTTTCCAAAACTTAAGAAGCATCTACATTACTGGCCATTAAAATTGCTACACCAACAAGAAATGCAGAGAGAAACGGGTATTCATTGGACAAATATATTATACTAGAACTGACATGTGATTACATTATCACGCAATTTGGGTGCATAGATCCTGAGAAATCAGTACCCAGAACAACCAGCTCAGTCCGTAATAACGACCTTGATACGCCTGGGCATTGAGTCAAACAGACCTTGAATGGCGTGAACAGGTACAGCTTCCCATGCAGCTTCAACACGATTCCACAGTTCATCAAGAATAGTGACTGGCGTATTGAGACGAGCCAGTTGCTCGGCCACCATAGACCAGACATTTTCAGTTGGTGAGAGATCTGGGGAATGTGCTGCCCAGGGCAGCAGTCCAACATTTTCTGTATCCAGCAAGGCCCGTACAGGACCTGCAACATGCGGTCGTGCATTATCCTGCTGAAATGTAGGGTTTCGCAGGGATCGAAAGAAAGGTAAAGCCACGGGTCGTAACACATCAGAAATGTAACGTCCAATGTTCAAAGTGCTGTCAGTCCGAAAAAGAGGTGACCGACGCGTGTAACCAACGGCACCCCATACCATCACTCCCGGTGATACGCCAGTATGGCGATGACAAATACACGCATCCAGTGTGCGTTCACCGCGATGTTGCCAAACACGGATGCGATCATCATGATGCTATAAACTGAACCTGGATTCATCCGAAAAATGACGTTTTGCCATTCGTGCACCCAGGTTCGATGTTGAGTAGACCATCGCAGGCGCTCCTGTCTGTGATGCAGCGTCATGGGTAGCCCCAGCCATGGTCTCCGAGCTGATAGTCCATGCTGCTGCAAACGTCGTCGAACTGTTCGTGCTGATGGTTGTTGTCTTGCAAATGTCCCCATCTGTTGACTCAGGGTTCGAGACGTGGCTGCACGATCCGTTACAGCCATGCGGACAAGATGCCTGTCATCTTGACTGCTAGTGATACGAGGCTGTTGGGATCCAGCACGGCGTTCCGTATTACCCTCCTGAAACCACCGATTCCATATTCTGCTAACATTGATTGGATCTCGAACAACGTGAGCAGCAATGTCGCCATACGATAAACCTCAATAGCGATAGACTACAATCCGACCTTTATCATAGTCGGAAACGTGATGGTACGTATTTCTCCTCCTTACACAAGGCATCACAACAACGTTTCACTAGGCAACGCTGCTCAACAGCTGTTTGTGCATGAGCAATCGGTTGGAAAGATTCCTCATGTCAGCACGTTGTAGGTGTCACCACCGGCGCCAACCTTGTGTGAATGCTCTGAAAAGCTAATCATTTGCATATCGCAGCATCTTCTTCCTGTCGGTTAGATTTCGCGTCTGTAGCGCGTCATATTCGTGGTGTAGCAATTTTAATGGTCAGTAGTGTACGAGGCCTTCACTTTTATAGTGATGAAGCTGTGAAAGCAGAAGTAAGATTTTGGTTCCGTCAATGGCGTTAGACATCCTCCAGCGACGATGTCGACAAACTGGTCTCTCATTGGATGAAATGTGTTCGTCGCCAGAGTGGCTGTGTCGAGAAATAAACATGTTGCTATGAAGGGTAAATACATACATAACTAACAAAGTTTCTGTCATTTAAAAACCGGAAGGGTATTGACAAAAAATTCGGAGCATTACTTTTCAGCAAGTCGACTTCGCGCCAGACCTCTTCGTCCAAAATCACTACATTCTCTGATTTCAGCGCTTGAGGAAGAAAGCGCTGCCATTCCTCTACAAGGATACAAACAATTCATTCAATGTGTGCAAGTTACCGGTGTGAGCCACGACGTGGCTTTTCGAATGAATGCCCGATGCCAACTGGTCTTTCCGGCTGACACCCCGCTCCATATATCAGTCAATGAATAAATAGGTGCTAAATCACTAAGTCACATGTGCAGATGGTATCTACCTATGGAATTGATAAAAAAGAGAGTCCAGTAATATGACCAAGAAAGGTGTAGTATTTTCTCATAAACGTACATAAGGGCACCCACATATAAGCGATAAGATGTTCATCGATACCATTGTTCAAGATTGGGCTTGTGATTTGACATATAGCTTTGTTATACATAACTATTCGACTGGAGCTCATCCTAACTAAACTACCTATTGGGGCTGTGTTATGATTGTTCCCAATCACGTTGTTGTTTCCTTGGTTTTCTTGCACAAAGTAATCTAAATCCTCGTTTTGTAAAAATCCCAGCAAACTCTTGCGTTATATCCATTCTGTAACGTAACTGTCATATATGTGGAGTTAATGCCTTATCCTAGTCAGCTAGTTAGTTAGCTGTCTATTCCATACAGCACTGGACTGATTCTTTTATTGAAATATTGTGGAATGAGGTAGTTTACAGGATATGTATATGTGATTACAGTTAACGTCATTAATTAAAATTATTAGACTTATAACTTTTAGTCATAATGGTGCAATTCCACATGAAAATAAATTTCCTTTACTTTACGTCTACGGGCACAAACGTTTCGTCAACAGATTAGCGGTTTCGGCCTATAATGACCATCTTTAGATCTTCAGCAAAATATGGGAAAACATAAATGCACTAGCAGATCGTTTACTGCTTAAAACAATAAAAGAGACTATAATGAAAAGTACTACTGACATAGATATACATTTGTGCGTTTTTAAGTATGAAGAGGCATACCTGCTGTGTAAAAACATTGTCCTAATGTACTGCAGCCGTACTGGCATCGTCAAATGTTAAATGCAAAATCAGCACCAGCATCGTCAAATGTTTATAAATAACAGCTTATACACGAGTCATGTTGCCAGAAACACTACTGTTCAAAACAAACTGCCGTACAGTAGCCACAAGATGTTTGTGTTTAAGTTCACCAGATGTCGCTATTGTAGGCATACGTAAGTCTTCAATGATTAACTGAACAGCGTAAAATAAAGGGGGGATACAATCGGTTAAGTCTGTAATGGGCTTATAAGGTGTAAGAGGCATTATAGTAATAAAAGCAATGAAGTAGAACACGACAAATGTTAGATTGTTAAAAAGAGGAAGAGTTAAGAGAACAGTAATTAACACATGTTCAAGTGCCAATATTCTACAAAATGGCATAAGTAATAAACAGCTTTCATAGTGTACGGAATAATGTAAAAACTATAAAGCAAATCGCTAAAGAAGCCACAATTTCCCTTTCAGTTTGTGTTTTATTCGCAGTTTTATGGTGTTGTTGTCCTGGAAGCCACATCTGCCATCAGAATTTTTAAAACATTTTTCTTTGAAGGGACATTTTGCCGTTAAATTTCATGGAAATGGATTTAGTTCTGTCTTTACTGGTTCTACTTTGTGTGTGAGTGTGTGTGTGCCTGCTGTTTGTTATACGTTTCTTACTGTAGGGGCGCGTGGTGCAATTTATAGAAAAGCTGTTAGCTACCGCAATCTGCTTTAAGATGCTGAGTTCTTTACGTATTTCGCTTTCGTCCAAAGGTAGACGAAGGAGCCGGTAAACCATTGAGGTGAAGAAAGCCTTTTTGTATCGGGGAGGATGGCATGAACTGGCATTGATGACACTACGTGAACAAGTAGGTTTTCAAAAAATCAAGAACTTAACTTTGTTGTTAACTTTCCTAATAGCAGGGTCAATGTAGTTAATGGAGCCTTCTTCTTCAAGTTCAGTGGTAAAAGTTATTTTTGGGTGCATGATAATTATTGCTGGGGGAAATGTGTTCACCTCACTGGTGTCACCATCTATCATTAATAAAATGTCATCAACATGTCCTTTATAATAAATCGTTTTATCTTTTAACTGCGGAAACTTGGCAAAAAAATTACATTCTAAATCACTGACAAAAATATCTGCTAAAGTACCAGCTAGAATATTACCCATAACCAGCCCGTCTTTTTGATAAAAAATTGTAAGCTAAAACAAACTCTAGAAATTCAATTAATTCTGTACACTCCGCAGTACTAATCTTGTTGTGGGATAGGAGACTACGTCTAATAACATCTAGAGTCTCTTTTACTGGGACATTACTGTAGAGGTTTTTCACATGCAAGGAAGCTGAGGTCGCATTATTTGGTATATGTATATCCTTGATTGTATTTTCTAGCTCAGAACTGTTTTTGATACAGAAATAATTATAGAACGTGTAAAGAGATTTAAGTTTATTGTTAAGAAACTTATTTAATTTATAGGATGGTGATAACATATTGTTCACAATCGGAACAACCGGATTTCCATCTTTGTGAATATTAAATTGAGATCTAAGCTGGGGATGTTTGACATTCATCATTTTAAGCGATTTCTTTTCATATTCGTTAAGAAGAAACTGGAAGCTGTCAGTCTTTCTCCGAAAACTAGTCTGAAACTTCTAAGTTGGGTCTTTGTGAATTTCTATAATATCGCTTTCTGCAAAAAACTCTTCCGTTTTCCTAATATAGTCATCTTCATATATGAGAACTACCATGTTCTCCTTGTCAGAACGAATGACCATTGCTTTCTCTTTCTCTAACTTAGTATTGAGACCCTTTAAAATATTTAAAACTAATATTCTTCTTTTTTGCCTGTTATCATTGTTAACCAAATACTCTTCATTTCTTAGAAATTTATAATTATTTTAATTTAATGAAGCATGTTGATGTGACTTCTAGTTGCTTAAAGTTTTGTGCCATGATTTTTTAGTTGATTCTTCAGCAGAAGCATTGTATCATATTTTTGCTGCTACATTGATAAAGTAGTTGATGAAAATACTTGCAGCTTGTGAACTGTCAGTCACAACGTTGCCATTTAGAAAAATAATTGTAGTTGTAAATTGTACACTGACTCTTTATCCTGTGTGCTTCTACACTGTAGCCCACATAGTGTTAATCTTATTATCCTGTATTACTAATTTCTGTCAGGACATGCTTATTTCTGGACAATGGTACAGAAAATTTCATTTTATATGATGTAGTGACTCGTACTTTGGTTTCCAGTTCTTCCTTGGTGATTTAGTCCAGTAACCCTCAAATTGTTGTTTCAAACGGGAGAGATGTTAGTTCCACCTTGACTTCACGTGATGCACAGGTGAATTTACGAAGTAGATAAATGTTAGTGAAATGGACCACACATTTATTTTGTTTCCATGACACACTATGTCTTTTATAATTGTCCTGGGAAGTCAACAAGTATAAAGCTGTCCCCTTCTGGCAGTAACATGATATATTTGCAGCCCACATTTCTGTATTAGATGAAGAAGACAGAGGCAGATTTGAACACATCAACAGGTCTCGATTTGTCTGAGACCAAGCTGACTGAAGATATGTGTGTGTGGTTTGGGACCTTACGGGAGCCCAACGGTGAGGTCTGAAGATACGTACACGGCTTAGAATAGCCACCCTGACGTAACGGGCATGCTGTGAGCAGGGTGAGGGAAGGTGTAGGTGGAGAGGCCACGTGTGTATAATGACGATTTCTGTGTTGTTTTTAACATTGTTCTGCAATTTGTCTACTGGGGCGCTAAGAACATACGAAAACTGACTGTGCAAAGCAAACCTTCCAAACAATAAAAAGTGAGAAAAGATTGTAAACTATGTGGAAACTGTTACTAGGGATTCCTTCAAGGAAAACATAGGTATTGGATGAATGCTTATGAAAGATATTTTTATCAGTCCGAGACATTGTTCTATTCAGTATCATCAAATTTAGGTTTTGTCAAATTAGGATTGTTTCCCACTAATATTGTTGTTTCTCAGGTGCCCAAAAAACGAATATATGTACTGAACAGACTGAAACCAAAAATTACTCATTTATGTGCAGTTCAAACGTTACGCATACGCAAAGAAAAATCTGGAAATGGAAGAAGTCGAATTCCAAAACATCCATACTGAAGCATGAAATAGAGAATAAGCAGCTAGTGAAGAAAGAACAAGCAACTGCAGATCCGAAAACAACGTTTACGAATTACACTAAACACTACATAATGAAGAATCTGGATACAACTGGTATATACAACAGATCAGCGTTTATCAGAAATACCAAATGGCCACCACAGGTCGGAATACCAGCAGAAAAAAAACCAATGACGTTCACCTCATTAGGGGTTACAAGAAACACTGTTTATAAACCTCGAACTCCACAGCGATCATCTGAATAACGTGGTTTCATTGCGTTTAAGTGTGGTGGTCTTGACACTGAGTATCTTGCACTAGAAATGTCTTTTGTAGTGTTTAAAAGGCATAACTACGATCATGTAGTTGCTAATGTGGTAAAATGCATTTTGTACATGCAAATTTTGTACTATTGCAGAAAAAACATTCACGTATTTTGATGAATAGTACAGAAAATTTTAGGTGTTTCCAAAGTGCCATTTTAGTTCTGATGCGTTGACCGAACCAACGGTAACGTTTCAGTGTTGTACTTTAACGTTCAAGTTACAGTAGCGATGACATTAAATCAGTGATGTGGGGTTTGTATTTTTATAGAACAAATGTATACGTATTTTCGATAAATAATACGGACAATTTTTATTTTGACGTTAAGCTGTGGCATTCGTTTGTGGAAATCAGTGGGAACTGGGTACCGTTAGTTTTGTGTTCTCCATTTCCTATCTACAAGAAAAGTACTCAAAATTGGGTTTGTTGAAGGCAGTGCAAGCCATGTTGCTTACCAATATGAGACGTGGAAATAACATTGTCGCTTTTAATATGATGATGCATTGGGTGTTGCACTATAAAACTGTGTTTACGATTTGGGTCGAATAAGATTAAGTTGGAACAAGGGGAGAACACATAAATGAGTTCATTACTGCTTATTATTAGTGTGGGCGAACTGAAATTAGCTTTTCAGTGTGAGATACATACAATTTCAAATGTTGGTTTTAAAATAATTAGATAATGAGGAAGAGAAATATACTACCTACGGAAAGAACTCTGTTACTTTACATTGACTACGGTTATTTAATGCTTCTCATGGGAATACAAATGAATCAAACAATTTATGCAGGCTTCACATGTGAATAAAACAAACGATCAATCACATTATGGAATAACTAAGACAATATATTTTACTCTCAGATGTGTCGCTACAGGAAAATTAAATTGGGCAGAAGAAACTGAGTTGCATCATTTGTAATAAATGAGGCGAAAGGCCTTGTATATTGCGATAAAACCAAAACCAGTTACATGTATCGTTATATTAAGTCTAAATTTAGGTTAGTCAAACGTGCGAAGGGAACCAAACCAACCACTAAACTTTAGCTTGAGCAATTCTCTGAAAACAAGATTTGGACTTAATTAACTAATCTGTAGTCGATTCGTGAACTAAAGTTAAGGAATTCAGTCAAAAAATGGCAACTGATCTGAATAAAATTTGCCTATCGAGATTTTTGTCTCACGGAATGAACAATGAATAACCGAATCTGCGTAAGAAATATACGTAAGTTTCTTTTTGGCTAGTCATGTACTACCAGCAATTGAACTACCAATTGGACAAAAGAGACTCTACCACTCATATCCCGTGCTTGTATATTCTGGAGACTGGCCAATGTGGCAGAGGGCGGTTGACTTCGTGTCATCCCCCGCTACCAAAATCTAAAAATATTTGAGTGTGATTTTACTCGTATAATACATATATATTTATTTATTTTTGATTTATCAGCATGAATTTTTTTTTCGTTAGAGAGTGATTCTTTCTCTCAGGGATATTATCTTTTCTTATCGCTTATACTTACGTGCATAAGTAAATATGAAACGGGTTCTTGAAGGGCCGCTGTTATTCATGTACAAGCTTTAGATTTTGAACGTGATGACTAAAATACAGTTGCCATTAACTGAATTGAATGTAATTTTGTTAATTTCTATTTATTGATTGCAAAGCAAGGCTCGAGGGAATTTCAATTGTTGCCATGGAGCGGCCAAGATAAAACGTACTGAACTCATGGAATCTGTATAAATTAAAAAATGAACTTTAACGTAAATTAACTATCTGTTGCAATTTAAAAAGGGTCCTTCAACGAAATCTCTCGCATTTACAGTTACTGTTAACACTGAAAAATAAATTAATACTTCGGCACGTAATGGCCGACCAGAGGCTGCATCGGAAGATGAGCTTCCCGCAGATCAAATTACTGAAAAAATGCTTATTAAAAATAATTAGCCAGTGCGAGCATTTGAGGTGACAACTATTACAAGGAAATTTATTTTGTGATGACAATAATTAGTTTATTTTAGCCGATACAGAATAACTTACATAAAATATGTGTAGCCGCTCAATGCCTGCCTTCCGTATCGCGAAACAAAACAGTGTGTGTACCATAACGTACGTCCTTCCTCCTCGGCCGTACAATCGCGACTCTTTCGATCCTTTTTTATTTTCACAGACATTAAATAAAGATGCCACTCTTAGATTATCGCTGCATATCAGTTGTTTCAAGAACATTAACAGTATCTTTTATACTAATTATATTCATAAAATGTCAACATTTATGTGACGTACCGTCACACATCCAAGAATACGGCCCCTTTCAAAATTTATTAACGTGAAACTTGCGTCGGTACTACAAAGAGTTGCTCCTACTTCACGGCCCGACTCATGACTGCACTCAGTCATCTACCGAGGAGAGATACGCGCTAAGCCCCACCTCTTCTGGTACCACTTCATTACGAATCTCCGAGAAAGATATACTATTAGACAAGAGAGGGAGCATACCTGATGTCTGAATCGCGACTTCGTGTGGCCGCTAAGCCAGGCATCTGAAAACTCTTATATTTTCCAAGTTACCTCACATCGTTGACGCGAATTCTAACAAACAGCCACTGAAGAAGAAAAATCCCCATAACGTGGCCGAGCGGAGGACGTCTTGGACGCTCGTGTATGCCGCCTCATAAGCCCAGAAGTAGCACGAAGTCAAAAGCGAGAATTAAAATACTGTATACAATATTATTCTCTTATAGTGAATAGTAATATCTTCCCATACTTTGTCTAGACAAGGAGATATATGTAAATTATAGCAAATTGTAGTCGGAATATGGGATGGAGGAGGTCTCAGGAAGAGGTTGAGCTCAATGGCATCTCCCTGCCAGCAATACTGGTGAGACAATTTCAACACGAATTTGGTATAAAGATCGATCCGCAGTCGAGTTTTGACCTAGAGTAAACCATTGTGTATTTTTATAAATAATACAACAGTTTAAACGTGGAACTAACATTGGAGCATTTAAGTAGAGGGGGGACATGTGTATTTTGCACTGACATAGAACGAATCAGCATGTAGTACAAAAAATTCTTTTTTTTAAAAGTGATACTTTACTTTCGGTACAAAGATGGTGCTTAGGTAGTCGTGCATGGGGGCCAAGTGTGGTACATAGAATAAATTATGAGAACAAGATAGGGTTAAATACTAATTGGCTCTTTTTTACGATATTCGTGACTGGGAGTTATAAATATGAGTGTGTCGGTATAGATGCTCTTTGACTGGTCTGGCTTAGAAGAGGAATAGGATGGATGAAGGAAGGGGAACATTATGTTGTCAATCATTGACCCCTTCCGCTCTATGTAAGCAAATCGAAATGTCGATGACGGATTTGTATATGAAGAACAGGATTTTGCCTCCCTACGATCACCAAACGTAATTTGCACTGTCAAAAATTTTGTTTCATTACACACTTAGTTAACGATCTTTTTATCATATCGGAAAGGAAAATAGTTTAAATAACAATTTGTTGAATTCGCTGTCTGTATGTGGTAACTACAAACCAATGGAACTCCGAGTGGCGAATAGTAAACAGCATTAGACAGCTAATAGTGTGATGCATAGTTCGTTACTACGAAAAATAGTTCCTTTTGGACCACAAACACACAAAAGTCGCGTAAGCGTTCGATTCGCAGCTCACTGCAACGTACGACACAACTGAATTTGGAAAGCAAAGTTTTAATTTACAATAAAAGAAATGTGGCATTCTTCATGTTAATTCAACTGCACGCAATAATAACAAACGTTGTCCTACATACATGTGAACGCCTATCATAAATCACGGTTCACACCACTGTAGATAACAATTTATTTGAATCGTCTTTTACATTCTGCGAGGAACTCCGAAAACCATTCAGTACAAATCACGTGCAAACGTTCAAATCGCAATATGTGCTCCGCAGAATACCGTCCACTTAGAAAATGTGCTTTGATCTCACAGCAAGATCGTAATATTTTACATTAATTCTAGGAAGATTTGATTATGACAATGAATGCATTAACCATAATTGTCTTTCTTCACTTTTTTTATTTTGTACGTCATATCTAAATAATAGCACATTCTGTTACGCAGCCTACGAGTCATACGCCGTGCCTCGCTCAATCCCGACAACAAGTCTGTACCACTTTACACAGACTGCTTTGTTACCGCTTCACACATAGAGGGAAACACAGAAAATTTGTAGTACCGCAGTTCTATCTTGATTGAGAAAGGGAAAGAAAGAAGGAGAACAAGGTTTCTATATCTGATTATGGTACTATTTTTACGGGGAACTGATTAGGTGAGTAATGTGAGACAAATCAGTGCAGGCGAAACCGCAACTCCTTAATTTATTTGCTGTTTTTATTTAAATATGTACAGCACGTAAGAAACTGCGTTTGTACGACTGCTGTAACCATGATTGTAAATTTTAATTCTTGCTGTGCTCCAGCTGCCTAACAGATGCAAATTTAACACTTTTCCTTTGTTAATTCAGGAGATTAAGATGAAGTGGTTCGTAACGTGGGGCACTCACCAGTCGGTGCGAGGTGCACTGGAGTAACTGCCAATCAGTATTCACGCCAAGAGCGATCCACGTGGGCATCAAGGATTACGGCTGACACCTTTTTTTGAGAGAATAAAATGTATTGGTTCTTAAAGGCAAGAAAATGTGTTTTATCAAAATAAAGTATTGTTTACTTTGCTTAATTACTTTGTTTAAAAATATAATTTCTGTAGCTTTTAGCAATATTTAATAATTGCCATCGCTGAACATCTGCAAAGCAAAATTTTAAGCTGAGATAAATAAACAATACGTGTTTCTTTTATCTCACCACTTAATATTCATCAGAAAAACACTCTCTTTTTGTATACTTAAGTGGTGCAATAGACTGTAGAAATAAAATTAACTTATACAAGTTTATGGGATCATCTTTCGTTTCTTAAATATTTATTGCCGTATTTGTAAAGTGGACAATACAGCAAAATCATCAGAAGTATGTATTTGATCTAATAATTTGTTTAATTATATAATTTCCGCATAAAGATCATATATATTTAAACTGAGTTTTTGCATCTTTAAATTTTCAACTGAGTAAACAAATCCTCAAATTCAACATTGCTTGTTAATTTATATTGCTTAATACAAATAACCAGTTTCTGTCACTATAAGCAAATCACTGAAGTTGCTTCAACATTTAATGAAAGGTATCTGTGACTTTCACTAGTCACTCCAGGTGAAGACAGCTTCATATCCATTGAAGATATTTTGTTTCTTTTTTGGTAGTTGATTTGAAGACTATCTATGATATGATACACATTCAAAATTGTTATTCAGTTGCCTGACTGTCAAATTTAAATTATGCGCATATATATTAGTCAAGCCATTGAAAAGCTAAGCATCAATAAGTATTGCAAAATGACTGTACAGTTTTCTTCTGATCTTGTGAAATAACTTCATCTGGATTTCCAGTTTTATTATAATGTCTCCATACAGGGTAAAAGTGAGAACAATCATGTTCCCAATTTTCATTTCACTTCATAAAAGTGTCCATCAACTGATTCTGTAATTTTTCAATTATTTTCTTTTTGAAGCTTAGTGTCAAAAATATGCTTAAATTTTCGAAAATATGCATAAATTTTCGAAAGTAAAGTCTTAATGTCATACGATGAAAGCTAATGGAATGACTCTTGTAGTAGGCACTACATGTGCATGAGAATTTCCCTTAATCTAATCTGGCACCAAATCGCTCATATTTGTAAATAGGGAATTATTAGCTCTAAAATTAATATCTGTTTTGTCATCAACTAGCTCACATACTTAAAAGCAATAATCGAACTTTATCGTACTCGATCCGTTTCAAAACAACACTAAATGAAACACAGCACAAGGCTTTGCCATGCAACGCAGTGCCACACTGAGGTTGGCAGCAATGATCACAAAAGACCACGAAGTGTTGACACCTAGTGCCGATATGTGACCTTGGAGACCGTCGGCTGGCTAATCGAAGAGTAAATCACCAGAGAGATGTTTACTTACTTCACACATTAATGCAGATACAAATGCCGAATTTATTACACACAAAGAATACGATATTAACGGGTTCTCACTCTTTCCCAGTTGCGACATTGACATTGACAGTACCGATATTCGACGTTAGGTTTCCTTCAAAAACGACTACTACATTTGTGGTTCAGTTTCTCAGGTGATCAGTTATTCACGAAATTTCTTTTGTGTCCGTCATGATTTACGCTAAATGAACTCTAGAAAAAATTACACTATGTGAAATTAAGTATTTTCGCGTACTTTATTATTCCCGTATGTTATTGAGGACAGCTGCCCGAAATAACGTACAATCCATTATTATGAAGTACAAATGGCTGCCTTAGCAGCGAGTCACGCAGTGTCTGGCAGAAATTTCAGCCAGAATCACCGGACGCCACACGCACAGAGACACAGAGTTGTATCCAGGATTTCAGTGAAGAGTCGAGGACGATCATCGTGTTGTGCCACAGTAATTTGACGGTTGGGAACGCTTAGCACGTAAAAGACAGTCAATGTGCATCGTTTGGCTAAGATATAATACTCCCAATGAGTTATCTTAATTCTAGCAATGCACTTAGCTTAAGTGATTAACCTCATGTCATTGTTGTCTCGGATAAGATCATTTACCTACTTGCAAGTGCAACCGGATGTGATAGGGGAAATAATCTGGATAACTATAGGCACACAAAAACCACCAAAAGTATTTGTGATATTAAGGAATTTACATTAATAAAAAAATAAAAAATGAAAAGATAATTTTTTCTTGTTTTTATAGTGGATCAGCTATTAAAACTTTGAATCTTAAAACTGGAAAGTAATCAGTGCCATTAAAGAAATGAGAAGTCATCTTCCTCGAATAATTGTTATGTGGCAAACTCTTCACTTAGTAACGGCTTTTTTCGTCAGTTTCTTAGTATATGAATGTAGTTGAGAGTTTCCATGTAGTATTTCGGCGTTGGATCATCATTATTCAGTGTAATAACATTTAATATTTTATCCAGAAAACTTAGTTTAATAATTCTGCTCGGATTAAACAGAGGAAGCGTGAATACGTAACCTCTGTTGTATCGCGACGCATTTACGCTGTCGCGTGCGTGTTATTTGGTTCACAATAATTACAGTTCATATTATAGCAATAGCATTTTCTTAAAAATTTGACCATATGCTTCTTTATTCGGATTAAAATACCTTGTTGTCCCGCCAGACGACGAAATCCTCTCCTGGTGCACCTGATGCAGTTAATTCCCAGTAAGAGAATCACTTCTATGACAAGAAATTAATTATGTAGTGGTACTGTCCGTAGTGACCTTAAAGCTGTATTGACAAGTAATAACTACACTTGATATTTCAGTTTATTATGTGAAATTGTAAGTACCACTACCTTATCTGTCTGATAGTGATTCAAATTTCATCACGATTAGCACATATTATTTTGGCTGGGGTTGAAAGGGAAAGGAGATTGTCATTTCTGGCAATAGATCCCCATTTTCACATCTAGTTGGAGCTGTGTATTGGAACCGATAGCCTTATCCCCGAAATGCCACGATGACTACTACACAGTTATTGTAATTTGAACAAACAGCTTGTGAGGGCGTTGCAGGCCGTGTGAAACACGCCGAACTCTCGACCAGTTTCTATGTGTAATTTAATGGAAACCATCTACTCCCTGTCATTATAAACTACTGACCATTAAATTGCTACACCAAGAAGAAATAAAGGTGATAAACGGGTATTCATTGGACAAATATATTTTACTAGAACTTACATGTGATTATATTTTCGCGCCATGTGTGTGCATAGATCATGAGAAATCAGTACCCAGAACAACTAACTCTGGCCGTAATAACGGCCTTGATACGCCTGGGCATTGAGTCAAACAGAGCTTGGATGGCGTGTACAGGTACAGCTGCCCATGCAGCTTCAACACGATACCACAGTTCATCAAGAGTAGTGACTGGCATATTTTAACGAGCCATTTACTCGGCCACCATTGACCAGACGTTTTCAATTGGTGGGAGATCTGGAGAATGTGCTGGCCAGGGCAGCAGTCGAACATTTTCTGTATCCAGAAATGTCCGTACAGGACCTGCAACATGCGATCGTCCATTATCCTGCTGAAATGTAGGGTTTCACAGGGATCGAATGAAGGGTAGAGTGACGGGTCGCAACACATCTGAAATGTAACGTCCATTGTTCAAAGTGCCGTCAATGCAAACAAGACGTGACCGAGACGTGTAACCAATGGCACCTCATACCATCACGCCGGGTGATACGCCAGTTTGGCGATGACGAATACACCCTTCCAATGTGCGTTTACCGAGATGTCGCCAAACATGGATGCGACTATCATGAAGCTGTAAACAGAACGTGGATTCATCCGAAAAAATGACGTTTCGCCATTCGTGCACCCAGGTTTGTCGTTGAGTACACCATCGCAGGCCGCTCCTGTCTGTGTTGCAGCGTCAAGGGTAACCGCAGCCATGGTCTCCGAGCTGATAGTCCACGCTGCTGCAAACGTCGTCGAACTGTTCGTGAAGATGGTTGTTGTCTTGCAAACGTCCCCATCTGTTGACTCAGGGATCGAGACGTGGCTGCACAATCTGTTACAGATATGCCGATAAGATGCCTGTCATCTCGACTGCTAGCGAAACGAGGTGTTGGGATCCAGCACGGGGTTGCGTATTACCCTTCTGAACCCAACGATTCCATATTCTGCTAACAGTCATTGGATCTCGACCAACGCGAGCAGCTATGTCGCGATAGGACAGTCGCAATCGCGATGGGCTTCAATCCGACCTTTATCAAAGTCGGAAACTTTATGGTATTCATTTCTCCTCCTTACACGAGGCATCACATCAACGTTTCACCAGACAACGCCGGTCAACTGCTGTTTGCGTATGAGAAATCGGTTGGAAACTTTCCTCATGTCAGCTAATCGACTGTATATCACAGCATCTTTTTCCTGTCGGTTAAATTTCGCGTCTGCAGCGCATCATCTTCGTGGTGTAGCAATTTTAATGGCCAGTAGTGCAGTTCCGTCCACCTCTCAAGTGATTCCAAGTGCTCTCTTATTGGTTAAATAAATCTGTATGATAACAACACGCTCATAACCGTCAAATTTTTACCTAGGATCTGTACGTACCAAGAGTTTTGTGTTTGGTGCTTATAAGGCGACAGCAGTAGTCTCGGATTAGGTGACACTGGCCCAAACTTCGCAGACAAACATTGAAATGCAGATTAGATTCTAGAGCAGAAGGTGAAGTTCGTCCCGCAGGTACAGCCAGCCCTGAGGGCCGGAGCCACGGGACGGAGGGGGAGTTGCGTAAAAGCGGAAGTGGCGGTCTCGTGTGTAGCTAGCAGTGTGCGCAGGCCGCTCCGCCAGCCTCCCGCATATCTGAATAAATATGCCCGGAATTTACGTCCCTTCTGTTCTTGCTCAGCTCCGTCGCGAAATGACTTCACGTGTGCTTGTGAAATATTCAGAGTTTGGCCGTACAGCGTATGCGAAACACAGATCTCACTGTCGGATCTCCAATTCAGATAATAGTTACATCACGTGATTTGAATGTTATGTCCATCAGAGGATCTGTCGCTTCTGCGTCTAGATAAAGTATCTAGACTGGCGGCAGAGAATTTAGTACACCCTTTTAGAGGTTCCTAATTCACTCAAGATTTATTGTTGCAACAGTGCCTATGAAATATATGAAAATGTCACATTTAAAGATCAGCAGCACACGAGGTTCTGAGGCACGGGGCGTAGACCCATGCTGAAACACCCTCAAACACCATACGTGGCGTAGCCCCCATGGGCGACGATGCAGGCACTGAACCCGAGATCCAGTCGATCCTACGGATGGCGGAAACTGTCCTGGGTTACGTTATGCCACACCCGCTCGACCTGCTCACATAAGTGCTGTTGGTTGAGGCGTTGCTCGAGTCACATCTCGTCCACACACGTGATGGAAGACGAGTCCGGGGATTGTCCTGCCGAGGGAGGTTGCTGCGCGTCTTGCAGAACACATTGAGCTTCACGGGCAGTGTGTGGGTGAGCACTATCCTGTTGATATAACACGTCACCTTCCTCTCGCAAGAACTGCAAAAGAACGGGTCTAGCAACAGTCTGCGCTCACCGAGCGCTGGTAAGCGTCCCGTCCAGAAACACTAAAGGTGAGTGACAGTTGTAGCTTATCGCTCTCAAGAGTGTGAGGTCTCGGATAGAGCCATTGTGTCTCAGATGTATACGCACTCTGCGAGACAGCACTTACTAGATCTACCTCGTGTGTGTCCATCACCTGCGTGCAGACAGAATCAGCTTGCATCGTTGAAGACAATGGTGTGCCATTCCATCTTGAAAGTGATCATCTGACGGCGCCAATCGAGCCGGGCACGTCGATGCTGTGACGTCACTGGAAGACAGACTAGAGGTGTGTGTGTCCACAGGCCCACTGCTGCTAGTAGCCGGTTCGTTCAAGTTCGTGCTAACACGTGTGAGCTCACAAACGCTCTTATCTGTGCTGTTGTAGCTGTACAGCACGGCGCAGCATCAAGTTCCCTCCCTGTTCTATAGGCTGAGCTTGCGCCAAATGATCTGAAAATGGTTTCAGTGAACTCTGTATGTTCCAGAAACTGCGTTCTAGCGTTCTGTGTGGCGACTAAACTTGTTTGCTGCATGACACTGGCGCATTTCTGCTTGTTAGTAGGAATTAGTTACGAACACTGTTGGTGAAATTTCGAACTTACCTGAAGGTGTTCGTTTCGGCCGAAACCTTTTGAGGCGTAATAAATTTAACCGAAATATATCTGTCGTGGTTTTGTTAACGTTTACATAATTGAGTTGTGGAGGCACAGAATGATCAAGCTCAGTATCATGTCTCATCGACGATGATTGGTTAAGAGGTGACGTATGTCTTCAGCTGAACAAGGATATAGAGGGGACTAGGGTATCGTGTTGCCGAAAGATATTCAAGGAAGATGACTGATGACCACAGATGTTAAGTCCCATAGTGCTCAGAGCCATATTCAAGAAAGATGACACATGGAAAACTCTTGAAAATCGAAATCTTGGTAGCTAAACGAAAATTTGAATCCAGAACATCTGAGTTCGAAGACATCACCGGTACTGCTACGCCTCCCCTTCAAGAAATGGCAAACATTTATTTTATAGGGGATTATTACCGAGAAATATGTTGATTACTGATTCACAGATTGCTGCTCTCAGTGGCTAAATGTCTGATTACTAAATGAAGCACTTGGGGTTACACCTTCAGTCTGTGTTACGACTATTCCTGTCACTTATCGACTTCTTCACCATTGGCAGTGATTTGCCGAGTTGTACCCTGGCACAGATTCCTCCTACAGCTGACTGAATATATCGGTTTAATAGCTGTGTTTCTGTCTTCAATGGGTTCATATAACTGACAGTTACACTAGTGTACAATTTCTACCTAAGTCCGTTTCGAGATAAAAAGATCCAGTAGGAAATCAGAGCATCAAAACTCAGTTACAGATGAAACGCGGTTGTGAACCAGATCTCGAAATAGCGTAACTTTAATAACGACTTACTGGCGATTTCAGGATACCGCATGTGTCAAGAAGCGGTTTGCACATTACTCCAGTCTAGGCTATTCCGAATGCTTTAATTTCAGAGTGCCCCAGCCAGTATACATGAGCGGACAAATGTCATATCTGTAAGCTGTACCACTATCGGAACAAATATGAGTGCTGACAGAAATTTTAAATTACTTGTTTTACCAGTCAGCACCACACTCGACTTACACGTTGTGATATGACAATTGGTTAATGAGGGTACGAAATTGCTAAAAATACTGTTGCAAAGAGGTCATGCTAAGGTTACAAACTGTGGCTACACAGCCGGATTACTGAAATCATGGAAACAACGTACAGATATGTCGTACACTGGTCTAATATGATAATCTGCGTCTATCAAGGCCTCTCATACAGGGTTAGAAGTGATGTGATACGTTTAATAAAATAGCCATGGTTTATACTCTAACAGTCAAAATAATAATACAGTAGGTGCCTATCTTGTTTCTTCAGAATGATGGTGAACAAAATATGCCACACTGGCCGTTAAAAAACTTTTATAAAAATTTACTAGCGATTTCGCTTTAGCAGAGACAGCTGTTCAGGTGATAGTTTCTTTCAAACGGTCGTGATGAGATAAAATGATTTCTTAGAGCCAAGTCCCATCGCTCGTCGTCAGATAGCATGCCATCTGTCTCCGTCACAAGAGGATGAGTCTTTATTAGTATGAAACTGGTAGCGAATTTTTAATAAAAGTATTTAAACAGACAGTGTGGAAGATTTTATTCGTCATGTGAAAGTCTGAGCTGCAGTCAATTGATTTCTAAAATAGTATGTTCTACATAACAAAGCCACAACAAATAACGATATATGAGTAAACTACCCTCGTACTGTATCTGCGTTTGTGGCGTCTCATTGACTTTAAGTTTGACTGATTTATGGGGCACTGAATCCGTACTGGTTATTTTTATGACACCTGAAAGTGGCTTCTAGCTAATACGGTGTAATATTACAAAGAAGAAAATGAGCAAGACAAACAGCTGGAGGCGGGATGTAATCATTTCAACAATATTCCGATCTGTGGAGAAGCTGCTTTAACAGTTGCGCTATGCCGAAATAAACGTCTGCGTGGAAACAAAAATTTATGTTTTTTGTGCTCAATATTGATGAGAGCTTGAAGTACAAAAATATATATTGTGATTCCTCTAAGCAACTATTTTCCTCTTAATTCACAATTGGAACTATTTCCAACAGTGTAACACGAAATTTAGTGGTTAACACAATGTTTGCGCTTTGAAAATTCGCTAACCCTCGACAAGAAGTTTTGGTATATGCCCTAAGCAAGAAAAACCAGATAACGGAGGAACTAAACTATTTTACGTGACATAAAATTTAAAAGCCAAAATAACTGGACAGTTATTTCACCATATGGGCTTCCTAAAGAGCGTCTGTGAAGTAAGCCTTACATACAAACTGTCAATCTGAAGATCCAGCTCATGACTGCTGCAGTCTGAACAGTGTAATCTACTATACCTACTAACTACAAACGAGTGACGAAATCAGAAGTAAACATACAGGAAAAGACGCATAATAATGCTCTACCTTTGGAAGGAGGGGATGTATAAGAGGATCACACACCTTAATACATCTTTATATATCTATTTCATCAAGAAACATAATTTCTCGCTTAGTCTCTGGTGAAATGATGTACGCATTGGTATTTGAACTCGGTTTTATACATAGTGGAGAATTTAATCGCTGTGATGATGGTTATATAATTTTCTAAAATAACGCGCTGATTTACCATCGATACGCTAGAAGGTTCTCTGTCAAGAAAGTTATTAAATGGATCTTCCGTGTGTTGTAGTAGTATATATCGTATGCATTTGGAATTGACTTCTTCCATTCACGACTTCTATGTAAATTATTGTACATATATATCGTTTTGTACTAACAGCTGTGTATTAAAAGTATTGCGGCTGTTCATCTTGGAATAAGAATGGAATATACAGAATCTTCTTCTCTACTGCATATCTGAATTGTGTACTATGACGCTGTTCTCGTTTGAGGAATCAATCCTGACATAAAGGTGATAAAACAAAATGCTTCTATCATGGTAACAGATAACCGTCTATCTTTCTGATACTGCTTTGTTGCGACCGGAATTATAAATCAAATATGAATTGATTTTAGCGGTGTACAGGATCAACGAGTAACAACAACATGCTACCTTACTTATGCGTATGATGTCCAGCTTATTATGTCGGAGAGAAATACTCGTATACCACGAGAACGGAAGCAGTGTTCCCACTTGTTTGTCGTATCTCCAGAGGACCAGTTCTAGAAGATACATCTTGTTGGCACTACGCTGTCTTCAAGAAATAAGCGATCACCTAAAGTGTCGTGTGGGGGAAATTATTTTCCGGTTTACTGCCGGTGAGGGTCGTCGGGCTTCCTCTTGCTATTCGGAGGTCATAACTCAGAATATCAGCAACACAAGTCAGCAGGCGGCGCCATAAAGCGAGGCCCCTAACTGCCAAAGTTTTCGTCCTGGACGGAACTTTTCCTCGTCAAGGAAGAACTTGAGTGTACTTAGGGGCCAAAGCCAACGTGAAGGAAGACGACGGTCCTCTCTCGAGAGGAAACCACAAGAAATTTTTCTGCAACCAGCATCTCTTGGCTGCACTAAATGTGCATTGTTTACAAGCAGTCAAATGTCTAATACTTCGCGTGTTTCAAATTAGAAATATTTCAGGATGACGCGAATGAAATTTGCTACCAGCATCTGAGTTTTTCAATAACAGAAATACTCACAAAGTCTTAAAAGAAAAATGATCTGCATTTACACTCTAAAGAATGTAACTTCAGCAAATGTACGGATTCGATGAGCGGACATAACAAACAGTCTATTCACAGAAACAAAGGCCTAATTGATGTTTCGTATTAGGTTTAAAACTGTTCCTCCTAATGAACCCCTCATCTGCTGTATGTACATTCTGGAACAGAAAAGTGCAGTCAACTACAAATTTCTCAGTGGCTCTAGCCATGTTTGCCAACATAGTTCCTTAATGGAAGTCTACAATTTTTGTCCAGCTGAAATTTCCAACATCATCTTACTTACTGTGGTCTGTGATTACTGCACTAACGATATCGGAGATGGAACTACATGATACATTAAAGCGTCTCTTCTGGTGCCACCACATCTCCTGGGAGATAGGCACCTCCATGATGCACTCACTTGTCAAACAGATCCTTAATGAAATAGGTTTATTTCGCTGAGTCGTGATGTGTGAAGTAGCTAATTGGTAAAACACTGGTATCTTATTGTGGACTAGAATTTTTCAAATATCATCCAAATTTATAAAAAAGAAAAGAACCACCACAGCCGTATATTCAAAGAAATTTATTCCAAAACAATAATTTCGGCGCTACACTTAAGCCATCTTCAGGTTATGCTTACCGAAGTACAATTTATGTTGCCACAGTGCCTGATAGTGAATTAATATAAAAATGCACCACAAAAAGACAACAGTCATAAATGGAATAACAAGAATTACACTTTGAGCGTGTATGTCAAATAGACATATTTTTAAAATGTAACCGACACTAGAATCACAAAATGGGTAAGGTATATGAACGTAAAAGCATACAATGAAAACTATATCATAGTCACCGTACATGTAGCTATTGCCACATGCGAAAGAAAGGTGGAACTTACAAAAGATAACATTTGGTTCACTTATAAATTGTACCAGTATAATACAACTAAGTCTAAAGCAACCTTGGATTTAACGAAGGGACAAAATATCAGATAGGATCCAGTTGGAAAAATGTGCGTTAATGTATAGAAAACTTATGAAGAAGGAAATAAAAGTGGTGTAAGGAATGAAAGGTAACAGTAAAGAACCGATATGGTACAGGCTAATCGCAAGATAAACATAAATACACAGCAGCATATCTGAATACTTTGTTTGGGACAGACGACCTCAAAGGAAAAAAAATTAACAACCTAGTCAGAAACTCTTGGGAAATATAGAATCTCATAGATAATGGTGAATGCTGGAATCACGAGTGTCATATGCACTGTTTTGTCAATAGATAATAAACACAAACTCGTAATGGTAAGGAAACTAACGATAAATTTGCAAAGATCACCTTCATGTACGTCATCCACATATAATACCATATCTTAGACAAAATTAATCAAGACAGTGTTACGGGCAACACACCTACAACAGCACGTAGACAGTGTGGTACAAATATAAGTAGCTGTCCGTGACTACATCGTACAAGTGTTGGGAGACCAGAGCACAGAGCACTCAGCTCTTAAAATACACGGCATATATAAATGATCGGTCATATGTACAACAACTACAACAACACGCTCTCGAAAAATGGTGCAGATAACATTAAAATGTAAAACAGTTTGGGAAGTTCCAGTCAAAATTACACATTAGGTACAATTTGAAAACGGTACAACGAGAATACAACTCTAAAATACGCCACTTACATCATATATGATGGCATAATGTATAGGGAACCGTAACGGAAAAGAGACGCAATTTGGACCTGGAATTCAATGATATCAATATTGAAAGTATCATGGCGTGTTTGAAGAAAAAAAAAAGTGTAACAAAAGAGTGGTCGGAAACAAATAGACGAGAATTCTTGTCTCTCATTCTAGGAAATGGACAAACCAGTCCTGAAACGCAAGAGAAGCTAATGTTGAGGGAATACTCATGCATACCATAGAATGTAGAGTGTGGTAAAATTTCACAGTCTGTGATAAACATTATATGTGTTTGACATTTACACTCACAGCGTAATTGTTGTTATTCCATTTATAGTTTCAGTTAATTTTCGATGCTTTTTTGAGTTTATTCAGCTATCACACTTAGGCGCTGTAACTATACCAATAGTTCTTTGGTAAATGAGACCTTAAAGACAGCTTTAGTGTTGCAATGAAAGTAGCCATGTGAAATAAATTTGTTTGCCAGTACGGTTGTGGTGATTCGATTTTTTATTTACCTGTGTCTCATAAGCCGCTCCCCTACGTCCGTGAGAACGATGGACTTCTGCAACGACCCATATTTACATTTTCCGTGTTTACCCTATATCGCTTAACGGAAATTACGAAATCGTTCCCTTGAAAGAGCGATGTTGTGCTCCGTCTGTAGCACCACTGTCGTCGACGAAACGATAAACTCAAATCTTCCTTAGTTCTTTGAATCTCCTCTAGGTCCTCCATAAATCCACCTTATAAGGTCTGCGACTGAGGGACGATACTCAAGAATCAGTTGAACAATGGTTACCACCGACATGAATGAGTTACAGTTTCTTAGTATTCTTTCAATGAATCTCTTTTCGAGCATCTGTTTTTCTACACTTATATTTATATCATCATTCTACTTTATGCTGTACATAACGCTAGAAATTTTCAGGCGAGACTACAGTGACAGTCTGCAAATAACGCAGTCGAACCGCAATTGGTCTTTCGGCCAATTTGTGCGCAATACGTTACAGTTATTTATGTTGACCGTAAACTGACATTTCTTGCAATTAGCGTCAATTCTCTGCAACTCTTGCAGCATTTAACTACAATTTTCTATTCTTGCGACATCTGCATGTATAAAAACATCCCATGGAAACGAACTTGATAGAAGGTTTCACGTTTTCAGTGTGTTAAAACTAAAAAAAAAAGTAATCGATTTCAAACGAATAGGTCTAGTAAGTTCCAAAATAGTACCTATGTGCTCGACCAAGAATCAGACATCAAACAAAGGAACTGAAATTTGATAACTTCAGTCAAAAAGACGGATAAATATAAAATGTTCCGAAGTGTTAGAAAACAAACGGTAAATTGCTACAAAATAAAATCAATGGCATTCATGTCACTTTGAAGACGAAAGCGTCACATTTACGAAAAGATCAACAGAAAATGTAGTCCACTGAAATCAGATGTTACGGGATGTTTAGGAACATTTCACATACTAAAAGATAATGAATATAAAAATACAGAAAGATTTAACAATGTGTAGGGCAGTCGATATTGTTTAGAGCACAAAAGGCGCTGGTGTGTTAACTAACACATTTGGCGCTATTCCGGTTAACGGGTAACACGGGAGATGTCAAACACCCTGGACGAAAGATCCAGAGTGAAAAGTTACAATAATGTGATCAGGATATTCGACTTATTGCAGTAACGGAAATCATAATCAAAATTTTGTCTTAGATTCCCAGTACCATGAGTCATAAATAAATGTCGCAAGAACAGAATCTGCAGCTGAGTACAGGACATTATGTTTCGTATATCACCGTAGGCAGCAGCACTCACCATAGGCAGAAGTGGGCAACTGGGGGTGGAACAATTGAATTTTACTAGTCTACGTCCTATTAAAATGGATAAATTTCTACGTTTACAGTTTTACATTTTACAATGTAGGAGTTTTTAGGTCGGTGGAACTACTTAGCAGTCCCACATAACGAATTACAATATACGTTAGAAGAATAACTGTGACGATAATCGAAGTGGCATTTCGTGGATGGGATGTGTTGTGGTTCTACAGTAAACTAACGTATCACTGTTGTAGTGAATTAAAGATTCAAAATAATAACACAGTGTACTCATACTTCTTTAGCCATGGCTCTTAATGCTCGATAAATCCAGTTGTCCTAATGCAGCAGTTATAGTCGAGACGGCGTAAGTAGATCCTTGGCAGATCACAACGCTGAGGGAAGCTTTCAGCTATCGCGGAGCTCTAACGGATGCGAGCGGAAACAGTAGCCGTGTACAGAGCTGTGACAACACTGAGGCATTATCATGCAGACGTTTACAAAATCGCCTAACGTTGTTGGTTGAGGTATGTCCGTGCAGCTACCACGCCCAGGCCACTGCAACTATCAGGGACCAGCTTACGCCGATTCGACTATAGAGGGCGACTAATCAATCATGTTGTTGCTGTGGTAAGTTCCTATGGGACCAAACTGCGGAGATCATCGGTCCCTAGGCTTACACACTACTTAATCTAACTCACACTAATTTACGTTAAGGACAACATACACACCCATACCTGAGGGAGAACTCGAACCACTGACGGGGGAAGCTGCACCAACCGTGGAATGGCGCCGTAGAACGCGCGGCTACCCCGCGCAGCTGTAAATCATGTGATTTGATTTACTTTATGCTGCTCCATTTGGTTTATGGGAATAAAGTGACCTTCAAAATAAAGAACCTGGTTTGTAGAATCCCTCAGATATTTAGGGCATTTGGTGACTACATTCATCTTTTTTACCTTGTATTGAATGTTACACTGTTTTTATTTATTTCATTTCAAATGACTTCAGGCAGTGGCCTATAGAACCAACTGTATCATTCAGAAAGACGAGGAAAAATAAATCTGCGACTACTTCATACATATATTAGTACAGCAAAATTATTAATTAATTAACGTTTTTTATTTATAATACATGTGTTTTGTTTCTGCGAATATAAAGAAACTGCACATTGTGACATGAATAATAAAGAATTGTGAACGTGATTCGATGACCCTTCTGCCAAGCACTTAAATGTGATTTACAGAGTATTCATGAAGATATAGATGTAGATGTAGAAAAGTGGTGTTTTTCATGAACTAAGAAATGAAGGAATCAGTCACGTGATAAGCGCTAATTTAAATGTCATAAGATTTTCGTTTTACCGTGTGTAATGAATTTATAAATACGTTTACTTGTTTTCAAGTTCAAAGCACTTAGAGCTAATTTGAGTGAGAAATGATTTTGAGTGTTTTATAAGAGTATTCCCTTTTGGTTTATATACATTACGCACTCCAGTCAATAATTGAGTGTATCATATTTACGGTATTTTATTGGAAATATCATATTTATGATATTTTATTGGACGTTATTGTCAAATACAATGCACAAAACTATTTTCATTATATTGTTTTTGATGCAAATGGGGAGATCAGGCCTTGTGAAGATAAGTACTCCATCAAATGTCGTGATGTTATGTGAAACTGAGTCGCCAGTTATGCCTTTCAAGCATTTGCTTGACAGCAGCATATATGTTTCTAACTACCTTTAAATTCGAATAAAACTGAATGGTAACAAAACTAGAGACCAACCATTATACTATTTCGAGAGATCTCTAGTACCACGCTTGTCAATGTGGAAATTCTATTACATGAAATGATGAAAAACCAGAAAAACCTATTAGCCTACTCGTCAGAATGTGTTATAATTAACGAGTTGTTGTTTACAAGACTTTCTTGATTAGCAGAAGTGAGAGGCTTCTCTCTTTTAACCCCTGAAAAAAAGGATAATTTCAATGCGATGCCAAATTCCACTAAATATTCTCAAATTACCATCCTAATTTAAGTTAGCAGAGATTTCAAAGGCTCGAAGTAGTGCTGCATTAGCAACACGCGTTGCTATACGACGCTATCCGCAGGTAGGGATATCGGCAATTATAAATGATTACATACGCATGGTGTACATAACTCATTCTTTTTATTATATCTTTAGTGGAAGGAAAATTGTGCAGTAAAAAGAAATTTGTTATTTCTATTAAACGAGACACGTAGCCATTTGTCTCCAACGCTTTGTAGCCACCATACCGATTACTCCAAAAAGGCAATAGAAACAGTAGATGTCCAGTGCAGGCACGAGGCAGAGTATGTGACTGGTTGTAGGTAACATCTCTGATGGTTTATCAACAATACCAAAGAAAATTCAGTGTGGAGATAACTGCGGATTAACTGCTGAATCTTTCACTGAAAAAAATTCCAGGACACTGTCAGCTGAAAAATGAAAGAGATGTACCGCTTCTATGATCTGCAACAGTAACCTCTGCTCACAGATTTGTACGAGTACATACGCTGAAAATCAAACGTTAAAAATAGCGACACTGCAGATCTTGACCTTCTTTTTTATTCTCTCATAGCTTGGCTGCATTTATCTGGTATACGAACTCCCAGAGAAACTGTCGCTGCATTTCAGGGAACTCTCATCAATTACGACAAGAGCTCTTGCGTGATATGAAAACAGTAGCATGATGTGCAATTAGAGCAACACGAGTAACAGACCCCTCTCTTTCACCAAGCCATAACTTTTTATATGTGTGTGAACCATGTGCTGCTACCGACTAATGAAAAGCCCTACGGGTACTTTATGTAGTACAGCAAAACGTTACACTTCACCGATGCATCAAATGCAGAATTTTGTGGCGACTTTGGTGGTAGGCTGTTCCACTTGCAGTAGTTATTTAGAGCAAGTGTAGCCGGCCGCGATGACCGAGCGGTTCTAGGCGCTACGGTCTGGAACCGCGAGACCGCTATGGTCGCAGGTTCGAATCCTGCCTCGGGCATGGATGTGTGTGATGTCTTTAGGTTAGTTAGGTTTAAGTAGTTCTAAGTTCTAGGGGACTGATGACCTCAGATGTTAAGTTCCATAGTGCTCAGAGCAATTTGAACCATTTTCAAATGGCCCTGAGCACTATGGCACTTAACAGCTGAGGCCATTGATGGCAGGTGTGAACCATGGCAGCGGGAGTATGTATGGGCAAACAGACGTGCCACTGTTGAGCAGCCAACCGCCCCAATGAACCAAGGGACTATGAACAGTATCTCGTCAGCGGCGGTTGCTGCTTATGGGCCTCCACAACAGATGCTTGGTTCGTGGACCCACACTGACTGCTGCTCATAGGCAACGAAGGTTGGAGTTTGCACGCCAGCACCGCAACAGGACGTCTATTCAATGGCGAAAGGTGCTCTTTTTATAAGAATGACTTTTATACCCCACCGGACATATGGTAGTTGCCGTGGGTGGCCCTGCAACAACCGTCGGCCAGGTCGAGGAAGGAGGAGGTAGCGTTATAGTCTGAGGAACGTTTTCGCGAATTCCCTGGTTGATCTCGTCATTCTGAAAGGCACAATAGGTAAGCGAAATCATGTATCTAGCGATGGTGACCATATCCACACCTAAATGCAGTTTCTTTTGCCTCGACATGATGGCATCTACCAGCAGGACAGTGCTGTGTGTGACACACGTTGCAGCGTACATGCATGGCTCGAAGAGCACCAGATTCAGATTACTGTACTCCGCTGGCCTCCAAACTTCCCGGTTTTAAGCCCAAGCCGGCCGCGGTGACCGTGCGGTTCTAGGCGCTTAAGTCCGGAACCGCGGGACTGCTACGGTCGCAGGTTCGAATCCTGCCTCGGGCATGGATGTGTGTGATGTCCTTAGGTTAGTTAGGTTTAAGTAGTTCTAAGTTCTAGGGGACTGATGACCTAAGATGTTAAGTCCCATAGTGCTCAGAGCCATTTGAACCATTTTTTTTTAAGCCCAACCGAGAATCTGAGGGACCACCTCGATCGGGGCGTTAGCGCTATGGATACTCAACTGAGAAACCTAGAGCACCTGGCCACTCACTGCATTCGGCATGGCCCCATATCCGTGTCGACACCTCCTACAAGCTTATTCACTTTCTTGCTGCACGTTTCACAGGGATCCGCGCTGCGAAAGGTGGTTATTCAGGCATTTGAGAGGTCGTCACGTTAATGTGAGAGGACAGTGTGTTTCCACTAGTCATTACATCGGGTACGGGGAAGTTAAGATACTGGCAACGGCCTCATCTTATTTCGATTCAGTGGCCAAGGATGCTGTTTAAATACAATTAGCAGGCAACCTGCTGAACAGAGAACATGGTTTCCAGCTCTACAAATCATGTAATCTACTTCTTTCATATCTGTGCTCACATATACGAAATATTGTCCTAGGTATTTACTGCCTGACATTATAACATATGACATCAGTAACCATCAACCATATATTTCCTAAGCACTGTGGAGCCGCTGACTTTGCGTTTGGTTTGTTTACTCTCAGAGGGATAAAGTTTTATCTTTGACTGACTCTCCTGTTACGAACAGTATTATCTTAGACATATGAGCGTTTACTTCACACTGTAATGTGAGTTAAGAATCTTGCAAGCAACTTGTCTTCAGAGTGGCTGAAAGGTTGTCTTAGGAAATATAGGTGTAACATATCCATGGTGGACTGCCAAAAAATGATCCGATCGGAAGAACTTCAAGAACCACAACACTAAGGTTGTGAATGAACGTTTGTTTTTCAGTCATCTTTAGAACCCTTTTGGGGAACGAAAATCTCTTCTGTAAAACCAACACGTTTTCCTTGAAAAGAGATTCTGGACATTGCGGCTCGCTCTATTCGTTCATAAAATATTAGAAAGTATGTATTTTCATACCCACGTCCACTGGAAACGTTTTTATTGATTCTTCTTTGGTTTTGGCACGCAAAGTACCGATTGTGCCAAAAAGGAAGCCACACCTGAACCAATAGTGTCTCTGTACACAGCAGACAGCATACCCTAACACTTGTTACCACCAACACCGCCGTTGAAGTTGAAGTTCAAACGACCGCACAGAAACATAAAAGGGCGACACAAGTGCAAAGCTGCCAAAACATACAACACTCGAGTTGACTGATGAATCCGAAGTGAACCCATCCACACACGTAATGGATTATGAAGTGTGTGGGAGAGTTCCAATGTGCGTTTCTGTGTACTTTCAACTACAAAAGGCCAACAATCTCGACACCAATTAATAAACGGCAGAGAGAGAAAAACCCTCACAGATAATATGGCTCGTGTGTTGCAGTGGAACATGAAAGGATGTATGTATAATGTGGAAGGCCAAAGACTCTTGCATCTAGGCACACACATTTGCCAATGTCTTCAACAGATCCATTTTTAAAAGTATGGCCTGGTATTAGGGCGTTACAGCCACTACAGGAAGGATGACATATGTAACATTCAGGGTGATTCAAAATTCCTACAACAGACTTCTTGAGGTATCAGAGAGGCTTAGTAGATGGAGTCTGCATCAGGTACCCACGTCTAGAAATGTACTATTTGGGTGTAAAGCCAGTTTGGAAATCGGATCACTTTCAAAGCTCCCCCTTCACTGAACGCATTCACATTCACAGGAGAGGGCATCGTCTTCATTCTCTGAATCTTCCTTCGGTTCTTGCTAGAACAACATTATAATAAATGAAAAGCGCCTGTCTGCTTGTTTTCTATACTATTACTTTTATTTAGTTAACAGGTTTTCGGCTTACAAGGCCGTCTTCAGATGTTTACTGACTGTTGTCGTCAAAGAAGTTACAGTTTTTGTAAACAACATTGGAAAAGATGCTACACATCTTGATTGAAGCAGAAACGTAAATAAAATTGTACTTGACTTCAGGAGGTATAAATCATGGAGAGTGATACACAAACCAATTAAAAAAAAGAAAGAATTATCAATGTAACTACAGAACATATTAGCAACTTAACCAATACCAATAAGATAAACAGGAACGAAGAAATCCAGGAAAATGGAAGAGTGTGAGGGACCATACAGTAATGCCGCCAACAGGTTTCAACCCGACGTAGGGGTCATCTCCTGGGCGTTCACACCATTGGTCGACTGCTGGTGGTGTCACTCCTGTCTACATAACGACAGGAAACTATGTAGACAGGAGTGACACCACCAGCAGTCGACCATTGATGTAAACGCCCAGAAGATGACCCCTACGTCGGGTTGAAACCGGTTGGCGGCATTATAACAATAATAAATGCGATTAAGACTGTTCTTGAATTATTGATTAATCACACTAATTGCTGCTTCTCTACGCAACCATGTTGTCCAGAAACCATACAGTAAATGTCGTGTTTGAGAGTGTGGTAGTACTGCATTTTAAAAGGAAAACGTTGAACAGTATACAAATATAATAGGAGCAAACAGGACGCACATAAACACTATGCGTATGTAACGGTTTAAATTAAATAAATGATGCAAGTAAAATTGAAACTGTAGTTGATAACGCAACTACAAGAGGTGTTAGACATAGAAATTAATACAAATACCAGTTAAAAGAAAGTCTTAACAACTGTAACTAAAGCCTACATGGTTTACATACACAATTTCCATAAAATAAAAGAACTCAATGGATGCAGGAAACTGGGGGAATGTGTAGGAACAGACAGTATGGGAAGTAATGAAATAAAGAGAGGATTACGTGAATCTTAGGAGAAGTATTAAGCTGTGTCTTGTCACTTAAAATTAGATCTGGGCTATGGGCTACGCGTTTGTTAATTTACAGGGCTTCAAGCAGGTTGAGGTTTTGCGCTTTGTTTGCTAACTGAAGGACATGGGACTCTCGCTGGTAGCTGTGACCCTCATTCAGTTTATGTTCAGCTAATATGGAGCTAGAATTCTGCAACCTCCAGTTGCAATCATGTTCAGCCAGCCAGGTTGCTATGTCCCTGTTTGACTCACCACTGTAAAACGTGACACAATGAGAACCGGTATTTCTGTATACCCCTCTGTTGGCTAGTAACTGGATCTTATCTTTGCTATTGAAAATACACTGTGCTGTGTTGTTCTTAACATAGTAGGAAAGCCTATACTTGCAAGATTTCAGTATCTTTGCTACAATCTGTGATGCCTCTCCTACATATGGTAATGTACACCTCTTGATGGAGACAGTATAAGAGGCAGAAGATGGGGCATAGAAGAGGAATATAGTTTGCAATTTTTGTTTCCTATGTAAGATGCGGTCTATCAGAAGTGGACTGTAGCCATTGGTTGAGGCAATAAATTTTATTGCGCCTGACTCTGCCTTAAAATCATTTGTGGTCATGGGAACAGACAGGAGACAGTGTACTACTGAGTGGAAAGCTGCATATTTGTGAGCTCTGGGTGTTGTGAGCGAGAAGGCATTAATGTGTCTGTAATTAAAGTTTTTCTGTGAATTTGGAAACAATGAGTCCGTGTACTGACGTCAGTGGTGAGATCTAAGAAGTTTGTGGATTTGTTGCCAATCTCCATTGTGAACTGAGTATTTTTATGCTGACTGTCCAGGTTTTACAAAAATGTATTGAGCTGTCTTGTAGTGCCAGTGTATATACACAACACATCTACATATCTAAACCACTATTTTATATTTGCACTCAAAGATTCTTTTTTCAGAAAATGTTTTTCAAAATCGTCCATGAATATTTCAGTAAACACTGGACTAAGAGGGGAACCCACAGCTAAGTCATCTAATTGTTTATACAGAGTCACTTAGAATTGGAAGTAGATTTTTGCTAAGCAAGTCTGAGTGGTCAGTCTCCAGCCATTCGATTTCACAGGATTGACATTGGACCTGAACATTAATTCTGACAGAATATCGATGCATCCACTACTGGTATAATGGAAAACTAACTGCACCCATCAAAGGATATTAATTCACCACTGTGTGAGACAGATATATCTTTTATCTTATTTACAAGGTCAACAGAGTTTGAAATACCATGCATTGGTTTGAATTTAGTCTTGCCCTTAATTATGGTGGCCAGTTTACTAACTAGTCTGTAAGATGGGCAGTGAATGACGATCCAACTGAACGAACTGTAATACCTTGATTATGTAGTTTAGAAAGCCCATACACTCTAGGAGGCACAGAGTTAGTTCATATTAGCTAACAGTTTTGGTTCAAAATCAGAGAATATGCTTTTGCATAAACTGATTGCCTATTTAAAATACTCTTTTGACAATGTACTGGGGTCTTTAGGAAGGACATGAAAGCAAGTATACTGAGGAAATAGTTAACTTTATCCAGATAATCAAGTTTGTTCAAAAATACAATACTGTTGCCTTTACCAGATTTTGTGGCAAAGATATCTTTTTGATGTAATTTTTGTGTCAGGGTCTTGAGAGTGCGTAAATCAGTAGCCTGTGGGATGTCACACTCAAAACATACATGTATATTTTCCTTACCTTTTATTTTACTGGGTCGCCTCTGGATAACGTCATCTGATTCTATGTCTGAATATACTCACTCTGACCTATTGTTGATAATTATTTGGGTTGGCATTCATTTACTGGGATTGCAAATATGTGGGCTAAAACTGTACTTATTATTCAGTTGCTTTTTTGATTGAAGTTACTGGTGAAAAATTCAATGTCATTATTCAATAAAAAAATGAAAAAACTCAAGAAAAGTTAAATCTTGTGGTTACTGGGTTCAATGAAAAATAATACTGACTGAGATCTATTCTGAAAATGATTGAACGTAAATTTTTAACTCTTTATAATGATTCAATTTATAAAACTTTAGTTTGGAGATCGCTTACATAAAACAGATTAAAAATGTAACATAAAATTTACAATATTCAGTTAGCGGTTAAATACCTTTGATGTCTTCATGACGTCGATCTTTAATAATTCATGAATAGTTACCCATTACATAATTATAGTATTCTTCAAGTAACATATAGCTGGTGACGAACAGGCACACCGCTCTGTCTCTACACACAACTTCACTGCACGAAGGTTGACTCAAGAGTGTTCTGTCGACAATGCTGCTCGCTACTCGCCACGTTCTCTACGTATCAATGCGCGGGCTCTCCCGCCAACAAAGAGCTTGGTGCGGATACTTTACTGTAATCATCGATATGCAAAAACGTAAATAAATTTTACAAAACATTTTTCTTAACATTTTTCTTAAGCACTATAATTGTAATATACATATTTCTTAGCTTATAAATATTTTTCATGGCCTGTTTGATTTTCTATTGACATATTTCAAGGCGCACTCACGTTACTAACCATAGATAGTGTCTTGTTCTGTCGCAAAAATACGTCAAAAACAAGAGCTGTTACCCTTTGATGAACTTCACGTCCAAAAACATGAAACTCACATGGGTGTACTTCGATGTGATAGTAATATTTACCACTTTTAGATGAGTACACACGTTGTCACGAACATGATAACATTTCTTCATTTCCTCCTTTGCCCACGTATATCTCGCGACATCTATGGCTTTATTTGCAGCGGCAGATGTTCCTCTTGATTTTATGGAGATGTAATTTGGCGTAATTTTGCGTTACAAACACTGTTCGTTAAATCAAATGTGTTCTGTTGACTTTGCATTTTGTCTCAGTAATCTTGTGACTTCTTAGGCGACAAAAGTCAGTAGATGTCTGAAGATGGCCTTGTAAGCCGAAAGCAGATTAACACAATAAAGGTAATACTGCAGAACAAAAGCAAAATAGTGCTTTTCCTTTATTCCCTGTTGTAATTACGTCATATAACACCTGCATCCGAGTACAACAAAGGCTGCGAGAAATTAATACGTTCGAATCTAGGACGAGTCGGTTGTGGTGCTGCACCGAGGCACTACATTCCAGATTTAGAAGCAGACGCTCATTGTCACGTAGAAGAGCACCCGGGAACACGTACTCGAAACATCGCTGATGTCGTTTGCTCCTTCTGAACACAGGTGAGAGCTGATTCGCTCCACTGTGTGTGTACCTTGAATTGGGGGAGATACGAACGTGATCCGAAACTCATTGTTCACATCCAAACAGTACGTTTCTGGACATGAGTACGTTGTCAAAATTTCATCTGCTAATTGTCCTCTACAAGTCCTAGAAGCCTGTAATAGGAACTCTGAATCATGCTGTGTGCTGTTTACATTCCCTTGGGGTAGACCCTTAGGTATATTTACATCTACAGGGTGTTATAAAAAGGTACGGCTAAACTTTCAGGAAACATTCCTCACACAAAAATAAAGAAAAGATGTTATGCGGACATGTGTCCGGAAACGCTTAATTTCCATGTTAGAGCTCATTTTAGTTTGTTCTTCCACCTACGCTCAATGGAGCAGGTTATCATGATGTCATAAGGGATACTCTACCTGTGCTGCTAGAACATGTGCCTCTACAAGTACGACACAACATGTGGTTCATGCACGATGGAGCTCCTGCACATTTCGGTCGAAGTGTTCGTACGCTTAGCCGGCAGGAGTGGCCGTGCGGTTCTAGGCGCTACAGTCTCGAGCCGAGCGACCGCTACGGTCGCAGGTTCGAATCCTGCCTCCGGCATGGATGTGTGTGATGTCCTTAGGTTAGTTAGGTTTAATTAGTTCTAAGTTCTAGGCGACTGATGACCTCAGAAGTTAAGTCGCATAGTGCAGGGCTGTATCAGCGCATCAGGGATTCCATGCGACGGAGGGTGGATGCATGTATCCTCGCTAACGGAGGACATTTTGAACATTTCCTGTAACAAAGTGTTTGAAATCACGCTGGTACGTTCTGTTGTTGTGTTTCCATTCCATGATTAATGTGATTAGAAGAGAAGTAATAAAATGAGATCTAACGTGGAAAGTAAGCGTTTCCGGACACATGCCCACATAACATATTTTCTTTCTTTGTGTGTGAGGAATGTTTCCTGAAAGTTTGGCCGTACCTTTTTGAAACACCCTGTATTGACTCCTCTCCGCCAAGAGTGACAAGATGCATTTTCTTTCGTACAAACTCTTCAATCCAGTTACGATACTGGCCTGATGTTGCGAATGCCCTTATTTTGTTCACTAGGTGACAGTGCAGGACTGCATGAAACGCTTTCCTGAAGCCAAGAGCTGTTCCTCTTAGCTAATAGACTACCTGTCCAACTGTTAGCGACGTAAAGAAGTGCAGGGACCAGCGTCATTTCCCCGGCTTATAGTAAAACTAGCGACTACCCAAGGGGTGCGCCTATACATGCAGGTACTCGCCGTCTGGAGGAACGCAGTAATTAAACCACTGCAGGCGGCTCGAGGGCGCCACTTGCGCAACTGGGCCGGAACGGGCGTCTCATTAAACTGCGCCGCCTTTGTGCCGGCCCTGTTCTGCTTTGCTTTATAAGGCCGCGGCAGCTCTCTTTCTGGCGGAGCCGTCGGCTGGCTGTGACGTGATCGCGGCGCACAGAGTGCTCACCCAATTCACGAGTCACTTGCAGCCGTGCGTCTCTAACCAAACTTCCAATAACGAACCGCGTTTGGCCGTGACGGCACTTTTCTGAAATCGAGCAGCAGGCAGTCTCGGCACTGTACGCGGGTAGGACCCAAGCCATCACGAGACGCAATACGGGGGATATGACGACCTCCGTCCGCCAACAGAGCACGACATGTCCGACGATATAAAAAAGTACTGGACTGAGGTACTGTATTTGTCAACAATATTCGTCCTCTGTAACAGCGAGAGAGCCACGTTTCCTGTTTTTCGACAAAGCAGTCCACATCTGCGTACCTCATAACTTGAACGGTCTACATTTGTGACGGGAGAGAATCCCAAGAAAAGGGATGAATTAAAATAAAAAAAGCAATTCTTTAACATTATCTGTCTTTCGACTCGTTTTATGCTGCCGTTCGTCTTTTCCTGTTTTTGTAGTGGTCTGCTGTTCGAAGCCAGTTCTTATCCAGTTTTCGATTGTAGTCTATCCTACGCAGGCCTCTTCACTTCCGAGTAACTACTGTACAGGCCACATCCATTTGTACTACGTTAGCCTCCCTGTACAAGTCATACAGCCCGCACTATCCTCCAGTACCAAATGACGGTTCCTTGTTGCCTCAGGCAGTGTCCTATCATCACCCTACTTTTGGTCAAATCTTTAGAAGAAATTTCATTTATTGCCAGTCCGATTGAGTATCTCCTCACTACTAACTCAATCAAACCATTGTAGGCTACGCCTGTTGCCAGGAAAGGCGAGTGAAGCCTGTCTTTCAAATGGAATTGCGAGGAGGGATGGGCCTTTTCCAGTGGGGATGGGCCTTTTCCAAAATAGCCCACAAAAATATTACACAGCAAGATCAAGAATCACGTAACGATTCATCCTTCGTGTGGGACCACAGCCACGTAAAATATTTTTAAAAGAAATTTCCACAATTTGACTGTAAATCGTCTATTTACTGTACACAGTCTTGATTTCGGTTTTATAGCCTGCATGTTGAACTAGAAATCAATAAAAGCGTACGTATCACAAAGTGCTGTATCTGTTATCCCTTGCCTTCTTGCCTCCCCTGTAACGCCCATCCCTTCCATATGTTCATAGCCAACTACTTTTTTAGTCACTGCTGTAGCTTAAGTTCCATACTACCTAAATAACAGCACCAGTGATTTTGTGAATGTGTGTTGGAATCTGGAAGGCCCATGTAGATAAGTTTAAGCTAATCTATGTCCATAACATCTGTATGTTGATCCATAGCACCTTCTAACTGTGTCATTAATTTTCATGAATTTAGAGTCTTAACCACTTCTGATAACTTTATTTACCTGTTGCGGGATGTATGTATTTGTATAGAATTCTAAAATTTAAAACGTTAATATGACAGATTATGTGCGCTTCAGATACCATCAAGGCATATTATATTTTTATCACTATCATACTGTCATCTGTAAGACTCGCTCAGTTGGCTGAGTCTACTGACTGGTTTGATGCGGCCCGCCACGAATTCATTTCCTGTGCTAACCTCTTCATCTCAGAGTAGCACTTGCAACCTACGTCCTCAATTATTTGCTTGACGTATTTCAATCTCTGTCTTCCTCTACAGTTTTTGCCCTCTACAGCTCCCTCTAGTACCATGGAAGTCATTCCCTCATGTCTTAGCAGATGTCCTATCATCCTGTCCCTTCTCCTTATCAGTGTTTTCCACATATTCCTTTCCTCTCCGATTCTGCGTAGAACCTCCTCATTCCTTACCTTATCAGTCCACCTAATTTTCAACATTCGTCTATAGCACCACATCTCAAATGCTTCGATTCTCTTCTGTTCCGGTTTTCCCACAGTCCATGTTTCACTACCATACAATGCTGTACTACAGACGTACATCCTCAGAAATTTCTTCCTCAAATTAAGGCCGGTATTTGATATTAGTAGACTTCTCTTGGCCAGAAATGCCTTTTTTGCCATAGCGAGTCTGCTTTTGATGTCCTCCTTGCTCCGTCCGTCATTGGTTATTTTACTGCCTAGGTAGCAGAATTCCTTAACTTCATAGACTTCGTGACCATCAATCCTGATGTTAAGTTTCTCGCTGTTCTCATTTCTACTACTTCTCATTACCTTCGCCTTTCTCCGATTTACTCTAAAACCATACTGTGTACTCATTAGACTGTTCATTCCGTTCAGCAGACCATTTAATTCTTCTTCACTTTCACTCAGGATAGCAATGTCATCAGCGAATCGTATCATTGATATCCTTTCACCTTGTATTTTAATTCACTCTTGAACCTTTCTTTTATTTCCATCATTGCTTCCTCGATGTACAGATTGAAGAGTAGGGGCGAAAGGCTACAGCCTTGTCTTACACCCTTCTTAAGACGAGCACTTCGTTCTTGATCGTCCACCCTTATTATTCCCTCTTGGTTGTTGTACATATTGTATATGACCCGTCTCTCCCTATAGCTTACCCCTACTTTTTCAGAATCTCAAACAGCTTGCACCATTTTATATTGTCGAACGCTTTTTCCAGGTCGACAAATCCTATGATAGTGTCTTGATTTTTCTTTAGCCTTGCTTCCATTATTAGCCGTAACGTCAGAATTGCCTCTCTCATCCCTTTACTTTTCCTAAAGCCAAACTGATCGTCACCTAGCGCATTCTCAATTTTCTTTTCCATTCTTCTGTATATTATTCTTGTAAGCAGCTTCGATGCATGAGCTGTTAAGCTGATTGTGCGATAATTCTCGCACTTGTCATCTCTTGCCGTCTTCGGAATTGTGTGGATGATGCTTTTCCGAAAGTCAGATGGTATGTCGCCAGACTCATATATTCTACACACCAACGTGAATAGTCGTTTCGTTGCCACTTCCCTCAATGATTTTAGAAATTCTGATGGAATGTTATCTATTCCTTCTGCCTTATTTGACCGTAAGTCCTCCAAAGCTCTTTTAAATTCCGATTCTAATACTGGATCCCCTATCTCCTCTAAATCGACTCCTGTTTCTTCTTCTATCACATCAGACAAATCTTCACCCTCATAGAGGCTTTCAATGTATTCTTTCCAACTATCTGCTCTCTCCTCTGCATTTAACAGTGGAATTCCCGTTGCACTCTTAATGTTACCACCGTTGCTTTTAATGTCACCAAGGGTTGTTTTGACTTTCCTGTATGCTGAGTCTGTCCTTTCGACAATCATATCTTTTTCGATGTCCTCACATTTTTCCTTCAGCCATTTCGTCCTAGCTTCCCTGCAGTTCCTATTTATTTCATTCCTCAGCCACTTGTATTTCCGTATTCATGATTTTCCCGGAACATGTTTGTACCTCCTCCTTTCATCAATCAACTGAAGTATTTCTTCTGTTACCCATGGTTTCTTCGCAGCTACCTTCTTTGTACCTATGTTTTCCTTCCCAACTTCTGTGATGGCCCTTTTTAGAGATGTCCATTCCTCTTCAACTGTACTGCCTACAGCGCTATTCCTTATTGCTGTATCTCTTGCGTTAGAGAACTTCCAACGTATCTCGTCATTCCTTAGTACTTCCATATCCCACTTCTTTGCGTATTGATTCTATCTGACTAATGTCTTCATCACCACTATATTGTGATCTGAGTCTATATCTGCTCCTGGGTACGCCTTACAATCCAGTATCTGATTTCGGAATCTCTGTCTGACCATGATGTAATCTAATTGAAATCTTCCCGTATCTCCCAGCCTTTTCCAAGTATACCTCTTCCTCTTGTGATTCTTGAACAGGGTATTCGCTATTACTAGCTGAAACTTGTTACAGAACTGAATTAGTCTTTCTCCTCTTTCTTTCCTTGTCCCATGCCCATATTCTCCTGTAACCTTTTCTTCTACTCCTTCCCCTACAACTGCATTCTAGTCGCCAATGACTATTAGATTTTCGTCCCCCTTTACATCCTGCATTATGCTTTCAATATCCTCATACACTTTCTCTATCTGTTCATCTTCAGCTTGCGACGTCGGCACGTGTACCTGAACTATCGTTGTCAGTGTTGGTCTGCTGTCAATTCTGATTAGAACAACCCGGTCACTGAACTGTTCACAGTAACACACCCTCTGCCCTACCTTTCTATTCATAACGAATCCTACACCTGTTATACCATTTTCTGCTGCTGTTGATATTACCCGATACTCATCTGACCAGAAATCCTTGTCTTCCTTCCACTTCACTTCACTGACCCCTACTATATCTAGATTGAGCCTTTGCATTTCCCTTTTCAGATTTTCTAGTTTCCCTACCACGTTCAAGCTTCTGACATTCCATGCCCCGACTCGTAGAACGTTATCCTTTCGTTGATTATTCAATCTTTTTCTCATGGTAACCTCCCCCTTGGCAGTCCCCTCCCGGAGATCCGAATGGGGGACTATTCCGGAATCTTTTGCCAATGGAGAGATCATCGTGACACTTCTTCAATTACAGGCCACATGTCCTGTGGATACACGTTACGTGTCTTTAATGCAGTGGTTTCCATTGCCTTCTGCACCCTCATGTCGTTGATCATTACTGATTCTTCCGCCTTTAGGGGCAATTTCCCACCCCTAGTACAAGAGAGTGCCCTGAACCTCTATCCGCTCCTCCGCCCTCTTTGACAAGGCCGTTGGCACAATGAGGCTGACTTCTTATGCCGGAAGTCTTCGGCCGCCAATGCTGATTATTTATCAAAATTTAGGCAGTGGCGGGGATCGATTATGCATCAAAGACGCTACCCCCTTTTTTTTTTTTTAATCTCATTTTGTTCGCTTTCGTTCGTTGCATCTGCTCGGGGCGGACGTCGTAAGACATCCGTTTAAGTTCGTTGTTGACCGATCAACTCAGTTTTTTTTATTACAGAGGGCAACTAACCCTCTCACCGAACACGCTGAGCTACCGTGCCGGCTTCCCTAGACCACGGATGACACCCGTGTATGTTGCATGAGTGTATAAAACCCCTTTTTTCATAGTACGCCACAGAGTGCTATTTTTTATCTATATTGTATCTACTTTAATGTGTAGTTTACTGGATATGTTTAAATATGGATGGCACTATATGTGGTTAAGTACATTACATAGTTATGCATTTTCCTCCTCTTTACCCTGTCTCTCGCTCTAAAGTTCGTACTGCTGTAGTATCTCCGTAATGCACACGCATGTTCTAAAGGAGATGTTAATACTTTCATTAATATTTCATTTATCCTCTAATAATTTTAATAATTTTCTTGTTTACCAATTGTAAAATGAATGTATTCTCATTTCATTCTAGGGATTTAGAATGTTTGTGGACGAATTAGCATGACTCAGATTTCCGCATGTAGGCAATGTGAACATCATATCAATGCTAGATTGACAGTTATGGTGTATATGGGCATATAGACTGATTAGCCAGAACATTATGACCTCTGATTTATTATCAGTATAGACCCGTCCAGGCGATGGCAGTGTCACATGGCGAGGCACGACTGCTAGTCAGACATACGCACAGTGGATGCAATATCAGTGAGCGTCCTGTCTGCCTGCAGAATGGGAAATGCCTGCTATCTATCTGAGTTTAAGTGAGAGCCGATTGGGACAGCCTGGAAGCTCTGCACGAGCATTTTGGAAACTTTACGATTTGTCTTGTGTTCTAGGAGTGCTGTGGTAAATGTCTTAAAGCCTTCAACACGTGGCGAACCAAGGTGAAACTATGTACAGACGTCATGGAGTTGGGCGACCATTCCTCATTACAGATGTCAGACGTCACAGACTGTAAAAACAGGACAGGCGGCGAACTGTGGTGGAACTAACATCAGACTTAAATGCTGGGCAGAGTACAAATGTGTCTGAACCGAGGTGCACTGGCCACTCCTAACGATGGGTCTCCGCAGCCGACGACCCATGATTTTTCCACCGTGAAGACCACGACATCGGCAATTACGACCGAAATGAGCACGTGGATCATCGGCACTGGACGTAGGCAAAGTGGCAGAGCTTTGCTTGGTTTGATGAATCCTGATATCTTCTTCATCATGTCGATGGAAGAGCGTGAATCTGTCATCTTCCAGGGGGGACAGCAGATCCTTGATAGCAGTACTCTGAGACGGAGACAAGCTGGTGACGGCTCTTTTATGCTCTGGGGAAAATTCACGTGGGTACCCGTGGCTCCAGTGGAGCTCGTGAGAAGCACCATAACGTCCAGGGAATATCGCACACTCGTTGCAGACCACATACGCCCCTGCATGACGATCATGTTTCCAGACGGCAGTGGAATTTTTCAAGAAGAAAATGCGTCATGGCACAAGGCCAGGGATGTTATGGACTGGTCTGAGGAACATAGTGGCGAGTTAACAGATACACTGGCCCCCAACTCGCCAAATCTGAAATCTCCCAGAATTTAAGAGTATTAGGTGACCTGTGTGTGCAGAGGTACAAAGGCCTGATTGCTTCCATGCCACGACGCATCTTCGCTGTTATGCATGTCAAAGGTGGACATACAGGCTATTAGGTAGGCGGTCATAATGTTCTGGCTTATCAGTGTTCATTATGTAATATATCAATTTGTCATGTTGTTTATAGAACGAATTGTGTGTGCTTCAGATCGCCTCTTGTTCATCAGTGCGAAAATGAATGGATATTTGTGTAATAGTGCAATGTATGGTCAAGTACTTGTACAAAGGGTTGCAAAGGGTTAGTATACCAATGCACTATCTTTCACACCACCACAGCCCCTACCTCCAACTCCAATTATACCTCCCCTCTCTCCAAACCCAATGTTCTTTCTTAGCCTGCTGGATTAGCTGTATTGTTGTATTTTCAGTATCGTATTGCCTGGTAGTGAAATCACTGAACTGTGATTGCTTTTTACCTCTGCTACATGGATTAAGTTGGTCTTAACGTACTACATCCGTCATGTACGTCTAACAGGACCTTTCAACAACCATAGTAAAATAAGAATTTTCATAGCTGGCTGGTTTGATGCAGCCCTCAACGAGTTCCTCTCCTGTGTCAACCTGTTTATTTTAGAGTAGCACTTGCAACTTCGTCCTAACCTATTTGCTGGATGTACTTCAATACTCCAATTTCTGCCTTCCCCTTCAGTTTTTGCCGTCTACAGAGCCGTTTAGTACTATGGAAGTCACTCCCTGATGTCTCAGCAGATTTCCTATCACCCTGCCCCTTCTACTTGTGAGTGTTTTCCACATATTACTTTCCTCTCTGATTCTGCGCAGAACCTCGTTTTTCTTACCATATCATTCCACTCAGTTTCCAAAATTTCTCTGTAGCAGCACATCCCAAATGCTTCGATTCTTTTCTGTTCTGGTTTCTCCACAGTCCATGTTTCATGACCATATAATGCTGTGCTCCAAACGTACGTTATCAGACATTTCTTCCTCAAATCAAGGCCTATGTTTGATACTAGGAGAGTTCTGGTGGACAGGAATGCCCTTTTTGCCAGTGGTAGTCCGGTGTTGATGTCCTTGCTCCGTTCGTCATTGATTATGTTGCTGCCTAGTTAGCAGAATTCCTTAACTTCATCTACTTCGTGACCATCGATCCTGATGTTAAGTTTCTGCTGTTCACATTTCCGTTACTTCACATTACTTTCCTCTTTCTTCGATTTACTCTTTGTCTGTGTACATTCTCTCATTAGTCTGAGTATTTCATTCAGCAGGACATGTAATTCTTCGTCACTTTCACTCAGGAGAGCAACATCATCAGAGAATCGTATCATTGATACACTTTCACCCTGAAGTGTAATTCCACGCCGGAAACTTTGTTTGATTTCCATCTTTGCTTCTTCAATGTACAGACTGAACAGCAGGGCCGAAAGACTACATCCTTGTCTTACACCCACATTAATGTGAGCACTTCGGTCTTGGTCGTCCATTCTAATTGTTTCCTCTTGGCTCTTATACATATATTATATGAGGATTGCCCAGAAAGTAAGTTCCGAGCGGTCGCGAAATGGAAACCACAGTGAAAACCTGCTTCTCTACACACTCGCCGCTCCAACTTCGTGTTTTGTCGTAGTGTCGTATCAACTTTCTAATATCCTCGTCATAGAAAGTAGCCGCCTGTGCTTTCGGCCAGTTATCTGCACTGGTTTGCAGCTCGTTGTCTGTGGAAAAATTTTGTCTTCATAGCCAGCGGTTATTTTGAGCAGAGATGAAACTCATAGGGAGCCAATTACGGACGGCATTGCGGGTGATCTAACACTTCTCATCGGAAATGCTGCAGGAGCGTCTTCATTGCCCCTGCAGTGTGCGGCCGAGAATTGGCTTGAAGAAGGAACTGCTCGACAGTTGTGTTATGTGGGCTGCATGACACAGGCGAAATCTATAACCAGGCCCTCATACTTGGCGGGAGACGTTATTGCATACGCACCTTTACGTACTCACTATTCACTCAAAACAGAAAAGAACAACGCGACACGATCAACGGGCATACTAGAGACCCTGCCCAACACATCTGTGCAAAGTTTTACCGGATTTTCCCAGTAGTTTCCATTTCGCGACCGATATGAACTTACTTTCTAGACAACCCTCGTATTACTCGTCTGTCCCTATAACTTACCCTATTTTTCGCAGAATTTCCGACATCTTCCACCATTTTACACTGTCGAACGCTCATCCAGGTCGATAAATCATATGAATGTCTCTTGAATTTTCTTTAGTCTTGTTTCCATTATCAGCCACAGCGTCTGAATTGCTCTCTGTTGCCTTGAGGTTTCCTAAAGCCAAAAAGATCGTCATTTAACACTTCCTCAGTTTTCTTTTCCATTCTTCTGGATATTATTCTCATCAGCAACTTGGACGCATGAGCTGCTAAGGCGATTGTGTGGTAATTATCGCACATGTAAACTCTTGCCGTCTTCGGAATTGTGTGGATGATATTTTTCCGAAAGTCTGATGGCTGGTCACCAGACTCAAGCAGTCTACACACCAACGTGATTAGGAGTTTTGTTACCACTTCCCCTAATGCTTTTAGAAATTCTCATGGAATGTTATCAATCCTTTCTGCCTTATTTCATCTTAAGTCCTCCAATGCTCTCCTAAATTCTGATTCTAATACTGGATCACCTATCTATTCTGTTTCCTCTTCCATCAAACCAGACAAATCTTCCGCCTCATAGAGGCAATAAGTGTAGTCTTTCTACCTATTTCCTATTTCCTCTGCATTTAAAGTGGAATTCCAGTTGCACTCTTAATGTTGCCACCTTTGGTTTTAATTTTACCCAAGATTGATTTGACTTCCTATATGCTGAGCCAGTCCTTCCGACAATCATTTCCTTTTCGTCTTCTTCACATTTTTCATGCAGCATTTCATCTTTGCTTCCCTACACTTCTTGTTTATTTAATTCCTCAGCGGCTTGCATTCCAGCATTCCTCAATTTCCCTGAACATTTGTGTACTTCCTTTTTTTCATAGATCAACTGAAGTATTTCCTGTGTTATCCACGGTTTCTTCGCAGTTACCCTCTTCGTACCTATGTTTTTCTTTCCAACTTCTGTGATTGCCCTGTTTAGAGATGTCCACTTTTCTTCCACTGTACTGGCTACTGAGCTATTTCTCATTGATGTATCTATAGCCTTAGAGAACTTCAAGCGTTTCTCGTCATTCCTAAGTCCTTCCGTATCCCACTTCTCTTAATCTTCAGCCTACTCTTCATCACTACTACATAGTTATCTGAGTCTATATCTGCTCCTGGGTACGTCTTACAACGCAGTATCTGGTTTCTAAATCTCTGTCTAACGATGATGTAATCTTCCCGTATCACATGACCTTTCCCAAGTATACCTTCTCTTGTGTTTCTCGAACAGTGTATTCGCTATTAGTAGGTGAATTTATTAAACAACTCAATTAGTCTTTCTCCTATATCATTCCTTGCCCCAAGCTCACATTCTCATGTAACCTTTTCTTCTACCCCTGTCCCTACAACTGCGTGCAAGTCCACCATGACTATTAGATTTTCGTCTCCCTTTATGTACAGTATTACCCTATCAATATCGTCATATACTTTTTCTGTCTCTTCATATTCAGTTTGCGACGTAGGCATGTGTACTAGAGCTATTGTTCTCGTAGTTGGTTTTCTGTCGATTCTGATAAGAACAACTCTATCACAGAACTTTTCAGAGTAGCACACTCTCTGCCCTACTAAACTGTTGTGTCTAGGAATCCTGCATACTCGGTTCGCTAGACAAACGGTCAAACAATTCTTTAATGTTTTATTACAATAACGCAAGATACAAATACTTAACTTTTGTAGATGTGTCGCAAGCATAGTTCGATATACAAAGTAATCACTCATCTTCAGAATAGACATACAGAAGTCTCTGCTAATAGAGATAGCTAACGAAGTCTCTAACGTTGAAGCTGCTAACAAAGTGGGCTGCCACAGCTCGGGCGCGGTGCCTATGTTCTCTTCACTTACGGGCCGCTGCTGTCGCGTTGTGTCCTGGATGGATGTCGGTCTGCGTGTGATTGGTTAACCCCTTCTCACAGCCATCTCTTCTCTGTTGTTTCCGACTGGCGTGCCGGCGCTGACTTTAACCCATAACACTATTCATAACGAATCCTACTTCTGTTATGCCATTTTCTGCCGCCGTTGATGTTACCCTATCCTCATCTCACTAGAAATCCTTGTCTTCTTTCCATTTCGCGTCACTGACCCCTGATATATCTAGATTTAGCCTCTGAATGATCCTTTTCAGATTTTCAAGCTTCCCTACCGCGTTCAAGCTTCTCACACTCCATCGCCCGATTCGTAAAATGTTATCCTTCCGTTGGTTATTCAATCTTCTTCTCATGGTCACCTCCCCCTTGGCAGTACCCTCCCAGTGATCGAAATGGGGGACTATCCCGGAATCTTTTACCAATGGAGAATATCATGACACTTTTTCAATTATACGGCCACATGTGCTGTGGCTATACGATAGTGTCGTTAATGCAGTGGTCTCCATTGCCTTCTGCATCCTTATGCCGTTGATCATTGCTGATTCTTCCGCCTTTATGGGCAGTTTCCCACCCCAAGGACAAGAGAGTGTCACGAACCTCATTGTGCTCCTCCGTCCTCTTTGCCAAGGCTGTTGGCAGAATGAGGGTGACTTCTTATGCCGGAAGTCTTCGGCCGCCAATGCATATTATTAATCAAAACTTAAACGGTGGCGGATTTCAAACCCAGGACAGAGGGCGTTTTGATTAGTAATCAAAGACGATCCCACTGTACCATTATTCTGCCTTATTATACAATTTTTGATCATTTCTGAATGACAACTGTAGCCTTAAGCCAAGAAAATTGCAGTGATGTCAGCTGACAGACTGGTCTGCTCATACTTATCGTTCAGCCATTATTTTACTTTTATTAATTTATAATATCAGAGTAAAGTAGTGACTAAACAATGACTATGAGAAGACCAGTCTGTCAGCTGACATCACATTCTTCTACAATTCCCTGAGTTTGAGGCTGCAGCTATTATTCAGAACTGATTAAAATAACTGTCTTTCAGAGATATTATACAAGGTGGTTATAATTAAACTTTCTCTGATTGATCCAGTGTAGACAGAAAACAATTAACTGTATGTATATCCAACTTTATGGGAATGATGTTCAGACTGCACGGTGCAAGATTTGCGCTGTTGCCGGCCGCTGTGTCCGAACGGTTCGAGGCCCTTCAGTCCGGGACCGCGCGACTACTACGGTCGCAGGTTCGCACCCTGCCTCGGCTATGGGTGTGTGTGATGTTCTTAGGTTAGTTAGGCTTAAGTGGTTCTAAGTTCTAGGGGGCTGATGACCTCAGATATTAAGTCCCATAGTGCTCAGAACCATTTGAACCAATTGCGTTGTTAGTAGTGTAAGCGTCATGAATTACCCTTAGGCACTGATACTGATATGGCAACGTAGGGGAAGTTGCCCTCCAAGTACCCAGGACATGTAGCGCCAACGGCATACGTTGCTCTGGTATGCTGCAGCAACGACTGACCCCTTCCCTGTGAGAGAGAAGTGCCTTAGACACAAACTTTTTAATGCACTTAAAGCTCCATGTCATATATCCCGTGAGTTTTTTTTTTTATTTTTTTCGTATGGTTTTACGGCGAAAAACTGCTACGGTCATAAGCGCCCATTCTGTGGGTTTGGGAAAGGTAAAAGACCGAATGTGAAATCAGCAGCTATGGAAGCGAAACTCAAGGAGGATGGAAACTAAATACGGAAGGAAATCTTAGAATACTACCAATGATTGGGGGGTGGGGGGGGGTGGAGGAGGTTGTATTCCCCAAAAAGGAGCTTCAAATGACCGATGTCATCTCACTGATACTGAAAAACTCAAGGACGTGATCCGCTGAGCTCGTGTCATCTGCTAAAAGGGAAGATATAGCAGGCGACAACTGTAAACGGGTGCGTAGTGGATTAAAATAGGGGTACTCAAGTAAAAGTGTCTCACCGCGGTTGAGAGCAGTGAGGACAAAGCGTGGGAGGATCACCACTTAAAAGACAGTGCCCTATCCGGAGTCCAGTTAAAATTACCTCCTCTCGACGACGAGGCCGGGAGGAAGATGTCCGAGCACAGGGAAGAGATTTTACGTCCCGCAATCTACTATCGGGAAGTGAAGACCAACGTGTGTGCCATAAAAGAGCAACACGACGACATAAAACGCTCTGTAGCCATTTGAACACTTGGAGAAAACCGAATCATTGGTCGATTGTTCCTAACTGCGTGGCCCTCAGGATCACCAGATTTCGACCACTATGATGTCTGGCTGTGGGGTTAGCTGAAAGACACGGCTTACTGTCAGGACACTAACCCACGTTAAAGATGAGCACAATGAAGGAGGCAGCCAACATCCCACCTGAGATATTTTGCGCAGCAATTGAGGAATCTCATGCGTGTTTCCAGGTCGTTGTGGATGTAGATAGTCGTCAACATTGAGCAACGCTTGTAAAATGGAACGTAAACATACTACGCAATTAACAAATGTGATCCTCTAGTACGAAAAATAAAAACATGTTTCTTTCAATTTTCTATTTCTTTCCTGCATTTCCTTACAAATATTTCCACAGAGCTCCTTTGTCCTACTATCACTCGGATTTTGTGGGAGCACTCTAAAGTAGCGTGAGTTTAATTATGACCATCCTGCCTAGGTACCTGTGTATAATGCATCAGTACAAAAATACAGTCATTTGGAAGGAGATAAAAACCAGCAATTGCAAACGAATTAAGCATTTATGATGTCGGTCATCTCCGGCAAAAGCGATATACTTTCTATATTCATCCTTTCTGACGAACATTGTCGTGTAAAATAAAGCAGTACTTCTACCATCAAGACATTTCTGGTTATTTACAATATATCGTAATAAGTACAACGCTCAGTAATTTGACGATGGCTGTGACAAAACGTTACAGGCGCACATTCTGCCTATACGTCTCATAATGGTTCCCTTCTTGGATGACGCTTACAACAAACCAAATTTCGTTACGTGTAATGGGTGTTCTGAAAGTCCTGTTGCCATTCACACACTTTCAAGTACTTATTACAGTCAGTATCTAAGGGGTGCTCAGGAAACCTGGAAAGGAAAACAAATTACGGTTCTTATTTGAGTGATAAGATGCCAGCTGTACCCTGTTAGTTTTCTCAAATCTTGCTATGCAGCGGTAGTCACTTGGTGCCGTTACACTGCTCCTGGCAATAAAACTGCGAAAGAATTTCATGGAATGTCTTACTATACGGAACACGACGACGGTAAGAGAACTCATTCTCAGTTAAGTTCGGGCGTATAAACGTAATAAAACGATTCTGTGAGGCGCACGCGCTAGGAAGGGTTTGCAGCAAGCCGCAGTGCTCCTCATATCGTCACTTCGCTATTAATCTCTGCAACCCACGTCTTACTCCTCCCGTAGCAGGTGCGCCGGCTTTAATAAGGGGGCTCCACGACTCCCGCCGCAGCACAGCTCTGACGATGAAATCTGGCCTGCCAATGACTGTCGTCCTAAGATATTGCGTTTCATTCCGAAATCCTAATATGAAGCCTATGCAGACTGCGCATATTAAGTGTGGCTGGAGTTTCCAATAAGAGGTGGGAACACGCGTCTGGGTACGCTTTATACAGATTCATTTAAATAGTCTCTGGAACCGGAATCGCCAGCTCGGCGGCATTCGACCTAAAGCTGACCGCTTGGAATTATTGTGGTGGTTCACATTTTACTCGTAATCACAATAATACTCCGTGAACAGGCAGTGTAGGTAGTTCAGCGCAATTTGTGCTCATCAGATAATGCGTGAATGATATGGTTTAATTTCAAAATTTTCCGCTCACTGTTCTCTATGATGGTGTTTCGTATGTGGGGCACTCAACTGCGCGGTCATCAGCGCTCGCAAAAAGTTCCATTTTTTTCACAGTCCAACTTATTTCACAGTCCAATGCAGCCACTGAATGATGAGGATGATGATGAAGTGATGAAGGCAACATAAACAGCCAGTCCCCGGCACTCTGCTCCCGAAAGTGTTTTCTTCATCTTTAACACACAGATTTTCGAGGTTTATCGGGATAACTTTTAAACAGCTGGCCGGCATTCTCTTCGTGGATGATTTGCTGAATACAATAGCAATGCGGCACAGCGGCACTAAGATGACGTGTTCAACAGCGACGCAACCACATCACGATAATTTTTAATCGTCTGAAGAATTGTGAGCCGGCCGCAGTGGCCGAGCGGTTCTAGGGGCTACACTCTGGAACCACGCGGCCGCTACGGTCGCAGGTTCGAATCCTGCCTCGGGCATGGATGTGTATGATGTCCTTAGGTTAGTAAGGTTTAGGTAGTTTTAAGTTCTAGGGGACTGATGTCCTCAGAAGTTAAGTCCCATAGTGCTCAGAACCAACCAACAATTGTGAAATTAATCAATGTTTTGCGTGCATGTTTTGGTGATTATATATTGCAGTGTTTTTTCAGTGTTGTAAGTATTTTCACTGAAACAAACGTAATTGCGTTAACAAATGGATCAAATGTTTATTGCATTATTACTACGAATCTCCTAGGTATCTAAACAGATCCTGGTTCAGGTAACAGTTTGTACTAGGAACTTATTTTTTATGTGTAGTGCCATGTTTATTTAAAGTAGATTAATATTATTCTTATTATCAAAGTTACTGGTAGAGTAGTACTTCTTTTACAATGTCACTGTTTAAATAGCGTCTTTTGACGTACAAATGTAGTTCCTTATTATATTTTGCCATCTAATAGTTCCATCTGTCCACTAACAATAACCACATGGTATTTAGTCGGGAAAAATTTGCAAAGCTACTCGTAGGGGCCTAGGTGTTTACCCCATTAAGATTTAATTTCTTCCATATATCACGCATTACACAACAGATCAGACTGACTTCTAGAACTTTTTCTGTACAAAGCTCTCAATCGTCGCTCTGCGCCTTTATGACTATACTGACTTGCTTAATTTATATTTGTCCTAATACGAAATTCGACTGAAAACGGTGTACTGCAGCTACCTGATACTGCTTCAGATATTATGGTACCGAAACGCCTAGAAATTATGTCCGAGATCAGAGCAAGAAGCAAGGGAATTCTGTTGTTGTGGCTCTGGCGCTGCCCCTTAAGTAGGTAAAAATGGGTACTATGTAAGCCTTCAGAAAAATGCGTATAGTTCCTATGTATTATATACTTCTTCGTTTCAAATTGTTTGGTGTGACAGGTTGTAACATGTAGAATCCGAGTGTGATGTGCCAAGACTCTGTCAATAAAATTGGTATAGTGAACATTCAAATCCCCTTAGAGTGCTGACTTCAGCCATCTTTCTTCACTGGTCGACACCTGTGAATGTTAAAAACCTAAAACCAATAGTGAATCGAAATAACGCTATAGTATCATGTATCAACCACAGTTCGTGGTTACGGGATAGCACACAGTCGATCAACCATAAAAGATATTCTTCATGATCTTTAATTATTCAGCTCCACATCATTCCGTAATCGTTCGTTCTAAACTATTTAATTTATGTATACACGCAAAACGTCTCTTCACGTCCCTTGTTCGCAAGTGAGGGCTATCGTAAGAGGATACACGTAGAACATCTCTAACATATGACACGAGTTCGTTTTGTTAATCTGAGATTATGATTAACAACATCAGGGGGGAAGGGGGTAGGAGCGCTACAAATGTGGCGTTGTGCGTTGTGGAGAACGCTACCAGCAAATTTCCTCGCATAAACATCTCAAATGAAGCCGAGAAAAACTAATACTTGTAACAAACATCACGATTCTGGACCACGACGTAAATATTAGAGAAATTCGAGTTCTTACAAACGGGTAGAGGCAATGTTTCATTGCGTAAATATAAAAGGTAGAATTTGGAGTGGACGATAGCGGTTCATAATGTACCTCCCAACACACACATCGTTTGTTGAATTGCGGAGTAAAGATGTAGATGTAGTTGTGGACGTAGATGAAGTACAAATATTCGACAAACGAAGGAAATGCACGGACGCACTGGAAGTAAAGTAAAGACTTGCAACCTAGGACTGAGATCGCTAACAAACAACAACAACAAAAATTTATTCATCCTGATATTGTGGATGCCACCAATTGTAAATTTTCCTTGTTGATTTCCGGCGCCCGGTTGACACTATTATACGGTAAGAATATTGAGTTGTTTCTTTATAGTCCGTTAGTTTGGTAAGCTCTTTCAGTAATTACCTACTGGAAAATATTTATAGGTTATAACAAAATATTCAGAAACGCAAAAGTAATCGGGCCAGGATATTCCATGTCAGCAAAATAATTCTCAGCAGGCTTTGCGGACGAACTCATAAAGTTAAAAACTGAGAAAACGGTGATCGTATAGGGGTTAATGTAACATAAACGAATCAACTCTATTTTTCTGATGTAATGATCCTATTTGCGTTTAGTCCAGATTAACTTCGACTCTCCCAGCCAATCGAGTTGGCAGGCCGCTTCTGGGTTTCGAAGAGACGAAGTGGCCGTTGGTCGAATACACGAGGAGGGTTAGAACGAGGACTGGTGTGCCAGCCATCCTGAATGTGGTTATTAGGTGTTTCCCGACATCCGTATTTTCTTTCGCTCATCTACAATCGGTGGGCCTGAACGTCGGCTGCAGGGAGCCATACGAAAGGTGCAGTCATGGGCCCTCACCGACTGGTTTCAGTTTTGAGCCGCCAAGACTTGCGTCATGCACTTCTGTCGTCGTACTGTCGACCCACGTCCGGAACTTTACCTTGATGACCGACTGCTTAACGTAGTGGACACTTATCGCTTTCCAAGACTGGTTTTCCGTGCCCGCTTATCTTGGCTTCTCCATCTTCTCTAAACATTCTTCAATGCCTGAGTCACACTGGCTGGGGTGCAGATCGCCCTACACTGTTATAGATGTACAAAGCCCTGGTACAGTCCCTTGTTGACTATGGGAGCCTGGTGTATGGTTCAGCATCGTCCTCACCATTACGGATGCTGGACCCTATATATCACTGCGGATTTAGGCTTGAGACGGCTTTCCGAACTACCCAGTGAACAGCCTACCCGTGGAAGCTGGGGTTCTCCCCATTGCGGATCAGGCGACAACAACTGTTTGAAAATTATTTCGTCCACATTCGCAGTTCGCCTCAATATCCGAATTACCGTCTCCTTTCTCCTAACAGGGTGATTCATTTTCCACAACAGTGATCCCAATTGGGGTTTACGATTGCCGTCCGCGTCCAGCCCCTTCTCACTGAACTGGAGCCTTTCCTCAACTACCTTTCCTCCGTGTCCATCCACGTGCGCCTCCATGACATACACAAAGGTGAATTAAATGAAAATCTTAATTTTTTTAAAAATATTATTTATTGTGCAGAAGTGGTACAAAGCTGTATAAATTTTCAACATAATCTCCCCCACGCTATATGCAAGTCCTCCAGCGCTTACAAAGTGCACAAATTCCTTTAGAAAAAAATTATTTTGATAGTCCGCGCAAACACTCATGCACCGCGTGGCGTACCGCTTCATCAGAACGGAACTTCTTTCCTCCCATTGCGTCTTTGAGTGGTCCAAACATAAGGAAATCACTTGGGGCAAGGTCTGGTGAGTGGAGTGGATGAGGAAGACACTCAAAATGCAGGTCTGCGATTGTTGCAACTGTTGTACGGGCAGTGTGGGGCCTTGCATTTTCATGTTGGAAAAGGACACCTGCTGACAGCAATACACGTCGCTTTGATTTGATTGCAGGCCGCTGATGATTTTTTAGGAGATTTGTGTATGATGCGCTGGTGACAGTGGTGCCTCTAGGCATGTAATGCTCCAAGACGACGCCATTTTCGTCCCAGAAGAGAGTCAGTATAATCTTCCCTGCTGATGGTTCTGTTGGAAACTTCTTTGTTTCTGGGGATGAGCAATGGCGCCATTCCTTGCTCGCTCTCTTCGTTTCCGATTGGTGGAAGTGAACCCAGGTTTCGTCCCCAGTAAAGATTCTTGCAAGGAAGCCCTCACCTTTTCGTTCAAAGCGTCGAAGAAGTTCTTCACAAGCATCAACACGTCGTTCTCTCATTTCAGGAGTCAGCTGCCGTGGCACCCATCTTGCAGACACTTTGTGAAACTGGAGCACATTATGCACAATGTGGTGTGCTGACACATGACTAATCTGTAAACATGCTGCAATGTCATTCAGTGTCACCCGGCGGTTTTCCTTCACTATGGTTTCAACTGCTGCAATGTTCTGTGGAATCACAATACGTTGTTCCTGACCTGGACGACGAGCATCTTCCAATGGAGTCACACCATTTGCGAAGTTCCTTCTCCATTCGTAGACTTGCTGCTGTGACAAACATGCATCACCGTACTGAACCTTCATTCGTCGATGAATTCCAATAGGTTTCACACCTTCACTAAGCAAAAACCGAATAACAGAACGCTGTTCTTTCCTGTTGCAAGTCGCAAGTGGGGCGCCCATCTTTATACTGATGCTGCGACGGTATGTGTACATCTGCACTATGCTGCTACCTACAGGCCATTCTGCACGCTGTTTGTAGCACGCTTACCAACTTACAGGATAACGGCGCGAAATTTCGATTTGTTACTACAAATTTAAGGTTTTCATTTGACTCTCCCTCGTACCTCGACCAGAGATTCGTCAAGATCTACACCATGGCCCGAAGGATTCTCCTCCTGAGGCCCTTCGCCGCCATTGTTTCTCTATTCTTGATGCGTCCCGGGGCTCTGAAGTAGTCTACACCGACGGATCGGTGGTTGATGGTCACGTTGGCTTTGCCTATGCTCACATAGGACATATTGAACAGCGCTCGTTGGCAGATGGCTTCAATGGTGTCACTGCAGAGTTGGTAGCCATCTCTCGTGGTCTTGAGCGCATCCGATCCTGTGCAGGTGAATCCTTACTCATCTCTAGTGACTACTTAAGCAGCCTACAAGATCTCCACCAGTGCTTCCATCCCCTGATAATGACTATCCCGGAGTCTGTTTATGCCCTCGGAAACCATGGACGTTCAGTGGTATTCATCTGGACCCAAGAACATTTCGGAATCCCGGGAAATGAACTCGCTGACATGCTGGTCAAACAAGCTACCGGTAAACAGAGTGACGCACATTGGAGACTGATCTCTGATTTGTCTTACAACGTGAAGTTTTTTGGATCTGGAATACCCAATGGCACACCCTCAGTACGCCAAATAAGTTACACGGTATAATGGAGACAAAGAACGTATGGACGTCATGCATGTGGGCCCCTCGCAGGGACTCCTTTGTCCTTTGCTGGCTCCGCGTCTGCCATATTTTTGTGGCTCAAAGCCATCTCCTACTTCGAGAGTACACATCTTGGTGTCGATGCCGCTCTCGATTAACAGTGGTTCACATCCTGTTGGACTGTCACAATCTAGCCGCTCTGAGGTGGTCTTTGAACCTTCCTTGATGCACTACCTCTGGTGTCATGTGACAATGCCTCTACAGCTGATATAGTTTTACGTTTTGTTCTTGAGGTTTTTTTTATTACTCAGTATAAGGTTAGGTGTTTGGCCTTCTCTCCCAGGTCTCCACCCTTCCTCGATTTTAACTGTTCTTCGTTCCTTCAGCTACTGTCTTTTCGACTTCGTTCTATTACCACCTGTGTTCCTTTTGTCTTGTGGTTTTAGGATGGAGATTTTAGTGTGTTTCAAAATGGTTCGCTCATCCATTTTTAATCCTTGTGATCAGCCAACCCAGGCCAACCACTGTATTGTTTTAACACTTTCCACCCTTCCTGTTGAAATTTTCGCTTTTGGCTTGCTTCTTTCGTTTTCTTCTCCTGTATTGTCACAGGGTTCGTTTTGCTCATTTTGTTCCTTTTTCAGATTTTAAGTGAGAGAATTCCTTTGGTGTATGATTTTCATCTGAGACTTGTGGGACCTAGGGAAAAGGGACTGATAACAAAGCAGTTTAGTCGTTTTCCTTCACAAACCAAGCAACTAACTTACACACATCCAGCTAGGTGAATAGAGGGCCTGTTCTCATGACCCACCATATTTAGACGACTTTTAGATAACAATTTCGCATGCATAAAAATAGACGCAGCCAGATGGGATTACGTCTCGGGGAACAGGGATGGCGACAGGATTGATATCTGGTTACCCTCTTCCACTGATATTGACAAATGCAGATTAACATGCCGGACCCCTGACGATGAGAAACAACGGCCAGGAAACAGGAGGAGGAGTAGCGAAGATAAAATTAATCAAGGAAGGACGGAGCAGAACCATTTAAAATGTAGGCCTGAAAATGTATTATATGGACACTAAACTGATCAGCAATTGATATATTTCAAAGAGAATAGTACAAATGAACAATAAAGTCATAAATGAGTGATGTTTCTACTTAGGACAATTGAATATAGTGCCTAGATGGAGAGCAAGGTGTTCAAAACTATGCGTAATTCGTGTACGAAAAAGAAATTTTAAATGACTATTATCAATTGAGAAGTGTTTCAGGATACGTAGCCTGTTAATGTCAGCACGATTCAGAACTGCAGAGACGCATATTGGAAATTAGTAGGAGAGAAATATAACAAACAAATGGATGTTGGGAAGATTTGAAGGTGTAATGTATTCAAGTTTATGATGACCCTCGCCCTCGTCACATGTTTGTAGGTAGGTGTGAACCGACAACCATTGCGTTGCCTGTCAACCGGCGAACGGGAACATGGCGATTCCGCGTCCAATCGGAGAGCGTGGCGTCAAGTTTCCGTAGTTTAAAAATGGTGCGTTGGCGACCTACACACAATTAGTAATTTTGGTACGTACTGCCATCAGCTCTAGAAGGTTAAAATTTCGTGACACAATTTTTCTCCACTCTGTACAAGACAAATTGCGTCTGGCGCAAGTGTTAGATCGCTTACTGCCACTAAAATGGCAGATTTTCAAGATTTAAGTGAGTCTGGACGTGATGTTACGGTCGGCGCAGGAGCGATGGGACTCAACATCTCCGAGGTACCGATAATGTGCGGATGTTCCTGTACGACATTTTCTCGAGTGTACCTTTAGTATCAGGAATCCGGTGAAACATCAAATCTCCGAGATCACTGCTACCGGAAAAAGATCCTGTAAGAACGGGACCAACAACGACTGAAGAGAATCGTTCAAAATGACATAAGTGCACCCCTTCCGCAAACTGCTGCAGATTTCACTGCTGGACCGTCAACAAATGTCAGAGTGCAAACCATGCAACGAAACATCATCGGTATGGGCTTTCGGAGCCGAAGATTCACTCGTATAAGTTGCTGACTGCACGACACAAAGCTTTAAGCCTCACATGGGCCCGTCAAAACCGACATTGGACTGTTAATGACTAGAAACATGTTGCCTAGTCGAACGAGCGGATTGACGTGTACGGGTGTGGAGACAAGTACATGAATCCAGCATGTCAGCAGGTGACTGTTACAGCTGGTGGAGGCTCTTTAATGGTGTTGGGTGTGTGCAGTTGGATTGGTATGGGACCCTTGATATGTGTAGATACGACTCTGACAGGCGACACGTACGTAAACATCCTGTCCGATCACCTGCATCCATTAATGTCTATTCAACGAGCAAACCATCCTGGCTGGTCAAGAAGTAATCTCTTCCATAGCAGAAAACAAAAGAGAAAGATGGATTATACTTACGGAGGAAACAGTTCTTTCAATTAATAGCCAGAAGACTTGGAAACTGCTGAGGAAACTAAATAAGGATCAAACCAAACATGCCAATCACGCTAACATCACTGCAAATGAAATTGCTACACAGATTCTTGAGAATGCTAAACCAAGATGTCCTATCAAAAAATCGGACTTCAAGTCAGAGACTAATAACTTGACTACACCATTCAAACTAGGTGAATTAGAAGAAGCCATTCACAAATACAAAAATGGCAAGACAGCAGGATTAGACGACATTTGTGTAGAGCTAATTAAACATTTTGGCACCGCAACCAAAGACTGGCTCTTAAACTTGTATAACCACTGTCTGGCTTTTTTCAAGATCCCGAAATTATGGCGCAAGGCACGCGTGATTGCGATAATAAAATTTGGAAAGTCACCAACGGATACGAAGAACTACGGGCCAATATATCTCCTTTGCCATCTCTATAAGATCCTTGAGCGAACGATTCTTCACCGCTTAACTGCGGTAGTTGATCCACTTCTTATCTCGCAGCAAGCTGGCCTTAGATCAGGCAAGAATTGCACCTCACAAATCCTTTATCTTTCTCAGTTCATAGAAGATGGCTTTGAGCAGAGAAAGATAACAGGTGTAGATTTTGTTGACCTTTCGGCGGCCTTTGACACCGTAAACCACGGAGTGTTACTGCACAAAATCTACAACCTGACTAACGACTACGCGCTGACGAGGATAACTGCAACACTCCTACGGAATCGACGTTTCCTCGTGGACTTCCAAGGAAAATACAGCCGATGGAGAACTCAAAACAACGGTCTCCATCAAGGAAGTGTACTGTCACCTATTTTATTTAAACGATCAACGATTAACCACAGCCTCAAGGATGCAAAACTTTCATATATGCTGATGACCTTGTTCTTGCTGCCGAGTGCAATCGGTTTGAATATGCAGAGATAATGCTTACACACGGTCTACAACAGCTTGGTACTTACTACGAAAAGAATCAGCTAGCACCCAAACCTAAGAAAACGCAAATGTGTTCATTCCATCTGAAACATAAACAAGCTGACAGGGAACTTGAAATATTCTGGATTGGAGTTGCACAAGAATACTATTCCCACCCCAGGTATTTGGGTGTCACTGTCGACCGTACACTAACCTCCAAGGAACATTGTCTGAAGCAGAAGCGGAAAGTATCCTCCAGAAACTGCCTTCTTCGGAAACTGGCGTGATCGAACTGCGGTACACATCCACAAACATTAAGAACAACAGCTCTTGCCTTATGCTATTCTGCAGGAGAGTACGCTAGGCCAGTGTAGTTTAATTCAGTACATGTAAAGCAGGTTGATATAGCCTTAAATGACAGCTGTAAGATTGTTACATGCTGCCTAAGGCCAACCCCCATGGACAAAGTTCAATGTCTTGCTAGGATTGCTCCATGTGACATCAGAAGAGAGGTCGCCGCTAACTTCGAGAGGCATAAATCAAATACAGTGACCTTACAGCCACTCTTTGGAAATCACCTGCCAAGCCAAGACTGAAGTCCAGGAAGAGTTTCCTAACAACTTCGCAGCCCTTAGAAGGATCAGAAGGATCAGCTGCGGCTACCCGACTCACCAAGTGAAAAGAAAGATGCCAACACCTGTCAAACTGCATGACACCACAAGAATCCCTGCTGCCTGGACACATGGAGAAGTGGGTCATCTGGAAGTCCTTGAACATACTACGGACCGAAGTCGCAAGATCGAGGGACAATCTCCTTTAAATGGAACTTTCAACTGCCAAATGCCAACACAACACTGTGCGAATGCGGTGAATTGCAGGCAACCCGGCATCTCTTCAAATGTAACTTATGCCCAACCAGCTGTAGCATAAAGGACTTAACGTCTGCAGTACCCAATGCTATCAAAGTTGCCCAATTGTGGGTGAATACTGTATTGGTTTCTTTGTATGTATTGTTTATGTGTTCATATTAGTTTACCTCTGATACGAATAAAGAAGAAAGAATGTTCATTGTGCATTCGGACGGACTTCGACAATTCCAGCATTACAATGCGACACCTCAAACGTCCAGAATTGCTACAGAGTGATTTCAGGGACAGTCTTTCGAGTTTAAGCATTTCCGCTGGCCACCAATCTCCCGAGACGTGAGCATTATTGAGCATATCTGTAAATCCTTTCAACGAGCTGTTCAGAAGAGATCTCCACCCCCTCGTACTCTTACGAATTTGTTGATAGTCCTGCCGGATTCATGATGTCAGTTCCCTCCAGCACTACTTCAGACATTAGTCGAGTGCATGCCTCGTCATGTTGCCACACTTCTGCGAGCTCGCGGGGGCCCTACACGATATTAGGCAGGTGTACCAGTTTCTTTAGCTCTTTAGTGTATATAATTGAATGTTGTAGTAGCGACGCTATACGTTTTGCTGTTAGTGATACAGAAATGAAAAAGAAATAGTGCGGAGGAGGGGAATTTCGAAAACAATGATTTTCGACAGATCTGGATGCACTGTTGTAACTTAAACCGTAAACATTAACTTGAAGTATTTTTTATATGTTAAAGTTTCAACAGTTTTCATTCAGCAACATTAAACTCAGGTTTTTCAAGTAGGTGGTGCTCCCTCTTAATGACCCTTGGACACGTATAAAAATATATGTGTATCTTAGTTTGCTCTGCTCTGCAACATAATTCAAAGCCGCTCAGATTTTAAGTCTATCCCTTGGTTAGTTTTACTTGTAAGACCCACGTTTACTTCATTGTTTAGCTTCAAGTAGTCAGAACCCACTAAGATATTCTTAGATACACAACTCCTGCAGATATACATACATTGCTTGTAGCCATTGTTCGTTCAAGGTTGAACGCCTGATGCTTCATTTTATGTTTCAAATTATTTTAAATTAATAAATAATGAATAAGAACTTTGAGTAATGTTTGTTTATTATTGTTCAATACAAAATAAACAAAGACATCGTGCTCCACGTCCGTCTGCCGTCGACAGCGTTGCTACCACAGCACACTGCATGACGAAGAAAATTCAGCTCCCAGTCTAGGAGTGGGAAACGAAATTAAAGGAAACGGGTTGAAAAGGTGTGTGGTGTTATTGACTCTGAATGAAATTTACAAATAACTTGGCAATATGTGGTCGTTTATCAGAAGGGCTTGATTATGGGTTGGATTTGGGGGGAGGGGGGGCTTAGGGTGGACTGTAGACCCTGCAGGCAGAAGGGTGGGGGGTGCAGTGTGATCAAAATCTCAATGTCAACTGGCTGCCTAAAAGGAATCATGAAAGACTCAAGCAACGACCGTAAGCTAAAATACGAACGAAAATATGGAACAAATTTCTTCGTTTGTTACAGCCACCGTCTTGATAAATTAGCATAGATTAGTTTCAAGGAAAAATTTCCAATACGGTGCATGAGAATCGCGATTCTTGTTTTCTCGTTGAATAGAAGCGTTTCGCAGGATCTCGTAATTATAGAACACATAGTGCCAAAAAAGCAGAGAAACAGTCTTCGCAAAAATGCATAACACGTCATGATCCTTTTACTTCAACAAGTTGCAGCTCATAAACTCAATGCGTGGATTCGGGTAGAAGATCATGACCACAGTAATAGGCTGTTTAACTCGATGTGCTGTGAGATACATACCCATCGCCCATTCCTTCATTTGTCAGCTGCTGTCATCGCTTGTCTATTTTTATAAAGTGTAACGGATAATTAATGCGACAGTATTATTTCGAGAGTTGTAATGTACAGTGAGTTTGCAGATTGGCTGTGGATAGTAAGTAGAAAGGCACCGCTTACTATAACCAGTTAGTGCACAACTCATGTTTGAGTTCCAGTCCTCGAAGTCAGGACACGAAACGGAATCGCATCATGTGAGAAAGTTTGCCAGTGGTGCCGGCAAAAGAAAATCACAGAAACGTGCAGCTGAATTTTTGGAGAAACTGCCAAATGTTACTTTGTATTTTACGAAGAGAGATCACTCCATAGGTAACCTCAGTGTAGATTGTACTGAACCAGAACATCCTGCACCTGTCTTCTAAGAAACGCCCGATAAGTTCTACTAAAGTTGAAGTTGTTGTAAAGCAGTATTGCGTAAGTGAGATGGGTTGAATGCGAGTGTTAAACTAGCCGATCATAAAATCGAAACCGGTTGCAGGACCCACTGTAATTAGTGAAGCCGCCAGCGCTGCAGGCAGATCCATCGGAATGGGAAGAAGAGGAAAACGAACGCATGAAACTATGACTAACGAAATGTTCAGACTCTGCCAAGATCAACTTAGATCATCTAAGTAAATTTAAATGCGTCTATAAATGATAAAAATTGTGCTTTACACACTGGTACATGGAGAGAAAAAGGAAATAAAATGACTGTTAAATTTTGAATCTACAGGAAACGTGTTTTGTATTATCTGTAAATTTACAGTGATTCTGTTTTTAAGCAGTGGACTTTCTGACTGGAAGAAGGGGGAAGAAAAAGTGCCTTCTCACTGAAACAACGCTCATCGCCGCAGAAATTCACTGACGTAGCTTCTGCGGTCGAAGAACGATGGACGTATCGATGGTGAACTACAGTACATGATTGAAACAGAGAAATACTGTTGGTAAGAAATGTTTCGGTGAGTGGTAGAAATAGTTAATCATCTGACGACAGGAGGACTTGCTTTTCGTGCTGATAACGAAATTTTTGGACCACAAATAATGGTAAGTACATATTTAGGTTCTCTTGAACTAAATGCTCATTTTGCTCCATATTTGAAAAAAAAAAAAACCTATTCAAGAACTTGGTTCTGAAGGTAGTGGCCATCCGTAGTATTTGTCCAAGACGATTTGTGAAAAATTCGTCAGCCTTATGGGAAACAAGATAGTGAGTAAAATAATTGGTGAAACTCAAATAGCAACATACTATGGACTAGCTGCCGATTCAACGGTAGACGCAGAACGCGACGATCAGCTGTCCGCTGTAGTATTGTTTCAAGGGAGGAATTAGCGGAAGATGTTAGTTTAAGGGTCTAGTATCCTTTTAGAACACTTCATTGTTAAATCGCAAGTTTTGTTACATAAATAACCAATGGCAGCCAGTTCAATGGCCATCGGCAGATCCGTAATCAAAGATCTTACAGTATATTAGACTTTCTATAGAGATATGGGATTATTGATCAGAAGATGGCCATTGAAGTGGCTGGAACTGGTCATCTATGCAACATAACGTGCAATACAGGCATAAATGTCTTCCAGAGGGATGTCACACGATCAAACATAGAGAATTGCCTCCTGCTTCAACCGTCGAAGCCAGGTAACCGTAAAAGATTTTTGTGTTTTGTTCCCATACTCAAAATACCTGTGAAAGTTCTAGGAAGGTTATCCTAGATCTCCATAAAAATACAACGTTAGAATAGAACCATGTCGATTGCAATCTTATGACAATGTTAGTAACATGAGTGGTACACAGTCAGGTTTAAGTGCAAAGATAAAGGAAAGGAAGTCATTATCATTTTAAGAGCCCTGTCTTGCCCCCTCTTTACACGCCGTGCAACAAAACAGTGCAGCGGAGTCCTTAGAATCACTTGACTTTTTTCTAGTTTTTCCACGACTGTACGACTTTTTTTGTAGCTTGTTCTCATCTTTGGTACATTCTTGTGAAGAATAATGGGTAACTTAACACCTTCTCCGACAGAAGGTAGTGGCGCAGTGAGGAAGCAATATAAGCTGTTTCACATAATTTCTATGCCGTTTATGTGTAATTTCAAGACACTGTCAAGAACAAAGAAAAAACGCAGACAAAGTTCATAAATACGTTTGCTATGGTTGCAGACACTGAAGATCCCATTGGTAATCCTTCACTGTGTAAATAGAATTCATTATTGAACTGAAAATAATTCTGTTCTATTATTAGCTTTAGAAGTCTGCCCGTTTCTTTGATGTATTCATGTCGAAGTTTACAACGTGTCTTAAGATTCTGTTCTATAATGCTTATTGCTTCAGGTATTTGTATATTGGAATGCATATTGTCTCCATCAAATGACACAGCCACTCTCCTGTCATTTGGTGTAGAGAATATGTATTCCAATAGACCCATATATTTATGAACTTTATAAAACAATTTGCCAAATTAGTGCCACATAGGTACAACATACTATACTGGATTAGAAACCCTGATAGATGAACCAAATAATATAAATGACCAGATTCATACAGTCATAAATTCTGTTCATGATAAGATACAATTTTCAATAGAGAATGAGTGAAATAGTTAAAGTTCTTGGAGATCACCATACAGATTCAAAACAACCAACACACATTTGCCAAACGCTGAAAACTGACAACAAAAGACCCATTTATACGTGAGACATCACAACACCTCAATTCTCAAAAGCAGGCAGCACTTAGATACTTGCTCCACAGAATAAACACAGTACCATTAGATATGGACAGTTACAAAAAAGAAATGAATACTATAATACAAATAGTCAGAACCAATAGATACAAAGAGAGGTTAGTAAGAAAGCTGAACAAGAAAATCAAGAAACAGAAAAGAACAAACACCCAACTGTCACCAACACAAGGAAAAAATCACACACAAACTAATATACAAAATACAAGAATAGAAACAAAACAAAGTGCGAAAGAAACAGAAAAGTAAAACGTAAAACCACAAATACAAACACAGAATATGCAATAATTTCCAAAAACAAGATGTAGAAACAGCACAGCACCGATAATGTGTGCTAACAGATGTTAACAGCTGCTGCGCAAAATGGTCACGCAAACAAACGTATTATATTTTATTTCATCTGGCTTTTATACTGCCTCGCTTCCCACGTGTGTGAATATTTTCAAACAATTAGAAGACCGACATAAAAGTTTTCTGGGTATGATACCGCGTCATAATGTAAAAACTGCTGCTGCTGGAGAAAAACCAACGTTTCGGCCACGATTGCAGCGTCCTTCTTCTGGGTCTAGGTCCCAGCAGAAGGCCGCTGCGATCGTGGCCGAAACGTTGGTTTTTCTCCAGCAGCAGTAGTTTTTACATTATGACGCGGTACCATACCCAGAAAACTTTTATGTCGACTGACTCTGGCCGCGAAAGCCTACGCAGTAAAATTAAAAGACCTTTTCCTGGGTAAGAGATTCTTATTGAAGAACTCATTTTCACTTGTGGTCCTCCGTTCAGCAGTAGTAACGCAAAATTCCGGTTTGATAAAAAAAAAAACCAAATCACATAAGTTGGATTGTCTTCATCTTATTGCTTAGTGTTTGCTTCGATAGCGTAAGTGTAATGTGACATGCACTTACACAATTTTCTGTAGGATTTACTTTAATTACTTTGCCTTAAATAGTATCAAGTTGTTCATGTTTCTTGGAATGATGATAAAATCGTAAATGGGGGCGCTCGTTACTAAAGCCTCCAATACTTCGAGTTGATGAATGTGTGCCAATTGTCTTGGGGTCGTCTCCGTTTCGTAAAGAGAGCGGCAAATGAACATCCTGAGAATGAATTACATCTCTGCTCTACACATTGCAGATAAATATATCTTTAAAATAATATTTAAGGCCTTAAACCTACTACTCTGGAGGCACTAAATAATGCTGGATTACCATAGACATTTCCACAGGTCCGGCAGTGGTATTCGACGTTGTGCACAACTGCGGTCCATCCCTGAGTACAGTGCGACGCCTTTCCGGTCACATTACCTATTCACATACAGCCGTTTATGTTGTGGTGTTGAAGACAAACAGCGCATGGGACTATAATTCTCTAGTTGAGCTGCTGACAGTCTGCGTGCAGTGATGCAGGATGCCACAGGATGTGGCGGAAGGTATATTACTTGTTTTAGGATGGTAGTCACATATGTAAACTGTTACAATGTGGTTAGTGCGCAACACGGCGATTGTCCCTTGTGGTGGTTAGGCGTGGTCGGCAAGGACCTTGAAGACGAGTATGGCTGCCCTCACGTTCCCATGGCGTCCCCATATGACCACTGTCCTATCCGAATACCCAAAAAATATCGATATTGTACGATTTGACCAGCCATCCAAAATAGGACCCACGTGGGGATCCCTTTCCAACTCTGTCAGTGTTGACAATGCTGTCTCACACGAATTCGCAGCATCTCCGTGTCCTTCGCATTGATGACAGCTGATGCTGTTCAAGAACTTTACACAGCCTACCAGGCCTGGTAACAATACTAAACATGAACAGCACTAATAGAGTCTGGTGACCATTTTACCTATCACACAGAACTGTAACTATTCTAATCATTTACATAGCAGCCGATGCTGTGTACCTGTACTGATTTACACTGACACGAGACCATGTCTTGTAGGTGGTTCTATTTTTTGTCAGCCAAATTATTTAATACACTATAATTATCCGAATAATAGAATTAACTAATTCAACATACTCCAGACATGATCACAAGTACCTACCTCTACCTGAGGTGTCGTTTGTCAGTGGCTTCTTACCTCATTCCTCTGGTGTCAAAGAACCCCTACATCATAATTAACAAGTTTCTTATAAGCCAAATTAATATATCTTCCGTTTCTAGTTACACCGAAAGACTATCTTCTGCATGATTCAGCGAATGAAAACGGTATTGAAAAACCCTTCATGTTCACTGGTTTTGTTTGCATATTAACCATAATTATAAAATACTGACTGAGCCACACTGCCAAGGGAATGGAAAGGATAAATACACCATAAGAAAAGAAAATACGACGCACCATCAAGGAATTATACTAATGGGATATAAATCAGTGGATATTGTTGACACGTACAAATAAATAAATGACTGCAGTTTCAGAAATAACTGGATCATTTATTCAACAGAAGGAGATTCACATATTAAGGAACTCAATAACATGCTGGTTCATCTTTGGCCCTTATACAGGCGATTATTCGGCTTTTCAGTGATTTACAGAGTTATTGGATGTTCTCCTGAGTGTTATTGTGCCACGTTCTGTACAAGTGGCGTTAGATACCGAAATGGTTTGAGGTCTCTGCTCATAATGCGCCAAACGTTCTCAACGGGGGAGAGACCAGGAGAACTTTCTGGCCGAGATGGTGTTTGGGAAGCCGTAGACTAGCTGTAGAAGCTCTCTCCGTGTGCAGACGAGAATTATGTTGCTGTAATGAGACCCATTATGGATTACCATGAAGAGCAATAAAATGGGGTGTAGAATATCGTCCAAATACCACTGTTGCGCGCCGCGGATGACAACGAAAGGGGTCTTTTTCGTCCTAGAATGTACAAAGACTGTACAACCAAAAATTAAAATCACAACCCAGATCCATGAATCACATAAAAATATATATTCTATCAATATCTGTGTGTTCCACATCTCCCCCTAAACAACTGGACTAGTTTCAACGAAACTTGGTATAAATATCGCCTGAGCCTGGAAAGAATCTACCTATCAGAGACGTGATTGACGGGGAGGGGGGTGGAGGATGAAGAAGAATATAACCCACGGCGTGTGAATACCCAGATTTGATTTTATTCATCCACACATATTGACTTGCAACGAAATTTACACATAATTTCAAACGCTTACGAAACCTTCTCTCGCTGACGCAAACCGTCGCCCTCTTCCGCCATCAAAATGATGGATCGAAAATTTTTTATCGCTAACGCACTACACTTTCACTGTTCACGGAGCAGAACTGATATATTAGGCAAGAAGTTTAAATATATTACTTCTTTGCTACTATCGACGTGCTCAACACGTTTCGCAGACAGTATTCATTTATATCTCTCAGTTACATGCAAAATTAAGTTATTTTACGACACATATTTCAGGAGATCCGACATCATAGATAACAATGAGCTGCGTAAAAACGAAAGTGCGGGGCGTAAGTCGCTAGAGATACAAGCGTACAAATATGTTTTAAATATGTAAAATATATGTGAAATATATGTGGCCTGTATGTATACCGGCGAAGCTGCGGATGAAAACACCTTCTAAAACTCAGGATGGGTTTCAACCAAACTTGGTACGCATATTATTTACTATCTACGAAGAAATAACGCGAGGGTAAGGACTACGAGTCTCCTGTGGGGGTGGGAGTAATAACGAGGGGAGAGAAAGCGGGAAGGGAGACATGGGCCTAGAGGGGGGGGGGGGGGGGAAGAGATGATGGCAACAGACACAGAGTAGCAGGACAACAGAGACAGTCAGTAGGGGAGAAGGGGGGGAGAAATGGATAGAGAAACTGGAGATGGACAGAGAGAAAGGAAAGGAGGAGATGGACTGAGAGATGGGAGCAGGAGATAGAGGGGATGAGGAATAGATACAGGGGGCCCGAGCAAATGGACTACGATGCGAGGTGAGGTGATGGGGAGAGGGCAACTTGCAGATGGAGACAGTGGCAAGGAGCAGATGGACAGGGGCAGGAGGAGATGGACATATAGTGTTTCTGTGATGGAGGCGAACAGAGAGAGGAAGGAAATGGACAGAGAGAGAGTTTGAGAAAGCACGTAGAGTAATCCAATTGGAATGATCGAAATGGAAAGAGACGGATAATTTTGAGGAATTTTATGTAGTTTACGTTATTTTACAACAGAACAAACTTTTCTTACACAAATGTTTTGGGTATGAAGAACAAAGATCTCCCCTTCAGAAGACTGAGTGCTCGTAATTGATCAGTGTTGTGGAGTAAAAGCTAAGAATTCATTATAATTATACCCCAAAATTACAGCCAAGCGGACAGTTCAGTCGCGCTTGTGGTGAGCATGTCATTGCGCTCCGATAACCGGCTCCCAACAACTTAACTGCAACCTTCATCATGTCGTTAGACATTTACTCGGAGGCCACCGCTTTCGGTGTCTCCTTGACGATAGTGTCCTAACAATACAGTTAATTTTTACCTTATATTTCTTCTTGTTTGGAAAACGACATGTATTTCTAATGATTTCCACGTTATAAACTACACAGAAACTCTCAGATAAATACTGTAAATTTGTTGTAAACAATGTAAGGCGTTTATATTTCACATATGCCAACAATACTTTCAGAAAGGTATTCATTTCTGAACTATTAATGACTGTTCGATTACAATCTAAGATAGGAACCGTTAGGCATATTATGAATTCGGATTATCTTCAAAAGAAAATGCACATCTTTATCGATTTTTCTCTTGTGCATTTACGTTTCATCAACTATCATCCAATTGTTGGAGTTCAAATACAACTAGCAAAACGAAATTTATTTGATATAAAATTGAATGAACAACTTGAATTGAATTCCTACGTAAGTGACGTGTGTATTGGGCATTGGATTGAATATATTCTGTTCAAAGTTAATTAAAAAAAGAACGGGACTGTAACGTGAATCCATTGCAGCAGATTTAGTTACACTATTCCTTTCGCAACGAAACTGAGCTTCAGCGATTTATCTGTCCGTGTATAGTCACCAGTCGCCGTAATTGGACTATGAGCTAACGGAAGAGTTATTTTCTGTGATAAGGTGTTATTAGGATTGAATTCTTGTGTATTTCCGATTGTGGCATACACTAACCATTAAATGGTTTTGACGTTTTGTTTGCGTATAAGAGGTTATTTCTCAGTACAATTATGAAGGAAATCCCACAGGGAAAATTACGTGTTGTGTTAGAAAATCCAGGGAAACATGGAGGAGTAAGAGTGTTTTAACAAGGGGTGAAAAGGTGGACAAATAACATTACACAGTAATGAACCCAGAAAAAATTTACATTCGCTCTAACTATGAGATGACTTCTAAGTCAATTCTTTATACCTAATTCATACGTTTCAGTTTTTTGTGAATATAGCTATGTTCTTTCGAAATTCACATAATATCTGTTAATGTAAAACAGACCCTGTAGTTTATAAGTAAACTGAAAATTACGTAGGATGCATTGTAGTAATTAAACAATCACGTTCTACAATGCTCCCATTTTTTTAAATGTAAGTAAAACTCGTCTTTCAATTGCATGATTGTCCAGCTTTGGAATAAAGCAAATGAGTCATCGTTATGTTAAAGTGAACAATTGCTGCTACATGAAGATAAGTGAGCATTTAAGTTCATAACATTGTGCAATTTTCTGTGATTTCACTAAATTTATTTTATGTATTTTATTCTTTAAAAATTATTTTTTGCTGTTAGATTGTATCTCTAAAATGCTTAAATGAGTTTCTTCATGACTATATAATTTGTACTTCTAAATATCAGTATGTCTCCACTAAAGGGAGGCACTGAAACTCATTGGAGTACTTTTTTAAGCTAAGATAAGTGTCCAATCGTCCTACATTGATTGAAATTAAGCTTAATGAGAAGTTTAGACAGGCAAGTACTAGAGTGAAAATACCACAAGATTCTCATAACAGTACAGTGAAAAATAATGTCAGTATGTCACAAGCTTCACATAAAAGCACAACAAAAAATAATATTAATATATTGCATCAGAATATCAGGGGATTGAAAAACAAAGTAGATGAGTTTCTTCTTAGTTTAGAAGACTTAGAAACTGAGAGTGGAATAGATGTACTATGTGTGTCTGAACATCATCTAGTCATAGGTATGGAAATGGTAAATGTAGGTGGATATAAGCGTTCAGCACATGTAAGCACAGACACTATGGAGAGAGTAGGAGTTGCTACATATGTTAAAATCTGTCATAGTGTGATAAATTTGGAAACTAAAACATTTTGTATAGAGCAACATAGAGAAGCATGTGGCTAAAATGGCTCTGAACACTATGGGACTTAACATCTATGGTCATCAGTACCCTAGAACTTAGAACTACTTAAACCTAACTAACCTAAGGACATCACACAACACCCAGTCATCACGAGGCAGAGAAAATCCCTGACCTCGCCGGGAATCGAACCCGGGAACCCGGGTGCGGGAAGCGAGAACGCTACCGCACGACCACGAGCTGCGGACAGAAGCATGTGCCTGTGAGCTTTAGCTAAACAGTGGCACATATAAGTCCCCATTGGGAAATTTTCAACTGTTGTTGAAAAACTTGGATTCTTTGTTGTGTTATCTGTCAGATAGAGCAAAGCCAATTATTGTTTGTCAGGATTTCAGTGTAGATTTTCTGAAAGAGCCCGATAGAAAGCTTGACCTTGAAGTATTACTAGGTTCACTCTATTTGACATCAGTTATTGATTGTCCTTCTCGGGTGTCACAGGAATGCAGCACACTGACAGATGATACCAAGATAAATTTAACCAAATAAATCCTTTTCTTGTTAAGAATGGTCTGTCTGATAATGATGCACATCTAGTTATAGTACATGATATAACTCCATACAGTAATGCAAAACATTCCCCCAAAGTAGTGCATTCAATTAACGATTTAACAATTCAAAATTTTAGAGAAAGCTTGCGAGAGTTAGACTGGGATAAGGTGTACAGATGATGCTAATTTAAACTTTAACCCATTTCATGATACCTTTATGAGTATATTTGAAAAAAAGCCTCCCTAAGAAAACAGTGAAATATAATTGTAGGAAACCATGTAAAAGCCATGGCTTACTAAAGGGATAAAAGTATCTTGTAAACAGAAATGGGAAATGTATCTTACAGCTAGGAGGAGTAATGATCCCAAAACAGTGAAACAACATAAAAACTATTGCACTGTATTAAGTAAAGTTACTAAAAATTCCAAAAGTATGTGCATTATTTTTTAATTAGCACATATGGTAATAAAATGAAAACACTTTTGGAATGTTGTCAAAAGAGAAACAGGGCAACTGAGAGCACAAGAAGACTGTATTTCTGTGAAACACGATGAAAAGTTTGTTAGCAAGAAGTCAGAAGTAGAAAACGTTCTTAATAATCATTTTTTATTGTAGAGAAAATAGGATCCAGCTATTCATTAGAAAATACAAGGCAGTGTATGGAAGAGGCAGTACCTAAGGAATTTGGTAAAATTGAAATTCACCCCACCTCTCCTACTGAAATTAGGAAAATAATAAATTCACTCAAAGGTAAAAGCTCACATGGAATTAATGGCATTTCCAAAAGAGTACTAAAAGCTTGTTTCCAGCAAATAAGTATGATTCTTAGTCACATATGTACTAGCTCACTGAAGCAGGGCATTTATCCAGATAGACTGAAATACGCTATTGTTAAACCATTGCATTAAAAAGGGGATAGATCTGATGATAACAACTACTGCCCAGTCTCACATCTAACAACTCATCCAAAACGCTTGAAAAAGTAATGTATTCAAGAGTAGCATCACATATTTCTAACAATGAAGTAGTAGCAAAATGTCAATTTGGTTTTCAGAAAGGCTTTTCAACAGAAAATCCTATGTATGCTTTCACTGATCAAATATTAAATGTATTGAGCAACTGAACATCACCCATTCGGATATTTTGTGATCTCTTAAAGGCATTTCATTGTGTGAATTATGAAATGCTTCTAGATAAGCTTAAGTATTATGGTATGAGTGAGACAGTGCACAAATGTTTTAATTCATACCTAACTGGAAGAATGCAGAAGGTTGAAATTAACAGCACAGATAGTCTGCAAAAACTAGCAGAGTCCTCTGACTGGGGAGGTAGCAAGCACTGTGTCCCACAGTGTTCAGTCTTAGGCCCCTTATTGTTCTTAATATATATTAACGGCTTGACACTCTATATTCATGAAGATGCAAAGCTACTTCTTTTTGCTGATGATACAAGTATAGTAATCACATCCAAAAAGGACGAATCAGCTGAGGAAATTGCAAATAATGTCATTCAGAAATTTATTAAGTGGTTCTTTGCAAATGCACTATCACTAAATTTTGAGAAAAAACAGTTTCTACAATTCTGTACAGTAAATGGCGTGACAACATACACTCCTGGAAATTGACATAAGAACACCTTGAATTCATTGTCCCAGGAAGGGGAAACTTTATTGACACATTCCTGGGGTCAGATACATCACATGATCACACTGACAGAACCACGGGCACATAGACACAGGCAACAGAGCATGCACAATGTCGGCACTAGTACAGTGTATATCCACCTTTCGCAGCAATGCAGGCTGCTATTCTCCCATGGAGACGATCGTAGAGATGCTGGATGTAGTCCTGTGGAACGGCTTGCCATGCCATTTCCACCTGGCACCTCAGTTGGACCAGCGTTCGTGCTGGACGTGCAGACCGCATGAGACGACGCTTCATCTAGTCCCAAACATGCTCAATGGGGGACAGATCCAGAGATCTTGCTGGCCAGGGTAGTTGACTTACACCTTCTAGAGCACGTTGGGTGGCACGGGATACATGCGGACGTGCATTGTCCTGTTGGAACAGCAAGTTCCCTTGCCGGTCTAGGAATGGTAGAACGATGGGTTCGATGACGGTTTGGATGTACCGTGCACTATTCAGTGTCCCCTCGACGATCACCAGTGGTGTACGGCCAGTGTAGGAGATCGCTCCCCACACCATGATGCCGGGTGTTGGCCCTGTGTGCCTCGGTCGTATGCAGTCCTGATTGTGGCGCTCACCTGCACGGCGCCAAACACTCATACGACCATCATTGGCACCAAGGCAGAAGCGACTCTCATCGCTGAAGACGACACGTCTCCATTCGTCCCTCCATTCACGCCTGTCGCGACACCACTGGAGGCGGGCTGCACGATGTTGGGGCGTGAGCGGAAGACGGCCTAACGGTGTGCGGGACCGTAGCCCAGCTTCATGGAGACGGTTGCGAATGGTCCTCGCCGATACCCCAGGAGCAACAGTGTCCCTAATTTGCTGGGAAGTGGCGGTGCGGTCCCCTACGGCACTGCGTAGGATCCTACGGTCTTGGCGTGCATCCGTGCGTCGCTGCGGTCCGGTCCCAGGTCAACGGGCACGTGCACCTTCCGCCGACCACTGGCGACAACATCGATGTACTGTGGAGACCTCACGCCCCACGTGTTGATCAATTCGGCGGTACGTCCACCCGGCCTCCCGCATGCCCACTATACGCCCTCGCTCAAAGTCCGTCAACTGCACATACGGTTCACGTCCACGCTGTCGCGGCATTCTACCAGTGTTAAAGACTGCGATGGAGCTCCGTATGCCACGGCAAACTGGCTGACACTGACGGCGGCGGTGCACAAATGCTGCGCAGCTAGCGCCATTCGACGGCCAACACCGCGGTTCCTGGTGTGTCCGCTGTGCCGTGCGTGTGATCATTGCTTGTACAGCCCTCTCGCAGTGTCCAGAGCAAGTATAGTGGGTCTGACACACCGATGTCAATGTGTTCTTTTTTCCATTTCCAGGAGTATAGATAAATATAGGCTACGAGCAGAATTCTATATCCAGAATAAGATTTTCATTCTGCAGCAGAGTATGCCTTGTTATGAAACTTCCTACCAGATTAAAACAGTGTGTAGGACTGAGACTCGAACTTGGGACCTTCGACTTTTGCGGGCAAGTGCTCTACCATCTGAGCTACACAAGCATGTTTCACGTCCCATCCTCACAGCCCTTCTTCTGCCAGTACCACGTCTCCTACCTTCCAAACTTCACAGAAGATCTCCTGTAAACCTAGGAGAACCAGCACTCTGGGAAGAACGGATATTGCAGAGACATGGCTTAGCCACAGCCTGGAGGACATTTCCAGAATGAGATTTTCACCCTGCAGCGGAATGTGCACTGATATGAAACATGCTGGCTGATTAAAACTTTGTGCCGGACCGAGACTCGAACTCGGGACCTTTGCCTTTTTCAGGCAAGTGCTCTACCATCTGAGCTATCCAAGCACAACTCACACACTGGCCTCACAGTTTTTCTTCCCAAGTTTGAGTCTTGATCAGGCACACAGTTTTACTCGGCCTAGAAGTTTCATATCAGCGCGTACTCCGCTGCAGAGTGAATATCTCATTCTGGAAACATCTCTCAGGCTGTGGCTAAGCCATGTCTCCGCAATATCCTTTCTTCCAGGAGTGGTTTCGCAGGAGAGCTTCTGTGAAGTCTGCAAGGTAGGCGACGAGGTACTGGCAAAACTGAAGCTGTGTGTATGGGGCGTGAGTCATGCTTGGATAGCTCAGATGGTATAGCACTTTCCAGCAAAAGGCAAAGATCCTAAGTTTCAGTCTCGATCCAGCACAGTTTTAATCTGCCAGGAAGTTTCAGAAGTCTGTTGCTAAGGGAGAATACTCAAAATTTCTGGGTGTGGGCGTTGATAAGAAATTGAATTGGAAGAAACACATTGATGATCTGCTGAAACGGTTAGGTTCAGGTACTGATGTTATTAGGGTTACTACAAATTTTGGTGATAAACATTTTACTAAAGTAGCCTACTATGCCTATTTTCATTCACTGCTTACAAGTGGCATCATATTTTGGGGCAATTCGTCATTAAGAGAGAAAGTATTCATTGCACAAAAGTCAGAATAATAGCTGGAGCCCACCCAAGATCACCTTACGTACATTTATTTAAAAAACTCGGGATATTCACAGTATCTTTGCAATTATGAAATTTGTCATTAATAATCCGTCCAAATTCAAAAATAACAGAGAAGTGCATAGCTACAATACTAGAAGAAAGATTGGTCTTGTGGACTAAACCTCACTTTGATGCAGAAAGAGGTGAATTATGCTGCCACAAAAATGTTTGGACATTTGGCAAACAGTATTAAAAGTCTTCAGACACCCAAACAACATTTAAAAGCAAATTAAAAGAATTTCTGAATGACAACTCCTTCTACTTAATAGATGAATTCTTAGATATGTAGTAGTAACTGTACAAAAAATGTATTTTGTGTAAAGTAAACTTATTTTAAAGTGGCGCATTCCACATAATTGCGAAATGCCGCATTCATGATCTATAGAACAAGCATCAATTTATATATGTATGTATTGTTAATTCTGTAGATTGATAAATAAAATACACTGAATTAGTTATCCATATCCTCTTATGATGATAAAATAATTTCTGTGGCAATATAGCATCAGTGTATTACTCCCAGTGAAATACTAAATTTATTTTTAGTTTTCAGTTTTGAATGTCTCTGACAGATTAATGTGTTAATTTATCTACAACAAAAAAGATGAAAATTTTCGTTTACTTTCTTAAGCTGAAACCTATTACGACGTTCACAGTGTTTGAACAGACAACCTCAAGTGAGTCCTCTCTTCGATAATCAAACTGTCTAATTTCGACAGTCACCTGATAATATTGACGCCTTTCAGTGTGCGTCTACCTCCAAATATACGAAATTTGAATGACTTGCTTTCCCATTTAAAACTATTTCCGCCGTCTACTCGAATTCAATTGATTTACAGCTGTTATTCCCTGATCGTTGTGTGCTGTTGCATGTCTGCTACGATGGGTACATTAGTGTCTCTCGAAATCTTATTGCACTCAATTCACTAACGACATAAATTGTTCTCTGTCTTATTACCCATTTCTAAAGTCAGACTACAGTACAAGCCACGTGCTTTTAAGTGCTGTTTCTAATCTTACAACGAGAAAATCGCAGATAAAATTACTTTAAAAGTAGGATAGCCTCTGTCTATCTTAGAAACACGAATGCACACTTCTAAATTGTTTTCAATCAAGTTTTTGAACCTATTGATACGTTCTTTTGTAAACTACGTTCATTTTTAACAATAGTTATATATGTTAGGTTTTCTTTCTAGACGTTCGTTTCAATTGCTACGCAGAAGATTTTATACAGATATGTCCTTTTGCATTGTTTATTTTCCAGAACTATTCTGGTCATCATGTGTTCCATCCACGTACTTTTTGACGGCCTGTGAACATAGTGGTGACATGGTGTGTCAAGTATTCTAATGTATGCCATTGTTTATTTCCTATGTGTCTTCAAAGTGTGTGTGACTATGCTGCTGTGCCATGCGATGTTCAGTCAATGTAATACACTCTTTTGTTTTCTGCATGTTTTCTATGAGTACTATTTTATTGTGTAAACTGTTGAAATAATTTGCAATATTCTTACGTCTTCTTTGTTTAGTAAGAGCGTTCATTCTTCATCTTTTCAGATACACTATTTTCTTAAGACAGAGTCCTTGACGGTTCAATTCTGCTGTTTCAATTGCATTACACAAACTTCAACCTTGTGACGTGATTTCCAATATTGCATCGCCAGACCATCAACTTGCTTAAAAGTTTTACAGTTAAATGTAAATCAGTTGCAGTGTGGGTTGTGCTAAATGAACTCCATGAATTTTGAATTTCCTTGTGTGACAATCTCTTACATTTAAATACGTTATTGTGAATTACTGTGAGATTGCATTATGGTGAAGTTTGTGGAGCACGCAGTGACTGTCATTGTACAGTCGCTGGACCTCACAACGCTATTATAATGCGTTTAATAAAAGCTCCAAAAAAATTAAAATGTGGACAGTAGTTTACTTATAAGAAGACTGTAAAGCAAACCTCTCGTTCCCACTGAATGCCTTGCGAAGCAGCACATAAGCAGCATTTGTGTTCGATGACATCATTTGCACAGCAGTGATTTCAGCACTTAAAAATTTTTTAAAATCTGAAAAATGCCACTTTAAGTTTCGTATGAATGATTCCGGATGTATCTATGCAATAATTTCATCAATGTCCGATATTCTAGGAGAATTCAGATTGTACCCAAATCACCATGTGATATAACATGAACTCAAAGTGCTTCAACTAAGTTGCAGTCCAAGGTACCTACTGGCGTACATAATGAAAGCTTGTCCTTCTTCCAGTATTGTGTGGAGAGCGGTACACTCAAGACTGAACGACTCACATTTTCGCAAATACATAAAGCCTACTATTTGGAGTAAATGACAAATCGACACTTGTGCTTTAGTGTCATCACATTTCAGGACACATACGCGTGCACCCATCGTAAGCCTCAAACAATAAAAAAAGTCCAACAATAGCCAATACTCATGCAGTTTCAATACACATTCAACACAGTTTAGAAATGGAAAGGTCACTGATTAACTAATTTTTCGCTAGCAATTTCATTCCGAATTTCTTTAATTTTCAGTTGTGATTTAAGCCATAAACAAAACTCCCAGGGGAAAAGAGACATTATTATAATTACTCCTAATTTACTAGGGAATGTAACGGATATCTCCTGCAATAGATTTGGGAGAAACTGGTAAAATGGCAGTAACAGTTAAAACTCTTCAAATTTTAAGCGGCCCCTCCTTTTTCCTCGTGAAAGTGTAGCAGTTCAGAGACGACCGTTTTTCTTACGATTGGGACAGAGCCAGAACGTGAAACGTCTGTTGGCTAAAGATGTGGTTACTTCACCATGTCACAACAGGTAAGTTGGAAAAACAGAACAAGGTGCCCACTGCAAAGCAATAGAAAATGTAGAAGCGCCGTCACATCGAGCTAATTCAGTCTTCTGCTTCGATGCAGATCAACAGATACAACTTCATCTCCATCGTAGAGGCGTTTTGATATAGTCCTGCATGTGTTGTTCATCGCCTTGACAGGAACGTAGCAATCTCGAATGCGTACGGACATCGCCTCATTCGCCCGGCGGATGCTACCACTCACAATGTGGCCTCAAACTGACGGTGTCAGCCATAAGGAAATATTTCACGATGAGCACCTCAGATCGTCACCTTGAGCGGTATCTGGTAGTTTTGTACTCTGTCTGTATCTTGTTCAAACTCCCTCAAAGATTCTCCAACTAGCGAAATACTTGGACTGGTGCCAATTGTACTTGATGGTTCTTTTGCGTACACTTCAGATAAGGTCTCTATGCATTTAAACTGGTTTTCTTTAGTATTCATTAACGGCTGTGAAGCCAGTTCTTAGCTGAATGTTGTGTGCCACGTCTCTCACACTACAACTCTTTGTCATTTAACATGCTGTTTTTTTAATCGTGATATTCTTCCATCATTCACAATCTCATTACTAATCAGGGACCCATTGCAAGCAGTTACATTGCATCCCACCTTACGAGGTGAGAGCTGGAACAGGAATCTCAAAATCCTGTCTACTTGTCGATCTTTCCTAGATCTGCAAACAAGGGTAAGCTGTTTACATTCTAGGTGTATCTGGTGGGAGCAGTGTCAATTGGCGTCTAACTCTCAGAAACAAAACTGTCTACTGTGTACGTGTGTTTATTTGTATACAGTTCCCTTGTGAAATACTTAAGTGGCAACACCACAGCCAATTTTCGTGCTAATTCCTTCACTTTCTGCAGATGATAACGCTTTTTGCGAAGTCCTGCTGCTACATATAAACTAGTCTGCTTTCTGTATTACTTCTGGTTATCGATTATTAGTTGACAACAGCGCATAGATCCTATCTCACCAACATGTCCTGGCAGAAAATGAAAAGGATCAAGAACAGTGCCCTGAGGTAGTACACCAACAAGATGAAAACTCATTTCGCTTTCGTTGTTCTAGTTCACACAAGAATCGTAAACGGCGCTTCTATATAGGAAGGTCGTGCGGGACATGTCTGGAGCAGACTGCCGCTTTTTTTCTCCATGGAGGAGCAGTAATGGCGGGGTGGGGGCTTGGAGGCTCGGTGGGTTGCGCAGAGCCTGCGGCAGCCACCGTTAAATGGCACGGAAATCGGCGGCGCCCCACGAGATTTGCTGCTGACTGCCTGTCTCTTAGCTCGTCCGTTCTCTTGCCGTCCGACCCTTTGTGTGCCCCTTGCCTACGTTTTATTCCCTTTTCCGTTTTAGAGCTCCAGCTCTGGGCTGCGAGATTTCATGCAAAGTCCCAGGCGCTCTGAAATGAAGTGGCCAATGTTCCGTGAAATATATCTTTTCCCTGATCTTCAGTGATCAGGACGTTTCAGGTATTTCGCCTCCGAAAGGGAACTTTTGGTTCATAAAGATTTGGAATTACCAACGCTCTTTCGACTTTATTAAAAAGGAAGAAGATTACTTTTCCAGTTAGCTCATAGAGGAACTTCACATCAGATTGTTTTGGTGCTCCGTTACTGTGAACGTTGTCATATCGCCGTAAGAGGAGTAAAGAAAATAACATGATACTGAGCGTTTAAAAATTAACAAAAAGTCCAGAAGCATATTTTCATCAGTTTGAAACTAGGGTACGCACACCATTTGTGAGGTACCACTCTGATATGTTTATCTTAATGGGTGATATTTAAAAGCACAGTTCTATCCATTAAAACAGCAAGTGACTCGTTAACACTAGCAATACCGTTGCATTTTTCATAGCGCCCATTACCAAGGGGGGAGAGATACTTTATGTCCTCCCAATTCTTTTTTAAGAAAACTGAGCTTATTGATTGTTATTGACTTATATTAAGATCAATCTCTTTAAAGATGTTCTGATGTGTTAACCTTTTCAGTAACGTGTACTACCCACCATGGAAAAAATACAAAAAATCTAAATTTCGTTAATTTCACTCAAACATATTTTTTAAAGAGATACCCATTAAACCTGATTATGATGGTCATTGGGGAAAGTGGCACCTACTACAGAGACTTAAGTTTTTGGGTTAAGATCAACTGAAAATTTTAAAACATTTATGGAATCTGGTAGAATAAGCGAAAATAACATTTTTTTTCAAAAGTTTAAAATGTACAGTAATTGACCCGATTACAGACCCAAAAGGTGGGTACAGATTACCTGACCCCCCCCCCCCCCCTCCTTGCTATTGCGATGGCTAACTACATTTTCCTATGCTAACTTACGTTAGTTAATTGACTGACTTTTAAAACGTATGCCTCCCGGGGTGGCCGAACGGTTCTAGGCGCTACAGTCTGGAACCGCGCGACCGCTACGGTCCTAGGTTCGAATCCTGCCTCGGGCGTGGATGTGTGTGATGTCCTTAGGTTAGTTAGGTTTAAGTAGTTCTAAGTTCTATGGGACTGATGACCTCAGACATTAAGTCCCATAGTGCTCAGAGCCATTTTCTCAAATGTATGTTCATAGTTGTTATACGTTACGCTGTATTTTTATTACAAGGCAGAGAGAAGATGTGATAAGAGAAACAGGTTGCAACAGCGGGAAAAATCTGTACCAGCGATGGTACCTGCTGTTATAGCAAACGTGTGCTAGCTGGAAGAATGAAAATTTTATCTTAGCTGGCGGCTAAAATTACAGGCCATTATAGAGACGACTATGTATAATAAAAAACTGCAATACTGCTCCTTTGTATATTTTTTAGTGATCATGTGAATTACTCAAGAAACTTTTACTTGAACCCGAGTATCAAGCAGTTAGTTGCATGAGAGGCTGGACTTTTATGTTTATAACATGGTAGTGAACAGAAAGAAAAGAAGATATTGGAATCCTGCTGATGTTACATCCTCCAATAGTATCATGGGAAACAACATATAGTTTTCATATGTGGGATTGCAAGCAGGTAATCTTCGCTACGGCAATGATTGATACGAATTACGGCCGTGAACAAAGTGACGAATAGAGTAAGATCTGTAACAAGGGCCTTTTGTTCTTCATGTAGGGAACGGAAGATTGTTTCGAACAATGTGGGGGGAATTACTCCTCGGGAAAGATCTCTAGTCTCGTTCGCCTATCCACCCAGGAACTTCATGGATTGAAATTCTTGGCTCATAAGACTGAAGGTATCAGATATGTCGATTATTGTCGGTGGCCAGTAACTATTTGTAAAGCGCCAGAAAAGTAGCCTGCACTGTATATGAGCCATTTCAGTTGCTTTGCATGTGTAGACCAGGGACATTTTAGACATTGCCCACAAGAGAGACGGATAAGGCAGAATCATGTTGACGCTAACGCAAGGGAACAGCACCTCGGATAAAGGGATCAGTCGCAGTTTTCGGGTGGGGGAAACGATACACGCTCAACAGTGAAATCAACGCGTTGATACGCAGTGAAATTAATATGAAGCCAATTTGCTCTCTTTTGGCAGCTACGTTACCGTCTTGGCGGAGAACTGGTTCCGATCCAACTAATCTGTATTTTGGTGGTTTGAGATGAACCAGGATCCTGTCTCATGTGCTAGTTAACTTCTCTCGATTCTGCGTGTATTCAAAAGTGAACCTGGGATTTTATCAGTATTTTCGGGGTTGCCTGCGGAGCTGATTTTAGGCTCAGATGTTATCCGTAGTGCTGGGCTCCTGGCTAAATCCCGATTTAAGGAAGAAGGGCTGCGCCTTCGTGCGACAGTGGTGAACCAGAGGGTACTCCCGACCATGTGGTTTACGAGTGCCTTGTATACTATGATGTAGGAGGTGCGCTAAGACAGCAACTACTGAACAATGACACTTTTACACTACTGCGACAAGAGGATACATTTCGGATACTAAACAACCTGGCTGACAAGGTATCACGAAGCGCTCTTTTGGAATATCTGAGAGAATCGTGAGTGGCGATAAATAACTATATCCCAATCCCAAATCGCCTGTGCGTGAAGAGGTCGACTGCTATTACAGCTGGAATCCGCCACGTGCAGGACTAGGAGGAGCGGAGTACAACGATAATGAATGAAGACAAAGCACCGGAATTGATTAGATTTTGTGGTAAGTAGGACTTAGAATTAGGAAACATATAATAGGAACCAGCAGCGAAATATTCAAGATATATTTGGCCCGCCCAGTGTCAGGAGCGCGCTCATCGGAGTTAGGTCGGTGGGCAAGGCCGTGCAAAGTAGGTTAATATAGTCCACTGACACACCTGTGACGCTGCAGGCAGTGTAGAGGTTTAGTTCTTAACCATACCACTAGAATAATTAGAGTAACATTAACGGTAAAATAACTTGCCCATTGTAACTAACACTACTTGTAGCTCATTTGTAAACTTCGTAAAGTAGCCGCAACTAACGTCGTAACAGGTTAAGAACCCACTAATTACGCAAGGTGGTGGGGTGTATGAATAACCCACTAACTACACAAGGTGGTGGGTTTTCTGTATAATAAAAGACCAAGAACAAAGAATTATTTTTTTTTAAAAAGAAAGGCAGCTGAGAAGAGGAAAATGCATCGAAACAAAATAAATCACACTAGCAAATTTGAAGTTGGACAAAAAGCTTTAGTTCTAGTACGCCCATTCTCTTGCAAACAAAGAACAAGTGCCAGAAATTTACAGTACTTTATAGCAGACTTTGAGATTCGACAAATTCCACAGCCCAACGTAGTACATTTTGGAACACCGAGAACGAAAGACTCGAGAGATTTTCATCACATTACCAATTCATTGAATAATTATGCGACTTTCTTCATTCAATTGTCGACAACAACGTATCAGTATATAACAGTCACGCTGTGCCAAAACGTATTTCATTTCTTTTGACGTCAACTGTGTGTACGTAGTTAAGTTTCTTCTGCAGGTTTTCTTTTATTTAAATTTTGAAGTATATAACAACAGCCGTTTTTTTGCCTCATACAGTGATATGAGTATAAGCCATTTCGTATGTTTACTTTCACTGTGTCATGATTTTCATGTAAATGATACAAATATTGTTACAGAGCATATTCTACGCCATGTTCTAAGATAGTTGACCGAGATCTTTACAGTCCATCACTGTGCAAGCAAAGTTTACTTACAAGAAAACAGGAAAGATTTTTTCGTTAAAGACAAAGGCATCACAGAAGATAAAAGGGACGTGAGAAATAATGGAATCTAATTTTGCGCGTCATAACGCATTTTCCCTCGCAGGGAAATGTACAATACTATGCAATAGTGGAATCCAGATAGGAATCATAAAACAGATAGCGTATATATATTTGCACACGTGTAACAAATACTGTCGGTAATTTCAGCGTCTTGCACTGAGATACTCTGACACTGAACTATAACCAGGGTTTCTTCATTGACTGTAAAATTTTTACTATAGGTGTCGTATTCGAGGTGAAGACTTAAGGATATATATAGATGAATTGTTTGAAGCAATGATTTATACATTTTTATAATTAGGCTGTGATGAGATAATAAGTGAGGATAGAGAATTTTTTGTGAATATTATGCAGGCATTTATTATTTAAGACACGAAGTATGGAAGATGTTGGGTATTGTTAAGGATTGGGTGACGATTTTACCCAAGGTACATATCTTGTTGATTGTGTTTTGGTGTGTTTCTCTGATGATTAGTACTTGTGATGGTTTCTTTGTTTACGTAAAATGATGTTTATTTGAATATTATGAAACAGACGAGAAAGATTCGATTAGTGATCTAGAATGGAATGAGAAGTAATGACAATAGAAAAGTGTATGAAGAAGAATGAAGCCAATATTTTTTATTTAGTCACACTGCAGTCGCGCGTAATTTAGATGCACTGTTGAATGAGACATCCACATAAGGAATCTTTAGATTCTTCATTAAAGATTATGTAATTATCACTTTAACGTATATTTTATGTTTATCAGTTGTTTGCCTTACATTTGTGACAGTACGAGTTTGATTTCAATGTTGCCCTTTATCAGTGTTGATGAGTGTTCTAACATGAATTTTATACAATTATTAACGTATCGGATCATTTAAAAACAGTTTGTTGAAGGAATATTTCACCCAATAACATTGTCCATATCCTCAATCCAAGACCTTTCTATATAAAGGAGTGTCTCACTCAATGATGTGTATAAAAATAGTTTACTTGTTGTTTCGAATATTGCACTAAGCTCTCAGAAACTATAGTTAGAAATTTGCAGTTGGCGCACAGGGAGCAGCAAGCACCGCTTTTCTAAGCAATTACATTATAAGGTAAGATATTTTCATTCCAGGATTAGTTTGCTACGAAAATTGTCAATGCATAAACAGCATTATTAGACGGATCATTAATACACAGGGAGCACTTTCTTTAATTAAAGGGATTAGTAGTAAGCTTCAGGATTTAATCAGTTGACACATATTTTTAGACAGATTATAAAACAAGGTCAAAATCATGTATTCTTGCAGGCAGCTATATTTGCTTTCTCTCGCAGTTGGAAATGCACTAGGTCACCGAAAGCTAAACACTAGCAGTGGTGCAATCAACTAACCAAGCCAGTACGAGTTCCCAATCAAACGAAAAGAATCAATAAAGAAAAATTTCAAGGTTAATTATACTTAAGATGTCACAACAATATTGACAAATGCAAACGCTGCTTTCAAACCTGTATCCACAACTCAAAAGGTTTGTTGTTCCTGCCGGAGTTTTTAACTACTTTCTCTTCAAGCAACTTCATGTACAGTCCAACATGTGTAAGCATCGTTTGAGTATACACAATTTTAACCAAAAATTGTAAACACAACGCTGTGCTGTCTTAAGAATATTTACTAACGACAAGGCAAATAAAACGTACATCTATCTTTACACAGTAAATGCAGTGATGGCACAGAAGTTTCTAACTGTTTTGCACACATGCATACTCGTGGCTGAGAGTCCTCTCGATACTGTTGATACCATCACATCAATGTGACTACCTGCCAAAAGCCTGAATAACCACCTTTTGCAGTGTGGACTGCTGCAAGACGTGCAGAAAGGGAGTTAATAGGGCTCTGAGAAGCACAGACAGGGATGCAGAGCCATGACGACTCAAGAGCACTCGCCAGCTGCACGAGGTTCCTCGGTTGACGATCATGTTGTGACACCCGATCAAGTTGGTCGCAGAGATTGTCTATTGGATATAAATACGAGGAGTTATGTGGCCAGGGAGTACGGTGGTGTTTGAACCACACATGTACGCTGCGAGCTTTGTGCCACGTTCACATTGTCTTACTGGTAGATGTCATAATGCTAAGGAAAAACAATGTTGGGGTTGTACATGGTGCATATCGATAAAGATGGAGTTGTTTCGATGCATTGTGCCTCCAAAATATCGACCTAACCCCCAGGAATTCCACGAAATCCTACCCCCGACCATAACGCTCCCACATCTGGTTGGACCCTTTCAACAAGTGAATGCTTTTAGTCTGATGTAAGGGAAAACATGATGTATGGCAATAGGTCATCCATCTCCGCTCAGTGGACGTCCAATTGCGATGTTGGATTGAAAATTCCAGCCATCGTTGCCGATGAACAGCACTGAGAAAGGGTGCATTAGCCAGGCACCTGTTGCAGAGGCCCTTACATTGACTGAAACGTTTGCTGAACGCTAGTTGAAGAAACACTTGGGCGACAGTTGCTGCTAATTGCACGTCTGTTGGCCCATATACACCTCCACAGCCGTTGTTCACTCCTGACGTCCGCGGTGCACAAAACTTGCGTCAATGCTGGTTTTCGATTGCGCCATTTTACCATGCAAGATATGCTTTAAGCACTTCGGTACGCTAACAGTTTACAAACATGGTCCTTTCGCAAACGATCCGCTTTTGGCCTGAAAATCAGTGATCATGCCCTTTTGGACATCAGATGAATGTTTCATTTCCGCAATACGACAATGGTTGCACTCTTTTCTGCAAACCCCTCCCCCCCTCCCCCCAAACATGCTTTATATACCCTCCACTGTTACTGCTACCACCTGTAATCTATGAGTGACTGTTGCAAGTTGCCTTCAAACATAGGTGGTGGTCACATTAATATGATTGGACTATGTAAATGTATGACATTCCAACACGCCTTCTTATATATTCATTTCATAATCATATCTCTGTGCATTGCACATTTCTAAAAATTTTACAAATTTATCCTTGCTCAGAGATTTGATAAAAATTTATGCCACATAGTTCTCTGAATTTTTCTAATTCATATAAAATACATTCAGAAGACGGTTGTGTACTTTAACATACTTTGAATGTTTAGTTAAGTAACGATACCTAGCATTAATGACCGCCCTTGAGTCGTCTTCATATGCTGTAACATGCTTATAAAAATATTCAGAATATCCAGAATTAAAATAATATCAGTGACAGCTTCTAATAATACAGCATACTAAGCCAAAGTGAAAGACAGAGCCCCGTGGTCTGCGGCGCCATTTGTCACGGTCCGCCACGCCCCCCCCCCCCCCTCGGGTATGGGTGTGAGTTGTCCTTAGCGTAAGTTAGTATAAGATAAATTAAGTAGTCCGTAAGCTTATGGACCGATTACCTCAGCAGTTTAGTCCCATGAGACCTTACCACAAGATTTTGAAACACTTCATTGTTTCTTAGATTTCCAGATAAACTAATTAAACAGCCTGATGTGAACTTACCACCTACACTATTATATGCCCAATCCGCATCTACAGAGCGAGCTAAGACATAAATATTTTCTGTTCTCCTGTGTGTTAACTTCAAACTTTTCGTTTGGTACTAATATTTCAATACTTACAAAGCATACTTAAAGAGGGTATAATTTTACCAATTTTGTAACCTACTCTGGCTTTGTTCCTAGCTATCACAGAGTCGCTGTACTTATACTCGTAATTGACACCCCGTGCTGCTTGTAATTTATAATTAACTTTTGCTGGTGTACTGTACCATTCAGAATGTCCAATGGTTGTCCTGTTTCTTCCTTAGAGATTCAATATAACTGTAATGACTAAAAGTCATCACGTTCTTTAGATAGTTATTGTCAATATTTGTCCTGAGGCAATCTTTATTCAATTTGAATCTTTGTCAATATTTATCCTGAGGTAATCTTTATTCAATTTGAGTCCTTCATTTGAAATAACTTGGATGAGAGATTCTTCACATGTTATGATTTCCCTTTACTTTTATCACAAATCAGCAGATCATCAACAAAGACAATTAAATAGGTCACATAATTTGCAGCTATCAATACATATAGGAAGTACTCAAATTTACTTCTTTTAAAATCTAGAGTTCAAAAACTGTTCCAAACAAGCTTAACACGATCTAGAACTTTCTACCAATCTATACAAAGCCTGAAATAATTAAAGAGCTCAGCCTGTTTCTTTTCCATATCTTGGACGTTGCTTTACATCATTTCTGAGAAAATTTTATCATTTAGACGTGAAGTTTGTAAATCCATTTATTCTACTATTAAACCATTTCGACAACACTATGACCCAAATGTTTCAATGTTTGCACCACTGTAACTGGTGAAAAATATTATCGACAACTTCTTTTTGTTGAAAGGCCCTTACAACTAACCTTAGTTTACAAGTATTTTCTGATTTTGTTGAAAAATTTTACTTTACATCAACAATATTCGTATTCACTGGTTTATTTGCTAGTTCCCAAGCTTCATTTTTATTTACACATCAAATTTCCCTATCGACTGCTTATTTCCAAAATTCTGACTTATTATTATTCATTGGCTGCATGAAATAGAATTCTATATAAATGAAATCACTTATAATCATTAAATCTGTCACATACCTTATGTTCTCTAGATGTCCTTCTCAAGCTGCATTCTTCTCAAATTGTATGATTTCTTGAGCATACTTTGATACTCTTTCTTTCCATATCACTATTTACAGGCTCAGAAGCACCAAAATGTTAACTTCCTGAACCAGAGTCCTTTAGATAATGCACCTGACTTCCTCTTCCACAGTACCAATATGTCTTGTGATGATAACTTCATTGCTAATCAATGCCCTGTATCCAACTTTACTATCTCATATCGAAACTACCAAGTCTGCTGTACAATCCCACTTTGAATTTAGGAATTGTTCTGGTACATGTAAAATATTTCAACTTCAGTACAACTTTAAATGTTAACATTAGGTTTCTTACCAAACTACATCTCATAATGTGTTTTTCTTTCGAGTTTAGCGAAAGTTCTGTTTGTAAGATACGCAACACTAGAAATTATTTCCAGTTCAATTTCTCTCTAGCTTCAGCTAACAGGCATTGTGGCATATGTGTAATCAGCTTGTTTTATCTTTCAGCTGTACGATTTAACCCATGTACACTGGAGAATGTGCACTGAAAGTGATTCTCTTCTAATATCTTTTCTTCTTGTCACATCTCAATGTGTTAACAGTTTTATCAGTTAAATTTTCAATTTAATTAACATACTCCCCAAAAGAATCATATATTTTTTAAAATTTCGTAGTGTACACTCTAGCTGCTTTACTTTAGTCATCAATAAATGTCAAGAAGTATCTTTCCACATCACTAGGGATGGAGTGTAATCCTTTCAAATTAGTGGAAATAGTCTCTAATGATGTTGTTGATTTCATTCTGTTGGTTTTAAAAGGTAAATGGTGTATATAACTATCAATATACGATTTACAGTTCATAAATTCCGATTCTAAATTTTTTGGCAAATCCATCTGCTAACTGTTGTTTACATAACGTTTTCAGATCAATTATGTTTACACGTCCAATATTGTGAAGCCACTTCTTCTTTACTGACATTCTACCTTTTGCTATTCACACTATTTACATTAATCTATATCTCATAAATACATTCTACTACATATTGTACACCCTACATTCTTTAGAACCATTAACAAGGAAGTTATTGTCATTGTTGAAATCTTTTGAAATATTGCATAAAGATAAAATTTTACATTTTCTGTTACCTTAGCATAGCTAATCAAATAATTATTCTCATCTTTGACGTAAAATATATTTTTCATTTCAGTTACAGTCATGTCATCCTAATGTGGAAAATAATTGATTATATTTCCCATTTTTGTAAGATGGAAAACTTAGTGAGAGCAGGCTTTCTCGGCGAATTTCATGTATGAAGTCTTTACGGGCTGTCAGCCGAATATCGTCGTCGTCTCGTAGCAACATTTCGATGGGTTGCGTCTCCATCGTTTTCAGGTGAAGTGTCGGGATATCGTCGGTCGCGGGCTGATGTCTCTGCTGGACCGCTCTCCACTTCCCGCTGCCGGCCAGTCGCGCGCCAGCGGAATCGCCCGATGCGCCTGGAGCGGCCCCGGGGGGGGGGGGGGGGGTCGGACACTTGTGCGGGGTTCGTTTCCCGTGGCCCTTGGTGGAACGGAACGTTCTTCTCTGATTTTCCTGATTGCCGGCTCTCAGGCTGTGCTGAGATGGTAGCCACTGTCGCTGTTGATTAGGTTGTCGTGTAACCGTATTTCTTTGGACTCTTTCATTACTGAGTCCCAAAATCCGTTTGCACTGCATATCTTCTTTATGGCCTCGAAATCGAAGGTGTGCTACTCGTCAATACTATGTTCCAAGAAAATGGCTCTGAGCACTATGGGACTTAACTTCTGTGGTCATCGGTCCCCTAGAACTTAGAGCTACTTAAACCTAACTAACCTAAGGACATCACACACATCCATGGCCGAGGCAGGATTCGAACCTGCGACCGTAGCAGTCGCGCGGTTCCGGACTGAGCGCCTTAACCGCGAGACCACCGCGGCCGGCTACTATGTTCCGCCACAGTAGATTTATTGGTCTTCCCCAAGCGTACATGCCTGATATGTTCACTGCGGCGCTGTGAGATGCAACGCTGCGCCTGTCCTGTATATTGCATCATACATTCGTATCCGATCTTGTACACAACAGGTGCCGTCAGACCTAGTGGATCCTTTGTTGAACCGAGAAGGTCATTTATTATTTTTCCGCTGCGAGGAATATGGTCTTCAATTTATGTTTCTTGATAATTCTCGCGACCTTGGCCGTTGGAGGACCCCTGTATAGCAAGAACGCACACCCCTTTGCTTCGTCTTCATCCGCTCTCTCTTCTTTCTTCTTGTGGTCGGTCTTCAGAGCTCTCCTTATTTGTGTCTCACCGTATCCATTTTTCTTGAAGGTGTCCTTGAGATGTTGCAATTCTCCTTGCAAACTTGTCCTATCGCAAATGGACCTGGCCCTGTGCACTAAGGTGAATTGTGTTCCGCAGGGTGGTGGTGGCAGCTGTTGGCATTAAGATAGAGGTTGTGTGTGTTTCCTTTCTGTACACTGCATGTCCCAGCGTGCCGTCCATGTTTCTTGTGATCAGGATATCCAGAAAGGGTAAGCTTCTGTTCTCTTACATCTGCATGGTAAATTTGATATTTCCATGTAACCATTGAGGTGTTGATGGAACTCAAGCAGTTTGTCCCTGCCATGTGGCCAAACTACAAATGTATCGTCAACGTTTCTGTAGAAGGCTTTTGTTTAGCAGTGTCCAGTGCTAGCTTTTCGAAGTGCTCAATGTACAGGTCGGCAGTGCCTGGTGCTACAGGGAGCCCCTAGCTATATCATCTATCTGTTCGTAGAAATTCCCACCACATTTGAAATAGGTGGTGGTTAGCACATGACGGAAGAACTTGATGATATCCTCAAATTGTTCTCCGAGTAAAGCCAGGGAGTCTCCTATTGGTACTTATGTGAATAAGGATGTCACATCGAAGCTGACTAGTAGGTCCTATTAATTACCCGCCGACACTTGGTATTGCTAAGTATTCATCATAGATGCCAAAACACTTGGTGGGTTACGGTCCACATCATGTGAAAAACTCGGCTGATTTTGTGAAGGTATTACAGGGCACGCGACTGGAAAATGAAGACCTACTAATCAGCTTCGATGTGACATCCTTATTCACACGAATACCAATAGAAGACCCCCTGGCTGTACTCGATATCCTCACACACTTGCACGCAATACGCTGCTCGACTCTCTGCGGCTCACTTCGTTACCGTCGCTCGCGTGCGCCAACGCCACTAGCCCAAGGCCATGTCAGGGCATAGGAATGGAGGAAGAGGCAAGATTGCTGCATCCGCCGAGCTCCTGCTAAAGGCAGTCGGGAGCAACGGTTGCGGCAACAACAAGAAGAAGCGGAAGCTCATGGCACAATTACAGTGCTATAAGTGTCAGAAGTTGGAACACACAGCCAGGACCTGCGACGGCGCGGTGGCGCGTGTGAAGTGCGGGAAGCCACACGACACGCGCAACTGCGACAAACCGAGAGGTACAGCGGCGACGTGCCTAAATTGCGGCTGCGCACACTTCGCAAACTCGCGCAGCTGCGGCTACCTGAAGTTATCGAAGTGGCAGAAAGGGGTCACCACCATGAAGAGGTGGCCCAAGAAGAAAAGGTGGACACCCCGCCCTCCAGCCCAAGCAGGGGGAGCGGGCCGCGCCACAACAAAGACGACGAGAGCGTGTTCCTCGAAACGTTGCGGAAAGCCAGCGAGGACGCCATTGCCACGCTCAAATTCGCCATGGCGTAGGAGAGGGCGGCCCTGAAGGTGGAACTCGACGAGATGCGTCGCGAGGTGTAACAACTGAGTGTAGCCCTGGACCTCGCATCTCGCACGACACATGAGGAGGCGCCGACCCCCACCAGTAAGGGGGTAGAAGCGGAAACGCAAACGATCGTCTCCCTGGCCGATGCGGCAACGAAGGTTGCTAGGGAGGTGACCATTGAGTCGGGGACACCCGCCGACAGCAAGAAGACGGCCCCCTAGGAAACGGCCGCCCCTTCCGCCTTTCTGCCTCTGCAGGCACGCAGACGGCAGAGCAGACGCCCATGGAGACCAAGGGAGAAGACAAGCCGTTCGAATGCCTGCCCCTCCTCAACAAGAACTGTGTGAGGGAGGTACTCACCAAGATTGCAGACTCCCTGCTCGACGGCAGCTATCCCCACCATGGTAATCCCTATCCCTTCACGGTAACGAATAACCCTCCCCTACCTCACAAACCGTATTCTTTCCACTATGTCTGTGAACTCCTAAACCAGAGGGCCAACAAGAGGGAACTCGTCCGGCGTGCAGATCTGGAGTTGATAAAACTGCTGCCCGATCTTCACTGACGACGACCGGAAGTACATGACGGAACAAGCCGTCCTATACATCAGTGGACATCTCCCGTCTGAACAAAATCTAGTTCAGACAGCCTGGAAACCACAAGAAGAAGAAGAATAAGAAGTCGCCAGAGACATGTGGCCAATAATTCGTTCTTTTACAGATAACCAGACGCTCATCCAGAGCCAGAGGCAAAACATCCTAAAACAGCGATGAATTGAGGAGGAATAGCTTAGTGAAGCTTAAATTCCTATGAATCGGGCCAAGGACAAGGCCCGTCATTTTAGCGACAGCGATATCCCGACACTTCGCCTGAAGATGATGGAGACGCATTCCATCAAAACGTTGCTACGAGACGACGACACTACTCGGCTGGCAACCCGTGAAGACTTCATATGTGGAAAACTTTATATATATATATATATATATATATATATATATATATATATATATATATATATTCACAGATTCATTTAAATTGAAGCACTCAGAAAAATAATTGTTATTATAAACATGATCTGTGTAACCACTATCAAATAACCAATCAATCTATGCGTTGTTACCTGCTTCAACATAATTACATGCCATTGTAGGCTGTACCTCAATTATGGGCATGCTCATGCCGTTTCCGGTCTATTATTTGCTTCATCGTGTTTGATGCTTGCTGCCTGTTGCACCATACCTTTTAAGTCGAACACGTGATCATCCGCTGTTACCTTCGCTACCGTCTTGTTCCTGACTACTGACAGCGTATCTTGAAATGCCCTGATTTGCCGTGTCCGTAACATAAATGCTTCCGGTAACTCGTCTTGTTTGCTTTTCAGTGCATAATGCATTGGATTTTACACAGTCCCTTACACCCTTGTATTTTAAATCCATTGTTGGAATTTTACTTTTAAAGTATTCAACTGATTTCCTTCTTTCAAAACGTCAGTCAAGTCTTCGATATAGCTCAAAGATCCCAGCAGGTAGTTTAGCATTTGTTTCCCGTCACTTTCGACTGTCCTCGCGGCAGCTCGAGTAATCGTTGCCATACTCGATATACCACTGATTATAACGATTTACCCGTCCAGTTTAAGCAAATCAATAATTCTTTTGCAATAACAATAAAAAAGACTCAAGGTGTGGCAATCAACCACTTTGGAAGTCATTTCCCATCAGGCTGTTTCGACCTTTTCCAATAGTACGTACCCTTCTGCTAACTCTTATCGCAAAATCAAATTAAATAAAAATTGATGCAATAGACAAAATTTGGATCATTGTATGGCCAAGGAAGCGCAAAGATGAAGCTCCTGATGTGAGTTGCTCAGGAGATAGAGTTTCCCTGACACAGCAGGAAGTTTGCTAAAGGAATTAATTTTAAGGCCTCATCAATTATGAAAATATTTGCTCGACAACGTAAGGAACTAGAAAACGCTGTTTCAAATGACTTCTGTCGCAATGATACCGAACATAGGAGACAATTACATGCTAGCCTTTAAGATTCATGTGCAAATCTACCATGCATTGGAAAAAGTTTTACTCGAATTACAATTTGAGGCCTAAGCTCAGCCTTCATATATTGCCACTAGGCAATTTCATTCCTCCCAAACTATGTAGTGGCAGCCTTTTGCAGATTAAAATTATGAGAGGTAATGTCATTGAAGCTACTATCTTTACTGCCCAAGCACCTGAAGAGGAGGCTGTAATGTCCCTATAACTTATTCATTCATTTGAAGCAACTTCATTTCCACATGAAGCCTTCATTCGTAAGAACGATAAATAAGGTTCAAGGTCAGACTTCCAAATATGTTGAAACTGATTTAAAGAGTGTTTTAGCACAGTCAGCTGCATGTTATCATGTCACGAACTAGTTGTTCAGAAAAACAACTTCACATCCTCGTCACACTGGAAAAAGTAAAAATGTTGTACATTCTGAAGTTTTGTAAATGTAAATATAAATTTAAAAAAGAGCTTGGAAGCACTAGAAACCAAAAACGAAACCAAAAGAGACCTTTCAGTAATATTGTACGTCATTTATTAAAATTTTGAGTTTTTTATCTTCAGACTGCATCTTGACGCAACTCCCAATTCACATGGTGTTCAAATTAAGCCACACTTCAGTAGAGACGCCAGTTTTTGAAGATTTACACCATCCTCACAGTAGCGATGTGCGAGACCGAGGGATGCCTCTTATATAGGGGCTTACTAAAGGTCGAGTGACGTCATCAGGACGTGAGATTCACATGTGCAATGCAGGAAATCGGAAACGGAGGAAGAGGGAACTCGCTTTAGAACTTCCTCTCCTGATCGTGACTCAGTGTTTCTCTCCTACTTGCAAGAGATCCTTGTTCTCTCGCTTAAGCACTACGTTTATGATAAAATTACTAATAGAGTCTGAGAACATGTGTTGGAAGTTGTGAAACTACCTATACAACAGTCATAGACAGACTAAAGTAAGTAGCTCTATTGAATAAAATCCTCAAATACAGATGCAAGATGGTTCAAATGGCTCTGAGCAATATGGGACTTAACATCTTAGGTCATCAGTCCCCTAGAACTTAGAACTACTTAAACCTAACTAACCTGAGGACGTCACACACATCCATGCCCGAGGCAGGATTCGAACCTGCGACCGTAGCAGACCCGCGGTTCCGGACTGCAGCGCCTAGAACCGCACGGCCACCGCAGCCGGCACAGATGCAAGAATCACATTTCATTAACCGATGTGACACCATTGAAGTGAGTGGCAAAAGTTTTCTTAACGTGGTCGATCTTGACTGGTTAGCTCACTGGCAATCACAGCTTGGACAAAAAGAGAAAATAACTCACAATAAATAATAAAATATGTGAGAAATGAACGTGGCTTGGAGAAAGATTCTGTCTGATGATGGTGTGTCGGCAACAAAAAGTTTTAGCGTTACCTGAGAGTCAGCGAGCATAACTTTCAGGTTCTGTGGCGGTTATACTTTTGAACTTGCTTCATAATATTTAGTCATCAAGTTGTCGTGACGAATTATAGATACGAAACTAATAATTTTCCACATGAAAACCGGCAGCGTACCCTAACTGAACGACGACTCAGCACTCAGATAAACTCTACAACATGGCGGTTAAACTGTTACACGATGAGGCCGGCGGCTCACTGAACTGTTGCCGTCTTCACAGATATCCAAAAAGTGAGCAAGTGAGAGGCCAGGCTTACTTTTGCGTGCAGTTTAGAACAGTGGTTACCAATGAAAACAGTCGACCGGCAGAGGTGGCACTATCTGTTTGTTTTTCAGCAGTTATGTAAGGACCACTCTGGAGCTTTTATGTTGCCCTGCAGTGTCGTCTCCCTAACGACCAACTTCACCTTGCGAAAGGACCTCTGAAAGTGCCGTCAAGGAAATCGCCATTTTAGAGATAATAAGTAACGTTTCACGACAACTAGGTATCGATTCGCAACTATAGGAAACAAGCCTCTGTAGGTATCAATCTTTATTACATATTTAACATTTATGGGCAGCCTTAAGAGTGCCATATTCAATTGTTATGCTGTTTTCAGACTTCTTCATCACTGAAGTCTCTGATTACATTTTTAGCCGCAAGTGCATCATCTTCTTTTTACATGCGCACCTAAGACTACATGACTGCTCTGCAATTGGCAACTAAATGTATAGCCGAAGGTTAAGAGAACCACCATCAGACTATTTCTCTACACTCTACTACACGTGGGAAAAAGAACAAATAAATCTTTGTATGGGAGCTCTGATTTCTCTTATTTTCTGACGACGGTCGTTTCTCTATATGTATCTGGGAGTCAACAAAATATCTTGGCATTCGGAGGAGGAAACTGAAATTCAAATTTCGTTCAAATATTTCGTTTTAATTATTGGCACTCAAGTCCCCTTACCATATCGGTGACTTTCTCTTCCTTATTTCATGAGAATACGGTATAAAGGTATCTCCAATTTTTGAATCTTTTAAGTATTGTATACAGTGCAACAGTATTCCAGAAGAAGTCGGAGCACCGTGCTGTAGCTGAGATTTGTTGCATTATCTGAGTCTTCTGCCAGTAAAATGTATTTTCTGTGTGATTGTTTCATTTTTAGTTGGTGCAGTACCTCACATTTTTTAATTTCTGATGATTCGTTGTCACTTGTCGCACCATCCACATATTGAAACGAAATATTTTGTAATTACACTCCTGGAAATTGAAATAAGAACACCGTGAATTCATTGTCCCAGGAAGGGGAAACTTTATTGACACATTCCTGGGGTCAGATACATCACATGATCACACTGACAGAACCACAGGCACATAGACACAGGCAACAGAGCATACACAATGTCGGCACTAGTACAGTGTATATCCACCTTTCGCAGCAATGCAGGCTGCTATCCTCCCATGGAGACGATCGTAGAGATGCTGGATGTAGTCCTGTGGAACGGCTTGCCATGCCATTTCCACCTGGCGCCTCAGTTGGACCAGCGTTCGTGCTGGACGTGCAGACCGCGTGAGACGACGCTTCATCCAGTCCCAAACATGCTCAATGGGGGACAGATCCGAAGATCTTGCTGGCCAGGGTAGTTGACTTACACCTTCTAGAGCACGTTGGGTGGCACGGGATACATGCGGACGTGCATTGTCCTGTTGGAACAGCAAGTTCCCTTGCCGGTCTAGGAATGGTAGAACGATGGGTTCGATGACGGTTTGGATGTACCGTGCACTATTCAGTGTCCCCTCGACGATCACCAGTGGTGTACGGCCAGTGTAGGAGATCGCTCCCCACACCATGATGCCGGGTGTTGGCCCTGTGTGCCTCGGTCGTATGCAGTCCTGATTGTGGCGCTCACCTGCACGGCGCCAAACACGCATACGACCATCATTGGCACCAAGGCAGAAGCGACTCCCATCGCTGAAGACCACACGTCTCCATTCGACCCTCCATTCACGCCTGTCGCGACACCACTGGAGGCGGGCTGCACGATGTTGGGGCGTGAGCGGAAGACGGCCTAACGGTGTGCGGGACCGTAGCCCAGCTTCATGGAGACGGTTGCGAATGGTCCTCGCCGATACCCCAGGAGCAACAGTGTCCCTAATTTGCTGGGAAGTGGCGGTGCGGTCCCCTACGGCACTGCGTAGGATCCTACGGTCTTGGCGTGCATCCGTGCGTCGCTGCGGTCCGGTTCCAGGTCGACGGGCACGTGCACCTTCCGCCGACCACTGGCGACAACATCGATGTACTGTGGAGACCTCACGCCCCACGTGTTGAGCAATTCGGCGGTACGTCCACCCGGCCTCCCGCATGCCCACTATACGCCCTCACTCAAAGTCCGTCAACTGCACATACGGTTCACGTCCACGCTGTCGCGGCATGCTACCAGTGTTAAAGACTGCGATGGAGCTCCGTATGCCACGGCAAACTGGCTGACACTGACGGCGGCAGTGCACAAATGCTGCGCAGCTAGCGCCATTCGACGGCCAACACCGCGGTTCCTGGTGTGTCCGCTGTGCCGTGCGTGTGATCATTGCTTGTACAGCCCTCTCGCAGTGTCCGGAGCAAGTATGGTGGGTCTGACACACCGGTGTCAATGTGTTCTTTTTTCCATTTCCAGGAGTGTATTTTCGACCTTCCGATGACTGAACTAGACTGAAAATTACTTCATCATCTGCAAACACAGGGCTGCTCAGATTGTCCTGAGATGTACACTGAAGAAAAAAAATTAATACATCCGTTTAGAAAACTGTAATTCACTAATGGTTAATTATGAACAGACTAGATTTACAGATCAATAGCACAAGCGGTTCTGAGATAGCAGGTATCTACCCATGATGAACACCGATATTAGTCCGTTGCGTAGCCCGCACGAGTAGCAATACAGGCGCTGACTCTGGAATCCATTCTATCGTATAGGTTGCGAATAGCGTCGTGGGATATATTAGCTTATGCCTACTCGACGTGTTCACGCAGTGCTGTCAGAGTTCTTTGTTGACGAATCGCACGGGTAGCTTCTCGTCGCATTATCCTCCAAAAGAGCTCGATTGGAGACAAATCTGTAGCTGATCAGGGAAGCTGCTGAACGTCTTGCAGAGCACGTTGAGTTTCACGGGCAGTATGTGTGCGAGCACTATCCCGTTGGAGTAACACACATTCCTTTCACGTGAACAGCAAAAGAATCGGTACCGTGCATTGGTTAGTGTCCCCTTCAGAAATATCGAAGGTGAACGAGAGGTGTAGCTTATCACATCCCAAACCACAAGGCGTGGGGTGATGCTAGCGTGTCTTGGACGAATGCTCTCTACGATACATTGCTCAACGGGTCTTCATAGTACGCACAAATGAACATCACCTGCGTGCAGACAGAATCTGCTTTCATTGCTGAGGACCACGGCGAGCCATTCCGAGTGGTTCTCTGATGGCACCAGTTAAGCCATGCAAGTCGACGTTGTGGCGTGAGTGGAAAACGGGATATGCTCTTAACCGGCTCACAACAGTTCGTGTTGACGCGCCTGGGATCACAAGCCCTCTTATTTGTGTCGCGGTAGCTGTATTATCTGCCACTGCCGCGCTTACAGTTCGATGATCCTGGTGGGCGTCTGTACTGCATAGAAGTCCATAACCTCGTCTGCTGGTGTGAGAACGTTCATGTGACCACTGATATCATGATCGTTGCGCAATTGAAGTGGCACGTCCTACTTGTATGTCAGTTCTTCGAAAATACAATCCCGCCATTCGGAATACCACAATTTGATCCCCTTCAAACTCGCTCAGTTGGCTGTAGGACGCACATTTGCCTCTCCACGGTTGCGTGCTTGTTTCACACCTTTGCACCACACTGAACCTTCCGGCTGTGAAAGTTCCCTATTATAGGGTAGACCCAGATGGCGCTATGATAGCTATTCCATTAGGCTATGTGTTGGCTGACGACGTTGAAACCATTATCAGTACATCCACTATCCCCAGGTGGCATATGCCGTCATTGGATTAAAATTTCCAAGTGTACTAATTTTTCTACCGGCGGTGTATACTGAGAGCAGCAGATGCCCTATAACTCTACTTTCTGGAACCCCAGACATAACTTCGGTTTCACTAGACGACTTCACATCAGTTATTACGACCTGAGACGTTTCTGAAGAGAAATCGAGAATCCATTCGCACAGGAGAGACGTAGACAATGAATACGATTAATAGCTACTTGTGAGGAATGGCGTCAAAGTTATTCCGGAAATTAAGAAATATGGAACCAGCTTGAAATTCCATGTCGATAGCATTTATTACTTCGTGGAAGTAAACGCAACTTGTCTTGCACAAAACCGATATTTTCTGGACAGATTCTGTTTAGGTATAAATAGATCGCTTCCTTCGACGTAATTCATAATGGAAGTTAGCATATGTTTCACATTGCACCTGTAAATTGATGTCAGTGATGTGGTTCTATAATTGAAATGAATACTTTTATTTCCTTTTTTGCGTGTTAGTGAGACCTGTGATACTTTCCAGTCTTTAGTTATGGATGTTTTCGTCGAATGATCGGTTGAATAGGCTGTGGTCATGTAGTACTTTGTTGACACGTGAATGTACCTTGAAGCGCTGTCAAACCACTTGTGATAAATGCGGAGGGACGGAGGAGAGGCGGGATCTTGGAGGCGGATGGGGCGGGGGGGGGGGGGGGGTAATCTGCGTTTTGCCATGTACACCTGATCATTCTGCTCCAAAGAGTGTTTTCTTCAGTACTGTTTATTTTGTGAAACTATTGTCAAAGATCATGGCACGACACACGATGGACTAAGCGGTCAAATAACCGTACGCTATCAAATTGTAACGTAGATTCGTCAAAAGTTATACCGATGCCAATTAGTTGTTCCACAAAGCCTAAGAGGACTTTCGCTATAATTGTTTACGATGATCGGGAAGAGGTGACAGATAATCCTGCTCTGCACAGGCCTGATCAAGCCGCGCCTACGATAACGTGAGTCGTCTATGTAGTTTGTTGCATTCGGACTGTTGAGTCACTTTTAGGATGACTGGAGTCACTGAATCTCCATATTTACTCTGTGCTCACAATCAAGACCAGTCTTAAAAGGCGAGAGGTGTGGTCCAAGCTGATCTTCACACTGTTGATCGACGACCAAAATATTAATGAACTGACTGTCGCAGATGAATTCTTGGCACGTTCTAAAAGAATCAAATTTTGTAGACCATGTTATCTCCTGGAATGAAACATGCTCATCTGAGTACGACTCGGAGACAAAACGTCAAAAGTCACATCCCGGCGTCTGCCAAACAAGAGAAGGAAAGAAAGACATTGTCAGAAGCGAAGGTGCAGGCGTCTTGGAATGACCGAGGAAAAGGTCCTTCAAACGTAAAGAGATCGGCGATACCCCCATCGTTACAGTGCTTTCAACAACACCGCTCTACACGTACGTGATTTCCTAGTGAGGCACAACTTGTAACTGCTAATCTATCTTCCTTGCAACACCGACTTGTATCCAAGAGACTTCTTTTTGTTTCTGAAGACGAAGACTACCCTCAAGGGACACCTTTCTGACGGTAATGAGACGATGCTAACTGCCGTGACGACTGCTCGAAAGAAGTTTCCGTCGAGGCTGTAAGAGTCCAAAACGTTCAAGGTAAAATTTTATCTTAGGTTTTGTCGCCTCAACCGTAGTGGCAGTCAACTGTGGGTAAAGGAAATCCTAACAGGCGCATCAAATGTAAATACATACGTTGTGTGTTTTTTTTATATTTGTTTTATTCCACATTTGTAGTAGTGGAAGAAACTTAATGCAGCCGTACGGTGTTGAGAAGTAGGTTTGCGGCAAAGCAGAAGCCAGGACTGCTGGACCGCCCTTAATAAACGACTCCGCAGATGTCCACGCCAGCACCGGCGCCAGCGACAAAGAATAATAACGTGATTGTAAGGATGGAGGGGAACGCTGTTCATCTGCTTGGAAAATAGCTCTTAATCAATTAATGACGTGAGGTGTATAGTCAGTATGGTTTCGAGTCGAGTCGAACAAAGAGCAGCATTTGTATCATTTGTTCGGAAGAACATGTGGCTGGTTGGAAGTTGGCCGCAAGATGTATCACAGCGCGCCTATCATCTTTTGGAAGTTGCAGAATATATATATATGGTGTCCCATTTATCTTGAACACCATAAATAACTGTTTGTCCAGATGAAAATTACAAATTTTTGAAGCAAACCTTCTTTAGCAATCAGCATGATTGCCTTCGTTGTAGCTTTGTTTTTTTTACAAAGATATGAACAGCGGTATGATTTTCTTCAATATAAACCTGTATTTTTTATTCTATAATTCATTTCCTCTCCTAAAGACCTAATGAAAAATGTGTCACAGTGTACCATTCACTGAAACACAATGTTATTAATTGCATAACACAACACTGACGTTGACGCTCCGAGCGCTTAGTGCAGGTACTCGGGGTAATGGAACACATCCACGTGCTGACGTTGAAAGAGGACAAATGTAAACATAAGTAGACGCACGTCCGTCATTCCGTCAACCATCGTCAGTTGAAGAGTTGTGTGAGTAGAATGTACACCAACGAAGAGAAGGTAGAAATGCTACTCATCTATGGGGAATGTAAGTTAGCAGAACAGTAATTGCAATACTGTTTTCATATAGCGGGTACACTTAGTAGAGTAGTATAGTCCTTTTAAATACTGTTGTGTAGTGTAGGCATAAAGTAAAGGCTGTCTTTCCTACAAACTGCATCGATATAACGTTTCTTTTATTGTTATTGTTGTTGTAGGTAGGCGAAAAACTACGCAGGCAGCGGTATAGTACAGAAAGCGATATCCTGACAAGAACCCACCTTCCCGACGGATGTTTTATTTGTCTTGTTGCGACGCTTGAGGAAACGAGAAGTTTCAACCCACGACAACGCAATCGTCGTAGCACTCGCACGACGAAGCTGCCGAAGTTACATTCCTCGCTTCCGTTGCTAAGAATCCACTTGTGAGCACACGACAGCTTGAACACGAGATTGGCATTCCTAAGACCAGTGTACATCGTATTCTTACAAGTCACCGGTTCTATCCTTACCATGTACACCTACATCAAGAATTGCATGGAAATGATTTTGAGAATCGTGTACAGTTCTGTCAGTTGTCACAGCTGTAAATCTTCGCCAACCCGAACTTCTTCTCCAATGTTCTGTTTACCGACGGATAAATATTCCTTCTGAAAACAAAAGATAGGTGAATACAGGGAACATGCATTATTGGTCCAGTGACAACCCACGATTGCTTAGATAGGTGGAACATCAGCGTCAATGGAGAGTTGACGTCTGATGTGAGATGCTTGCTACTACAGTTATTGGCCCTTATTTCACCAGTAGTAGTCTGAGCGGTACAGCGTATGCCAACTTCCTCAGACGAATTCTTCCTCCTCTTCTGAATGAAGTGCCGCTAAGAACCAGAATGCTTATGCGGTATCAACACGATGGATGTCTAGCACATAATGCCTTGCCTGCACGTCGTGTTCTGAACCGAAGGTAACCTGCCAGATGGATGGATTTCTCGATGAGGAACAATTACTTGGCTTGATAGGTCTCCTGATTTAAATCCTCTAGACTCTTTTCTTTGGGAATGCATTAAAGACGTTGTCTAACGCGATATTTCAACAACTCCAGAGGACATGCGGGAACGTATCGTGCTTGCTTGTAATTCCCTTCAGTGGTCAACATTGGAAGCAGTAAACAACTCTTTGATTCAAGGAGTGCACCAGTGTATCGGTGTCCAGGGTCACCACTTTGAGCGACTTTGAATGTTCTACACCTAGGCAATGGTCCAGGAGAGTCAAAGTCAATATTGTGTTATGTTTTTTCTTGGATTTCATTCGTTTTCTGACAACTCCCGCAAGAGGGCGAGTTTGTGATCCCGGGCTCGAAGTCAATGTTGTGTTATGTATTAATAACATTTTGTTTCAGTGAATGGTACACTGTGATACATTTTTGAATAGGTCTTTAGAAGAGGAAATGAATTACCGAACAAGAAATACAGGGAGACATTCAAAAAGACATACCAGTGTTCATATCTTTGTGAAAAGCAAAATTTGCTTGAAACATTATGTAATTCGCATCTGGACAAACAGTTATATAAATAGGACAGTATAAAGGATTTCCCGTGATATTACGTGTGTTGTTTATATGGGAAATTAGATTGTCGTAATTTATCGGGTCTGAGTCTACTGAAGGTAAAGTCTGGGAGTAATTCAGTGAGAATTCGGTCTCCTCATTCTGAGAAGCTTTAAGGTGTCAGGCAAATCCAACACCTTCCATGAAAACCCTGACATGATAAGCAAATCCAGTAGTATGTCACATAGCTCCGAATAAATCGTGACATTAAATTAACCAAAGTAATACAAGTAACGAGTGAGCAAATAGAATACCACAGACTAACACAAGAATGCCTAAATGCATGTCATACCTTCCCACCGTGAGACAGACGCATTTCGGAGGGGAGAAACGAGAACAGAAGCCGAAAGCAGAACCGTGTTAAGCTGGAAGGCCCTACGATAAGGGACGGGCACCCACGTCGCCAGCTAACCGCTAGGACCACCCCCCAGCCCATGTTAAAAGCTAGAGCCCTCCAGAAGAACAGTATAGATAACACAAAAAGGGCCACGCCAGCTGCAAGTTTTAGCGTGAGACTTTTTCGCGTCTCTGTTACGTCAGGACCACCGCCCAGCCCATGTTAAAAGATAGAGCCCTCCAGAAGAACAGTATAGATCTTACGGAAACACTAAAAGGACCACACCAGCTGCAAGTTTTAGCGTGAGACTTTTTCGCGTCTCTGTTACGTTGCAAACTTTAAAAACATTGCCCCACCACGAAAAGTATAACGTTTCTCATTGGATGGACAGAATTTTTGTAGGCGGAGCTTAAGGTTAACATTGAGACCCTGATTGGTCAGATGAAAACACAGCCAGATAGTTTTTTTAAACCAACTTCGGTAAATTGCAGTAAGGAGAAGTTAGGGGAGAGTTGCTTCTGAGACGGCGAGGTGAGCGGAGCTGTGCTGCTCGCCGCCCCCTGACGAACACCGACAAGGTAATGAACGCACGCGATGCCGCATAACAGCACATAAAGCTTCACTCAGAACTGCAGAAGTCTCATCTGTTACACTTCCTTTTTGCGTAATACTAGTGTCGATCGTCAATTAAAGCTCATGGTGTTCACATTTGCCACTTGAAGTAAAAATCTGAAACGCGATGATTTTTCTGTTATGTAGTTATTGAGAAGCTACATCAGCCACTGTAATTTACGACAAGTTAGATAAGTAATTAAAGATAATTGAGGGTCACTGTAGACCATTTTGATAGTTTTCTCTTTTGTGAAACTTAATTTAGACCTAGATTATAGATGTGATATGGCATAGGTCATCCTTCGATCCATTGTAGAACTTGGAAACCCATTCAGGGAATATTCGTTCACATTTTTGTTGAACGCAGTTGGTTTTTACCATCCTGTATTAAAACATTTCCTTTTATCAGTAGTGCAATTTACAAACAATGTTTTGTGAGTAGAATAAAATTTCCAATGGTAAACTTAATTGCTTTTTCAACGTTATTTTACCAGTTAACTACAAGTAGGAAAGCCTTGAATCCCTTCCACTAAATTTAGTTAGTATTAAGATTCTTTTACAGGGAGTGCAGGGGAGCTGACGCTGAAATCATTAAGTATTTGGTTATATCATCGCTAGTCTCACTGAACTCCTCTGAACTCTACAAGTCATGTGTGGTCTGGCGTCTCCTTACCAGCAACAGGTCCCAGGTTCAAACTAGTCAATTCCCTAAAAAACACGCTCAGAGCGTCGTTGCGCGAAAGTGGTAGGGAGACACTATATAGAACAAACAGACACCACGCAGAATGTTAGAGAATGGCGACCCTGCCAGGATGGTAAAATATCGTGATTGACGGTCGACCACATGCCTAACTAGATCAGAAAAATATCCTGTTAAAAATTTTTCGTAATAAAAAGAAATTTTTTGAAAGGCATAAATAGTTGAAAACAGCAGCTGCAGCGATAGATACTGAGACATTCTAGCAGAGACAATAGCATAATTAAGTTATGAATTTTAAAAATTGTTAGAATTAATTTTTCTCCTCAATGCAAGCGCACAGGTGGCGGATACATCGTTGACAAGTTGGTTCTGACCCAACAAGTAAGTGAATGGATTGTCAGTCTTGGGTATAATAAGTGTCGTGTGAACAAAAAGTTTATGAAAAGCGTGAGATCGTATGAGCGCATGTTGACGCGAAGTAGGGCGCGTGAGTTGCTTTTAAAACAGAAAATAAGGGATTCGGAAAGATTAGCAATGGCAGATCGAGACCTTAACCGAATTTAGGTACAGACCCAGCATGAAAATGGACAGAGAATAGAGGACAGTACAATAGATGCAGTATCGCGAGAGATGGGACATATAACGCACCATAACGAGGATAATGTACGTCAAGGCTTAGAAAACACAAGTCAGCATACGACAGAGGAGCACGAACGTAGAGAGAGAGTCGATGAGGATTCTAACTTGCGTCTTGAATACGTAGAACCCATAGTACAAGTAATCAGAGTTCCCTCACCACAGAGTACAAGGAATGCGAGCAGAAACGTGTCACAGCACAGTTCAATCCTATTGGTTGCGAACCAACACTTGGGCGAAAACACAGAGCGTAGGACGTCGGAAGAAAACGCAATAGGACCCACCAGTCTGGCAGAATTATTATAACAAATTACGGAAACCATGACAAAGCAAAATAAAGACATAGCGAACCAAATTCAAATTCAGAATGCAGAAACCACGAGACAAATGCGTGCGATAAAAGAACAAAACAAAAATATTCAGTTACACCTAAGTCATATTGAAGATGAGGCAAAAGAATCTTGAGAAGTGATAGAAAACTTAATAACAGTTCACAATCAATTGAGAACAGACATTGACAAGGTACAAGAGGACGTACAAACATTGCGCAATGACATTCAGAACGAAATCAAAACATTACGTAACAACACCCAGGGAGAAGTCAAGAATCTAGAGAAACAGATAAACGTAATTATTAGACAAGCAGCAGGTACAGCGCGTGAAATTGTTGAAAACAGCGTGTTACACAAACGTATCACAAAAGCAGCGCTGAAAAGATATGATAACCGCACAGTCAAAATAGAAGCGCAAACGAAGCGACAATATCAGAAATTGCGAACAGAGTTGTTGCAAACCATTGAAGAGCGTAGTGAACAGGATCGAACAAGCACAGAGTCTGCAACCACATCCGTATCTGTAACAGCACCGGAAAAACAAGCAATTAACGAAGATATTATGCATTTGCGATTCCAATCACAGGCAGAAAGTAACATACGTGAAATCAGACAGCCTGCACAGCAACAAACACGTTTCGAAATTCTTGATGAACAAACGTCATCAAAAATACATGCGGAACCACAAATGTATGTTTGAAGACAGTTTGGATCGTGCAATGAAGCAGCAAGGTTAGCCAGACAAGATACGGAACCAATACCTGACAATGGAAAGCCAGGTCGCGAAGAGTACAGTGCAATGCATTCAGCTACACGATCACAACCGATGGAAGAAAATTATTGCGTACCACTCCAACGATACTATGCAAGAGTAGGCGAAAGTTACAGTGGACAATATCCAATGGATCTACCACAACCGGAAAGAACGACGGGAGAAATGATCAGAAACAAAAGTGGCGAAGAATCGCGAATTTCATATGGAACTATGACGAAGTACGACAACGATCATTTCCTCACTGTCAGAAAATTTCAACACTTTCTAGAAGGAAACTCATTACATCCACGAACTTTTATTGATCAATTCCGAGTAGGATTACCAGAACACTGGACGCTAGCACACAAATTAGACTTTATATGTGCACACATGTCAGGAACAGTCGCAGAAGCCATGCAGAATGTTGTAGCGACATGCCGATCGTACGAAGATTTCAGAGAGAAGTTTCTCTCACGATATTGGTCCAGCGAAGCACAGAACAGAGTGAAGTATGAATTATTACAGAACCCATATTTTGAAAATTCAGGAGAGAAGAGTCCCGTGAAATTTTTCGAATTAATGGCAAAGAAAAATCAATGCTTAGATGAACCATACACTGACAGAGAATTGATTAAATTATGCGCAATGAAGCTACCATTGAAATACCAGCAATCATTAGTAGGTCGCAGAGGAATGACGTCGAAGCATTTAAAGGTATTCTAAGGGAACTAGAGTTCATATTTTCGCAAGATGACGCAAGAAAAAGACGAAGCGCACGTGAAAACGAAAGCAAAAAGCAGTGGAATCCACAAGACACAGTACGAAGAAACAATAATTACGAACCATGTGATAACTTCGCACCAAGAAACGACAATAGATTTCAACAAAGAACCGGTTATGGATTTAGAAGAGAATATGGCAGTAACTATAATTCACCCAGGAACGGCAACAACTATTACAGAGGGAATAACGACAACCGGAACGGGGACTGGAGAACCAATAGACCGACAAATTATCAACAAAGAAACCACTATCAACAAGCTGAACAAGAAAAGAGAATACAGATAGAAGAGGTGGAGGTAAGACCACCAAACCCCGATAAACGTTCGAATTGACAGCTAAGCGCCCATGCCAAAGAGAATGACGCATCGACCCAGGACAATTGCAGCACCCTGAACAGAGAAGTAAAAATCTTATCACGAGAAGAGAAGAAGGAAGAAACAAATCCGCAGGGACCAGATGAAAACGAAGACAAGAAAATAACAATATCGTGTTGGGACGAAATTAATTGGGAGAATACTGACGAGGAAGATGAATTACCAGAGGCATGCACAACGAATGTAGGAGGAAAGGACGAAGTAATGAGTATTGCAGTGCTATTTGAGATGGAAACCGCGGAAAGCGAATTCAATGAGGATAATACGCAGTCGACAGAAGTTGAAAATAAGTTACGAGTGGGCACACAACCCAACGTATATAATGAAGGAAGTTATGAAGCGATAATTAGAGCATTTAGACGCGATTATGTGGAAGTAGCGACGAAGAAGGAGAAGATAGACGAGGATGAGGAAAAAGTAGAGGATGTTGAAGAAAGAGTAAATGAAGGAAGAAATAGAGAAGAGGAAATAAAAGAAAGAGAAATAGCAGTCGAAGCTTATCCTACAGAAAATTCGAATTCACAAGGGAAATTCCTAAAAAGACTCATGTATGATTCAGTGGAGGATTCGTTGATGCAAGAAGAAGAAGAACAGAACCAACCCTTTCAAATTCAACCAATTGTGAAGGCCATGATAAAGCATATCCCAGTCAATATTGTAATTGATAGCGGAAGTGAACTGACTGCGATTTCAGAAAATTTATTCATGCAGTGTAATGCCAATGAGGAATTGCCAGTTATGAAAACACGTAAGATTAAAGTAAGAGGTCCTATTAGAAACAATGCTGCGGAAGTTACGAGACAAACAAAGTTAACTCTTTCGTGTCAAGGTCAAAAGATCGAAGCCAACTTCGTGATTATACCTAAACTTACTGTATATTTGATTATAGGAGCAGATTTTTTAAATGAGAGACGAGCGATAATAGATATGGGGAAAGGTAGAGTAACATTCGGGAATGTCACACTTCTCTTTGAGCAAAAGCTAAAATTAGAAGAAATACCAGTTATAAACAAACAATTAAGAATGACGCGAGATAAAGAGGATGAAGAATTAGAATAGTATGCACAAAAGAGGGAATTGCCTCAACTCATGTTAGAAGTCCATAAAGAAATCGACGAAAAATTGCAAGAAGTTCAAGGTATTTCGGAACACAGTAAAAGAGAATTAGAGGGTATTTTACGAGATAAAGCAGAGGTATTTTTACCTAAGACTGGCAGTATTAAACACTTTCAGTACAAGTTTGAAGTAAAACAGCACAAACCATTTAGAGTGCCACCCTATACAATCCCATTAAGCTACAGGAATAAAGTATTCCAGGAGATATCTAAAATGTTAGATGACGATATTATTGAACCGGCTACCTCCACATATAACAGCCCGCTCCATATTGTACAAAAACGAGATGGGAGCATCAGGTTAGTGCTTGATTCCAGACAGATCAACATAATCATAATCACTGAGACAGATCGCCCAGAAAATTAGAGGAATTGATACAAAACTTCCACGGTGCTAAGATATTTTCATCAATTGATTTACACAGTAGTTTCTGGCCAATAGAATTGGCCCCAGAATGTAGAAAATTTACAGCATTTATCGTATTCGGTAGATGTTACGAGTTTAAACGATTGCCATTTGGTTTAAACATATCATCAGTAGCGTTTATTAGAGGATTTAATACTATACTCAGTCCTGAAATTTTACAAAAAATTACTTGTTATGTTGATGATGTGATTATAGCAGAACCCTCTTGGGAACATCACAACGACACATTAAATCAGTTTTTACAGATCATGAAAGAGCTTGGGGTCACAATAAATATAACAAAATCCAAATTTGGAAGGCGAGAGGTCAAATTTCTAGGACACATAATTTCTGAGAAAGGGGTAATGCCCGACCCAGAAAAACTAACGGCAATCAAAGAATTCTGTACTCCATATAATAAGAAAACTCTCAGAGGATTTCTAGGTCTCACCGGATTGTATAAAAATTTATTTGGATCGACTCTCACGCAACACCACGCCTATCTGCATTGACTGCAAAAAACACGCCATGGGTATGGGATCAACAAGCCAATGAAGAATTTTTAAAAGTGAAAGACGCACTAACAACAGCACCGATTTCAGCACATCCTGATCTAACACAAAATTTTTGTATGGCCACTGATAACGCAAAGACAGGTTTAGGAGTTGTTTTATTCCAAGAATACGAACAGGCAGGGCTAAGACCATATAGAACAATAGCATTTGCCAGTCGGGTACTCACAAAAAGCGAGAAAAACTATTCAGTCACGGAGCTGGAAGCATTGGCGATTGTATGGGGCTTCCAACGTTTTCGATACTTCCTATTCGGAAAAAAAACAAAAGTATACACTGACCACAAAGCATTAGAATTTCTGTTATCCGTCAAACTAACTCATGGGAGGTTAGCCAGATGGATGTTAATACTACAAGAATTTGACTTCACTGTTACACACATACCAGGACCAGCGAATGTACACTGCTGGCCACCGTAAATGCAACACCAAGAAAGACAAGAGGTAGCACAACAAAATTTATTTTGTAGATAACATGTTGACCAAGTATCAAATGATTACGTTTACAGACGTCTGTGACATGTGGTTCCTGCCAGAATCAGTAGCCAGAGTAGCCGCCATTGTTGGAGACCACCGCTGCCACACGTCTCGGCATTGAGTCAAAGAGACGTTGGATGTGTTCCTGGGGTACAGCAGCCCAAGCAGCTTCCACACGTTGCCAAAAATCATCTGGTGTGGCAGCTGGGGATGTAATCTGGGTCACTCGCTGAGCAACCATGGACCACATGTTTTCCATCGGCGAAAGATCCGGAGAGCGAGCCGGCCAGGGAAGCACTTCAATCTGGTTATTGACGAAGAACCTTTGGACAATGCGTGCCACGTGTGGTCACGCATTATCCTGTTGAAATATGGCTGTGGCCGAGCCCTGAATGTGAGGAAGGACAACTGGCTCCAGCACCTCGGATACGTAGCGCCGGCTATTTAAAGTACTGGCAATGCGTACTAGAGGCCTGCGAGAGTAATATTCAAAACCACCCCATACCATAATACCCGGTGCAAGACCAGTGTGGCGGTGCATAATGCAGCTGTCCAGCATCCTCTTTCCACGGTGTCTCCACACTCGAATCCGACCATCGTGGTGCTGCAGACAGAAGCGTGCCTCGTCAGTAAAGACAACGTCATTCCATTCTGCCGTCCACATCCGTCTGTTATCACACCATTGGCGACGGAGACGTCTGTGGTTCTGCGTCAATGGCAGACGAAGCAATGGACGTCTTGCGGACAGTCCACTCTGCTGTAAACGGCATCGAATGGTACACGCAGACACTGGATGATGCGTTACAGACGCAATGTGCTGTGCTATGGTTCGGGATGTCACTGAGTGATCCGTCACTGCCATGCGCACAATTTGCCTATCAGCACGTGCAGTGGCGCACCGAGGTGATTGCGATCGACCACGTCGGTCCGTCGTACCCTCCTGCATCCAACGGTCACATATCCGCATTACAGTTGTTTGGTTTCGTCCAACACGACTAGCGATTTCTCTGTATGATAATCCACAATCTCGGTAAGCCACTATCCTTCCTCTGTCGAACTCGGATACTTGATCAAACGATGTTCGCTGTTGTCTACGAGGCATAACTGATCGTCTTGTGAAACAACCACAAGGTAAACACACGTGGCGAACGTACACTCGTCGAAATCGCCAAGCCTTAAATGGCGCTATGAGGTGGCGCCACAGGCGCGCATGATGTGCGTCTGCGCTGAAATTCTAATCAGTTGCATATCTCATCGCTGCAAACCCATGGTGTAAATTTCACTTGATCCGGATGCTTCCTTCCGGGTGTTGCATTTACGGTGGCCAGCAGTGTATTAGCAGATGCTTTATCACGATGTCCACAGGGTGCATCCAATAACATAGGTTTGGAAGCAGCAGAAGACCAGTTTACAATGTACTATATGAAACAAGTACCTTTCGAAAACTACATTACGACAGCATTGAAAAACATAGGCAAAGAACAGGACAAGGATCCCGAAATAGTAGGAATCAAACACAAGTAGAGAAGTAAGGATTTTCCAGACATTCGACAGCACTATCTCGTAAAAAACAATGTTTTATTTTTTAAACGAAATGTTGCAACGAATGAATGGTTAATTTATATCCCAGATTAACTAATTAATAACTACATATGGTTTACACATTTAAGTAATGGCCACTTTGGATCAAAGAAATGCTTTTTAAAAATAAAGCAAACAAGCCATTTTCCTAATATGGAAAGACGAATTAGAAAGTGTTAGTCAAATTCAAAAAATGTATGAGGGCTAAACACGTCACTTTCCAAACCAAACCACCTATGTTTCCAATAATCCCTAAAAGATTAAAACAAATAGCTGCAACAGATTTGATGGGGCCCCTCCCACGCACAAAAAATGGATGTATTTTCATATTTGTCGTTATGGAACTTAGTTCTAAATATGTTACCTTGACACCATTAAAACGGGCAACTGGTCTTACTACAAGTAAAGCATTTAGACAAGATTTTCTCAGATAAATAGGTCGAGTGGAACGAATAATTTCGGATAATGGCCCACAATACAAATCAGTGCAATGGCAGAACACGTTAAAACAACACAAAATAAAGCCCATCTACATATCTAAGTACAAACCTAGCGTAAATCCAGCAGAACGATGTATGAAGGACATAGGCACTTTATGCCGATTATATGCAGGCAAAAGACACAACACTTGGGATATATACCTTCAGATTTTCAAGATGTAATAAATGAAATGCCACATAGCACTACACTACTACCTCTAGTTACTGTTCTTAAAAATATTGAACCCCAAAACATAACCAGAGAAAATGTTAGGTTTCCTATTGTACCACGTAGACAGCACAAACAAGTCATAGCAACAGCACTCTCCTACATCAGAAAGGCAGCCATTAAAAGAAAAGAAAGAGGAGATAGATCAGCAATTAAAAGAACATTCTCAGTAGGCCAGAAAGTATTTGTAAAAACACACCATCTCTCTAGCAAACAGAAACACAAAATACATAAGTTTTGCGCAGCGTACAAAGGACCTGTCATAATTAGCCGAATAGCTCATGATAATGCTGTGGAACTAATGAACCCAAAAACAGGCAAAACCTTAGGACTTCACCATGTGAGCCATATCAAAAAGTTTGAAGATTAATTTTATTACTGGTAAATAATCAGCACAATATTTCAAGATTATGTTGCAGATAAGATCGTCAGGAGAAAGAAGAACGAAGAGAGAGGGAGGTGGGGAAAAGAAAGTAGTTTCAATAAAAACAAAACAAAAATAACACCAATAGTACCATAGATTAAGGTGAAGGGATAAAGTGTAGATCGTCTAACAGCATGAAATACTAAAATGCTATACAGCACGAAACTACACAAAAATAAAAAACGAATTTGAGGATTCTTGTAGACGTTAAGACTCAAAATATCCTAGAATTGTAACATGGAAAGGGCGCCGAAATTTGTAAAGCTTTTAAGAAGGCGTAAAACAATGTAGGTACTAGACGTATGTTAGATGATTATAAGTAAAACTTTTTGTAAGAACCATTGTAAAAACTCCAGGAAGGACGAGATGCAACGACCCACAAGTTGCATCGCGAGAAGTATAAAGAAAGGAATGGATGTAATTAGCAAGACACTATTCCTACAAGGTAGAAGTGTCGAGAGAAGGCTCTGAGCACTATGGGACTTAACTGCTGTGGTCATCAGTCCTCTAGAACTTAGAACTACTTAAACCTAACTAACCTAAGGACATCACACACATCCATGCCTGAGGCAGGATTCGAACCTGCGGCGACCGTCGCGGTCGCGCGGTTCCAGACTGCAGCGCCTAGAACCGCTCGGCCACTACGGCCGGCGTCGAGAGAAGGGAAAGGACAGCGAGACCAACAGAAGGCCATTGTAGCCGAAGTGGGCAGTAAATAAATCTGCTGCCAAGCGGAATCACAGGGTGGCGGAACCCTGCTGGGACAGAACACGGAACCACACAGTGGCGGAACACTGCAGAGACACTACAGGACACCGAAGGCCAGAAGGGTCTCCGAAAGCCCCGACTCAGCAGAGCGAGCAAAAAATGGACCGACGAGAAGAGCGCTTGAGCAAGCCACCACTGGCAAAAAAATATGTGTAAAAGTCACACTACTGCTATTAAACAGCACGCTGATGCACGAAACTGAAGAAAACTTCCACAAAGTAAAAATGACATGCCCAAACAATTTATCAAACTGGTACTAAGAGGAGAACTTCAAAGCGACTAGTTATCAATAAATATTTCCATATCCTGCCCAGAGAAGAACCACGAGGCAAGTAAGAAGCAGAGAAAAAGCAGGAAGAACAGAAGTTGAAGATTCGCAAGATTGAGACCAGGAAAGAAGATGGGTGAAGAATAGGCGACATACCTTCCCAAAACCCTATCCTATTGTAAACTAGTCGTCTGCGAGGTATTACAACGAAAAACGACCGCTTTCAGCGACGCATACAAAGCCAGTAAACCACGAGATTCAGCACTCACAGCTCCATTCCATTATGGGACCTCCACAACAGCAACACACACTTGCAGAGCCAACAAGGAACGACGAAGGAAGCTGTACATCAAATACTTGCCCACATCCATCTCGCTCAAGTCCATCACCTTCGTGCAAAAACATTCGCCAACCTCAGTCTTAAACATTCATAGGATTGTGTGAATGTGTGAAATCAAATTATGTGATGTAGGAATTGTGCAAAAGAAACGTGTGAAAACTAAATAAGTTAAGCACACCAGACAGCTAATAAACTACAAAATAACAGTCATTGACTATGGACTTAAGTAAAAAATAGACTATCGATAAAAATAAGTCATTAATTCTGAAATGGACAGTATATAAAGAACAAAAGTAAGGCATAATAAACACTAAAACTATATGCCACTTATTTTCTCGTCATAAAAATAAAAGAATAACAATATTTTACTTATTTTCTCCTTATAAAAACAAAGAATAAAAAATTATCTTGTTGGATGTGTTCCCTTATTTTAACTTTTGTACCATTTGTTAGGATAATATCTCAATACTTGTGTATGTACATTTCTTTGTCAAAGCAATTCATGGAAATAATTCTTATTTGTTAGTGTAACAATGTTGAAATGAGTGTCTAGAAATAAAAACATTTTACTTGTACATGATATTTAGAAAATGTGTTAGGAATAGATTGTACTTAATTACTACATTTATAAAAAAAATATTTCTAAGAAAATCGATGTGAAAGTCTCGTCACTTTCGATAACAAACTTCTTAAAAACAAACTTCACAAATAAATAAAGAAAGAAAATAATTAAAAAATAATGATTATAATAGAATAAAAATATTCTTCCCTTGTCAATATAAACATATTTTTAATAATAATGTGGAAGAACATAAATATATAAATTAGTAATACAAAACAGCATAGAACCAGAATAATGTGGCTGAACAGTAGGCAAGAAAATTTAGATAACAGAATAATTTTTGACTGACTAAGACAACGATTCAATCATTGCCTAACTTCAGTGCAAAAATTAAGTTCGAAGGGTGGTGATATGTAAGGTGTCAGGCAAATCCAACACCTTCCATGAAAACCCTGACATGATAAGCAAATCCAGTAGTATGTCACATAGCTCCGAATAAATCGTGACATTAAATTAACCAAAGTAATACGAGTAACGAGTGAGCAAATGGAATACCACAGACTAACACAAGAATGCCTAAATGCATGTCATATCTTCCCACCGTGAGACAGACGCAGTTCCGAGGGGAGAAACGAGAACAGAAGCCGAAAGCAGAACCGTGTTAAGCTGGAAGACCCTACGATAAGGGACGGACACCCACGTCGCCAGCTAACCGCTAGGACCACCCCGCAGCCCATGTTAAAAGCTAGAGCCCCTCAGAAGAACAGTATGGATAACACAAAAAGGGCCACGCCAGCTGCAAGTTTTAGCGTGAGACTTTTTCGCGTCTCTGTTACGTCAGGACCACCCCCAGCCAACGTTAAAAGATAGAGCCCTCCAGAAGAACAGTATAGATCTTACGGAAACACTAAAAGGACCACACCAGCTGCAAGTTTTAGCGTGAGACTTTTTCGCGTCTCTGTTACGTTGCAAACTTTAAAAACATTGCCACACCACGAAAAGTATAACGTTTCTCATTGGATAGACAGAACTTTTGTAGGCGGAGCTTAAGGTTAACATTGAGACCCTGATTGGTCAGATGAAAACACAGCCAGATAGTTTTTTTAAACCAACTTCGGTAAATTGTAGTAAGGAGAAGTTAGGGGAGAGTTGCTTCCGAGACGGCGAGGTGAGCGGAGCTGTGCTGTCCACCGCCCCCTGATGAACACCGACAAGGTAATGAACGCACGCGATGCCGCATAACAGCGCATAAAGCTTCACTCAGAACTGCAGAAGTCTCCTCTGTTACACCCCCTTTTTGCGTAATACTAGTGTCGATCGTCAGTTAAAGCTCATGGTGTTCACATTTGCCACTTGAAGTAAAAATCTGAAACGCGATGATTTTTCTGTTATATAGTTATTGGGAAGCCACATCAGCCACTGTAATATAAGACAAGTTAGATAAGTAATTAAAGATACTTGAGGGTCACTGTTGACCATTTTGATAGTTTTCTCTTTTGTGAAACTTAATTTAAACCTAGATTATAGATGTAATATGGCATAGGCCATCCATCGATCCATTGTAGAACTTGGAAACCCATTCAGGGAATGTTCGTTCACATTTTTGCTGAACGCAGTTGGTTTTTACCATCCTGTATTAAAACATTTCCTCATATCAATAGTGCAATTTGTAAACAATGTTTTGTGAGCAGAATAAAATTTCCAATCGTAAACTTAACTGCTTTTTCGACGTTACTTTACCAGCTAACTAAAAATAGGAAAGCCTTGAACCTCTTCCACTAAATTTACTTAGTATTAAGATTCTTTTACAGGGAGTGCATTGGAGCTGACACTGAAATCATTAAGAATTTGGTTATATCATCGCTAATCTCACTGAACTCCTCTGAACTCTACATGTCATGTGTGGTCTGACGTCTCCTTACCAGCAACAGGTCCCAGGTTCAAACTAGCCAATTCCCTAAAAAACACGCTCAGAGCGTCGTTGCGCGAAAGTGGCAAGGAGACACGATATAGAACAAACAGACACCACACAGAATGTTAGAAAGCAACTAGATAAAAACATTAAAAATTGTAAATATTTCATTATTTAAAACAACCGGATTCAACAGACTTTGCTGTCATCTGCAGGGCCGGCCTGTGTGGCCATGCGGTTCTGGGCGCGTCAATCTAGAACCGCGTGACCCCTACGGTCGCAGGTTCGAATCCTGCTTTGGGCATGGATGTGTGTGATGTCCTTAGGTTAGTTAGGTTTAAGTAGTTCTAAGTTCTAGGGGACTGATGACCTCAGAAGTTAAGTCCCATAGTGCTCAGACCCATTTGAACCATCATCTGCAGGTCTTAAAAAATCTTTGTACCAGGCATGCCGTTTAAGGTGAATTTTCAGTGTTTAGAATATGTATAGCTTATGTAAACTGATGTGCTACGGGCTACCGTGTTTTCGTGACGGAACAATGATCTGTGAGCGTTACATATACGGAAATGGCCGTTTCCACAGGGTGCTTTATGGTTTTCAATTTTATGCTTATAACAAAGCTTTTACAACGTCCTATTTTTAGCCGCACGACAACTTGGCTTGGGTTCCATGTTAAAATGAAAACGTTTCATAACAAAAAGACTCTTAAGACGTGAGCATGACAGCAAAGTCTGTCGGAAGCGGTTCTATCCTATCTTGGCTGCAGATTGCTTTTAGCACTTCAGTTACATTTAACTTAGCAATACCGGAAGTATTGCAACTCTTTTTGAGCCTGGATGTTCTAGGAGGGATTGATTTGGTTTGATTTGTGGTAGGTGGTTTGGATCAGAGATCTGACTTGTGGTGTCGTCCTGAGACCGCAGTGCCACCTCAAAGTCGAATCGATGCCAAAAACACTTCCGAGGACTCGCTGAAACCCGCAACCACCAACGAGAGGTGCCCCAAAACACGACGCGTTCCTCTCAGCATATCAGCGTCCTCATGATGAGGTCAACATAGTGTCGAGTACGCAAAATCTGAGCCCAGTTCGTGACTTCATCTGAAGTAGTCCACGTAACTGTGTAGGACCAATGAGTTTTTGAAGTTTCTGAACTTGTTCTTTAGGAAAGGTTGAATACTGCACCACAAGAAAACAGTTTTTTAATCTGTGCATCATGTGATGCTTTCATATACAATGATGATTGTAAATTATTCAGTACTCCTGTGGCACAGAGGTGTGTCAAGTTTAATAAATCTTAGTGTCATTTATGTAACAAATTGAACAAAAATTTCTGTAGTTATCGTTTGATGAGTCTTCTCCAGCACAGGAAAAGAGCCCACAGCTGTGACCGGACGAAAGCAATTTCGTGTGGTCACAATACAGCTGTTCCACACCTTCTGCTCGCTGACGGTTACTGGAGTCGAAACATTTTTGTATTGGTTCAAATGGCTCTGAGCACTATGGGACTTAACATCTGTGGTCATCAGTCCTCTAGAACTTTGAACTACTTAAACCTAACTAACCTAAGGACATCGCACAACACCCAGTCATCACGAGGCAGAGAAAATCCCTGACCCCGCCGGGAATCTAACCCGGGAACCCGGGCGTGGGAAGAGAGAACGCTACCGCACGACCACGAGCTGCGGACGGAGTGACCACATATGAACTTGTGACTGTAATACGTCAGAGAACAAAATATAGTTTTTCAATTATTAATAAACTCAGTTCCATCTACTACTCGCTGGCTAAAGGAAAGGAATATAAATAGTTACGAAAGTTAACTGATTCAGAGAAAAGAAATATTTAGCAAGGAAGGTAGAGATTTTTAATCACATAGTTATAAACTTTAACGCTTCTGCAATGGGCAAAGAAATTTAGAATTTATTACTCATGAAGAGAAAAGGTACAGCTGCTAATGAGAGAGTAAAATGTAATGTGTGATATTTATGAAGCGAAGATCGGGTATGGTTTGAGTTTTATCAACAAAATATAAGCTTTTTTAATAGGTAATATTACAAAAATTGTGTTTTAATATCAGAAAAAGTGGTTATCAATAGTCAGTCAGGCAAGGGCTGTACCGCTGATGTATAGTTATTGTGGTAATACAAGCTAGCTCTTCATTTGAAGTGATGCCATTGGTACTCAACTGCACAACAGCGGTATCGCAGCTGCCTCAGTTACCACAATCTTGGAATCGAACGATTTCATATCGAAGGACGTCTTTCAGATCTTTATTCTCAATGATTAACATTCATTTACTCACGAATGTCCGATATAGTGACATACGACAATGTGCAGCACGAACTACGAGTAGTGGGGTAAGCTGAAGTGATGCTTGCAAATCAGACGATTTGTTCATTAGATTCGTCTGTAAAGTGATGTTACTACATCTACATGTACATGGATACTCTGCAAATCACATTTAAATGCGTGGCAGAGGGTTCATCGAACCACCTTCACAATTCTCTATTATTCCAGTCTTATATAGCGCGCTGAAAGAATGAACACCTATATCTTTCCGCACGATCTCTGATTTCCCTTATTTTATCTTTGTGATCGTTCCTGCCTATGTACGTCGGTGTCAACAAAATATTTTCGCGTTCGGAGGAGAAAGTTCGTGATTGGAATTCCGTGAGAAGTTCCCGTCGCAACGAAAAACGCCTTTCTTTTAATGATGTCAATCCCAAATCCTGTATCATTTCTGTGACTCTCTCTCCCATATTTCGCGATAATACAAAACTTGCTGCCTTCCTTTGAACATTTTCGATGTACTCAATCAGTCCTGTCTGGTAAGGATCCCACACCGCGCTGCAGTATTCTAAAAGAGGACGGACAAGCGTAGTGTAGGCAGTCTCATTAGTAGGTCAGTTACATTTGCTAAGTATTCTGCCAATGAAACGCAGTCTTTGGTTAGCCTTCCCCACAACATTTTCTATGTGTTCCTTCCAATTTAAATTGTTCGTAACTGTAATACCTAGGTATTTAGTTGAATTTACGGCTTTCAGGATAGGCTGATTTATCGTGTAACCGAAGTTTAACGCGTTCCTTATTGCAATCATGTTGATGACCTCACACTTTCCGTTATTTAAGGTCAACTGCCACTTTTCGCACCATTCCGATATTTCTCCTAAATCGTTTTGCAGTTTGTTTTGATCTTCTGATGACTTTATTAGTCGATAAACGACAGCGTAATCTGCAAATTAACCGAAGACGACTGCTCAAATCGTTTATATAGATAGGGAACAGGAAGGGGCCTGTAACACTACCTTGGGGAACGCCAGAAATTACTTCTGTTTTACTCGATGACTTTGCGTCAATTACAACGAACTGTGACCCCTCTGACAGGAAATCAGAGATGCAGTGACATAGCTGAGACGATATTCCATAAGCACGCAATTTCGCTACGAGCCGCTTGTATGGTACAGTGTCAAAAGGCTTCCGGAAATCCAGAAATACGGAATCTATCTGAAATCCCTCGTCAATAGCAGTCAGCACTTCATGTGAATAAAGAGCTAGTTGTGTTTCACAGGAACGATGTTTTCTAAACCCATGTTGACTGTGTATCAATAGACCGTTTTCTTCGAGGTAATTCATTACGTTCGAACACAATATATGTTCTAAAATCCTGCTGCATATCGACGTTAGCGATACGGGCCTGTAATTTAGTGGATTACTCCTACTACCTTTCTTGAATATTGTGATCCAGGTAGTGAATATGATCGTTTCGAACTGTATCTTGTATATATTTCAACGCTTGCGTTACATAAATAACAACTTGGGGCAATTAACTATAAAGCATTATCATCACACTTTGAGGGCGTGGCCTCGTAAGTTCTCAGGGTGAGATAACAAGGTGTGACGCTAGCCGCGTTGAATCACAAACTGCAGGTATGCACGGCTGTGAAACTGAGCGGACAGGAGACTCTAGCTGGCGCCCAGTCGTTCGGCATCACCGTTAGCTGGCCGCCGGCTGCCTTAGCGAGTAGCCCCGGAGCCTTTCAGGGCTTTGAAAGCTGGCTGGCTAGGCGGCGCAGCCTCAAAGCGCAACATTTGACCCGGCGGCTGGCTTTTGGAGACCAACAGCGCTGGCCCCCGAGGCCAGCCGCGGCAGGGAGTTGGTTTCTGAGCTTCAGAGCCCAAACAGCCGCGCTGCATGGCAGCACAAGTCCTCTGGTAACTTCACTCACCGTGGTCGCTTTGACGGATTACTGGAGGCACAAGTTCGTCTGCAGATACGAAAGCTATGCTTACACATTTGCTTAGTGATTATTCTTTGGGTGTGTGGTAATTATTATTTGGATGTGCCGATATTCAGAAAAACTATAAATTTAGCAGCGTCTTGTTAGGAAAAAAGTGAAAAAGAAATCAAAGTCAGTAAATAAATATATGTGTTTATGTTATCGACACGTATATGCCACAGTGCAAAAAGTCAACAGAACTGGAAGACATTCAATTGATTATTTTTGGAGCCGGCCGGAGTGGCCGAGCGGTACTAGGCGCTACAGTCTGGAACCGTGAGACCGCTACGGTCGCAGGTTCGAATCCTGCCTCGGTCATGGATGTGTGTGATGTCCTTAGTTTAGTTAGGTTAAAGTAGTTCTAAGTTCTAGGGGACTGATGACCTCAGAAGTTAGGTCCCATAGTGCTCACAGCCATTTGATTATTTTTGAAAACATTGACAGTAGAAAGGTAAAGGGGTTGGAGGAAAGTATGTAAATACCACAAACATAACACATTTCCAAATAGTACTGTGATGCATAAAAGCCTTTGGCGTTCAAAATAGCTTCCAGAATCTCGGAATGTATAAATACAGGTCCCGTGCAGTTTTTAAGCGAATTTTATACCATTCTTCCTGCTAAACAGTGGCGACTTCGTATGACGGTGAAGAAGGTTGAAAGGGATTACGCACCTTTCTTCACAAAGTATCCCACGAAGACTCGATAGCAATGAAGTCAGTAGAGTGAGGTGACCAGGAAAGATGCAACAATTCGTGCTTGTGATCACAAAATCAGTTCCGCACAATGGGAGTAATGTTAACAGGGCCGTGTCTTCTTGGAACACAGAATTACCATTCTGGAACAAACTATGCACCATGGGAAAGGCCTGATGAAGAAAAATAGTCACATAGCGACCTTGCAAAGTAACCATGTGGCCCGTGCAGTACCAGAATATGCCTGCTCAAATCATCATTGAACCCAACCCCAGTCATTCTAGGCAGCGATTTCAGTCACAAGTTGGAAACAGTGTGCAGCAAGATCTATACTACCAGATTACATTCTTCCATTGCTTCATAGTCTAGGATTTATAGCTTTGGCAGCACGTTTCCCTGTTATGGGAATTTCCATCAGTCATGAATTCCTGCTCGGCTGTTGGTAAGGAAGCATCCACCGTACCACCATGAACAATTTTCCCACAATCAAATTTACTTAGCTCCAACATAATGCACTCACCACCAACCAGAACACCAGTCTGACCATCACTGGCACTTGCGGATAGTGTGAACGTGCCATTCGTGGTCAAGTACAACAGTGAAACCAACAGGCTTGGCTTGTATCTGCATTTACGTTCAAGCAAGCATTTCTGGCTATGTATTCATACTTTTGTTCGAACCCTGTGGAAGCCCAGTGACAAGCACACATTTCCATAATGAATTCCACACTTTTCAGTACGTAATGTACGAGACAAAATCCTTGTCAGACAATGTGTCGAAATGCATGAGCAGCAGGGTGCCAGTAACGGTCACGTTGCTTATTTACACTGAACAACAGAATTAAAGGACAACATTATTGAAACCCTGTTATTCCCACCAAATCCGACGCTTAAGCTTAAAATTTGTCTTGAAGGTGTGTAAAATCTTTCTCCATAATGGTACAAAAGTTACCCTCGGGCTCCACAACTCTTCAAACTGTGAGGTGTCGACGCTTGGCTACAAGAAGGCCGCAGCTCAGAAATTCGTGTGCCGTGAAAGGTGCGTCAGTGGTGTTACATTGGCGCCAAATAACACCAGAACTCTGATCAATGCCACCGAGCACATGTCATACAATGGGAGGCCGTCACACCCACTCTTACCCACATCTCACCCATTCTTTTCACGCCTCCGTGATGGAGCTCGAAACCGCGGCACCCAGCATTGAAATCATTCAATTTTCTTATGAATGGCTGAGGATAACGTGAGCTAGGTATCGCTTATAATTATGCCACAAGGTCCATATTATGAGCCATGAGATCTTTGCCGTGGTGACTGAACACAATGGCAACACACAAGGTCACTGGTGCGAAACATGAGACCAACAAGTGTCAATGACTATCTGTACTGGTGACTTACGTACTGGAGAAATAGCATAACTTCTAATTGCTAACCACGTGCCGTTTGTTAAACTACTCGCAATAGAGCCAATCCTTTGGAATTACGTGATTTATGTATGGGAATACAAAGACACACTACACTATTGGCAAAACAACAGAGACTTCACTTTTGCAATCCCTATAAAACAAACTCTTACCAAAGGCTGACAAAACAAAAGTCCAACTTGCTGCTTACAACTTTTGACAAAATAACTACGATTGAAAGTCTAAGCAAAGTTGTTAAAGCGCTTCAGCTACTTAACAGAAAACTGACCAGAACACATCTCCACTATACTGTCCAGAACGGCACGACAGAAACCCTTCACAACACCTAAATAAATCACTCCCTGCCTCCGCAATACGACAACGAAAACTTCACCAACACAAGAGGCGGCCTGTGCTCCTCGCAAGTTGTGTACTGTAGGAAGTACTGCGAGATAAGACCTTCCTTTCCTCCTGGCCACTGCATGCTCTAGCTCATGAAAAGAGCCACCACGTTGCTTCACAATGACAGACATCGCCGCACATGGGCGGTGACAAAATTTCTGAAATTAGAGCAGGCACAGTTATGTATTTTCATTTTGAAGGCAATGTGAAAGTAACAAAAAGAAGACAGATACACTGCACCCAAAGAAACATGTAGCGAAGTGTTGGAAGAAGTATTAGGGGCTTCTTCAGTGTGGACAAATTCTTACAGTGCTTAACCATCAGAACAGTGCCGAATAAGACATAATCAGCTATTAGCAGAAGCCAAACGATGTCTGCACTTCAGTGCAAGACATTTTAACGTCGTGAACTACAATGTCATTGACGTCACTCATTGAGGATCACAGGTAGAAATTCTTTGTGCTTGCTGCAAAATTGTGGTTTCTCAAAAACATTAAAGTAAATATGGGTGTAAAATATGTCTGTGGGAGATAGGTTGACCCTCATCAGTGCCACAACATTCTACATTGGATGTCACAGCTGGATACCATGCTGTGTGCCGCATAGCATCTAGCATATTAAGCCACATGCTGCATAGTGTGAGTATTGTATTTTTGGAACCATGCAGCACATAGTATAAGCCAGGTACTAAGAAGAATACTGTACTGCAGTATCCTGTGTGTTAAGATGGTACTCATGGTGGAAGACTCCTACCCACAGCCGGCCGGAGTGGCTGAGCGGTTCTAAGCGCTACAGTCTGGGACCGCGCGACCGCTACGGTCGCAGGATCGAATCCTGCCTCGGGCATGGATGTGTGTGATGTCCTTAGGTTAGTTAGGTTTAAGTAGTTCTAAGTTCTAGGGGACTGATGACCTCAGAAGTTACGTCCCATAGTGCTCAGAGCCATTTGAACCATCTGAACCTCCGACCCACATATATGTCTTTCACCTCTACGTACTCCAATTTTTGTAACTGTTTTAGAAAGCACAGTTTTTCAGCAAGCAGAGTAATGTGTGACTTTAACATTTTAGTAGATCAGATTGCCAAAATATCTTGGCCTAAATTGCCTAACAAACTTTGATGATACTCACAGTAAAAATTTTTCTTCGTCAGGCATGTTCTGGTAGGTAATTTCTGTTAGACTTATCCCACATCGAAGAACCAGCTATTACTTTTTAAGTCCCTTTGCTATATATTTATTTTGGCGTTGTGTCTCTGATAGCCGTATTTTAGTAATTTTCATGCTGCAATTACAAAAGTAATGCATAATTAGAAACTACACGAAGCGCTAGTAAGCTTTTACACTAGGACAACTTCTTAAGCTGTACAAATTCCCAGTGAGTCGTCGTTGTATATTCAGTAACAGATATGCACCAAGGAAACTGTAACAAATTGTCCCTCCTACATCGTTGTTATTGTAGCAAAATTTTAACAAAGTCTCCCATGTTACAGCAAAATTGTAATGCATCATTCTACAGCAAAATGTAACAAATTACACCGTATATTGCTGAATGTATCGTTGGTGTCCCTCTGTCACTGTGACACTGCGTTGTTGATGCATTTCTCTATTAGCGTATTAAGTACGGTCATCAGTTTCATAGTGCAGAGTGGCCACAATCATTTTTAAGTAAAATTAGTTGTATTTCCTATTTACATCCAGCTGATGAAGATAACTCACGAAACAACTGTGCTGCACCAACATTAAACAGAGTACACCTATACTCCCCCAATAGATTTGCAATGAATACCTCGTATTACTCTCATTCGAAGACTCTTAGGTCCAGCACAATGGAAACATAAATGAGTACAAAAATTATAGCACTGTAAGTCACCTCTTTGTAATCCGCAAGATATTCACTAAAACGATTAATAACCAATCATAAAAAGAAGTTCAAATTTCATCTGACGAAAGAAAAAGTTGGATACAGAAGTAGAATATCTGGAAGTCATCAGCGAAATTACAGATCAGAACAACGGATACGAATTACTTTTACGGGCAAGGCCTTGATTCAACTTAGATAAGTTTAGTTAAGACAGTGGAACAAGTTTCATGTTCCATAAATTTCATCAAGATCTTGATACACCATAATTTGGCCAAAAGAATCCACGTCACCAAAATTATTCCCAGTGAACTGGGAAAACTAAGGAAGGAAGAAGTCTTAATAGAACTCACAATGACAGAAGGAAAAAAATTGCAACACCAAGAAGGTGCAGTGTGACATAAGCTGCTAATAGCGCCGCTATATTGACGAAAATCAGGTTTCCTTTAAAACATACTGTACCAGGCGAGAGTGTTAGTTACCTTTGAGAGAGGACTTGGTGAGTTGATATTGGTCAACATTGCCTGTAGGGCGAGAAAGACAGCATTATCAACACTTCACTGAGCTTCAATAAGGTCGTGTAATTGGGCTACGAGAAGCAGGGTATATCTTCAGCGATATTACAGAAAGACGTGTCAGGTATGTAACCAGTGTATAAGATTGCTGACATTGGTGCTGACGATAATGTACGATCGCAAGATGAAACACGATCCGGACAGCCACGTGGCCTTACCGAAAGGGACGACCATCAGTTTCGGCGTATGGCTGTGGCACATCGTGCTGCATCTGCAGCAGCAATTTGAGCAGCAGATGGCACAGCAGTTACTCAACGAACTGTTGCAAACCGGTTACGTCAAGGACAACTCCGAGCCATACGCCCTGTAGCGTGCATTCCACTGAACTCAAACTATCGTTATTTGCTAAACTCGCCCACACACCGCTGCTGTAATCCAACATACTTTACTATGCATCGACATGTTGCCTCGACGTGATGGATCACCAGGTCTGCCTCCAATCGAGCACATATTGGACATCACTGGATGGAAACTCCAACGTCATCTGCAACCAGCATTATTCGTTCCTATATTGACCAGTCAAGTGCAAAAGGTCTGGACATGCGGCAACTGTAAAATACAAGACATGCACATTTGCATGCTTGCTTTCAACATTCTGGAAGCTACACCGGTTATTAATGTACCTGCATTTCACATTTGTAATGGCATATGTCGCTCCTACATTGACCTGTGACCTTATAATGTTAATAACTTGAATAAGTTGCCGACACAAATGTATTCCCAAACTTTTGTTAATTACTGTTATTTATTGTGATTTTTTCTTTAATGTAAACTACCCCTCGCCCCCACCCCCTGCAGGTGTGGGTGTTAGAAGAGGCCAGAGGTATTTCCGCCTGTCGTAAGAGACAACTAAAAGGAGTCTCACTTTTCGGCCTTATGAGTTCAGGTCACCACCCTATGGTTTGACCTGCCACTTTCCAAATTATACAGAAGAGTGAGCCATATAAGGAAGGACGTCTTACGTGGAGCACGAGTTATCCATAGTGCCCTTAGATTCGTTCTCCTGAATCTCTTGTCATTGCTTTGGATCTCCACCTGCGATTCAACTATTTGGGCGAGTATACTTTCCACGGTGTGTCATCTTCTTCCGTTGTCTCCTGTCGGCTTTCGCCTCCACAACAATATTGGATTTCTCTGCGCCAAATATTCACCATAGTAGCCAGTCCAGTGTGGTGGTGCCATCATGTACACATTTGGTGGTAGCCCCATGACAACACAGGGATCTCACTGCTGATGCTAGGAGTGTAAATTCTCCACGAATGCCTGTCTTCCTCGGGCATCAGGACTCCCGCAAAAGCCATCATGCCAGGCAGCCTTTGCTGTGCCTGGGTGGTGCCTGAGGGGAGATCCCCAGGTCAGAGTGGGTGGCATCAGAGCGGATGATTCACAATGAAGTGGACTAAGCCATCTCTCGCTGGTGACCGTACGGCGCCAGCAGTGTCTAAGAAGGGCGAGATCGAGTACAATGCCAACAGGTATGACCCTGAATGATTCCCTCCCTCGCTACACCATGGGAGGAACGTAGGGCTACAACACGAAGAGAGCCATACTCGCCTCGAACTTTAGTATGTATCAGAATTGATGGGGAATCCTTTCTACCTATGTGGCCTCAATTTTTCGTTGAACACCTTGAGGATAAGTTTGGAGAAGTGACAACGCTGTCCCAGATGCGAAACGGCGTAGTTTTGATTCAGAGAGCATCCTCAACCCAATCCCGAGAGTTACTCGCCTGTGACAAGCTGGGTGATATTCCAGTTTCCGTCACTCCACATAAAGGCCTCAACATGGTCCAGGGGATTATTTTCCATCGCGATCTCCTCTTGCAGTTCGATGACGAGCTCCGCGCCAGTTGAGAACGGTGTGGTGTTAAATCCATCTGGCGAATTTACAGGTGACCCAAAGACAACAGGGTTGCTACCAGTGCTTTCATCGGCCTTTGAGGGTGATTCATTCCCTGAAAAGGTCAAGGTGATTGTTTACCACTGTGACGTTAAACCATGCATTCCTCCATATGCAGTGATTTAAGTGCTGGAAACTAGGGTACATGTCATCTTGCTGCACTTCCAGCGCCACATGTCGAGATTGTGGACGTCCACTGCACCCAGATACTCCATGTGCGCCACCTCCCACTTGCATCGACTGTGGAAAGCACCACTCCCCCTGCTCGCCAGACTGCCCAATTCTCCAAAAGGAGCGGAAAATCATGGAGTACAAGACCATGGACAGGTTGATTTACACAGAGGCTAAACGTAAATTTGAAAGATTACACCCCATTTGGTTGATGTCGACACATGCTGCAGCTACTTCACCATCGCTCTCCCCAGTGCCAGTGGTCCCTCACTCTGTGCCACGAACAGTGGGCCCTCTGGCCGGCCAAAATACATCTGCCACCTTGGTGTTAGGGGCCAAATCTTCCTCTGTTGCTCCCAAAGTACCTCCTTTGGGAGCAAGACCCCCCCCCCCCCTCCCAAATGCAGGGACATCCGTCCCCTGCTCCCTGCCAGAGAAGCAACAGCCTCCTCTGGCTCTTCTCATGCAGAAGGGGTCCCTTGGGACCCTCTCTCCCGAGGTCTCCACTAATGCCATAGTGGACACTCACCAGTGGCTAAAGGAACCAAAAGCCGCTGAACGAAGAGCTTCACGGTCTTCCTCTGTGCCTGAAGCTGCTTTGGGAAGTCTCCCCAGAAAAGTGAGAGAGCAAGCAAACAAAGAAGAAGTGTGCTAAGAAACAGGACCCTCTGGTGGCCCCAACACTACCACTCCCTACCAGTTATGCACCTGAGGATGAGGTGGAGATCTTAGCGTAGCACGAGGACCTGGATCTCAGTGATGCATCATCCACCAAAGGAATGGATACAAATACTCAGTCACTTGCAGCAGGTGACCCTGAGGGATAACGTACCTCCTTGTGCTCTTCATGCCTTCCCAGCTTCACGATAACGTCATTCTCCAGTGGAACAGCTGCTTTTTTTTCCACCACCAGGCTGAGCTACAGCAGCTCTTAAGCTTTACACCTGCTTTCTGCGTTGCCCTCCAGGAAACCTTATTCCTGGTAATGTGGACCCCTGCACTCCATGGCTATAGTGGATATTCCAAGGACTGTAGCGACTATACTAGAGTGTCAGGTGGAGTTTGTATCTGTGTCCTGAACTCAGTATGCAGTGAATCTGTGCCCCTTCAAATCCCTTCTGAATCTGTGGCTGTCAGGATAAGGACGACACAAGAAATAACTGTCTGCAACGTATATAGTTCTCCAGATGGTGGCTGCACTGATTGATCAACTCCCTAAACCTATCCTACCTTTGGGACATTTCAGCGCTCTTAACCCCTTGTGGGGCTGCACTGTGCTTACTGGCCAAGGCAGAGCTATCGAAACTTTACTGTCTCAGTTCTACCTGTGGCTCTAAAATACTGGGTCCCCCACACATTTGAGTGTGGCTCATGGCACGTACTCGCCCATTGATTTACCCCTCTGCAGCCCAGGACTGCTCCTGTCTCTCCACTGGAGAGCACATGACGACCTGCCACTTCCCCATCTTCTTGTCACTTCCCTGGCGTCAGATAGACTTTCAACAAGGCAGACGGAAGCCTTCACCCCTGCTGTCACTGTCGAATCTCCCCCACATGGTGTCATCGATGTTGTGATTGAGCAGGCCACAACAACGATTGTTGATTGGTGACTCCATAGTATCCTGTGCACTACGACCAGATAATGGGTATACTTGGAAGGAGAGACAGCATTGGTCGTATATTTTTGTTTATTATCGCAAAATCGATTTTCGGTCACTTAGTGACAATCTCCAGTGCTGTAATTATAACTTAAATTAGTAAGCACTGGTGTCAATAAGCTTACGGCGATCACATAGACTGTCTATGTGATCGCCGTAAGCTTATTGACACCAGTGCTTACTAATTTAAGTTATAATTACAGCACTGAAGATGGTCACTAAGTAACCGAAAATCGATTTTGCGATAATAAACAAAAATATACGACCAATGCTGTCTCTCCTTCCAAGTATAACAACGATTGTTTTTGCGGCGGTAAACGCGATCCCTCGTTCTTTCGGGTGCCCCCAGCGAAAGACAGTCTCTTTGTGGTCACTGAAGCAATTAAAGAGCGTTGGCGAGCTCTACAGCGGCATAAGCAGCACCCTTCCCTAGAGCACGTAATCGCCCTTAAACTGCTCCGTGTCCGCGTTCGCTAGCTTTTAAAAAGACAGAAACAGGAGTGTTGTGAAAGCTATGTCTCGACCACTGAGTGCCATGCATCACCTTCCCAAGTCTGGATGAAAATCAGACTTGTTTTTGGGTACCAGACTGCAACAGGTGTCCCTGGGGTTACCATCTATGTCTTTGTATCTAACGACGCTAACGCAATTGCCAAGCGCTTTACTGAGCACTATGCTAGAGCCTTTGCATCGGAGAATCATCCCCCAGCCTTTCGCACTGTCAGACGGCAGATGGAAGGGAAAGTCCTCTTATTCACTACACCCCATAATGAACCCTGTAACGCCCCATGAGTGGGAGCTCCTCAGTGCCCTTGCTCATTGTCCCAACACAGCTCCTGGGCCAGGTCGGATCCACAGTCAGATAACTAAACATCTGTCGTCTGACTAAAAGCGACATCTCCACGTCATCTTCAACCGGATCTGGTGTGATGGCGTCTTTCCATCACAATGGCGGGAGAGCACCATCGTACCAGTGCCCAAACATGTTAAAAACCCCTTGATGTGGATAGCTATCGGCCCATCAGCCACACCAACGTTCTATGTAAGCTGTTAGAACGTATGCTGTGTTGGCGGTTGGGTTGAATCGTGGAGCAACGTGTCCTACTGCCTCCATGCTAGGACGGTTTCCGCCAGGGTCGCTCTACCACTGATAAACTTGTTTCCCTCGACTCTGAATCCATACAGCCTTTTCCTGACGACAAAACCTAATTGCCGTCTTTTTTGACGTACGAGAAGCTTACGACACGACCTGGCGACATTATATCCTTGCCAAATTGTATAAGTGGGTTCTCCGCGACCGTCTCCCGATTATTATCCAAAATTTTATGTCGCTCCGTACTCTCCGTGTTCAGGTTGGTGCCTCTCATAGTTCCTTCCATATCCAGAAGAATGGAGTCCCGCAGGGATCTGTATTTCGTGTATCTCTATTTTTAGCAGCCATTAGCGGCCTAGCAGCAGTTGTAGGGCCGTCTGTCTCACCTTTACTGCATGCAAACGACTTCTGAATTTTATACTGCTGCTCCAGCACTGGTGTTGCTGAGCGGCGCCTACAGAGAGCCATCCACAAGGCGCAGTCATGGGCTCTA